>NC_088979.1:152020689-153225950 GCF_963932015.1 Anas acuta
TGCACATCAAATTCCATCAAGCTCAACCGTGATCATACACGTCTACCATTTTTTATTTCCTTTCTCTTTGAATATTCACTTTCTTACAAATGTCTAGAATAGAGATCTGCAGGACACTTTGTATTTTTTTTCATAAGGAAGATCAACAGCCTTAAACACAAATCAGCCTGCAAGGTTTAACGTGCTTCTTCAGTGCCATCATAGCTATAAAAACCTAACTAATATAATTCTGTGCAACAGGTCAACCAGCTAACTACAAGAGCCCAGCAGTCAAAACTGGCCTGCCTGACCACTGACTTCAGGCTGGTGGACAAATTCTGCAAATGTTTAAAATGTTGCTGCTGGCTCACTGCTCTACTGAAGGGCACAGAGGAGACTGCCGGCGGCAGCGGGTTCTCCCACACCCAATACACACGCTGGAAGAACTGTTAATAAACGTGGGTTTTTGCTGATATAATGAACAAAAGCTAGTGAAGGGCAGACACATTTCCTTTGTATTGCTCCCTGCAGCAAAGAGGAGCAGAGATAGCTCCGTGGTGACAGTGCTCGCAAACCACTGTAGTTAGTTTTACGGTCACACGTCAGTCCCGAAGACATGATCCTTGTTCTGAGCTGCCTACAGTCAATGTGACAACTATTATTAGCAGCAGTAAAGCAGTCACTCAGTGAGGCGCAAAGGTACTGCTAGCTTAGGAACTGCTTCCAAAATGTCAACTTCCACTTCTGAAAAGGGGCAGTTTGAGATCTGAGCATGGGAAAGGAGGGGAGCTGCAGGCAGGCTTAGAAGGACATCCCCACGTGTGCATCATACAGACAGATGGGACAGCTTCAGAAAGTGAAAGTGAAGAATAAAGCATCAAAAAAAGCCTCACAAAGCATTTTGACAGGAACTCCAAAATAAGATTGAGAAGCCCACAAGTGAGACGGGCCGGCTGGGCTGCAAGCCGCTCGCAGCACTGACCAAATGATGTGACGGGAGCACATGCGGCCTTCACGCTTCTCACGCTGCTGAGAAACTTGCAAGTAACTAAAGCACATAGCCACTACCTCACACAATTACTACAAAAAATAGACAAACAACCGCCCCCCAAAAATAAATAACAACAAAAAACCCACAGCTGTATTCTATATCCATTTAATACTAGGGAAATAGTTACCAGCATGAAGCAGGGAAAACTCCACACAGAGAAAGGTGAAAGTGGGTCTCTTCCTTTAGTCAGCCAAAGGGCACCTGCTGTTAGTTCCCCACACCTTTCAGCTGTGCCACAAATGTTTGTGCCCTGAAAAGTGTTTCGGTGAGGAAGGTTACCAAAAAGATGTTTGGTGTGTCAGCTGGTAGGGTAGAGCAGAGAAGTTTGGGGAAATCCCCTCAGAATGGCGACAGGCCTCAGACACCACAAGCTTTGGCTGCCTTTGGGGATGGAGACCTCACCGTAGGTATGGCCACAATATACCTTGCCCTTACCACAGAGAAAAAAAAATCAGTATGAACAAATCTTTTGTAAACTTTCAAATAGCTATTTTTTTTTTACAAAAGATTTTCTTTATGGCTGCTTACTTTTGAAAGGCTGTATTTAGATGACACTGTCCAGAAAGCCTGGATTTCACCAATTTTCACCATCAATTCTGGAAGAAATCCATGCCCCAAAGTAGAACATCCTCTTATTATCAACTTTCTTACGTGTTCCTTGCTAGCTTCATCAGACTTAGTTTAACTTCAGATGGAGAACTGCAGACTAGCAAATTCAAATCCGTGTTTCCTTAGAAGAACACTTACTATACCATATAAACCATAAGCCTTCTTCCAGGTCTTCTACAGACTTATCTCACTGAACACAGGGAAAAACCCTGAATGCACTGATCAGCAAACATTTTGCAGCTCTTATTCATAATCCCTGTATTGCAAGGTACTTCAGGTACTGCAGGTTTGCTCTTAAATTGGAAGAGATGTTGCAAGTAAATTTTATATACCACTAGGGCAAAAAATACTGCATACACCTCCACTAGCACAAGTTAGAGAAAGAAAGCCATGAGCTCTGCTTCATGTTATGCCATTTAGCAGATTACGCATCCACTGAGAGGCCTCCTGCAAGAAAAAGACAGAATTTGCCCCATACAGGCTCACTGCATCTTTTTGTTTGATAAACCTAAGCTATGTCAGGGGCCATATCCCATTTTCTACTGTAGGCTGCAGAGGTCCTTGCCAAGAAATATGTTGCTTTAACATTTTGAATCAAAATTTATTGATGCAGCAGGTGACAAGATCAGTAATTCAATGCTCAGAAAAGTCTGGATAGATGGGAGTTGGGGCACGAAAGGAAAGATCAAAGCACCAAAGCAGGCACTTATTTGTGTTATAGATATTCTTTAAGTAATTGATCGATGACTTAGAGGTGTGACAGAATGCCAAAAAATCTGAGGTGACTAGTGACAGATCTCATAGGTGACAGAAGGACCACAATTAGATTTACACAGGCAGCCTGATGCGGATCTGAAAAGCGTGAGCAATTGTCACTGACCCTTATCTTGTTTGGGAAGGAGAGCCACAGTGACATCTGTCTGGCAAGACCTTGGAACAAGCATGTTAACTCCAGAAGTTGTTTCTGGATGCAAAACAAGCAAGCTGAGCTTAAGCATCGTCACAATTTTGTTTTCAGAAAAGCATCTGCTTTCCAACAGCTACCAGCAAGTCTAAGCATCAATTATTTGCTGTTTGAAAGTGTAAATACAGATCTTTTCTTTACAAAATAAGCAACAAATAATTATCAAATAAGCAATAATTACAAAATCATGCCTGCTTTTTCCAATCTTTATTAAAATGTTTCCCAGTTGCTGGGAATATCAATACCCCAGTACCACGGCTGATGAACATGAAGCTCTCAGTTCAACTGCAAAGAAAATTCAGCTGATAGGGCAGCAAAGTACTTACTGCAAATTTTACTTGGTATCATTACTAGTTCAAAGCATTGTCCGCATAAATGCTATTAACAGCTGCACTCATTGCACCACACCCACTTTCTATTCATTTTATTTCTGCATGTGTTGAATCCTTATATCTCCTTGCTCTGGTAAGTCCGAGACCACAACTCCTTCCTTTTAGCATTATTTTGGGCTAAAGAAAGCATTATAAAGACCTTTTTCTGAAAAATGAATTAGATCACAGTGCGGTAAACAAGCTAGCCTCTGCCCCTCTCCTCCTCCTCCCATTCCCAGCATGAAAATAGCCAGGGCTAAAGCAACAGCTGGGGATCATTACGCTGACAGAAATAGTTCAGTAAACTGCAAGAAGGGAAAACATGTCATATCCATAAAAACTGAAAACACATTAGAGCAGCAGGACTAAAAAAATACGTGATTTCAGCTTCACGGGTAACGCTACGAGCCCCTTCCACTGATAAGGACTGACTTCTGAAAGCACTGGCCATTCGGTGATAACCCTTTCCCAAAGGTACCCACACTAGGTACTGCTGTCATGAAGTTCACACATACCCTGAAACACCTCCAGCCTTCACAATCGAATGAGGCACGCTGGGAATTAAGAAAAAAAATAAATAAATTGCTTGTTTACTATCAACTTCAAGCCACTTCACCTTACTATCTCATTATCTTATCTTCATTGCACCTCCTACCTTTTAAATGCAGTGACAATCAGTGTGCCACACATTTGCAGAATTAGTTGCAGCACGAGGCTACAGAGTCTAACTACGTATGCCAGCTGTGTCTCTGGCTTTGCAACAAGGAAAGCCCTTCATACATTCAACACATTTCTATGCCTTTCTGTGCCACAGCACTCTTTGCACACATCATTCTGGATTTTGGGGTACACCAGGCCGTAATTCAGAGATGCTTTGGTGAGGTTTTGTGCCCGGTTTCTGCTGCTCCTTACCCATGCATTTGCATGAGGCACCACTCTGCCATCTCCCACAGCAGCTTCAGGTCCGTTCTGAAGCAGGAAGACGCCCATCAACCTCTACAGATAAATGACATCCTGCATTTCGGTGACGTGCCTCAGATGCAGATCCTCTTGCTGGGGATCTCCTTGGTGTCCAGAGCTTCCAGGTCCACATGGGCACCTTCTTCTGCCCTCTGCTGGGGGAGGCACAGGCCACTGAGCTGCTTCACCTTCAGGTTGCAGGAGGCGTTATGACAATGAGGCCTAGATCGCTCGTGAAGACAGCTATGCATTAACAAGCACTTGCATGACTCCTGATCTCTTCAAAGTACTGAACAGATATTAATAGTTTAATCAAAGGCTAAGCTAACTCAAATTACCTCACATTTGCTGTGGACCAAGAATGTGCACACAGTTACCACACAGATCAGATGGCATGCAGTAACTTGTTCGTGTCTGGGCCCTGAGACACAAATCTTGGAAAAAGACAGGTGAATTTCACTGGCAGCCTCTGAGTCACATTGAACATTTTTGAAGCAAGGACTTGACAAAAAAAAAAAAAAAAAAAAAGAGCTGAGTTCAAGACTAGCGACTTTGCTCAGAGGTGGTGAGGTTGGAATTTACTTTTGGAAGTATTTACTTCTAAGCTAGACTCATGAATGCTCATCAGCTTTTGGGTAGTTTTCTGAAATTTTCCAGAGCTTGCGATTCCTTCTTCCTATCTTTCATTAGAGGTTACCATACTGTTGTGTTAAGTGGGCTAGGAACTGCAAACTGAGCTCTGGTATTTGAAAACTCAATCATCCCAAGGCACTCTTTGATAGAAAACATGTTTATGGATTTCTGAATTCTAGGAATTTTACAAATAGCTGCCCCCAACACATACTTTGAAAAAAACACGCATACGCCCTTTGACTTCCCCATGTCAAATGAATTTGTGTGTGGAAAGGCTCAGCAGTTCCCGTATTTCATTATGTCAAGCCCCACTTAAAAAACAAAACAAAACACATTAAATCAAATGTAGGGCACCATGTTTTCCAGAGGCAAGAAAACAAGATGACGGCTATTCCAGACAGCCACTTCTCGTAAGATTCATGAAGCAAACAGGAGTGAACATTGCCAGCATAATGCAGACCCCTCTTTATTTGCCTGGCTTTACTAATAGGAGAAAGCAGACTGGCACCCATCACCTGTGCGTGGCAAAAAGTGAGGAAGAGAAGTGGATGAATTCCGTCATGATAAGAAAAGTAGGCTGTCCCATTTTTTTGCCGAAAATGAGGTACAACAGTCCTTACAGTTTCATTTAGCTCAGTACTAAATCCTGACTTCCATTGCTCTTGCAAGGGTACACACGAGTGCATCTGCTCCTCCACTGCCTCTAAGATTTGGCTCTGCAAAATCCGGTGAATGCTACAGGATAAATACAGCAGGAGTCCTGAGAATGCAGAGACTTGAATGGAACAGCAGTGAAGCTAACGTGTTGTGTTTTATTTTTCTCTTCTGACATGAAAGAAACTGGCAGCATCCACTTCTCTTTCCTACCCTTCCTGTTTGGTAGCTGGTTGCAAGTAGCCTTCCTCATTGCAACTGGTATTAGAACATCAGGAATTAGACATGGAGCAGGCTGATGAATTGCTAAACCCTGCACAGCTAACACAGCTTTTTCAATCATTTATATTTACGTATATTTATTTATTATGTTTATTTAGAGATATACAAGAACTCAATGGCCTTAATTCGGTTCCACCAGAGATGGCAGCACCTATTTTTCTGTTGATGAAAGTACTACAGAATTGCATTTTCCTCATTCTACAAGCGATGCCACCGTAGAGCTTGTGCTATTTAGTGCCTGTATGAAAGGCATACCCTGGCACATCCAAAAGCAGAGTGCTCACCTTCCACAAGCCTCATGAACGCCTTGCAAATAACAAGTCAGCTGCAAGTTCGGGCTTTTTGTTTTGTTTTCTTTCTTCCTCCAAAGATTGATGTGCTGCAGTTCTTTGCCCCCAGAGCCGACAAAGTAATGTGGGAATACTGCTGACACCAGTGGATTTATGACTGAGTCCCAAATTTTAATTGGAGAGCTATGGCTTCAGTTCTCTTTTCCTTTTCCACACTTGCTTGACGAAGAGTATTCCAAGAAAAACAAGCAACAAAAATAGTAATAATTTAAAAATCTAATAAAAAGCTCACTCTTGGTATCTGATAACGGGGCTTGGTATGGGGAATGACAGCAGGGGACAGAACTTTAACAGTTTTCTTTGGCAACCTCAGCAGATCAAAAGCTGCACGAGAGAAAAATCCTCTAAATTCAACTGCTAAAATCATCTTCCACACACTGGCTGTCTTTTGATAACAAACACGGCCTTACTCTATCCGGCTTTCAGTACTCAGCTCGGACCACTCTTTACTTTTCTGTCCAAAATGTCACTGGAAGTTATTTTCCTCTCCCCTCAGATCACGTTACTCACTCTTTAAACCAGCCTTCACCTTACTTCTGAGGCCACTGTGCTCGACACCTTTGGTCACTCCTGCAAGGCCTTACTAAAACTTCACTTGCATTTAGGTGAATCCACTATTTCTGATCAAATATACCTTGTGTGTGTTTGTCACTGGCATTTTGTTATGTTCTGCTGTTCTATCCTGTAATTTTTTCCTCCTTGTTGCTATCTATTATGCTGCTCACTGTGAATGAGTCACTGTCTGTACTCATCTTCTTCAGCTCTTCTTCAAATTCATTCTTGCAAGCAACCTCCATATTGTCTTTTCTTTTCATAGAAGAAGCTTTTCTTGTCATAGAAGAAACTCCCTGAAACTTGACCTCTATGTGTCTGCATAATTTTGCAGAAATGACAAATCCCTGTAAGAAATCCCATGTATTTGCAGGGAAACACCATTAACTGAAACAGGATCTTATCCAGATACACACACCCCACTCCTTCCACACTCTGAACAGGAACATAATGAAACTTAAAACACGATACTCTATCCCCTCCAGGACAGAGCTGCCCCTCCAAAATAAGCCTTTGCACCTTTAATAAATCGGCCTTAAAGCACGGCTTACAAGATCCTTACAGATGTAGAGGAGAAGGAGAAATTTGAATTCCACAAGTTCCCAAACACAAGTGAAATTGTCCCAAGGAAACTTTCCCTCTGCAAGTCCCTACACACGGGGCTCTGACCTCGTCCTGTGACATGCTTACGAGCGCCCTCAGGAACAACGGGTCAGAGGAGCCAGTGGGAAACCCGAAATCTGGACAACTGCCCGGGTTGGACAGAAAAAGCAAAAGCAGGCAGATTCAATATGCAAGGGAAAGGGAAGAAAAAAAAATAAACAACAACACAAACCCACAAACCAATTACACAGTGCCTAAAAGGAAGAAAGAAAGCAGAGCCTGCTGACCTTCTCGCAAGCTGTGGTATGAATCCTGGTAGGGGCTCGAACAGCTCTTCCCTTGCTTTGCCACAGTCTCTGCAAGCGGCACAATCCCGACATAGGCAGGCTGGAGTGTCTTGGCTTTATCCAACATATTAGAGGAAATCCCTGGACCTGAAGGCCGAGTCTGCAACACGGGAGGCGTTCCAGGCTAGCAGAAGGGGTGCTTAATCCTCACGAGAGACCCAGCCACGATCCCTCTTTACTGGGTTTCTGTCACTGCACCAACCGGAAAAAAACTCAGTTTCCTGCTCGATTCCAAGGCTGTGCTTCAACGGGAACCCAGAGGTACGCCAGGCACTGACAGATCCTGACAGCCAGCATCTAAAGATTAAAATCAGCAAGCCTCTTGGCAAAGCTTTTCTTCCTACTACCTCAAAACTCGGACAGACGCTTCGCTGCTTCTGCAAGCGGCTGGAAGCATTCGGGATCCCAGTGTGCAGGGCAGTGCTTATCAACAGATGCGTGGACTTCTTCTCGGAGCCACGGGCTGTGACAGCCAACCTCATTCACCCAAAATAGTGAGCAGTTGGTTCCTCTCCTCACCCTGCAGCCACCTGCCAGACAGGCACTGCCATGTGATGCAGAGCTCCCCTCTCTGCACCTCCCCGCTGGGAGCGCGCCGCGCACAAAGCCAGGAGCACGCCACCACGCCGCGAGCAGCAGCCTTTTCTTTTCTTTTTTTCCCTCTTAAACCATCAGAAATTGAATTTTGGCTGTGGAGAAAGCTGAACTGGTCAGTGTGGAAACAGATCTTACATGCATTGGTGTGAGACTACACCCAGGCAGCAGCAGGCTGCTGCTGTACAAGCACACATAGCCGCCTCCTCTTCCCCTAAACCCTTTCTCTTAACCCAGCAGAAACACCTAGCTGGAGACGCTCAGCAGTCCCCAGTCAATAACACTCCTCTGAGCACCAAAATGTCACAATCTGTGCTTGTTTGGAGGCGGCTGTCTCACCAGGAGCTTATTTAATGCACATCATGGCTGGATGTCACTGGGTCGTCAGTCTCTGTATATAGGAACCAGCAGCACGGTGCTGGAATTGGAAGTGGCCAGGGAAGAGCACGCTCCATCCTACCGACAGCCTGGAGGTGCTCACACCTCCACAGGACACAGGACAGCCGGTGGCTTTGCTGTTTCCTGATCTCACAAAGCATGCATCATAACAGGTACAAGGAAGTCTCAGCAAAAAGAAAGAAAGAAGAAAAGAAAAAAGTTGTCCAATGACGACACACACGTGAAAAGTATTTCAGCATCTTCCCAGAAAAAAAATAATAATTGTAACTGTCGTCGTCCTACAAGCCTGAAGCAAGATAGCCACATGGACATTACAAAAACAAGAAGGTGAATACTCCAAACCCCACCAAAACAGTCTACACTTCAAGTTCTGACTCTCTCAAGACCAAAATTTTACAGAGTGAGGCTGGAGTAACAGCCACAAGAAAAAAAAAAAATCTCTTTAATAATGAAGCTGAAACCTTGAAACAAGTGATGCTCAACCAAATCTGGAAAACAACTTTAACTCTGCCATTAGCAGCACCAGAGCAAACAAGCAATCTAACACCTTTTTAAGCTACAAACTAGAAATTAATATAGTGAATTTTACGTGTTTATTAAACCATGATTCTAGATTGCAGAAGATATTTCTGAGCTCCTGCAGAAGTGCTCTTCTTGCTTGGAAAAGTTCCACCTTCCCTCAGACAAGAATCCATACTCAAAACCTACCCCGTGCCAGACTGAGTCCTGCTCTTTCTGATAACGCACCGTTTGGAGGGGGGAAACGAAAAGATTCAGCCACAGAGGTCAAAGATTTGCTATTGCCTTGCCAAACGGGGCCTCAGACCCAGCAGGACGGCGTGCAAAGCCTGGCCAGTGGGAGCTGCTGCTCCCTCCAGCCCAGTCACAGCCACCCAGGCGGTGCCCTAACAGCCCTAAGGCATCGCCCGAGCTCTGATGAAGCAAACTTTGAGAACTGGAAGAACGGAGGCCCCAAGCAGCTAATAATACGTGATATCTACCATATTGCCAGCTTGGGCACTGTGATGACTTCACCAACCCTCCGCTGCTGTCACTGACAGCTCCGTCTTGATGAAGATTTGATCCCCTCAATGTCTTTTTGCAGGGCTGCAGATGCGGATGCCGACTTACCTTTCTTTCTTCCTACACAGAAAATAGCTTGGAAAGACAACCACCTGACTGGCTGAATGGCAGCCAGGTAAATCTTGTCTTCCTTCAGCAACATACTCTGTAATTTTGTCCTACGGCGTCAAATCTGTCCTACAGCGTTCCTGAGTGGTCTGAAGGAAGGAGGCATTATCCAAACCAGAAAAGGATGGGCCAGAGGGAGGATGGGAAGGTCTGTCACGGCAGAAGTAAGGAATCCAGCACGCTTCAGCTGCCGAGCTGCTCCGGAGAAGTGGCACCAACCCACTCCAACACACGTCCAATGTTCACTGATTTCTCATCTCCCCGGCTTTCTCGCTTGGAAAGCATCAAACTCAATTTTCATAACCAGTCCTGGAGACATCTACTGAGCCTTGCATCCTCTGACTTTCAAGTGTGAAATGAGATACAGACCGTGGGTTGTATTCTCCCTCAAGATGCTGCTTTGCTGTTTCTGCCCTCGCAAGGAAATAAAACGTAACATCAGGTGCACAAACGGCTTGCGAGTGGGCACAGCACGTGGGCATAGCATGCACTACTCTTCTTTGAATGTCAGTTATCTTTACTTACTCACTGTTTTGGACACATGCACTAACTTTCTCGTCATTTCTCTACCCTCAAAAGCCAAGACAGGAGATAAGCAGCAGCTTTTTCAAAGCCCTGTTTTGTGCTGGAAGAGAAGTGCCGAAGAGCGAAGCGCCCTCCAGTTAAATTCTAACCCTGCCCGGGATATTTGGTCTTTAAAATCCTTTCTCCTGCCCTCCTCTCGGCCTCCTTAAACCAGTTGTGACATTCACCTGGTCCCCTAATGAGCCAGTTCCACCGACTGGGCAGCCTTACCCGTATGTGGCACCTGGGCTGGTGGCTGGGGAGCAGAGCTGGGAAGGGAGAGAGGAACCAGGAGACTTGACACGCGTTAGACTTTGCATCACTTCAGCTGTCACATGGAACTGACTCATTAGCTTTATCCCCCCCAAAATTAGCGTACTCTTTAAATTAAAATTAATGAGCAGACAGAAAATTTGCTGACAGCTCCAACTTCAAATGTGCATTTTTTAATCCTTTCACCTCCATTCCTCCCTGCAGCGCAGTGCAGGTCCCCTGCCCTCTTCCCAGAAGACACAGTGCCTGCAAGGATCTGCACACACACAATTTAGGGATGAAACCCAAACAATGTACTGCTAAAAACTGGCAAGCAGCTGCAATAGGTGCTCGCTCAGACAACGTGAGAAGATCTCAGTCAAGGTCTAAGCCATATGAACCCTTAGAAAAAAAAAGTGTGAGCCCAATATATTTGCAGATCCAGCTCTGATATTTCTAGCAAGCAGACAAAAGCCAGAAAAATAACACACTGCTGCACCTACACCACTGTAAAGCTTTGCTGTCTTATGACTCCACTGATTTTATACTTCCCAGTAAATAGACTTCACATTGACACTTGTGTCGCCTACACCTCCTCTGCTACGGATCCCATTTATTTAATGCGAGCTGGCTTTGGACATTCCCACAATCCCGCCTCCCACCTCCAGTGACCTTCAGGAAGAGGTGGAAACACCAGCCTGGCCTCACTGCACATGCTGGCTCCTCCGGCTCTCGGGAAGAGCCCAAAGCCCACACACTCCGATCTTTTCAACTAGCTGGGGACAGTCAGGTGGCACTCCCTGCATTAAGCATGAGCCGAAGGCAAACCAGCGCCGTGCAGGTGTAAGGCAAGGCAAGAGGAGCAGACGTGCCTGGGAAGCTGGATGTTTGCCTCAGCTCCCGAGTGGCTCCCCGGCCCCCCAGCCCACGCTGGGATATACCAGCACCCCCACCTCTGGCGAGTTGGCTGTCATTGAGCTCTAAATACCGTGAGTTGGAAGCGTAAAAATAGCTGCTGCACAGGCTGGAAAACCTATCAGATGATGTCAACTCGCATTTCGAGCCCTCCTCTCCCCCCCCACACTTCCTTTCCTATGTCACTTTCTCATTACCTCACTGTCTCTAATTCTGAAAGTGCTTCTCTCTGCATCTTTCGGCTGCCAAAGTGAACTTTACACAGCGGCTTGAGCCAAATCAACCCCCAGCACATATATAAACTCTGCCACCCACCCCATTCCTTGGGCTTCATCCAAGCCGTCAGTTTGCCTTTCCCTGCAAACACGCACACGGAGCCCGTAATCCCTATCTGCAAACCCCGGGAGCGAGGAGGGGCAGTTTGGTCCCAGGAATGCAGTGCATTAACACAGCGCCTTATCTGCAGATTAACTCCGCAGATAAGCAGCTTCCAGCCAGCGAGGCAACGATGCTGAGGGCGGTGTGGATACAGCAGCACTGCCTGTCCCCCCCCAGCACCGAGTCACCCAGCGCCGTGCAGACCTGAGGGAGGAGGAGGCAGAAGTGGGAGTCCAAAGCCTTGGCTTTTTTTCCACCTCTCCCCCCGAAACCAAGAGCTCGCAGCGTTTTTGACCAAAGGCCATCTTCAAAGAGCCCGTGGCAAAACTGGTAAAAGGGCAGAAAAAAGGGGAAGGGGGGAGAGGAGGGGATGCAGAGATGTTGGTTCGCTTATCTGCATCACCTCCTCCCCGCTCCCTCCCAGACCTGCTGCACCTAGGAAACCTGGGGATGATAAAGAGGAGGAAACAGTCAAGAAGTCTACTGTACTCTAGATCATATCGAAACAAAAACATTATGCGGCACATTCTCCTAATATTACTAAATGGAACTGCTACACTTTTTTTTTTTTTTGAGTTTTATTTTCATTTGAAAACCAGTGGAAACTCTTCTATTAATCCTGTGCTCCAGAAAGCTGCACATAAACTCCTTTAGGACAAAACTGTATTGCCAATGTAGAGATTTCTATTTAAGAGAAGAAACGCAACTAGCAGGTGAATTTCTCTGCTAACGTAGTGGGAGGATCTGCAACAGAAAACTTCAGAGAAGAGGAAAGGAAGAGAGTGGGGGGTTAAGAGAAAGGAGTTTCGCAGCTAGCTTCCAACCAACTGCAAGCCCCTGTGCACATGAGCCCAACAAAGACAAGCAAGTAAATTAAAACCACACATCCAAACACGTTTTATTTGTTATTTTTACCGTTTGGGTTGATAAACTCTGGTTAGATGCAAGCACAGTGGGATACCTCATTATAGGGTAAAGTTACCGGCCCTTCTTCACGTTACACTGCCACCACCCCCTGTCACAGAGACCCCAGAGCTGGCTGTGTGATGCTCTCACCCTGTTCCAGTGCAAAGTTAGAAAGATTAGCTCAAATTACCTTCGGTAAGCCAACAAACTCGACAGTGAGAGCTCTCACAACAAGTACGGGGTCTCAAATGTGGGGAGCGGAGCTCCAGTGGAGGAGCCAACTTACAGCTGCTGGCACTGGAACTGCAGAGGGAAGCCCAGGTACTCCTCTACTTCAGGTATTGCTCACCTTGCTCTAACGTCATTAATTTGGACTGGAGGAAGAAAGAACATCAGTTCCCTGCTCTTCTCTAAGAGCGAGTTACCCTATAATGAAAAAGTCAAAGGTTTTAAGCCAGAGATCCAGGATTTGACCAAGTTAAAATAGTTCTCGTCAGGTTTCCCACCTACAGTTGGTTCTGCTAATGCACCCACGGGCACCCTAGTGAAGAAGGGATGAAATAAATAAATAAGAAATAAACAAAGCATATGGTTTTGCTCTAGAGAGCAGAAAAAAATTGAAGTTCTAGCTGCCAGACCAAGGGGGTGCTGAGGAGAAGAGAGGGGAAAAGGAAGCAAGGTCTCTGGATTTGTCTTAAAACACAATTTCTTTTTAGGAGGGAAGAACTGGGAAGGGACAGGAGAAAGATACCCTTCCCCTCGTGTTAAGGCATGTCTAGGAGCCTGAGAAGTTATGTCACTGATTCCCATGTCTGTTAAGCAGCAGATAGCCCATATTTCTCCCTCCCACACCCTTTCAGCTTCTGGCAATAAAAGGTTTCTTCCTATCAAACCCCTCTGCTGCACAAAGGGGCTACCTGCAAACGCCTGGAAAATGCAGCCTGTTTTTTAGCTTCCTAAGCAAGAGAGGAAAGAGCGAGGCTGTGCCTGATGTCCACACACTACTCATGAAAGGAGAGCAAACCCTTCCCTTGCTTCTCAGTTTATAATAGTAGAATGGGTACCAGGCAAACTCCTGCTACAGGACTGTGACTTCTGCCCAGAAAACTTTTCCAGACACATCAGATTGCAGTCCCAGAATCTTGTTTTTTTATTAAAATGTGTATTTACCCTTTATTGTTGCAGAAGAGCACCCAAACCTGAAACAACTACACATTAATGGAGGTACAGCTCTACAAAGCCATCATGCCATCCCATTCATATCGGATGTTATTAGCCAAAGTTAATGATTTTAGATTCCACACACACATACTGCTAACTTTTTCTTTAAAAATGGTTTAAGTGCTTTGTCGTGGTGATAATCGTGGAGGCTGGGATGATGAAAGCAAGAGAGGAAGCTTTGTGATACTGCTAATCCAGCTCAGTGGCTACTGAAAGCAGTGGTCCTCTTTTCCACTATCCTGGATGCTCACCTCACCCCACAGTAAAAAATAGCTACTGTCAGGCTTATTGGAGGCAGAATAATTTCATCCTTAGAATGTAAAATTCAGCTCTTGAGTTGCCAAACATCTATAAATCACCTCCAACATTAAATGCTCAAACTCCTCCTTTAGTGCTGCAACTCTGTTACGCCCTGGACGGATGCCATCTTGAGCTTTCGGGGTGACTTCAACACCCGAATGCTTGTTTCCAGTATACAAATGCATAGCACAGCCAGGTTCTAAGCTTTACGTACAACAGAAAATAAGCTGGAAACAATGTCAAGGTGCACAAATTTACTCTCATGGACTGTACTGGTAGAAAAGTAAAGGGCTTCCAGGATCTAGTACGGACTCAACCCTCTCCAAGCATGCAGAGAATTCAAACCGTAAGGGTATCACAAGGCAGGAATCTCAACAGGGAGACAATAGATTTGGGGTAATTTTTACCTGCTTAGTAGCTGAATAGTACTGCTTACCTAACAAGAAATCCCATTAAAAAGAACCCAAACTCCCCAAATATCAGCCTGTAAGAAACAGCAGTTTCCCACAGACCATAAAGACAAGAAAGAGCTCCCTTCAGTGAAAGCAAGGGCGAGCCATATTGCTTCTGCAGCTTGGTAGCAGAGCCTAAGTTCACATGTAGAGGGAACTGCCACAAAGCTTACTGTTGTGGTGTTACACCCTAAGCTGAGCTTGCATGCTTGATGCTCTGCGTCTTTGCCACAAAGACGTTTTCACGTATGTGAGACTACATTTGTGTATGTCGATGATACTAACAGCACTGGCACGAGCTTGAGATAGAAAAGCTGTGAGAGCAGTAGGGAAAGTACAGTAAAATACAGCACAGTTGATCTGATGTATGTTGAAAGGAAGGAGTGGGGGGAAGCAGAGGCACAGGCCTCTTCTGCAAGGAGCGTCGTTGCTTTTAAAACAAACCTGATGTCAGATCCAAGAGTTTTGATATTCCCAGCCATGAAAGCAAAGGGAAAAGGCAAGGAACTGGCAGGGTGCATCTTCTTCTGTTGCCCCAGCAAAACCTGCCAAGTCTTACAAGTTTTAATCCAGAACTGGCTTAAAAGCCCTTAAAGGCACGTAGCCTAAATGCTTACAACTGTGCAGGTAGCTGTGCTTGGAACATTACGTTCCGATTTGGCCTCTGTTTTCTGTTTTGTTTCCTTCTTCCTAAATGTATGAGCTCACCTGGAACGAAACGCACAGAAGCCTTTTCAGTCGCCCTCTTTCCTCAACTGTCTGGCACTCAGTTAGGAATTCGTCACTTCGGTACAAGTTACCAGAATTCATCAGCCAGAACCGCCTATTTATGGAGTTCAGACAATCCAATTACATTAAAACACTCTTTGACTTGATAAATTGGGTTAAAACAGGTAGAGAGATTTACATGTAGCACAGTCTGTGGGTCAGAGCTGGAATTAGAAACCCCAGCATCCTTCTTTGGCTGCCAAATCTATTTTACTAATGCAGATAGAAGACAGGAGCTGCTACACCAGGCCTGAATAAAAGCAAATGAGTTGATGATACAACTGAATAGACAAGCAGGCAACTGAAAAAGCTGTGTTTTTATGTGCTTGCCAGTTCTTATGATCCGACAGGAGTCGGATGCTTGCTCCCAATGCATCTAACAGCTGGCTGAGCAGAAGTCACTTACAAACAAACTCTTTAGAGCAAAAATTATTTTCACAGAATAGACACAGCCATATGCTTCCTTTTGGCTACCACACCATGCTAAGGCCAGAACTGACTCTAAACTCTAAACTCTCTCCTATCAGAAAATATTTTTGCCTGAGCAAGACATCAGTTGGGCCAAGCTGTCTTTAAGCTTCAGCTACCATGTGGAGCGCCAGACGCGGCAGACGAGCAGAGCGCGGCGGATGTTGTCTCCCCTGCCTCAGTGAAGAAAGGCTTTTAATGCTCTCTGCCATGAGATCCTCCCAGAGAAGCTGACGAAGGATGGGCAAGCAGTGAGCTGGATCAAAAAAGGTTGGATGTCAGTGACACAAGCCTAGCTGGAGGCCAGTACTGAGCAGAGTTCCCCAGGGGTCAGTACTAGGCCCAGTCCTGCTGAACTTCCCAATTCGGAGGGGCTGTGCGGACTGCATCCTTGGGGATCTCCAAAAGCCACCTGGACGTGGCCCTGGGCAGCCTGCTCTGGGTGGCCCTGCTGGAGCAGGGGGCCTCCAGGTCCCTTCCCACCTCAGCCACCCTGTGACTGACCCAGCAGTTTGCTCACCCAGTCAGCCACCTAACGCCCTCAGAGGAAATACAAAAAAAATTCTACCATGACAAACCCAATAAGCAGGGAAATGTGCATATTTTTAATATTCTCCAGCGATATCTACAGTGGACCACAAAACTACCTACTTCTAATTTCATGATTTCCTAATTATTTATGTCTATCACCTTATCATGCTTATTCTTCCTTGCTGTCTGATCTCTCTGCTAGACTTAGTGCCCAGCCACTGCAACTCTTTACTGGTCCCATGATCCACTTTTCAGCAGTTTTCTTATCCTACTGATGGCTGCATTGCTTGAAACTCCTTCTCTTCTACCTTATTCAGCTTCACCATTTAGTACACATGGTCTGAGTGATGTTACACAAGCCAGATGAAATAATCCAGCATCTTGCTCCACTTCTCATCATTCCTTCTTTTTGATGGCTCTGGGTCTCGTAAGAAAGTACACTGAGCCAGCAGAAAACTTTTTTTTTTGGATGGATTTGTTTTCAACGATGGATTAGATGGCTTGCAAAATCTGCATCCGAGCTAGCTGGAGCTAAGCACTGAGCTGCTGGGGATGAAAAACAGAAGAGTGAAGAAAAGTTGGGCCTCTTCCTGCCCCTTCCACTGGTCACCACAAATCACTGGGGCAGTTCAAGCTGCTTCCTCTAATTTCACCCCTGAGTCAAGCTTTTTTTGCATTTTAGTTTCAACCTCTTCACCAGAGAGTGGCTGAAGCCCTAGACACAGCGCTGCCACATTTCGGACTTGAATACTCTGCAGACAAACATGCAGGCATGTGCTGCAGAGCTTGCCAGAGCACATACAATAAATCCAACGCTCTGGGGACAAGCCAGGATTACTCCTTGTACTACAAGCATATTATATACGCAATTTGCAAAAGCACAGCTCTTTCAAGAGATGTCAGATTTATTACAAGTATATATCGTAAGTATTAGAAGTATGCTGCAGAAACGTGTGGGATTTCTGAATGTCTTCTGCCCTCTCGGTTGCTTGGGTGTAGCTCCAGCGGGGCAGCCAGACATCCGGAAATTCGGTGTTAAAAGAACCCTCATGGTCCAGATGGGGGGAAAAAAAAAAAAAAAGCAGACAGTCTGGGAAAATCAGACATACAGTAGTCATACCCAAGTTTACAGGGAGAGGCAGTACCTCTTGGTAGATCAAACCTCTGGAAACCTGGGCTCCCACCGCAATTTAGGCCCCCTGCTCTCCGCAACCAGCTCACGCTTTAAGTCTAAAAATTCCTATTCTTCAATTTTCTTGTTTTCCAGGCTGTGCTTCCACACGAAAATGCCGTGTTGTATGAATCAAATTATGCACAGCCAGCTTCCTTACCCAAATTAGCAGAGTCTTAAGCATTTATCAGAATTAGGATCTTAGGACAACCTTTCCCCCACACAGCCCTCCCACACTTCTCCCCCACCTCCTCTCCCCTCCTCCCCTAAACCAGTTGCTCACCATTCTTCATTAAAGAACTCATTTTTTCCCTCCTGCTCACTCTGCTAATTATTATCTCCTCCAAACCCTAAAACAAGCTCTGCAATCTCCTGTCCTAATTAAATCAAAGTAAAAGAGCAGTTCACATAAATAACATTTTCAAGATCTGCTTTTAGCTTCTAGATTTTGTCAGCAAAGTTTCCAGCCCTGCCTCAGGGCCAGAAGGTTAAACATTTCTCAATGACGCAGGCTCCCTTAGCGAGAGAGCGACGAGGAAGTGGTCCAAAAAGCCTCCTTCTTCCCAGGCACTAAATCAACAACCACGGCAAACAGCGAGTGCCTCTCTCCGAGGAAAACTGGGAGGAGTGGAGCAGTCTATTACAGGCGGTCGCTGATTCTGCCACCATAATGCAAAAGCCCAGAACAAAGGGGAAGAAAACAAAACAAGAGGGAGAGATTTTGCATGTGGAACATTTAATGGATAGAGCAATCAAAATTTAAAAAACAAAACAAAACAAAACAACCTTTCAGCTTCTGCAGAACGCTGAATTTCGGTCTGAAATTGCTGTTCTTCTCTGGTCCCATCAGGTTGCCAGTACATTCCTAGGTTAAACTTAAAGATGCTTTGACCTTTAAATGGGCTGCAATGTTTCTGCCAGAGACCGCATCTCATGTGCTACGCTGCTCCAGGCATGTTCACATGTTGGTCTCTGGATTTTCAAGATAAGATTAGCAGTAGAGGTTTCTCCATAAGGAACCGACTAATCGGGATCTTATTCTTACTTAGTTTGAGGTAATATGGGGTCAGCGAAGGCACATGGCAAAGGGGTTTCTGTTGATCTCAGCTTTTAGTGAAATAATTTTGTAGGCTCTGAGCCTTAGGTGTGTTTTGTAATAAGTCAAGTACAAGATACTTTCTGAAGAGCTTAACCAAAAGTTTGGGGGTTTCCATTTTCAGCTGGGGGTAGATGAGTGTGAGATAACTTAAACAAATCAAAACTACTCCCTTTTCAATGGTGCATCATTTATTTTAGTTGACATTCGTGAATGCAAAATCCAGATCTCGAACGTTGAAAGAAAAACACAAAGGAAAACCAGCTGTAGAGTATCTCCAACAGGAAAACGAAAAAGAAAACAAAATCATCAAGACCACTTCTCATTACGGACTGATTTAGTCAGCATGTGCTTCCCTGGAAGCTGCAGCTTCTTTATTTGGAATATGCTCATTTCTGAGAAAAAACAACCAGGGCAGAGAAAATGGCAGAGGCTACAAAGAACCATAAATACAATTTGTCAACCTACTTCTCGCACAGGATAATTAAATAGGTTCCTAACCTGTTGGGATTCCCACCCTGTGCATAATGCCTACTAAGTGCCATTAACACGGAGAATCTGATTTAAATTAAGCATTTGGAGAGACAGATAGAAAATACTATTCATCAGGTCACAATAAGAGACACTACCTTAGCACTTGCCTACTTAAGGATATGGTAAAGTGGGTACAGCTTCTGCTCGTAAAACATTCAGTCTGCATTAAGGTTTGCACCAGTTTAAGTATAAAAGAGCTGTTTCAACTAAAGGGCACTAAGATACATATTCATTTAATATTGCAAGTTAGAATATTTTTAACCAAAGGGCAATTCTAGGTCAACTGTTCAGTGTGAGTTGCTGGCAAGGGAGAAATCTAATGCTTTTTTAAAATGGTGTTTGGTAAAACTGTGAAGGACAGGAGAGGACCTTGGTACTTGCAACAGCAAAGGATGGAGCCCTGTGACCCTAAAGGTTAATTCTGCTTCTTTATGACTCCACCTACTTAAAAAAAAACGCACACACCACTGGTAAATTCGACAACATTCTTAAAACACACTGCAGTTATGCACAGAAGGGAGCTGTGCCAATGTAATTAACTTAGTTGGGAGGGAAGGAAGGGGAAGAAATATTTCCCCCATTAAGATAAAGACTCTAGTTTCACTTCCATCCGGCATAGCTTGTGTTTGCTTAGTCACAAATGAAAATAAGCTTAGGCCATCACAAGATGACCAGTTGAGGTTTCTCCATGTGAAAAGAGAATTAGAAACAAGTGTCAGACGCTTCTTGGAAGAGCCCGAAGGTCAGAACAGCAGAGGGTGCTCTAAGTCCAAACTGAGGTGCACCAGCACAGCAACACGGGGCATCCCCATGTGACATTAAACTGTAGGTAACCCATTTTTTTGTTGTTGTTGTTTGGTTGGTTTGTTGTTGTTGTTCATTAGGCTTGGGTTTTTTGTTTTTGTTTTGTTTATGATGCTCTAGGAATTATCTGAGATTGGTAAAAAGCAGAGTGCAAAGGGTTAAAAATATTAAGAATTTGTGTCAGATACCACATGACCTCAGACAAAACCAGAGACATTCCCAAAACCTTAACAGCTCCATGTAATCTCTACGACTGATCTATACAGCTCTGGGCATACTTTAGAGGCTGCTTCATATCGAAACTTAAAAAATATTTGCTTTTTACGTCCTATGAGCAAAGCACAGACTGGACAGGAATCCAACCATTACAAGAAAGAAAACAATCCTGATCTAAACCCTGATCTGAATTCCTGCCACCAAGCAGGAATAGAAACCTAAGTGCTTTGTTAAATATTAGTCACCTCTTACATGTGAGCAGTGGATAGCAGCAAGGAGCCACAGGTCAGCGGCAGGCAGAGCGGATGTGTCCACGCTGCACTCCTCCAGGCAAGGCGTGTATGGTGCCATCGGCGTTATCAGCTTAGAGACGGAGCACAGCACACGGAAGGCTCATTTATATTCATCATGTAAATGAAAGGGTAGCTTACAGATTACAGTAATGGCAATTAAACATAGCCCGTAATACATAATGCATTAATTTCTCAGCAAGGAATACTCTGCTTAGATTAAAGTTACAGCATATAAACCCTCACATGAGCTTACGTTTTACACTTCAAACTTTCATTTCGTTTTTAATATCAATTGGTTAATGGTACAAAATATTTGTAAGCCGACCATAAGCAAGTATATAAGATGGAAAGTGGTGCACACGTATACACAGACCCCTTGAAGTTGTTTCTTGTCAGCTAATTATTTTGAAATTAAAATGGAGCCATAAGAAGGGTTAGGAATCAAAGCAAGGCAGTGGATATTTGTTTTGTGTCTAGCACATCTTCCCTGTTTTTGGACAAATAGAGCATGTGTGCGTTCATAGAAGGGATAAAGACAAAAATATGCCTTGATGTTTTTTTTTCCCCTCCCTCTGTCTCAACCTCTAGCGCAACACTCACTGCTAATACAGACAGAGAGCATCTTCAAACCAGCTGGAGGAAAAAAAAATACATATATATTTTAATCAGTAATTTAACAATTCAATAAATGCAAGCTCCAGGTTTTACAGGACTTCCAGCAGGTTCTTGTTTAAACTTAAAGTTGGCAGTAGAAATAGGTACTGCTCAGTTAAATGGTTCTAATGAGTAGTCTTCTACATTATCTTTTTTATTAAAAAATAAAAATGGAAAGCATGCTTTATATATTTAGTTAGTTCCATCCTTTAACCCTGGTTTGCCTAGCACAATAACCACGGTTTGATTACTCAACAGTTAATCACAGGGATAAAAGGCAGCAAAAGGTTATGTTCAAATCTTTCATGAATGGAATAACTCCGCAACGTTGCAGCTCACAGTTGTGCACTCCTCGCTGCGCGTTAAGAGCCAGCTCAGACCTTTATGCACTTAGTAGCTCTGGCAGAAAAATTTCCATATTTAAAGCTGACTTCAACAACGTCCCATTTGCTGCTTCGGAAAGAATTCCCTCTGCAGGATGACGATGAAGCTCACATAACTCTGTTCAGTCTTTGGATCACATGCAGGATTCTGGTTGAAAGCCAGCGAAGTGTCACTTTATCGCTACTCAGAATATACACATCTCGGGGAACCTTACCGGCAACCAGGGAACTCTTTACAATCCCCAGGAACTTGCTACCTAGATACAAAAGGTTACATTTCCAAATACCACGGATTCCAAACAGAAATCAAAAGTTCTATTTTTGAAGTGGTGATGATGCAAACTAGCAAGCCAGTCATGCTCTCCCCTCGCCCCCACCCTCCATCCAAAACCCAAATCCCCATTGCTTTGATTCAAGAATTCACTGAAATCTTGCAATTCCAAACCTAGGGGACAACCAGGAAGAGAATAATATTTTAAGGTCTGCTATTCAAACAAAATGAAATGCAAAGAAAAAAATATGGGGAAAGTTGCAGTTAAAAAAATAAAAAAAAAAACTTTTAATAGTAACAAAGTAGTACGAAAAAAAAATCCAACAAGTGCTTGAAAAAGACATGATGAAGTTAGAAGTCAGCTAAGTGCATAAATAAGACATTTCCATTACGAATATCAAGAGCCAGCACTGAATTCATACTTCATTTGCAATAGGAAAAAGAAAAAGCCAGCCACAGAAACTGCAGCTCTGCATTTGTCATGCCTCAAAGAGCTGAAAGGGGCACTCCTCCCTTCTCTATGAATTCACAGTCCTGCTGTCCCCCTTCTGCCCATTACATGTGGTTTAGCAGCTGATGTCCCTAAAGCACTTCAACATCGCTACTTCAAAGAGGGAAGAGAAAGAGCCCAGGAGCTGTTTTGAAAGAAAAATGAATGGAATCAGCACCAGTTTGTCCTAAACCGAGTTTACTATATCCCTAATCAGCTACAATAGCTCAAAAACACGCTTTTCCTGGAAATAAGTGACATTTTACGTTTGGTTGAAGAAGACACTAATTTGCAGTGATTATTTCTTTTTATAGTTCAGAACAACCTGCTTCTGGTGTGCATGCCTAGCTTGGTTTTGAAGAGATGCTATCCAATAAACTACCTGTGTTGAGGTGGTCATTTTTCCGTTTTACTCATAGAAAGAAGATTACAGAGACCATTATTAATGTGCATTATATTCCTTGACAATGCAAGCCACAGGGTAGTGCCCAGGAACAAACCAAGAGCAATAAATGAAGTTGGAAGTACAGCAAAACGAAACTCATTACCAAAAGTAGCCATTTGGCCAAGGGCGCTACTGCTAATGTCCATTAATTCTGGCAATGCATCGTTAGACTCTTAGTGGCCCTAAGTGGTCATAACTCTTATCCAGCCATGCAACACGTCTGCAGAAGTGATGTGAAATTTGGGTTTTATCTGGCTGATTGCACCTCTACGTGTAGAGCACACACGTTTCTGCCCAGTTATCTCCTAGAAGTCATCACAAGTTCCTTTTTAACAGTAACAACTAAGAAAAAAAGAAAGGGGAAAACTATCTTTGAAACTTCATGTTTGCCATCTAAGCACAAAGTTTGCATGTATAAGACCTCTAGTGCTGCCAAAAATACTGAGCTTTTAATATTACTAAATGTACCTTCAGATTTTTATCAAACTGAAAAAAAAAAAAAAGCACTGCTTCGGTACACACGACTTTCTCTGGAAGGTTAATTTCAGTGTGAGTACTAAGGAAAAAACCAACAGCAGTAACTCAACTGTTATTCCACATCACTACTATGAACAGTGCGGTCTGAATATGGAAGCTGTTGCAAGGACATGAGATTACACAGACACGTCACTCATCATCGGTAAAAGATGTCAATCCAATGGAAATTTTCTCTACAATAAGCTTTCCAAACAGGCCAACAGCATACCAGCTGCTGAGATCTCCCTATACCTTTCACAAGTCCCTTCCATGGGTTGTTGAAAAACTGTCTCAAGTGTTACTAGACTGTAAATTGTGTCAAAAATAATAATAAAAATTCCTACAGCCCTCTTCACCAACCAAAAGAAAAAAAAAAAAAGGAAAGAAAATAAGTATTTGTGACTCATTCCAACTGCCAAGCAGTCTGTGTTACAGAACAAAGCCAGGTCATACCAACAGAGCATTCAGTCTGTATCTTTATCTGAACAGGGATCAACAGCAAAAAAAAATTTGCAAGATCTCCATATGGGATGGTTAGGTAATGACAAGAATAAGAAAAAGGCTTCAGGGGAACAAAAAACAGAAAGGGTACATAGGGAGATGAGATTGAGGTAGATAAAGAGAAGGAAACAACAAGCTTTTGGAATCAGCAAATCAAGAAAACAAATGAGTCAGATTCTGAGAGGTTGAAGGCTGCAGAAAGTGACTTTTGGAGAAAAAGGACAATTGTGGAGCTCCCACTGCCAAGAGCTCAGTACAGACCTACACATCAGCTTCATTTTCAACAGGATGAAAACATATGTAATGGCACGGAGGGGTTTCCAAAGCCACATTCTTAATTGTCAATCTGGAACTTGGTCTCACACTGCATGAGTGCTGCTTGAATGGCTGGATCGGTTCTTCAAATTATTTCCGTAGTCCAATGAGACGTCAAATACAGCAGTAAAGTTTCTTCTCTTCATGACTTTTTCTGGCTCTACTGTCTTTCTGAAATGCCTTTTCAGCCTGATTTTCACCTATACCTTTTCTTCCTCAACCGCCATCACCTGCGTTGACTTTTACTCTTCCCTTTTTTGGTCTACTGGGTGGGTTTAATTTTTGTTGTTGCTGTTAACACAATGTTCACCACAAGAATCAAAATCAATTTGTTTCTGCTTCACTTACATTTTGTTCTGAAGAAGCATTCTCTTGGAGGAGTCTTCTACAGCCTGCACTTCATAGGTCAAGCACTCTTAAAGCATGCAGGTCATGAAGCTGTGCTTATTGAATGCTTGGGTGCTCAAGCCTATCAGGATAATTTACTCACACAACTTAGCCCATGATTCTTCTACTTCTCCAAGTGCTGTTGAGAAGCAGGTTAAAGCCTGATGAGTTGACTTGTACAATACTTTTCAGCTTCCACCTTTCCAGCAGGGCTTCTGGAGATGAACACGGGGGCCACGAAAACTTGAAAAGTTAGGTCTTTTTAGATTAGATGACTCCAGCTCTTAACAGAAAGGAGATAACAGAAAGGAGATTCGTTTTCAATCTCTAAAAAGCCTCGGGTAGTTTGCCCAACAGACGACTTACCGTAATCAGTCAAACAACAGTAGCAGTCAACAGCAGCTGAAGTTACTAAATTTTTTAAGCAAAATTTTTTAACAATTTGGTCTTGGCATCCAGAAGCCATTCTTCCTTATCTAGAAGCTGGTAATACACTTCCATGATCAAGGCAAGTCTTTAAGTTTAAGCTTACTGTGCGCACAGTTCCATCCTGTTGTCATATGTTATTTCCCCATCAGTCTTGTGAACCCATTTCTGTAAACATTCGGCTGCTTATTGCTAAATATTTTCCCAGCAGTAGTTGATCCATGAGAAAAAAGAGCTGCCACTGATGGAAGAGGTGCAATAAATTTGTATCCCTCGTTAGTTAAGCTAAGCTTGCCAGGAAATTGCCTCAACATCGCGAAACGTCACTGCATAATCTAAGCCTAAATTAGCTGACTTCAGCAAAAGCAATGACCGTAGCCACAAAAACAAGATGCATGAGTTCTCTTTACTGGGAGAAGCTCTCATCTTAAGAATTAAATGCAAGCCTGAAGAATTTTCATCATTTGGAAGAAAAGACAAACACAGCCATAACTAAAGTTTTTTTAATGAAGGTTGTTTCCCTAATTTTGGTAAGTCTTATTTTATTCTTTGAGCTTCCCAGAATATCACATACAAATCCAGTGGCAAGTGCCCTGAAATGTAAATTGCATGGCTCTTTTTTATCTGAAAAGATTAAGGCAATTAGAAAACCTGTTAGAAACAACACATGCTGAGGTAAACGTCTTTTTCAGGCCTTCACATAAAGACTGACATATCAAGGAAAACAAAATTCACGGACTACCAGAGTACCACTAGAGGAATGATGGACTGTATAGTCTCAAAACACCTCTCCGTAGTATTATGGGTTAGGACAAGAGGCGTGTACTCCGTATCAGATGCACACCTGATGTAAAACCTCTTCAATCTCCTGCCTTTCCAATCTACAACAGGAGGTGGAAGACGTGCTTTGGTTCTGTGAAGAGGCGTACAGTATGTCAGAACTACAAAGCAAGGATCGTACAGGGTTCTTTATTGACATGCAATCTTCAAATACTTTGCAAAATATAAGACTAAGTTAAGGAAAGCAATGCTGCGCATCCAGAAGAAACAGATGTTCAGAAAAAATATTAAAACAAAAAACCACATGTATAAAACTATGAAGTTATTGTTTCACTTGTCTCTTTCCAAGTCACTATTTAAGGAAAAGAAGAAGCATTTGCCTTGGAAACAAATCTGTCTTGACACTTTTGGAGTTTTATGTTCTACTTTTCAGGCAACACTCTACAAATGATAGAAGAGTACACAAATGCAAACCCAAAGTCCTAAGCTACTACAAGTTTGCTGTCAGATCTCACCAAGGTTACTCATCCTGTGTTCCCATCCATAAAACAGAGGTCACTCATATGTATACATACTTGTTAAGTTTCACGACTACAGAATGTCCCAAAGCCGCAGATAAAAATGCCCCACATAAGTACACCATACAGTCATTAACAGATAATTTTAACTCTAGCCTGTCTTACACGTCAGAAATACAGCTCTGTACGTATCTAGCAGCTAAGCGCAGTATCATAAAAAAGACCACAGCATTTAGGACAAAAATCATATAAACACAATGCCATTTTAATGCCTAAGTCATAAAATAAGTATTAGGAAGCTTCAAAGCATGAGAAGTACTCCTCCCCCACCAAAAAAAAAAAAAAAAAAGAACAATTTAAGCTTTCTCCAAAGTATCAAGAATACATTTAATCGAAAAAATAATTAACAATAAAACTCTCAAACAACTGCCAACAATGAATAAGCCAAAAGCTAAACAGAAGAATTGCCTTAGAATAAATCCTAGATTTGCTAGGGAACTTCTAATCTTCGTGACACACATTAATTCAACACTGGGGACTACCAAATGAAGAACAGAAAGGTAATTTTATCTCCACTGAAGCTTGAAAGTGATCAGTGTTTAACAGTCAACTAGTACCCATTCAAACTGCACATGAAATCATGACAGCTCTCTGATTTGTCTTTCCTCCAAGTCCCATACCCTCCTGGCACTCCCTGTATAGCTCAGCCACCATAATTCGCTAGCAGAAGTTACCCACGGGATATGTTTGGGGATGATACCTGATTGGAGTGCTGTCATCTGCATTTCTGGTTCCAGAAGCGTCATGCTGATCCTTTTCTCAACAGTTACAATCCCTTAAAGATTCGCTTTACATACAGTATAGATAAAGACAGGCAAAAAAAAAAAGAAAAAAATCCACAAAGACCTATCAACTTTAACTTCGTTCAATATTTGCAAGAAATTCTCATCCTCATGATGAAAACTGTGCCTACTGAGAAAGCTCAGCTTTTCAACATGCAGTTCTCTGCTTATTCACAACAGGCAAGTTGGAACAGCCCAGAATCAAATTACTGCTAGGAGAAAAATGAATACTCCAAGGGGAACGCAAGATGTGTAGTTTGCAGAAGTAAGGTCCGCCCCTTGATGCTCTGCAAGGGGAAGGAAAGGGGGAGGAAGGGGTCGGATATAAGAACTGGCAGTTTTTTCTCCTTTTAAAAGAGGAGGATGACGTCTTGGGTAGACTTTCAAATCCCCTAAGGGGCTCTGCTGATGAGGCAACTTCATTCCAAGGACAAGGAGACCCAGTGTTAACATAAACACGCAGTCATCCTCAGCTTAGAAACAACATGGCCAAAAACACATACATCCTGCCTGTAACATGACCAAAAACATATACAGCCAGCCACTTTTTGCCAATCTTCACCAGTCGTTTGTCTTGCTAATTGTATTGTTTCCCCTATCCCTATCAAACCCCATTGCTGGGCACTAAACCTGAGCTACTGTACCAAAGGACTGGAAGATCTTCCAATAGATGGTAGCGTCTGTTTCTTAAAAAAACAAACACACAAACAAAAGCAAAACACCCTTTCTCCTTCATACTTTTCCCATCCTGGATCACAGCCTCCTTCCAACCTGTCTGCAGGTTAAAAAAAAAGTTACGCTGTTTCCCAAATTCAGATTCAAAAGGTTGGGGATATTGGATAAAACTTTCAGAGTCAAATATTTCTTGAGATTAACGGATAAAAAAATAGAACCAAGTCTTTCCTCACTAGGTGATTCTAGCTCGCAACAGAAAGGAAATTCAATTTCAGTCTCTGAAGAGCCTCAAGTAATTTGCCCAAAAGATAATTAAATTATCTGAAACTAATTCCAACACCTGTGTCCCCAGAGCAGCTTTCCCTTATTCCCCACCATTCCCAAGATTCATTGTCACTTCTCGTTAGGTCACCTGCAAGTAAGTAACTGCACATTGCTTGCATCAAGCCCAAAAACACATTAAGCCCTGTATCAAAGATAAAGACCAATTTTCGCATTTAAAATCCTTTGGAGCAAGTTCAAATCCTTCCCCCATTGCATCAGTACTCACGAAAGCCAGGAACTGGGTGTGCAAAATGGCTTTTGCACTGATTTCTGAGCCCTCCAAACCTAAGTCCCGTCAGGGTTTCTGTAATACTCGGATGCAAGAGCTCCCCAGCAGCTGCTCGACAGCTGAGAGAGAACACGGCAGGTTTTAGCACCACATCTTCCTTCCCCTCCGCAAACACATCTGGGGCTTCAAAGGAGGCAGCAGAAACTCATTTGGGGACTTTAAACAGCACAGGAAAATCCCTTGCTGTGATGATATTGTAATATTAATCTGATTTCCATACTCCTTACATCAGTAACGTGTTGTGGAAGGACAAAAATCAGCTCATTTGGCCTTCTGTCATAGTCAAACGCTACCTATGTGGTTTTGGATTCACAACCAGACTTCCAATAAATAGCCAGCCTAAGTGGTAATTCTTGTCCTTATGGAAAGGATCCACAATGGAAAACCGTATCCTGAGAATGTAGGAAACATGACCAAAATGAGTCATTTCAACACCTATTGTGAATATCTGCATTCATCCAGAATGAAGGGAACTGCCCACGTTCAGCAAATGCACACTTATTTTTCTGGCGATATGTGGAAATACAAAGGGAAGCAGTGTGAGCAAAGAGGAAAGGCACTCTGCTACAGGGCCCAGGAGCATCACGTAGCTCCCTGAAGAAGGCGTGTGTGAATTCTCAGTGACTACGGGCAGCAGAAATTTAAGGCATCAAGCAGGACAAACCAAAACAACGTGACTGTACAGAAAGAAGCAAACAAGAAGTGACAAAAAAGCAAACTTTTGAATGTCTAAGGCAAGAAAGCGTGTGACAAGTCTCCACGGATGAGTAAATGTGTCACGTCGTTTTTGGAGAGAGCCAACTCGCTTCAGATGGCATCGTATGCACAGCCCTTTGAAAACACGGGGTTTGCCTTGCCACAAAGAAACCTTTTCGTTGACCTGGAACCTCAAGCTGCATTACTGCAGTACGAACGCAGAAGGAAATGTACACAGATAACTGAATATTAATAATATTAGCAGAACGGTAGGGTGTTGGTTGGTTTGTTTTGTTTTAACGTTCAGAGGTAACAAGAACTCTTGTAGGCCCACATGACTGCATGTTGCTTATCTGAGATGAAGACTGCACTACCTGATGCCTTCAGCCGGAGATTTCTTCACTACACCTCGTGGTAATGCACCGATTGTAGAGGACAGCTGCAGCCTGCAGAACTAGCTGATAGCATCCTAATATAAACAAATTATAGAAAACTTGACATTTTTCATAAGGAAAGCTACACATTACAGAAACAGGCCATCACCCAAGCTATGATTCAGTTTGCCAAGTACTAGCAGCGTGCGACTGTTGTGAAATGATGAAAATCTTGTGTGAAGCAGCCACTCGCTATTTAAGTAGGACAGAGTCCCGCAGAACGGCGTTCTCCCTCTACAGAATCAGACCTCCTTTCCCCATTACTACCCTTAAAACAGCAAAACCCAAGAGACCTTATTTACATAAGCAAAACAACTGCCCGGATCTGGGTCTGACTTGTTCAGCAAACGGTTTAAATTCTCCCAGAAGTGTTTTATTTAATAACTATCAAATCGTATGTCTACATATTCATCCATCAGCCTTCAACCTTGAAACCTAAAAGGCAAAATGAAGCAAGAAAGTAACTGGAAAGGAGAGACAGAAGAGAGGGATATCACAAGCCAGTGACGGGGAGGGCATTATAATCACGTTAACTTGATGGGGAGCAAACAAAAACTGCGTTGAGAGCTAACTTGTTAAAGCCACCACATTAAAGCTGCCTTTGGCATTACTCCCTCCGGCTCAACTATTCCCCCATCGCTATTTAAAAGTTTGTTTGTTTTAAATATTTTAAGAGATTACCACTTCTCAGTCGTTTAGTAGCTCCCATCAGGAGCAGGCCAGTCACTTCCATCATGCTCTGAATCTCATAGCTCTATCAGAAATTTTCAGACAGCATACTAAATTTATAGTCCCCTGGGACATTAAGTCTCTTAGCACAAATCTATCCAAGATAGACTGGTTGTTTTTATTCTAACAAGCATTCCTCTTACTCACACAAAAGAGAAAACAGGCAGCCTCGCTGGAATGTGTGTGAAGGACAGATCAGAGAAAGCTATATATTTCCTGTCTTTGTTACAATACAGACTTAAGCATCTTTGTCACACATAAATTCTGGATGAGGCAGAAACCGTCACTTGGTAATTAACTGCCACTAAGTCACATCATTCCAGAAATCCTCCACAAAGCAGAGCAGAAAAGAAAATTGAGCAAACAATTTCAGAATGATTTTGTCAACACAGAGAAAAAAAAAGTTTTTTCAGGAATAAAATCAACTCTTGTTGATAAACACAGACGCCCACCTTCAAGTCACAACATGCACTTTTTAGAAGGATAGCTTTGTGTCATTTTATAAAAACACTGATAATGTTTTTAAAGTCACAATAGCAAGAAGACAATTACAATGTTTGCAAAAACATTTTAATAAGTTATATTTAAAAATAATTTCTGAATCTGACTGCATTCAGTGCAACAATTCAGGATGGGAATGGGCAAGAGGCAGGAGACAGGAACACAAACCCTAACAAAATAATTATAGGAGCAATCACCCACACAATTCTTTAAAGTAAAACCAGGTGCCCTGATACTTCTGTCTTTTGACAGTAAACGAACACAGGCATTAATTTAGCTCCTTAGAATCATTAAAAAAAAGTTCAACACTGCAATTTGTAAATGGGTATAATCTCCAGCAGCGTATGTGGCAATAATTAATCCCATGCTTTGTACAGGATGAGGTCTTCACAGCAATGGGAGTACCTTCGGATCCATAAAGCACATGCCTGTTACATGACTTCAAGTCATACTGAAATTCCACACATTCCAGCTAGGCTCCTTACCCCCGGTACATATGTAGGCACTTTGTAGAAGGCAAGCATCCCAGATCAAGTAAACCCCCAAAAACTGACAAGCCGGCGCAAGTTTTGTCCAAACCTGTAATCACAAAATGCAACAGTTCATCTGAAAGAATGTTACCCAACCTTAAAGAAGCCTACAGGGAGAAGCAGCAGGCCAGTGGTAGACTTCTAACACAATGTTTTTCATGATCAGTGCACAGAGGTAACTATGAATTCACCTGGGGAACACGGGTCAATAAGAGAAGGTCAATAAGCTAGGGAAGTAATTATAATTTAAAATAAAGCTAAACAGAAAGACAATCTTGATTAGAAGTGATCAAACTGCACAAGATTATATATTCATAGCCTGTTACGTTCTCTTTTTTTTCTTTAACCACATTCATCAGAGCCTTGTTGTCAACCTTGCCCTAAGGGTTGGGAAAGCTTATCTTGGCATTTTACTACAGGTGACTAAAAAAATAAAAAGAAATCAAGGTAACTGCTTCAAATGACTCCGTAATGACCTTTTTTGGCCTGTGTTACAAGAATGAGTCAGTCCTGGTAATCTCTCATCATTTAAGAAAGTTGTGGGATCAAGGCCTTGATGAACATGGATTAAAAAAAGAAGAAATGGAATGTGAAATTCAGGTAAAAAAATTCACTGTGAGGCAAAAAGGCAAATTAAATAACTACACTTAAATACTCCATTAAGCTTAATGCCTGCGTAGAGCCTAGTAAAGGCATCAAAATATTTTACTAACACCTTGCCCCATTTGGTTTCCTTGCACAGAAGTGTCAAAAAAAAAATTCTTATCTATCCGTTATGTTCCAGTCCTTCACACACAGGCTTAAAGGCTTTTGTCTCATTTTAATTTAGTATAATTTAATGACAACTATCCAGGCAACATGTTTGAAGTCTTTACACCCATCTAACCAGGGATCTACAAGGATAATGTGCAGCTGGGGTAAGAGGGAAAAACACGAAGTGGAGCCCGGGCCTGAAAAAACACAGAACAAACCAGAAGCCCCCAAGAAACAGCCTGTTGCTGCTCTCCAGTTCTCTACAAGCAGAGAGAAAGAAATTTGTTGTCCTGGGGCATGTGGCAGCATGTGTATACAGCACTGCACTCCCAGTTCTCCTATGGGATACACAATCCATGATGCTTTACATGCCAAAGAAATTTCTAATTTTACCTCAGCTAATAGCTCACATTCCGGAACCACTGCCCGAAGTAACAAATTCAGTGCAGATCCACGTAGTATTTTGCTACAGACATCTACAGATAGGAGAGACCTCCTGGCAGGAAATGTTACAGAAAGGGTTAAGCAGTAAAGCACAAGGAGTGAGCTGAGCTGTGAGTCAGCAATGCCTGTCTGGAACTGCAAACAGGAGACCCTTTGACACACATCAGCAGCTTCCAGCAAGCCTCTGGTTTTACCATCTCCTCCCCTCCTAGCAGCACTCGTCTCGAGCCTTCCTCATACCTTGAATTTGGCAGATTGTCACAGGAGCAGTTGCACAGCACCAGATAGGCTTCTACAGCCACCCCAGATGGCTGAAATGCTTAAGCAGATTGCCATCTCGACTAACAGATCGTCTCTAAAGGTTGTTTGAAGCTAAAGGCATAGCAACAAAGATGCATCGTGTAAAAAAAAAAAAAATAAAAAAAAATAAAAAAAAAAGGAGCTTTAAGAAGCTCAACAGCTTTCAACAGGTGTGCAGTTTCTTCCCAAAAATAACTTAAAATTTCCCATTTGGGAGAACAAGTTTATCAACTCAAAACACATCAGCTACGTTCCTCAGCAACTTGCTAAACCAAGTCTCCTTTTATGCTACCACAGTTTGCAGATAACTGTATTTCAACAGCACTTTTTAGCCCCACAATACTTGAACGTACACACAAGCAGCATATAACATAACATATTACACCCTGGTAGAAAAAAAAATACACTGTATACATCTGGAGATAAGGTCAGGTAGTCTACACCAGGGACTTTGGACTTTATGCCTTGAGTGAAAAGCTGCACCTCCAGCAGTATAATTCCCACTATTGTGCTGAGCACTGATAAAGCATCAGCTGCAATGAGACCCACCTAATGAGTCATTTCCGGGAATATCCTCATTTTCTTTGGCAAAAGCTAGGTAGAGGTGCTCCATTTCAGATACTTTTCAAATCCAATTGTATTTTACCTGTTCCAGTCAAGTAGATTGGCAGCCCCCAATGACAGAGCTTCAAGGCTGAGCCCATAAAAGTAACATTATTTTGACAGACAAAAACCATCTATTTTCTGTAAAGCATTCCCATCATACCATTTCTCAAATCTATTCAAACAACTGAATTGTACATAGACTCTAATTTTTCTTTAACAGAGATATTCTTTTCTCTGACCATAACAAATGCTGTTTTGACCCATTTTTATCTATTCAAGGTGCTGCTACAAGGTTCCTTTTCCAAACTAGGTACTCGTAGCAGTTCCAACACTAGCAACCCTTTCCTTGTGGCATCAAGAGTAAACTGTTCCCATTTCCAGACCTTTTGTCATGTCTTGCTCACTACAAAGGGAAGAATCCTGCCTCTTCACAGTGTCACCTCCAGTTGGCCAGCTGTCAAGTTTTGGAAACAGAAGACTTGTATGCTTTTCCCATGCTGCCTTCAAGTCCTCTACCACATTCAAAACTACCTCACTTAATTCTCATTAGAAATACCTCTGTGTCAGCATAACTATAAAATACCCAAGTCTACCACTAGTTGAGATGTGCTGAGATCAGAGTCCACCACACTAACATTGCATTTCCTTCTCTTTTACTTTCTACTAACCTTTATCTCCATCCGCTGTCTTTTATCTCGTACTTAGAGGACTGCAAACATTAAGGATTATTAGCTTTTTGTTCTGTTTTGCAGATTCCAGCTTCACCATTTTTACGGCCTTTAAAAGCAGAAGGATGGCATAATGTATATGAAAAGAAAACTCTTTATCCTCTTAAAAACGATACTGAAGGTTGAAGCTAATTCTTCCAACTAGCAAAACACTAATACACTTTTCAGGGAAGGGGGCACGCTCAGCTTCTGGAGCTAAAGAGCCAAGCATGTCAAGTGAGGTATCCTTCCAACCCAAAATACTGTCCTACTGTTCATGGATTCGAAATCAGTTCAGCAGACACATTCAGTACTGGCTATAAAGCCACCCCAGCGCTCCCCAGCATTTCCAGTATGCTGCGACACACAACTCTGTATAATGTATGTAATGCAACATATAACACCAGGCATTATAAAGCACGCAGGAGTCAACCATCCTGAGGTCGACAGCATCAAAAGTTGGTAACAAGCAATTCACACTGCAACAATTGCATACAAAGCCTTTCACACTGCCAACAGCCACCAACACATACCCCAGAGGGCAGAGTAATGGAAGATGACCGAAAGGAATTCACAGGCAGAAGCCATCAGTTATCAAACTGTTTTACCAGTCAGTCACAGGATGGTACTGAATACGGAGAGTTTTATGGCAGGCTGGTGATTTTGAGCTTCACACAGTTCACATTCTCCCAACATCAGAAAATGTCACTGAATCACAGAATCATTTAGGTTGGAAAAGATCTAAGATCATCAAGTCCACTTATTAACCTAGCACTGCCAACTCTACCACTAAACCGTGTCCCTAAGCACATCTACACATCCTTTAAATACCTCCTCCAGGGTTAGTGACTCAACCACTTCCCTGGGCAGCCTGCTCCAATGCTTCACAACCCTTCCAGTGAAGAAATTTTTCCTAATATCCAAACTAAACCTCACCTGGTGCCACTCAAAGCCATTTCCCCTTGTCCTAGACTAGTTGATTGTCCAAGCTAGTTGCTTGAGAAAAGAGACCAACTCCCACCCCGCCACAACCTCCTCTGAGGTAGTCGTAGAAAGCAGTAACGTCTTTCCTGAGCTTCCTTTTCTCCAGGCTATATACCCCGCTTCCCTCAGCTGCTCCTCAGACTTGTTCTCTAGACCCTTCACCAGCTTTGTTGCCCTTCTTTGGACATGCTCCAAATGCACCTCGATGTCCTTCTACTAGCAATGGGCCCAAAACCTAACACAGTATTCAAGGCACAGCCTTACCAAGGGACCCTATATTCTGCCACTCTACCATCAGTCAGAAAACAGTTTGAGGCATTCATATGACAACTGTTCATATACTACCTACAACTTGAGATATGTGCTGGTCATTCTCACTCTAGGATTTGAAATACTGGGGTATTTCATTGTTAACTCCAGGTCTTGTCCAAGTCTGACATAACTTTTCAGACATCTGCAGTGACAAAGATTATCCACCCCGATAATGTACAGACCAAAGTGTCATAGAAAAATGTACAGATCCCTGATGGCTGTAGTCAGAGGATGGAGTTAACACTTCCTTTGATTCTCTCTTGCCTTGCACAACTTTTAGTCACCACAAGCACATGGACATTTGGAAGTTGTTTCTGGTATTCACCTAAAGCAATCTACCTGTGTGTCTAGTCTATCACTAGACTCTCCGGAACTTCTACAGCAACATCAGCCACTCCCATCTAACAACGGGAATCGGTTTTGTCAACTCAACATGTACCACACCAACACCGCGATACGTCCCGTAAGCCTACCAGTGGAGACATCCTGCATGAGACCCGCGTTCGTGGCACCACTTACCATTCTTCCTTTCACTGAGCGGAGGAAGGTTGGGATTTCGGCCATGATGGAGGCTGAGGGTCAGCTCGGGCTGCAAGGAGAGCTCCTGCAGCTCATTGGCAACAGCTTCGCTCTGCGGGCTGGGGGCCGCCGAAAGGGACACCAGCACCGGCTCATCGTCATTTTCGCCAGCCCCTCCTCCGTCCAGCCCATTTCCAGCAATGACGGAAGGGGGCAGGCACACCACGCCGGAGAAATCCACTTTGGCTTTCGTGATGGCAACCTACAAGACAAATAAATAAAAAAATAATAAAAATGGATAAATACCAGTCTTAACCCACACCTCCAGTTCACTATGGCACCTCCATATCCTAGAGAACCAGGCTCCTTAGCACAGTGTTTGTGTTATCGTTCTCAACTGAGACACATCTAGTGATCGAAACTTGCTAAACTCACCAGCTGATAAACTTGCACATGCCTCCAACAGGGTCACCACAGAAACTACTGATAAAACTACAGATTATCATAATTTTCTTCAAAACTTAAGAGAAAGTGATCTCAGCTTTTGGTACTTCATGAACCAAATCTTGAGAATCACCACAAAGTCACCGTACTCCAGCTTCCAGCAAAGTCATCCTATTTAGCATCTTGCTGAACTCCTGATTACTCTCTTTTTATACCTACAACAGTGTTTTAAGAGGACAACTGTCAATTTGAAATCCAGTCAGGTAAAGTAATCCTTCATACCCAACCTGGAAGGACAGCTGAGTACGAATAAGGATTTTCAAGTAATCTAATTTGCATTTCAAAAAATAGTTCTCTTGCCCTGTTCTTTCTTTCCCCATCACTACCAGTGACAATGAATGCAAGAAAAATATTATATAAGAAGTACACAGAAAAGTTTTCCAGTCTAAAGCCTCGTCTACCGTAACTGGTGTGCAATATATAAGGGGGTTTAATGATTAAACTAACAAGTTGATCTCATTTTTTATATTTCCATAGTTCTTTAAAGAATTATTTAAAAGCCAACATTATGTTGAAATTAAAGTTCTTTTACGTCCAGTAATTCAAACAGAAACAAACCAGCTGGAAGCCTCCAGTGGAATGGTTACTGTGTTAACAGTTAAACAGCAACAGGGAGTACACCAGGACAATCATATTTGGGTTTGATTAATGAAGATGAAAGGTTCCTGCTTCGCAGTATGCTGCTTCTTCACCCAGCCAAAACTCAGAAGACTACCACTATCAACTCCACTGCACCAGAGGCACGTTAAGAAGCAAAAAACTCTCCCAGAGGCTAACCTTCAGCTTCAGGAAGACGGAGGTAGAGCTAGCTGCACAGCAGCTCAGGAAAAAACAGCTGGCAATCTTCCAGAAATCGATCAGAATGTGCAGACTTGGACAAACACCTTTAACAATACTTTTTTTTTTTTTTATGAAGAACTCCCCACTTAACACCCATAGTTAACCTGAATGCGTGTGACAACATTCAACACATTAATAGCTGATAAAGTAGTTCAAATAATCATTTTCCCTGCTTTCATTTCAGTTTTGTACTTCATTTGATTAGTCATGTTTGCTCTGTTGTGCACAGATCAGGATAAGTGGCAGTACATTTGTCTCAAAAACTTGTTCAGTATATACTGAAGGCAGCAATAAGCATTTCTGGCACCAAACACATGCTATTTCATCCCTGCTGTCACACATTCAGTCCCAGGATCCTGTGTCATGATCTGAGGAGAAGCAGGGAAAAGCGTGGAGGAAGAAAAGAAAAGGAAACAAAAGCCACTAACCGAAGCTGGTGCTCGTTAAAACAAAACAAATGAGACTGAGCCAAAGCTTACTGCCATACAAAGTATTTGCTTTTCTTCAGTTACAATTTGGCTAGAATGCGCCTGCCTCCTCCTTGATGGATTTCCTGTCCAAGGCAAACACTGCTCACATCCATTTGAGAGAAAATTTTAACGGTAATCTGCAACAAGGAAAAAAAAAATGGGATTGTGCCCTTCTTCTCTTTGCAGTGGATACAAAAAGCCTGGAAACGTATGCCCTTAAAACACAGATTTCGAATAATAGTTTGGTAAGTTCCAGCAATCCTTTCAAAGGCTGGGAAGAGTTAAATCATGGCCAACACGCCTGGCCCCAGGCCCTGTCCCTGTAGTGATGGGAGGCCTGGGGAAAGGGGCTAAGAGGAAGATTATGTGCTCAGATAGGGGGCTGGCTGGTATGGACCGCTTACACCCATCCTATGGGAGCTAAAGCCTATTTGTTTTCTCAAAGGAGATGCACTGGAGGCATTACACCTTGTCTGGTACCAAATCAGTTCGGTCAGATCATGCAGGAGGACAAGTGGAAGCAGGTCTGAACCCACAGACAGGTGACAGGCATCTAACACCTACCCAGCAAGGATTTAGGATGGCAGGAGGCTCAACCCCCATCCCAATCCATCCCAGAAAAGAAAAAGAGTCCCTTCTTCAAGAAGAATTTCAGATGTCTCAAATTCATAAGAGCTGCCTCAGCTAGGAAAATAGGAAATGTACTTAGGAACTTGTAACACGTTGGATTTTCTGTTTAACAGGGATTTGCATGAAGTAGGACAATCACATTTCAAACACCATTTTAACAACAGCATTGCAAAGCAGAATCTGGTTCCTGATCTAGGTATATCCACGTTAGCCAGTGCACTGAAGCCTACACCCTGTATGTAACAGCACAGCACCAAGCTGCAGTAAAAGCAGCCTAACCTGTGCGTCAGTTTAATATGCAACTCTGAGTAGTACCAAACCAACCGGTGTTAATTGATATTGGGGTTATAAAGAGAGTTTCTCTAGCAAATTGGCCAGGAGAAGTTCAGCACAGGCCTCGGATCATCACTGGGGTTGATGATTGCAGGCTGAAAACTTGCAGGTTTCCTAACTGATGCAGAAGATGCCACAGATGGGAGGTGTCTTCTTAATCCTAGCTGGCATGCCATTCGATGTCTGTCCACATCAAAAGTAACAAAGCTTAAGCACCTCCTGAATGTTCATTCTTCCCCTTTCACCACGCCCTCTGTTGTGCCAGCAGAGCTGCTTGTACAGCCACACTGCGAACCGTTACCAGAAAGCTGATTTGGCTGAAATGTCATTTTTCCTGGGTTGTATTTCAGCTGGATCGATTCCTCCATACAAACCACGGTAGCATCAGCACAATACAGGGAAACGCTGCCACAAATTGCAGAAAAAAACAGTCTCACTGCACATCTCAGCCGACGTGGACAACGATTCTATTGCTCCAAGTAGTGCTGCAGCTCGAATGAAACTAAACTGGGATAAATCACTAAATGTGTTAGGAAATCCTACATCCTCCTTCCCCTACATCCCCTCCCATTTCAGGCCAGCACAAGGACCTGTAGTTAAACACAGCAAACCACTGAGAAATCTCATCCAGGTGGACAGCTCCACCTTGGATCACTCCAGATAGATTAGGTCCCCGGTACAGTTTGCCATGGAGCCACACCAATGTTTGTGCCAGCACAACACCGGGAACAGATCCTGTTTACACCATCAATACTTCCCAACAACTCACCACTACGTAACGGAAAGAGAACTTTTTTTTTCAGAGCAATGCCAAGTTTTAATAAAATTCAAAAAATGCCCACTAAAGAAATGCATCCGGTCCACCAGACTGCAGTAAAAGCTATAATTAGATGGGTTTGATTTCGGTATTTTCAATTAAAAGTCAGATAAGGGTATAAGGGATTAGGAAGACGCTTTGAGGATTTATAGTCATCCATGCCACGTTATTTGGAAATCACAGATCTCCTGTGAAAGACGTGGAATCCTCTTCTGTGACCAAGAGTGGGGCTGCATTTAGTCTTCCCAGACAGTCACAGCACTGAGTGTCCCTGCAGAATGATGGGTTGCACCCAGGAATATTTAGAACCCTATTAAAATGTTGCAATGTTTGTTTGCCTGTCGTTTTGGAACAGACCAGAAAGTTTCCCATAAAGAAATGTACCATACCATGAAGATCTTCAAGTGAGTCACGCAGAAGCTGATGGGCAGCCTTAAGAGTAAACACTTCTGCAGCTCCACAAGGGTTTCAGGGTGAGTGCCCCCAAGGATTTGTATCTCTTGCTGGCCAGATAAAAGCTTCCTACCATGGCATTTCTCTACTTTTGGCCCAGCTGCTTCTGGGACACAAGAGGCTGTGATCCCACAGATGTTCCACAGCAGTAACACCAAATTCAGCAAGCTCTGAGTCTTCCACTGTCCAGCTCCTCGTTTCTGTCCCTTATGGCCATTGCCATAAACCACACCACCATCGCCTCACGCAGTGATGGAGCAACCCAAAGGAGACATTAGACACTGCACTGAAATACATGAATAAGCTTCACCCCTTTCTGACCTCTGGAGGCATCTAACAAAATTCAATTTCAGACAGACAGAGTCATTTCTGAGCAAGCTACCCACTAGATCAGGTTGCCCAGGGTCTCATTCAACCTGGTCTTCAACACCTCCAGGTTGCACCTCCTCCTTGCACTTAGAGTTGGTGAACCTCATTTGGTTCACATTGGCCCACTTTTCAATATACATCCCATTAAAATCGGATATACTGGAATCTATATTGGATCCAATATATCCAAGTGTTCAATATTGGATACACATTGGAAAGAGATGATCAAATCTGCAAACTATAAAGAGTAAATGCTCTTTTGAGGTTCATCCTCTTACCATCCCAACCCCATTATCATAGCAAACACATGGTAAACCTGACTAGTTTACTCCTTGGTGAAAAAATACTCTCACTTGGCATTTATCACGTTACAAATTTACTTACAGAAACTTCTCGTGGAGCTGCTCACCCAGAATCCCTGAAGGATAGCTCAGAGCCAACGAGGTGAAAAGGCAACACAGACGGGTGCAGCACTGAAACCTGTCTGACCTGCAGTAAGCTCGTTCATGGAGCTACGTGAAAAGAAGACCGGGGGGTGGCAGGATGGAGAATTAGGATTAGTTGCCCACCATTTTAGCTCCATTAATCACCCCATCGAGAGGCCAGACAAGCACCCATGTCAGCACAAGGAAGCGACAAAAGCATTCATCCAAGACCGCCCCTTTTGGCGAGAGACAGCTTAGATCAACTGAGCTTTATCGCAAGACCACATCCTCTGGTTAGAGGCTAAATTGGTACTGCTGACAAAAGAAACAGTCCAGCCTGCTCCTTCCTCACCTCCTGTGGGCCAAGGCTGAGCCAGATCAAGGAACTGATCCGGGCTAAATCCGACCTGGTCACACACACACAAACACAAATTGCTGGGTTTGATTTGCATCAGTTCCTGATCTCATTTGCAACCCAGCCACACAAACAGCACGAGGGAGACTGAGGTACAAGGGAATAAAAAAGATATCAGGATGGCTTCTTAGTGTGACACTGCTGCCCTAAGGTGTTGGTATATGGTTTACCTATCCAGCGTTCGTGTTGGACACTGACACATGTTCTAGGTCTTCCTGCACTAGATTTTGCTTGACTGTATCAATATTCACACGATTGTGGTATAATTAAGTTTTTGTTCCTGGGTATTTCAATGAACCAAAGAACAGTACCACCTTCCCTTATATCAAGCCTCAATTATCAGAGTAAAACCTCTTAAAAAGAAGGAATTTAAAAAAAAGTAAAAATCAAAGAGGCACAGAAAAAGAGGAAGATGCACGTCAAAATTCCCAAATCAAGCAGGGACACCTCTCTAAACAGCTTTCCCTTGTTTGCATTTTGGGGGCCAGGTTGCCAGGGTAATGCCAATTTCCTACCAATTTAAGAATTGCTTGGCAACCTCCAGCAGTTACCAGCAACAGCCCGTGAGTGCAGCTGTGCTATTTCCAGCAGACAGGTTTTTCTACTCTAAATTTAAGAGCACCCTTCTGCTAAATAACCATGCCAGCTGAGGTCCTCTGGCCAACAGAAGAGGCAATCTGGGGCGAAGTGGCTTTAAGTGGATCGTCTTTGAAATGAATGGGGAGAGAGGAAGACAATGGTATGTCATGCCCAAAGGCAACCGTTTCCCCCCAGGTCATCACAAATCAAAAGAAAAGCTCAGGACAACTCAGGCTTGCAGCAGATGGAAGCGGCAGCATCACATTAGCTTGAGAGGCTGTAAGGATCAGAGTGAAACCACAGTTAGGTATTCCTTTTCTCTTTAGATATCAAAGAAAAGTCACCATCAGGAGAAACTTAAAGGTTGTATAAAAAAAAATAGCTTCCTGTCTGTAAGCTGAAACTGTGCAACAAATATTGGCAGAATTACTCCTCCACTTAACCCAGAGATGAACTGATGGCTCTGTCCCCGAAGTCTATGCAGCACAGTAAACAACAATGCCAGTGTCACAAAGACTGTACCAGACAATGCATCAGTGTGCTCCTCAGGAACCTTGAGTTAAGGAGCAAAACTGCACAGACCACTGAAGAGAGCTGCTCTTACATTATGGTGTTTTGTTTCAATGCATATGCTGCACATAATTTGCCTTCTGCAAAATGGATTGGGCAGCTTACTTCACTTTCACAGTAATCAGGATGGGGGGAGGCAACAACAGGCAAAATAAATGAATTTCTCCTGGATTAGAAGCAGTGAATTGAATGCATGAACTGTCTGGTTCACCATTATTGCAAGTTACTATCCTACAACATCTCTTCTAAAAATCCAATGTTTGCAACACTCGAACCAAGATGCTGGTAAGAAACAGATAGGTGCAAATTCCTGAGCCAGAGAATCTGATCTGTGTGTGCACAGTGCCGGTACCCTGCCAGTAAGTGCTGCCATCTCTGAAGCATCCCCAGGAGCTACCGCCTCCAGCAAATCCATCAGCACAAGAGGCAGCAGGCATGCTCGGGCCAGCAAGAAAACAACACGAAATCTTATCAGACAAAAGGCATGAGCATCTGTATAGAGATGTTAGGACTTGAGGGGGAAAAGTTCCAAAGAACACAACTAAAGCAAAGCACTCAACACCATTAATTTCTGCTGTTGAGAAGTCCACGTAGACAAATACAGCCTCCCACATGACTTTAAAGACCACTCATCAAGAGCCATTTTTCTCATGCCGTAAGTTTTTTCTTCATGAGATACTAGCAGTCATTTTACTCGGGCCAAAAGTGATAGAAAGCCTTTGAGAGGTTTTGAACAATCTTTTTAAAATATCCATTTCTTAAAACCACAACTTGCAGGCCAAGAAATGTAGTTTTGCATTCCAGATATTTAAGAAATACTTGTCATGATTCAATGTACATTTGGAGGAACTTTGTGGCTTTCAAGCTCATGAAACTCTGGGTACACAAAGGAACAGATAATATCAGAGCTAGTTCTGAGAATCACCGTGATATTTATAATGATATTTATGATTGTTTATAATAAACAACCCTTGCTCAAAAAAAAAAAAAAAAAGTGAATTCCCCACCTATTTGTGAAGTTCTTAAGCCCAAAGCATGAACAAGGCAATTCTAATTTCAAGGGACAACGAGCCCTGAACCAGAGAAATACTCTACAGACACATAATTCTATCCTACCTCACGGTGCGTTGAATTAATCACCTAGCTGGGGAGATTAAAGATAGCTGCTGAAGAAATAACAATTTTCACTGAAGTTCAAAGAACAAAAAGGAGCAAAAAAGACACAATGTTCAGTTCTCCTGGGTCTGTGGGTATACTGGTATATTTTAGGCCTTTGACGTGATACAGCTCAACTTTATAGCTCAAAGGAGAACCCAGCCTCCTCCTCCTGAGCTATTCTGCTGCTTCTCTTTTGAGGGTGTACAAAAGATTAGACGGAGAGGCGCAGGTCAGACAACTAACTCTGCAAAAAATTAGAAGCCATTTTGTGCAAGAATCACTTAGCTCCACGGATTTGCCCTTTGGCTGCACAATCACCAGCTCTGATGCAAAGGAAAAAGCCGGGGAGCACAGCTGCCTGGAGGTTTGACCAGCCTTTGCAACGGCAGCTCGCTGAAAGATCAGCTGAACTGTAATGTCAAAGAGCACACTTAAACATCCAGCAGCAGTGCCAACTTAAGCAGTCTGCTACACATTCCCACTCTCATACCTTCCTCATTGTGAAACGAGCATAAATCTTACGGAGACAACATGTACTGGACCAGATGAAAAATAATCGAGCAAAAACCGCTTCTTTCCAGGAGGATCTGTTCCCCAGAGTGGCTCACCATGGCCACAAAAAAACCTATGCCAGCACAACAGAGGGAGCAAGCTGTTCAAAGCTTGCACGGGTGCCAAAGAAATGCATGATGAACTATAGTGTATTCAGAACAGGATTGCTCTATGCCTGTTTTTCACCACCTTCTGTCCGACTTCCTTGCAATTGTCATCTGGTGCATTTTTTAAAGTTTCCTGCATGTAGGAGGCAAAGCATTCCTTCCCCCCCCAAAGGGGCAAGCAGATGAAGCAATGGATTCGATCCAGCCAGCACTAAAGGCATGTGGCAACAGATGCCAACAATCAATGGCAGCAAGGAGGCTGCAGCAAACTAGAAAAGGGAATGCTGATGGTCTGCAGCCAGATGTGAGCTTCAGCTCAGGAATTCATGGCAGGAAAGCTGAGGGGATGAGGAAGAACGACGGAGTTCACATTGAAGGGCAGATCTGGAAGAAAAAGTCCTTGGACAAGAGGAGAGTAGGAATAAAAACTTCCCAAGAAACAATATGCTTTCAACCAGAAGATTTGAACTTTGGGACAGGGACTCACAGATCTAGGGCACAGCAGAGCAGTGACTTGGGCTAGGAAGGTGACAACTCAGGGAACTAACGTAGCCTTTAAAAAATTTTAAGGGGAAAAAAAAAAGGAAAAGAATGGTGTCACAGCACAAGTATTCATCTCAGCACAAAGCAGCAGACAACTGCGGAACTTAAAACTATCTGAAGGAGTTTATGGTTAGATCTTTTTTTAGCATCTCACTTTTGTGAGTAAAGGGGTGGTTTTACATTTTGCCTAATGCAGCGTGATCATGGGTTATGATTCAGAATATATCTATATCTATGGACCTCCATTCTCTGCTCTCACCTCAGTTTTAAATTAAATTCCCACCTTCTGGGCTTCAAATCCAGTGACTGCAGCCACAGATCAAGTCAGCTCAGCACACTGTTTTTGGTTGAAAGCTACACCTTGAAAAATGCTTGCTGTCCACCATACTAACTATCCCAAACCTACAACTACAGATTCATTAGACAAGGTACCAAAAAAAAACAACAAAAAAACAGAGGAATGGGGCCCACTGAAAAGTGACAGCTTTCAGTTACCCCATGTTAAGCCTAGTGTGAAACCAAAGCTTGAAATGGAGACTGCAAGTTTTCTGATCCCAGCCACATTCTTTAGTCATGACAGTATGAGGCTGTCTACAAAACTTAGACCAATCTGAATTGACTTTGTTTCTCCTCCCCATCAATAGACACCGGGTGTGGAAACCAAATTTCTCTGATTTTACTGGCACCTCCCAACGCAGCAAGTGGCAGGACATCCGTTTAAGTGGAAGCCCAGCAATTGAGACCGAGTTACCAGATCTTCTGTTCCATTTCTGCCCTGTGAGAGCTGACTTCCCACCCCTTAGCATTCCCCACTACTGAAAAATAGATAAGAATTTTCTTCAGTGATTCATACGGGAGCACGTATCAATACCACTGTCTTGTCTAAGCTAAACAGTTTATTGAAAAGCATTTAGCACTCAAGAGGTGCTTCCTGACACATAAATCTAATGAACGTGGGTAACGTGGCAGGGTGATGGTGATGGGGAATACTGCTACTGCTGCTGTACTTGGCCAATTCAAAGAAAAACAAACTCAACCTCCAGTATGGAAAAAAACAGACCAACGTTTTCTTTCTTTGAAGCAACAATACTAAGAGCCAGCAGAGGAAGGACAGCTGAAACAGGACTTGTGTTCTGGTGCTGCAGTAGATTAAAACATTTTTCTATTATTTACTGTGAGACTCAGGCTGGGACTACAAATAATGTCTGAATATATCATCTTCTCTTTTGGGCACTACTGTATCGTGCTAATCTCAGTTACATCTTGGCAGACATTACAGTTTTACTGTATGTAAAACAATTGCAATTGTCTGCCTTTATATACTCGAATAAATCAGGCTAGCTATACAAGTACCATAAAAAAACGTGCAGGCAAAACACTGAGAAAAGTTTGCAACACAGCACAAGCTCGCTTGTGATAAACTTGACTAATTGCTAGGCAATAATGGAAAGGGCACAAGAGTATGTTTACGCTCTGCACTACCAAGTCCTTACCCGACTGCTGTCACACCTCCTACCAGCACCACTGCAAAGCACTCCCTTCAGTTTGCTGCTAACCCTCGTGTTTAGTGACCATGAGTGATTTTCAGTTCAGCACATATGAACAAAAGGTGCAGAGTGAAGGTAGCAAAGAGAACACAGCACATACCTTACTCACAGCTCCCACGGACAAACCCAGCTCACTTCCATGCCAGCAGCTCTCTCCCCAGTCACTGAAAGGAAAAACAGGACACATGCTCAAGGATCTTCAAAAAACAACCACCACAGCCCATTCTCTCCTTTAAGAGTAAAGGAGCAAGTCCTACACCTAGGTTTCCTCTTTTTTTTTTTTCTCTCCATTATCTTTAATTACTTTGGCACATGCGGCGGAAGTTGGACTGAAAATAAAGGCTGCCACGCTGGAATATACATACCCACGCTGCTTCCAGGGCACAACTTCTACTTTAGGACCATTGGCTTGTCAGTTCTGAAGAATGCATTGTTTGAGATTTACCAAGCCATAATACTCACCGAACGATACACTCAACCTTCCCGTCCCTGTACTGAAATAATTCTTAAACATTAGATGCTAGAAGTTGGAGACTGTTATGACTAGTTTATTAAACCATGTTTTACATCCAAAGAAAAACAGGGAAAGGTTAAAAAAAAAAAAAAAGAAAAAGGACACTGATTTGCCAAGACTGCAATGGGAATCCTATAGGAGGCAGGTGGGGAGAGGGAAGCATCCCACACACTTTAAAAACCCCTAGGTGCACCCGAGTAACACAACCATTTCTCTTTGCAATACAGTTTTAACAGACGTGCACAGCTGTAGTTGCGTAGAAAATAATTACTTCAGAGGCTCTGGAAAACCTCTCTCAAACAGGAATATAAAGGGTCGGAAGTTGATTTGGAGCTGTCATACTCCTACTTCTGCAGGCCACGTTCAAAGAACAAAGCACGTGAAGGTTTTAATACAGAATTTCCATTCCATTTTCCCCTCTGGGTTTTTCAGACTTCAGGGCCTCCAAGACACCAGCAGCACTCTGCGGGCACGCAGAACTGCAGCCGGGATGCTGACATCCTGTCAGTGAGAAAACAAACAAAACCCAGGAACCTCCCCAAATACAAACTTGAGAATGAATGAACGGGCTTAGGACACAAGCCTTGACATAGCTGGGGTGAGGAAAGTGAGGGTAGAGCTGAATATGACACCAACATCTGACAGGATGAGACCAATTTCACCAGTTAGACTGGGAAAAGAATGACCACAGATGCTCAGAAAGTCAGAGTATCACAAAATTTGAAGGAGCTCACTGATACAGGTAACTAATTGCACATCCGCTTGGTCAACCCTCGTCCAATTAACAATCTGTAGGAGAAGGGATTTACAAAACTGATACAAATAAATCTTAGATTTCCTAAAAAGGACAAAAATGCCTTGGTTTTTAAGTCATACGTGAAGGTGTGGCCAGGTTAAGAGATGGGTTTCATTTGATGATTTCTGCTGGCTGGTCCTTAACTGTGTATCACACAAGCACACAACGTTCATCTTTCTTCCTCTACTAGGAAGTAGTTTTATTCCAGATATCCTGGACAATAAAAGGCCAACTATAAAACTTCCAGCTCTATTTGTCAAGGAAGTCCCTGCTCAATGCTATAGCAGGTGGTTAAAGCATTGCAACACGCAATTGCCTGTTTAGTCATCAGAACCCCACGCGGGCTGTACACTGGCTTGCCACGGGCACGGACAGTCAGCAACTTTTTTTCTAACGTGTGCACCACTCAGGTAAGAGATGCTGCAGGTATAATTGCTCTGTTGTTACCCTTATCCAGTCATCCCCTGAAATTTCAATCCAGCTTAAATCATCACGTCCAACTTTACCAAAACTTCCCAAGACCGCCTTACAACCGCAATGGCAAGGTGAGCTCCTCACTGCTCCTTCTCCACTGCAGCCAGCGAGCAAAGATTAACCTGATAACCGAGGTATTTTCTGGCAAAATTCCCCCGTTAAGCTGCTTTAGCTGTTCTTTGCTCCTAGCGCAATGAAAACACTCCTCCAGTCCTCCTTCTTCCTCTGACTAGTCAACGCAGGAAAATTCGACCGTCCTAGATTTTCGGAAGAAAAAACAGTGTCATCTCTGAGAAATGCAGAAGTCTCATCTCGCTGATAAACTCCTCCATCCAATGGAAATGTTTACATGCCAGTGTTTACACGTTCAAGCCAAATGGCTGCGATTCCAGTGATTACCATGGCTTATTGCCTTCGCTGGTGACTGGGGGAGCTGGAGCACGTCTGAACAGCACGCAGCCACCCCGGCACGATCCGCGAGCCTGCTCTGAACACGGCAGCCCCGAGCTCACAGCACGTCTTTAGCAGCCACGCTGCCTCTCAGACGGAGGCTTTCAAAAGGGTCAAGCTCGAGGTGTTGCCATAAAGCATGCCTGACTGGGTGGGAGAGGGAGAATTTAGAGAAGTTAGGGTTTTAGAGTTATGTTAGGGTTAACGTTAACCTGGCCCTACTGACTGCTCAGAGAAACCTCTCTCCCAGGTTTGAAACCATAATAAACTAAGTCCAACTTACCCAACGGAATAGAAATAAAAATAAAAGCTGCCATTACATTTTCTTGGGAAATTTCTTGTACTGTTACAAGATCAGAAGAGAGGGCAAAACCAAAAATAATATATTTTTTAAAGATATCATCCAAGTAGAGCACTTCAGTGCTTCTCCAGCGGCTTCCTGACAAAGGAAGGGAAAGTTCCCCGGCAGGAGACGGAAAGTGAATCCCGTCCGAATTTAGCTCAGCTCTGTACCTTCACACTTATAAACAGTTGCAGAAAGAATGAGTTCATCATAACATGGGTATGGCTGTGTGTAAAGGATGATCTCATTTGAGTAAAGCTAAACAGGGTGTCAACTGCATGGATCAATTGTGCAGTGAAAACATACCCTGAGCGTCTCTGCTTAGCCACGGATGGGGCAGAACTCAAGGAAATCCATCTCCCTACTGTGAAGGGACTCTGAAGACAAGGTGCACTCCGCACATCTATGTGCCTCGCTGGAGGGTAGGAAAATCAAGAATTTTCTGCACTTCTTTACGCCAGCGGCTCCTGTCTGTGACACACACACGCTTGGGTACGCACCCACGGCGAGCACAGGCGACAGCAGCAGCAGTTCTTGAGCGTGTCCAGGAGCGAATTCTTAGTTCCCTGAGTTGGGAAGCTGCTGGGAGGCAGCCCCCATTGCTCAGCTGTTGGCAAATAACGTGCCGGTGCACGCAGCAGCAGCCACCACACTCCTTGTGCTCCACAAAAACCCTGCTTTTCTGGATGGGCAGGGCCAAAAGAAGCTGAAAGAGGGAGCACAGCTTCATGAAGGAGGATAAGTAGAAGTAGTTGACACGCTAGTGTGTGGTGGGAGAGCAAAGGCAAAGAGATGGCACGAGGTTAAGGCACAAAAGGAAACCCCCAATTAGAAGCTCAGCCTTCAGCTTGCGAGATTTGAGAGGACTCGTGACTGTGCGTTAAATTTCACGTTCATGCGGAGATGCTATCGATGTGGCAGCGTGCCTCCATCCAAAATACTTCTTCACACCAGAAACTGCACACCGCCATGAGAAAAGGGGAGAGGAAGGGGGCAAGGACTGCCGCAGAAGCTGAATTCATCGCTTCGACTCATTAAATATAAAGCATCATTTAGACAACTGCAGCACCTTGTGCGGTGACAAGCTCGGATTTAACCGCATGGAAAATAAGGATCAGAAACAGAAAAGGCTCGCAGAAAATTGAGCTCCGGTGAGCGGCATTGTTTCTTAATGTCTGCAACCGCTGGATCAGATTGATGGCAGGCTCCTGTGCAAGCTGCACGCACGGTTTGCCCTCCACAAGGACGAGCTGCGCTTCAACATCCCAGCGCCCCGACCGCCCGCCGTGACAAACCTACACCCGGGAACGCAAACCGTCCTCCCCCCGATGCCATCCGCTTCCCCTGAAGGAGCCACTCAGCCGTGTTTGCACTCCATAAAGCACTCGGAGGAGGGGAGGTAAAACGCACACACCAACCTCCCGTTATCTCCCTGGAGCGCCCAGGGAGCGTTTGACAAAGGAACCGGAGGCTGGGAATTGACACAGCCCCGTCCATCGCATCCATCTGATGCACGTGCGTAAAAGAAGACTCACAGGGGCAGTTTTAGGCTCCAAAAAATGCTCCTTTTAGCCCCAGCACTTACCAATCAGCTTCTGCGCTCCCTCCCCTCTGCTCCATTTACGCCTTCCTTCTCCCCTCCCCTAGCTTTCATTTTGGGGCTGGGGGCAGAGCAGAAAGCACAGCGATTAAAAACCGGGTTCCCAACCCCGCAGACACCGTCCCTGCCGAGGTGACAGCACACGATGGAAAAAAATAATAATAAAAAAAAGCAGATGGGAATACGAGCTCTTCGAGACAGCCCCAATACTAAAAGAAACGTCTGCGTAACCACATCCTCTGCCTTCAGTCTCAGCTCAGCAATGTGTCCAGCAGGAAATAATTACATTTGGCTTTCCCAGAGTAGGTGTTTGACGGTTTCAGACTGCTGAACAGTTGCTTTTTTTTCTGCTTCCTCTTCAACAGTTTCTCAGGAAAAAGACACTGACCCTCAGGACACGGCTGATAACAATTCTTTAAAGGCACAGCCTTGCGTAACTGCAGGAGGATGTGCTAATCCTTACCTCTTTTTAAGCAGAAGAAATTAAGTGTTCTCTTCAAAAGGGATCTTACTCATAACTCTGAGTTACCAGAAGTAAACAGATAACGAGACGGGCAGATTATGTCATCCCGAGCACAGGAAGGCCAGCTGAGTGTACCCAGTGAAGACAGAAGACCGGGAATTACTACCAATTGTGCTTTTGGGGTAAAAACCTCGCACATTCCAAGTGAGCACAACAATTAATCTCATGATAACGTTTTGGCACGTGCCAGGAACAGATCTGCTTTTACTCTAACACCCAAAGCTTTTTGCTCCAAGCCTCCCCTGTATCTAGTAACAGCCCTCTTTTTTCCCCCCACCATACACCCCACACAGCAGGGGAATCGTGGTGAAGGAAATCCAGTAGGGCTTTTTATTGTTTGTTTTTATTAAATTACGGGCTATTTTGATTGCCCGAAGGCACATTTCACCTCGAGATTCCAAGGTGAAAGGCTCTACAAAAAGCAATGCTGCTTTACCATCACAAGCAAGCGTTTCTTCCCAAACCCAAGAGTTTCCCAGAATTTCATATTATAGGGGAAGAACAGTTAGCACTCTATGAGCATGCTTTTGGGCAGCTGCCATATCCTCTTAGCCCCATGTAAAAACATCTTCTGCACTCCCTCCCCTTGCGTTTTATTTCATGATCCTCTTGCTGCCTACGGACTTTTGCGTTTGGTTGTCGGTGTTTTCTTTTCCCCGCGCACTCGTATCAGAGCGGGGACGTTTCAGCCTCAGCTGAATGGAAACGAAAGCTGCCTCTGCAGCTGCAGGAATCAGCCCACAAAGCACCACTTACGCTTTGTACGGAGCGGTGCGGTGCCCAAGGAGCCCCACCTGGCAGTGTTTCACCCTGTTTTCCTCAATTCACGTTTGGTATCTAAATTACGAGTGAGGTAAGTTAATGTCTGCTGATTAGGGAGAGCAAATTCACCCACTTGTGAAAAGCTTACAGCATTTACTGAGCCTCCCTCTCCCTTCAGCAGAAAGCCCAGATCTAAAGAACAGAAAAGGAGCTCGCAGTCAGCTTCGGATCACAGCCTTATGTTTAAATCTATTATTAGCCTCGATTTAATCACAACTATTAGCTCACTGCTATAACGACTGCAGCGAATGACAACGAACGGGTACCCCCTCATTTCCTATCCAGAAGCAACCAAAGTATTTTTAGAAAGGCTGATGAAGACCCAAAGGCACCGCACAGCCGGCAGCGCTACGGGACGGATCTCGGCGGTGTCTTTCCTGAAACCTGCTGATGTTTTCTGTGCGAGCAGCCAGGTACGCTGTGAAATCGGGTGTTGGAAGCGTGCATTTACCTGGCAGTAAAACCAACACACGCGCTGGAAGCCTCTGTCCTGTAAGTGCACTCAGGCAGGGTTAGCTCACCTTGCATGTCACACGCAAATTTAAAGGGGGAATTGCAGCCGAGCTTGCTCAAGGCCTGAGCTAGAATCGACTGGATGGACACGTTTGGCCCCAAATACCCACGTTTTACATTCTCGTAATGCTCAGAGCCGCGTCTTCGGGTCTTACCAAGAAATCAAAGCTGTGTTTCGGCTTCCCAGACCCCGCCAAGCAGCTACAGCCTCACCCCGCAGCACGTTAAGACCTCAAAACCTACTTACCGCCCAGCGAAGGCGGCCGTGCCCCTCCAGGAGCCAGCCCCTGGCGCTGGGGGGGTGGCCAGGACAGCAAAATGGCACAGAGCCCGACCAGGACCCCAAACCCAAACCCACTGAGGGGCATCCCCACCCCATGGGACACTGCTGGGGCGGGGGGGTCCAGGCAGGGGGGGCACCTGGGCAGCAATAGGGGCTTGGGGGGCCCTATAAAAGGGGTGGATGCCCTATAGGAGAGGGGTGGGTGCCCTATAGAGGGGGTAGGCGCCCTATAGAGGGGGTAGGCGCCCTATAGAGGGGTGGGGACCCTATGGGGGGGGTGGGCGCCCTATAGGGGGCTCGGGGGCCCCCCAGCGAGCGGGGCCATACAAAGGGCCGCCCCCCCGGCACCCCCCCGCCCCTCACCTTTATTTTGGGCCAAAACCCAGCCTGGCAGGGGCCGTGAGCCGCTTGAAGGGGGGGGGGGCACCCCCATCACCGCCCCCACGCGTGAAAATCGGGGTAAAACCCACCCAAACCGGGCAAAGCCAACACAAAACCCTACAATTATTCATTTTTTTCCCCGCTGAGGGTGCTGGGGGGGTGTGAGGCGCCCCCTTCCCCCCCCCCCGCCCCCCGGTGCCGCGGCCCCGCACTCACCGCTCACGGCTCCATCGCGGCCCGGCCCCGCCCGCCCCTGCCGGAGCCCCCCCCCCGCGGGCAGCCCGGCCTCGCGCCGCCGCCCGGCGCCTCGCAACCGCGGAAGCGCCCGCCCCCCGCCGCCCGGCCTGCGCCCGCCTCCGCCAATCAGCGCCGAGAGGGGAAGGTGAGCGACGGGGCGGGCGGCCAATGAGGAGGGAGAAGCCGGGGAAGCTAACGGGCCCGAGGCAGGGAGAAGGGGAAGGGGGCGGGGATGGAGGGGGTGAGTGACAGGGGTGAGGGCCAATAGGGAGGAGGGGGTGATGTCATTGGGGAGGGGAGGGTGAGGCGGGGTGGGGAAGGGAGGGGGCTGCTCTTAAAGGGACAGCGCCGCCATGCGAGGGGGGATCAACATGGGGGCAGAGCCAAGCGGGGAACAAAAAAATGGGGGGGGGGGGACAAAAGGGGGGCACCTCCGCGCCCCGAGGGTGCAGCAGTGGGGCAGCGGGGGCGAGGCAGCCCCTCGTGGTCCCTTCCAGTAGGCAGAGGCACGGGGGGTTGTGATATAACCGTGACATAACCACGATATAACCGTGATATATCCATGATGATAACCGTGATATAAACATGATATATACATGATATATCCGTGATATAACTGTGATATATCCATGATATAACCGTAATATATCCGTGATATATCCGTGATATATCCGTGATATATCCATGATATAACCGTGATATATCCGTGATATATCCGTGATATATCCGTGATATAACCGTGATATATCCATGATATAACCGTGATATATCCATGATATATCCATGATACATCCATGAAATAACCGTGATATATCCATGATATAACCGTGATATATCCGTGATATATCCATGATATATCCGTGATATATCCATGATATAACCGTGATATAACCGTGATATATCCATGATATATCCGTGATATATCCGTGATATAACCGTGATATAACCGTGATATATCCATGATATATCCATGATATATCCGTGATATATCCGTGATATAACCGTGATTTATCCATGATATATCCATGATATATCCATGAAATAACCGTGATATATCCATGATATAACCGTGATATATCCATGATATATCCGCGATATAACCGTGATATATCCATGATATATCCATGATATATCCGTGATATATCCGTGATATAACCGTGATATATCCATGATATAACCATGATATATCCGTGATATATCCATGATACATCCATGATATAACCGTGATATATCCATGATATAACCGTGATACATCCATGATATAACCATGATATATCCATGATATAACCATGATATATCCGTGATATATCCATGATATAACCATGCTATAACCACGATATAACCATGATATAACCACACAGCAATGCATGTGAAGTAGGCAGGAAAAAATCTCCACCCTCACGTAACCCCTCGCCACACTCCTCGGCAGGGTTAGCCCTCCTGAGGCAGCTGGGCGAAAGAGGAAAGCCCAAAATGTGCACCGTTCCCAGGGACGGTGCTGTTTCTGGGAGCCCCAGGTTGTACAACAAGCCAGGCACATTTACCTGCCTTCTCCCCCGTGTTCCCCAAGAACAGCACATCAGGGGTCTGAGAGAAATGCCCCTAGCAGATGACAAAGTCTGGTTGTCCGGTTGTATTACCAACAGTGGTGCCTTGCTTGTTCTTGAAATCATTTGCTCAGGATCCACGTTAATGGGTCTGTTTACAGCACGGGGAGAAATGATGTGCCCAAATGCGTGCCACAAATTGATGGCAGAGCTCACAGCCATGCCAGGATTTCATATTCACAAGCCACTCGCCTAGCCATATCCTCCTTCAAGACATGAACATTTAAAAGATGGAAATCGTTCCCTTCATTTCTGTGATTAGGTTTCATTACTTTATTAACGCCTCTGCTGATTTACCTACTCTGCATACTACTGATTGCTTTCAGTATCTACTACTGCAGATTTCCAAGGGTATTTACAGACCTTGATAAACAGACAGTGGAGAAAAACAGAAAGAAATATGCTTGCCCATAAAAGCTTACTGTTTTCAGCAGGAATAATCAAAAGTGAAGGATGCGTATTACATGTAAGCCGTATTTCGTTTTAGTCTGGAAGGCCCGTTTGTTATTTTCGGTAGCTTTCAGTTTTCTTAAAATTCATAATGAATGAACTAAATTCATATTTTATGAACATAGGAGTAAGAACAGTCTGTGCTATTTGTTAGGGAAGCACATCGAGTATATTAAATGTCTCCCATTTGATTTAATGCTAGATGAACGTTTACATTCAGCGAAGAAAACAGCAGTGAAGTGTAACAGAATGCAGCAGAACCCAACCTAGCGCAGTTCTCAACTCAGCTGCAGAATCAGAAAATCAAGTTACTTTTGGGTGCCTACCCTGAGCAACTGGGCTCGGAGTCTTGCACAGAAATGTTTTGATTTTCCAGGCTTGATGTCTTAGTCATCACTGACAGTTTTGCATTTAGATTTCATTTCTCTTTAAAGAAAAGCACAAGGAGTGCGGAAAAAAAAAAGCACCAAAAGAGAACAAAGCTAAAAGGTGTCCCTAAGAGTGTTTCTAAAGATAAAGGTCTTAAAATGGCTCAACACTCAGCTTAACATTAAAGCCTGAATGGCCTTCAGCCATTTAAAGATGACTCTGCGTAAAACCGTAAGCTATTAAAGAAACCTCAATGGCCCAACAACTCGGAACGTGCCTAAGAATATTTATTGTCTCACCTTGTGCTGGTGGACAAGTTAAATAGGAGAGATCCTGGTGGGCACAGCGAGCTGATCTGGCTTAAAATATATACGTAACCAATTTTGCAATGAATGAGTTCTGTGAGCTTCACTACTGAGTGATTACACGCATCTTAGCAGCTCAGCAGATCCCAAATTTTCCAGAGGTTTGCATGGGCCACAAAATGTGTGCCATGGCCAGGCTCCTGCAAGACACTGACCTGGGCTGCAAGGGAAGCCACCTCTGTGGTGTTTTTCCCCCAGCAGCTCTGGCAAGATGCACACAGAGAGCTTCTGCTGGGCCAGAACTGCCTGCATCAAGGCCAGATGAGCTCTTGTGCCAGACAGTACCGCCAGTCACTCGATCACAGGAGCTCAGAAGATCTCTGCGTGGCCTCCTGCCAGAGCCTACAGAGCCCACGTTTCTCTCTCAGGCTGCTTGGGCAGAGGTTGATGAGGAGGGTGAGCCTGCAGGGATGGGCAGGGAGAGGAAGAGGAGGGTGCAGAAGCAGGTCCTGGAGTTCAAGTACATGTATTAGGGTGCAGAGGAGGAGGAGTGGGCTGTGGAGGCTGGAGACTGGGCTCCTACTGGAGAGCAGAGTCCTGCTGTGTTTACACTGCTGTGTTGTAAAACTAGGAGGGGATGGTATGTTCTCAGTCGTGTTTAATCACGTCCTGACAAGCAAGAATAAGAGGCGATGGGAGGAAACATCTGACATGATTCCTTGCCTTCAGAGAGGCCAGCCACACGCACATTTTTAACTGAATCATGTTCTTCGCATGGTGTCATTCTCATTTTCCACGTCCCGCACATCAATTGCTGATTGCTGTCCTGTAATTCCCGTGGTACAAATGCATTTTGAGAAAGAAGAGAGGACGTAAACCTCTTAGAGAAGTAGTTTGATGTCCATGTTCAAAGCATTACAGACAACCATTTCTTCTATCACAGTAAGGATTTTCTGTTTGAAGTGGGTCAGCCGTTTCAGTTTGGTAAACACCAAGGTATGTCTGTTAATGTCTGCCCTTCTCCTTTTCAAAATAAAAAAAAAAAAAAAGGATTTGGTGTTGTCAATTGCTCAGGGAAATAGTAACATATAGGAAAGGGAGGGCAAAAGCGATTGAATTTTTGAAGATTCTAAAGGAAAGATCATTTTCTTTCTGGCAAATGGTAAACACAAGAATTTCTGGTTAAAAAAAAATGTTTGAGGAAGTGGTAAGTGCATGTAAAAAAGTGTGTGGAATGGTATCAGAGTTCAACTGTAATAATTGCAGTGTCTTCTGTCAAAGAAGACATAAATTATTAACTTAAGGCCCTGGCTTCCAGGTTGTCCATGCAGGTAGGAAAGCCTTCGCCGTAGCGAGCACGGCGCTTCACAGACTCCTTGACTCAAAAGCGCCGTGATCAAAAAGCGCTGTGGTTCCCAAGAAAAGTTGAAGGTTGCCCTCAATCTTTTGGGCCGAAAGGATGGGGAAACCAACTCGCTCGGGAAGTTCTGGGGTTATTGCAGTATTTTACTGCTTCCCATAGATGGAGCCACACTCACGATGTCCAGCTGCGGTGACTCACTGGCAATGAACGCCGCGTCTCCAGACCTGGGAGCAGAGCTGCAGCAGGAGGGCTTCATGCCGAGTGTGCCTCCCAGCCCCATTTCCTGCCCACTGCCCCAGGCTGACTCCCTAATTCTGTTTCCCAGCCTCCCAGGTCTGTTCCCACAGCACTGCAATAGGCAACGACACAGGAAATCGCTAACCCTACGCTGGCCTTCCCGTGCAGCTCGAGGCGACGTGTTCTTCAGATGTTACCGGTATCACCTTCCTGACTGCACAGTGTGTGAAAATTTGGGCTGTTGGTCCGCTCAGAATGACTGGATAAGGCATTAGAAGAAAGCTTAGGAAACGTGGTTATCACAGAATCATAGACTCACCTGGGTTGGAGAAGACCTTCAAGATCACCAAGCCCAACCATCAGCCTCACCTGAGTCCCATCACAAACCCATGTCCCTCGGTGCCACATCCACACATCTCTTGAACACTTCCAGGCATGGGGACCCCACCACTTCCCTGGGCAGCCCATTCCAGTGGGCTCTCTGTGAAGAAATTATTCCTAATATCAAATCTAAATCTCCCCTGGGATAACTTGAGACTGTTTCCTTGTGTCCTAGTTTTGGAGGCTCTTTCCCTCCACTGCCGCATCCTGATATTGGGCAAAGCTTTGACCTACCAGGTCTGATGACCATGGCCTGGTGTTGTTACCTTGCGTTGGCCTTGAGGCAATTTACTGTACAGAGAGAGTACCCTTTTGCCAGGCTTTTAATGTTTAAACGAGACAGCAAAACAAATGATTTTCCAAAAAATATGTTAAATTTGTTTGGACCAGGCTTGTTATCCTGCTATTCGTTGTTCAGATCTGATCTCAGTGGCGCACGTTGAATATTTCTATCTCCTTACCACAAACCAACTGCCCTGCCTGGCATCTCCAAAACCCTCTGCAGTCAGGGCAGGCTCTGTTAGGATAATGTTCAGACTTCAAGCCTTAATGTCGGGATTTACAATTGTGATGATGAACGTTTTAAAATGTGCTTTAAAATATATATTAAAAGCAGTGGAGGGGAAAGCTCTGGAGAGAAATCAGAGTATTCTGATTTATGTCTGGGAAAAGAGGAATCAAATGAAAGGAAAAAAGAGCGAGTGCCAATGCCATGTGGGGAATGCAGCCTCTCAGGCCTGATTTTCCTACGGAATAACAAATCCAGAAAAAAAAAAAAAAAAGAAAAAAACAAAAAAAAGAGGCTAGAACAAGGGAAGCAGGACTGGAGTTCACTTCTAAAGAGAGCACAGACCAACTCTTGCTCTCCAGTGCACTGCAGCTGCCTCCCAGTTTCTCTGCCCCCATGCAACGTTGCAGCTGAGCAGGTGAAGCCGCTTGAATTTGCTCCCAAGGAAAGCCATCCTGGTGGGGCAGAGCTGCCAAGGGCTCTTCTAAATGCTGGCAAGGCAGCGAGCGAAGGGCTCTCAGCCAGGGCTCACCCGATGGCAGCCACGTAAACCAGAGATCTGCCTGCAGGGGGTTAATTAACACTGGGGGCTGCTCAGTGTCTTGGATGCTGATCCTCTGCAGCCCCTTTTGCTTGGAGGGAGCCATTTATCAGAGGCAGGGTTAAACACCCGTCTCATTAGAGGGCCTGGTGAGAAAGCGCTCCCTGCAGAGCCGATTTCTGCAGAAATGTGCCTGGTGCCAGTACATAACGTCAGCTCTGCCCGGGATATCCTGGGGATCTCAGCTCATCAGGCATTCAAAGGGAGCAAAACAGAAAAGCAGAAAATAATAAAGACTGTGAAGGTGTTGCACGGGTTGCTGCTTACTCCTGTCCTGCATGAGGACTCGGCAAACCTGAAAGGTGGCACATTGTAAAAATGGGTAACAGGAGAAGGGTTTTTGGCAGAGTAATGTTATGTGTGTGCGGGAAATGTATTTATTGCAGAGTAATGTTATTTGTGAGAGTTTCACAGACTGTCAGGGACAGCAAGTCAGCTTAAGTCTTAAACAGGATTATAGTGAAAAAAAAAAAAAAGGATAATTAGAGGATCTTGCTTTTATTATCTCTTTCATGTTTGAGGGATAAAATTCCAATAGCTTCGGGGTGTACAGCAACCTCAGAAAGCCCATGACTAGAAGTAACTTCTTGTGTGGGCAAATTATCCCATTCTTCTCTTGAACTTTGCCGGGTGTAATCTTCCGCTGCTTTCTATCACAGATTGAGCAGTAGCCTGCAGGGGTGTTAATTTCTGTGAGTTCATTACTGCTGAGGTGCCTTAGTAAAGGCACGAGCTGGAATCTGAAAGGCTGCTTTCAGGCCACTTTCATTGGCAGAAAAACAGAGTGTGATGGATGTAGATAGGGGTATACTGACCAAGATTTTTTTTTTTTCAGCGCTTGATTCCATCCCAAATATAAAAATAAATATTACATCTGTATTTTTTTGACTACGTTTCTGTTTTCCCAGCAACCCAGTATTTGGAGCAGCTGTCTCACCTGGTATCTTGGGCATTGTCCTGGACGCTGTCTGCATCTGTATTGCCCTTTCTGCTGTAGTGAATAAATCCAGCTTCCTCTGGTGCCACCGTGTCCCAGACATCTTCCTCCTCAGACTTTCCATAGCAATTTTGCCAGGAGACAGGGAGCAAGCCAAAGATTGGAAGTATTTGCTCTAAGGGGGAGGGGGGGTATCCTGTGTTGGGTACAGGTGCCTCAAGTCCAGGAAAGCCTTAAGGGGTATTTAATTTGCTGAATCCATGCTTGAAAACATCTGAAATGTATAACTTGGTACAATGACAACTATGGAAGGGAATGAGGTGATTAGTCATGAAACTTTGGAGAACCTAAATGTCAAGGAAGGAGGAGTGGCTGTGATGGTACTAGTGAGATAGCCAGGAGTACTGAAACGAACTCGAGAAAAGAAAAATTTTGGCTCAATACAAGGAACAAAAATATAAGCTAAATAAAGCAGCCTAAAATAAGTAACTGCATAAAGCCTAAGAAACCAAACAAAAACCTTTCCTCCAAGCAGTTATTTTGAAAGAGGAAAAGTACCAGCTACCACCAGTGCTCTACAAGCGTGAAGCTTGTTGTGGATTTTTTTATATGGGAGCCACTTGAAAAAATATGGTGATGGTGGCTGCCTACCAGGGAAAGAGCCAACAATAATCTTTGCTTGATCAGACTAATCCCCAAAAGGGAGGCACTGAACCCCCTCAGAAGCAGTAAATTACAATCAAACAGGAACCTGGCATGTGTGGTACGTGACGCATGTAGTGGCACACTCTTCTGCTGGGCATTGTGCGTAGAGGGCAGACACATCATCGTTTGCTGTTTCTAAAATAATAAGCCTATAAAAAGAACTTCTTCCAGTTATGGAGACAAATAAACTTGACAACAGTGATTTGTCTTATTACAGAACTGATGCTATTTTTCTCTTTTTCTGTTTCCTCCTTTCCCTGGTGAGCTTTGAGTTCAGATAAAATTGGTTGTCTGATGCGGGCAAGAGCTGGGCACAGATGAGGGGCCTGAAACTGAGAAAATATCACACCAAGGATGCCCTCTCTTCACTGCAGTGTTCCTGGGGTTTAGAGGATGTGACCTCCTCCAAGAAGAGGAAATGGTAAAACTTCAGATACAAGCAGAAATAGTCTTAAATTTATGCACCGTGATAGAAAATTGTAGCAGTAGCTAAACCAAATGTTTAAGCACGTGGAAAATTGAAGCCTGGTGAATGGCTGAAAGCAAAGATCAAAGTCAATCTTTATGGGTAGACCTTCCTCTTTCTACTGTACAATAAAGGTTGTTAAGCAAAGGCTGGGGAGATCTGTACATACAGCTGAAATCAGGGCTCGGAGACGTGCCTGGGCTTTGCGTGCAAGAGCAGCTCCCCAGCAGTCCCAGACGTGCCAGGGATGCTCAGGTGGAGACATGAAATGGCAAAGTGCCCAGGGGTGGCTTTCAGTCTTCTTTCTTGCATTGCCACCAAGTCCTGCGTCTTCCTCTTCTTCCCAAGCCCCATCCTTCTCTCTGTTGGGACCTTCTTCTCCCAAAGTTTCTACCACCAATTTTGTTTGCCTACACCTCCATGAGGGGGAGGCAGAAGCCCTATGTCCTCTCTGAGCACCCACCTCTGCTGTTGCTGCTGGTGATGGCACCCACTCTTCAGTGCTTAAAAACACCCGAATGTTATCACCTTTCCCAAATAATAATATCTGAGTAAAAATAAATGATTTTCCATCCTGCTCAGTGGCTTTATTTCTCTGTCTGGGTGGGAGAGCTCTGGACAGAAATCTGAGGCCATCGTCTCCTGATCCAAGCTCCCCAGCAGTGAGAGCAGCTGGTGAAAGCTTGGAGCAGTGAAAGATGGAGTTTCCACGGGCAAGGCAGCAAAGAGCAACAGGGGAACAGTCACTGCTCGGGATTTCACTGGTAAATTCACCTTGTGAATACCAAACCTCCCAGAAGCGGGCGGCATTCACAGCGTTACTCACTGCCAAAACCTCTCCTCAAGTCACAGCCACATTCCATTTCTGTCACGGTTCTGCTTCCTTTTACACAGCTTTGGGGCTTCCTCAGCCCTGCTTACTCACCCAGTAATAGGTGAAATAGGTTGATGCGTGTGGGTTTTCTTTTTTTTAAGTCCCCCAGGGCTGAATCCATAGCCCTGAAGGAGGCGGGCCGAACCCCAGGCAGATGGGCCTGCTGCAAGGCCAGAAGTAGCGAGAGGTCCTCACACTGCACCTAAAAAGCAGGGGGCACAGCAAAAGCATGACTGCAAGCCTTTGTGGGGCAGAGGAACAGCAAACTGGGCCTCAAACACACCGTGTCTCTCTCAGACTGGGTTTAATGCCGTGCTGGCAGCTGCTGGTGGCTGTGGCCTCTCCCACAGCCCCGACATGGCTGGGCCTTGCCTCGCTGGAGCGGGCGCACCTCCAAGAGACCATAACGAAGTTCACTCCCCGTGGTCCCAGCCATTTATAGCTTTTCCAGTCTGCAGGTAGAAAGTTTTGGTTTGCAGATGGAGTATAAACCAAGTGGCATCTGGTGATGCCACAGATGAAGAAAAACCACCAAGGGGCCAAGGGAACCCTCAAGCAGCACCCACCATATCCATGCGCCCTCAGGAACCGCTGCCCCGTGGACCTGCACCAGCCCCTGGAAGACCTTGTGACAGTGGAGGAGCTCGGCTCCATGGCCAGCGTGTATTTTTATGTCCTTTATTTTTACATGTTCATATTTTTATCTTCTGCTACGCAACCTTCTTTTTTTGCTTTCATACTGCTGTAAGAATTAGTACAAATTAATTACTCTTAAAAGGCATAGGAATATTGCTGTCATCTGTCCTAGAACTCAGCCTTCCCCCCAAACTCTTATTCCAAGAGATGAGGCTGTTTAGAAATCTGTGGCTATGATTAATACCAGACGGAGGGCATTTTGAGCGACAGTGCTAAGCAAAGAACAAACGGGAAATTCAGTGGGAAATCAGCTTCACTGTTGTTGTTAAGAAAAAAAAAAAAAGATGATTTAAACAACTGTTTGACTTCATCAGTGACGATATCTTAATTAACAATTAAAAAAGAAAACAAAGCCTGACAAAGTCCCTCTGCTATCTTCCAGCTGCTCTGAGGGGCTTTGACCGCCCAAAGTTGTGCCAAGCGACTTTCTCTCCCTTCTGCCAGAGCCTGTGCACGGCTCTGGGTTTCCAAATCCCTGGGAATAGCATTTCTTGGATGAAACCTGCCTTTGCTGGAGTTTGGCAGGCACAGTGGGTCCTGCTAAAACTGCTGCCAGGAGGAGCTGAGCATTAACACTTAAACAAACCTTAAAGAGGGGGAGAAAAGGAGAAAGGGAGCAGGGAAACAGTGGCGCGATGAAGGGGAGAAGCAGGAGAGCAGCAAGCCAGGCTGCCAGTGCCCGGAGCAGGACCTCCAAGGGACATCGTGGGCTGTCCCCTGCTGCCATGCCCTGCACAGCACCTCCACTTCCCTCCTAGAAGCATATGGCAGCACCAGGGGGCCCGGCTTGTTCTCACCGAGCACCGTGGCTGAGGGCTGTCGTCTTTGGTTTTGTGCCACATCACCTCGCTGCAGTTGTCGAGGGATGGTGAAGCTGCTTGTGGGGGAATAGACTGGTGAGGGGATGGATAAGCACAGGACTTCTGTGAAGGTTTGATCACCAGGTCGTGATGCCGGCAGATATTTTATGATGCCTGGGACCTGCGAAAGTCCCTCTTGTGCAAACAGAGCGAAGGAAAATCCCTGCGGGTGCAGGCTGGCGTGGGCAGGAATAACAGTGAGCTCTCACACCCATCAGCCACCACTCACACACGCTCAGGATGAAGAGTAAGGCTTCTGGTAGCCCCTCGTGGACGCGGCCATCGGTGAGCCTTTATGGGAGTTAAGGAACAGGGCAGCTTCAACCTGGCTGCAGGAGGGGGCTCTCCCGTTCCCGCAATCCCACGCTTAGGAAATTAATTTAGCAATTGACTGCTCCCAAACACCTTCCCATGGGAACAAACCTGTCAAGATTTCTTTCCTCTGATATCATTCGGGAACCTCACAGGGGACAGAGCTCCACCCAAGATGCCCTGAAGGCATTTTATGAAACCCTGGCCACGCATAAGTCCTTAGCATAAAGGAGAACGTGCAGGGGCCCAGGGGGCTGCTCCTCCGTGCCTCTGTGAACTTACAGGGACATAGCGAGTGATGTAATTAGGGATATTTCAATCACCCAGCATGAACCTTGCAGCAGTTATCTACGTGTGCTGCTTAGCTACAAGGGCGGCAACCTTGCCGTCTGATTTCAACCCAGAGACCTGCCTAGGAAGGGATCCACAACAAAAGCTCCTTGTTTTGACTGAAAATATGTTCAAGATGCACTCCAGGAGACCCGCTTCAGAATCAGATTAAACCTGGAAAAAATCAACACTGATCCCACAACTTCCTTCCAGCAGCATCACGGAGTATGGTTGGAGCCATCTGGTATTTTTCACCCAACAGCCTGAATTTCACCAGCCCAGCTGTCAGTCTGGATGAGAGTCCCAGGTCATAGGATGGTTTGGGTTGGAAGGGACCTTCAAAACCACCTGGTTCCAACCCCCTGCCATGGGCAGGGACACCTCCCACCAGACCATGTTGCCCAAAGCTGCATCCAGCCTGGCCTTGAACACCTCCAGGGATGGGGCACCCACAACTACTTCATTTTTGTGTTTTAGAAGAAGCTGGAAAATTACTTTCCTTTTGCTTTCTGACGTGTGTGAAGGTTCAGAAGCCAACCACCAACCATATACTGAATTTTTCTAGTTTCTGGCTTTGCCCCCACCGTTGGGGTCAAGCATGGAAGGAGGCAGAGGAGGAGATGATGCCTGGCCCTAGAGACCGCAAGGAGATGGAAGCTGCTCACACGAGTGTGCAGAAACCAGTCCAGGCTCACCCGCTGGCCTCCTGGCAGGGCCCTGCCTCTCCTTCTTGAGTGCATCTTCCCTGCGGGCCAGGACCTCCCCGCCACACATCCCGCTTGGCTCGTGAAAGACCGATGCGACTCCCTTGAGCATTGCGATCGTCCAGATAAGGCAGACCACAAGCAAAATGCCAAAGTATTTTTAGCTCGCATCCTATTTTTTGCTCTGTCCACGATGAACGAGGACAAGGGGGAAGATTCCTCATTCCCCACCAGATTACAAATCCTCTGCTGAGAAGCGAAGCCAACTGACTCCCCTGGCCCCAACCTCACAACTTGAGTGAAAAGCAGGGAGGAAAAACCAACCCCGTCTTGCACAGACCCCCCTGCCATTGAGAAGGAAACTATTTTTCCTCTGTTTGCATTTTATCTCCTTTTCTGTGTGCTGCTAATTGTATCTGATTGACACAAGGGGAAACAAACCCAGGAGCTTTGGGTTCACATCTGAAAGCATTTAAAGCTCAAGGCTGCCACCACCTAGCGTGGCAAAAAGGGGTTGTGCAGCGAGGGCAGGAAGAGGGGGGGAGCCTTGGCTTCCTTTTCTGTTTGCAGATTTTTAAATGAAGGATACTGGAGAGCACAATAATAAAGCACTGGCCCTGCAGAGGCTGCCGTCCTTTCTGCCAGACCTGCTCTCAGTGGAAGAGCTGGTGAGCAGAGCTCCAGTACCTTCAGCAAATCCTTTCCGGGATGAATGACAGGAAGGGATTCCACTACCCAAACCAGCCGTGGGCAAGCTCAAACCATACTACTCCCCTTTCCTCGCACTGCACGGCTCCATCCCGCAGCAGCCACCGCTACAAGGACAGACAGAAAGCACAAATTCATCCCAGGAGGCTGCCTCACCCGGGGGACAGTCCTCAGGAGGAAGGCAGCTTCTGTGGTCCCCTGGGCTTTTGTGTCATTTCACATGTTATGGGAAGAGTGAGGTTGCAACAGGGAGATAAAAGGCTGTCTGATCATGTAAAAAAAAAAATTAAAACCCTAAACCTTTTGTACATTACCTGCTGTAATCTGGTGAATCTCAAAAGCAGAGAACTGCGGGATCAAAGTGGTTTTTGATTCCTGGTCACAAGGCAAACCTAGGAGAAATAAGCCTGAGGAAAGGAAGAGATGTGTTTTGTATGCAAGGGATCGCTCTAAGGCTTAGGACTGCATGGGCACGTGCACAAGGGAAGATGATGAGAAAAATCCATCAAATTAGTTTTCTCCCATCAGCATTCATGAAAGGCAGCACTTTCTAACAGCTTGACACCAGCACACCACCGCCAGTCCTCAAGGACGTTAGAAGAAGGAGAAACTTTCAGACAACAGAGGGAAAGGTGGGATTTTTTGTACAAAAGGGCAACTCCGTGCCTCTTGATGTGCCACCACTGAGCTGAGCTAAGGGGACACTTACGTGGGGCCCCACTGCACCTCTAATCCACCCAGGCAGGCTGAAATCTCCTATCAATCACAGACTTAGACCCGCGTGGCCAAGCCAAGAATCCTAAAGCGACAATTTGCAGCAAGGAAGCCACGGGGAAGCCCGCCAAAGCGCTCAGCATTTGTCTCTCGTTCCACATAAATCTCACCGCGAAGAAAACTGCGTGCTCCATATCTGGACGTGAGGGTACAGCGGAGATTAGCTGCTGCTAAGAATAAAAGCAGCACCCGCAGGGCAGGCAGCTGGGTGACAAGCGCTGAGGATCGCAGCTCTGCTGGTGTAAGCGGATCCCCGGATGAGCTCAGACAGACGGGGTTTCCTCCGATACAACGGGGCTGATCCACAGCACCCAAACACGCAGGTGTGGATTCGAGGACTGTTGTGTGTAGATGCCTCTGAGTCCAGCATCTGTGCACCCAGCATTGCAGGTCGAACTCGAAATACAACACTGTGAGAGTTTTCCCACTGTTAAAACCTGATGCTGACACCTTTTAACTCACTGCACAGCTGGGAGCATCTGGTAAAGATCTCTTGCCCTCTCCATCACTTGTACATCTCCAGCGCTGCTGGTGGTGGTGGCAGACTGTTATCTCGTTGAGCTTTCTGCTCTAGACCACCCCAAGTTACTGCTCATCCCTCCTCCAATAACGGGGTCTGCTGTGGGTGGACCACGCAAACACCACAGCTTTATTTGTGTGACTGACCTGACCCCTCCATACCACAGAAACTTGCTTTGATACCCTGAAAGCAAGAGAGGCTTCTGCTCGGAGTGACAGCAGCTGCAGGAAACAGAGAGCTTCGTTAGGCAAAGGGCAGCCCCCCTTAAGTGCAAAGCAGCCCGCGGAGACACAGAGTTCAGCCTTTTGGATGAGGTAGTTAAATAACTCTGAGAACATAACTGGTTTTATACATCCTGTCTCCCCATACAACTGTGCTTTAAATCATATCGATTAAAAAAAAAAAAGAAGGCATAAAACCCAACACATAAGCGATGCTAGCTCCCCAGGTCCCACACCTCCTGCCGTGCACTTAGTGGTTGGGAAATGGGAGCATCGATGGCCATCGCCGCATTTTTCAACAGACCCTGTGGCCTGTGTATCCCTGTCTTGCAGGTTCACCTGCTTTTCTAGGGATGGATCGTTTGCCTGCCTTTACTGCAAAAGGCGAGCACGGAGCAGGGTCAGCACTCCCCTTCTCCTTCCTCAGCAGACAAGCACGGAGATGCGCAATGGAAAGATTAATCTGTACCAGCAGCTTTGTCCAAAAGGAATGGAGCGTGCTGCGCTGCAGGCTAAGCTCATTTTTCCTCCCACAGGATGGATGTCAGCTTTCAGGTTTTAATAACTTTCTTTGGTTTAGCCAGCTAACTGTGCAGAGGAATGAATCCCTCCCGCAGCACAGCGCAGCCAGCTCGGAAACAGACAAAACCATTTAGCAGCGCTCAGCAATTCACCGATGCTATTTAGGATGAAGAGCAGACATTACACGTTATCAGCTCCTAACCTCTGTGCTGGGAATCAATAGTTAAGAGAAAGAAGGCCTGTAAGAACTAGCAGGTCACAGGTCCTCCTGGGTTGCAGCTATTAAGTAGCATTAAAAGAAGATGAAACGTGTTAAATGCCATCCTACTATTATTTGTACAGGCAAACAATCAATGTAATGGTAAGAGGAAGGGTCTAGAATATAAATAGGAGTAAAATTCATCCCTGACATCACAGGTAGCTGAGGAGCCACTTGTTTTGCGATCTTGTCTCTTTGGACTAGGTGCAGAAAGGAAGGGATGGGGATTAAATTTAAATCCCCTAAATTAAGCCAAAAAAAGAATGATAACTATCCCTGGTGCAACTTGGCTGCGACAGATTTTGCTGCTGTCCTTCGTAACGATCCTCCCCTTCTTCATTCCCTTAAAAACAGCATTAAAAAAAAAAAGATTTGTTTTTCACTTTGGGATGAAGATATTTTATGTTCTCCAAAAGCAAACGGACAACATTTTTGGCTGGAACACGCAGTCAGCTGCTGGACACAAGAGGGAAATGCAGGCGCTGGCAGCAGCCGGCCCAGCCTCGAGGCTTTCACTGCAAGTACTCGAGCTCAGAGCTCCCCGTGCCACAACACACCCCCATCACAGCGTATGCCTGAACTGTGTCAATTGAGTCACTTTTGTCTAAAGAATGTTTGTTATTTAAAAATGTAAAAACTGTAGAATTATTATATTTCAGCTTTGCTTCTGGATGGTATTTATCTGCCATGGGTGACTTAAGAACAAGAATTAGGAATAGCGTTGTGCGTAGCCTTCTCTAATAAATGATGCTTCTTTAATGTCAGTGATATTCACATATGCCTTTGAAGGCAGAAATAATTTTAGCAACTCTAACAGAAATGTCATCATCTGTTCAATCTACGCCTAAGAAAACTTCAGCGAAGGTACCACCTGTCACATGAACTTTTTACCTGTGGATTAAACAACTGAACAACCCCTCACCCATCTCTTGTTTGGCTCAGTCACGGGAGGTTAAGCAGGCTTTCAGTGAATTCAGCCTAATGTCCAAATAGTACAGAATGCAGGAGCAAAAATGTTTTAAATACCACAGATCAGTCAAAAAAAAAAAAAAAAAAAAAGAGATTGAAGACAATCCTGACTTCACTCACTCGTTTTCATCCCTTTATGAAACTTGCAGCGGGTCAGGAGAGATGAGCAGAGCTTAGTGCTAAATTTCTATTCCACGTTTAATGGTTGCAAAGACACAGCAGAGGTCAGAACACCTCTCTATGCAGTTGGTTTGTATTTGGCTTTCTTGCAAAGGTGACAGATACTGTTTTATTCCTTTGAAACCACACTGTCTAGTAGGTAAATTTTTTTGGGCTAGGGACCAAGCAAGCATTTACTTTCTTCTTAGAAGTACAGCAATCAGAAAAATCATTCTGTATTTGTAGGACTTGCTGCTTCATTCCACACAGACCAAAAAAAGTCTGTGGGCACTGAGTTAAAGCTTCTAGCAGCCATGTAGATTTCAGCTGAAGTGGCATCAGAAACACTTGATGCATTTGTGTAAAGCCGACAGCCTTTCAGCTTCCCGGCAATTATTCTGAGAGCAAGAATTTCACTGATAGTATACAGTTATCAGAAGCCATACTGACAACTGAGAATTTCTTATTAAAAATAGAAAAACAGACTTCAATCTGTCTTTCCATAGGATAACTCATTTCAATTGGCAGAATATTTTCACTGAAATTCTCAGGATTGTGATTGCTTCTTCTCCACCAGTGAGGTCTACATACTCTCATGAAATTTCATGTCATTTATCCAAGTTTAATTACGTCTCATTGTGCTTTTTCATACCACTAGATGTCACATGTAAATCCTATTTGGGCTGAAAAGCACCAAGCATTGCAGGAAGTCCATTTTTCTGGTGTACTTATGCTCCCAATACTTTGAAAAGCAAAAATCAGTTTAAAGGTTTATATTCTTGATCAAAAGATAGCTTTTTTTTTTTTTCCCTGCAGAAATATATTCCAATTTCATAATTAGAATTGATCCAGTTGAGACAAAAATGTGCCATTTAGCAATTCAGCCATGCTGCATTCCTGCAGCACTTGATTCTCTCAGATGTTCTTTGTGATAAACTGCCATGGAGTTTCTCACTACTTCAAATATAAAACTACTTCAGAACGATCCTGCTGCAGATTTAATGACAGCGAGCAGGATTTATTTGGATTTTATGGCCAAGGACTACTGAACAAAACTATGCAAAAAGAACATATGCACGTACATTAGCTGGGACAACAGTTACGACCTTTATGCTTTATGGTCAGGAAGGCGTCTGGGAAGATTAGTGGAAGAACAATTAAATGGCATTTTTGAGAAGGCACATCACTGATGAAGCACAGGGTACTGCTCCCTGCCTGCACAAGAACGTGGCGTGAATTCACATACCCTCAACAAGGAACTGGAATACAGAACTTTATCTGAGTAGGGAGTCCTCTTCTTGAAACGGTGTGAGGTAGCACGGAGAGAAAGCAGGAGGTTATGTTCCCCCTTTCTAACCAGTATCTGCACTGAAACTTTGCTAGGTGGGTTCTAGAAGGCACTGGGCCTACTCACAGCTATCGTCACTCTAGCAGTTCAGAAATCTCACCACCAGGTATTTGGGAGAACATCCCAGCATCCTGTGCCACAAACACGTATTTGAAGTTGAAAAAAAAAAAGTTGCAAAAATCTTGCTCTTCATTATTTTAATGAATCACAAATCAAGTGACAAAAACAAACAGAGCGCGAGGAGAATAACATGAAACCAGCCCCACCAGCTGTTGACAGAAGGTAAAGACAGAATAATAGTTAAGGATAATTCAAGGGAAAACAAGGAAGTTAAGCATCGTAAGAGATACTCATTCTCACCAAGAACATCAGCCAAATCATATGGCAATTAAAATTTCATTTCAAGTGTTTCAAGAAGGTCTCTGCTTTGTTTCTTAACACAGTGAGTCCACAGAAGAGCGGGGACTGGGCTATCCCCAAAGTCATGGCAACAAGTCCTACAGAACGTATTCTACATTTCTCCCAATAATGGAGATGGCTAAAAAGAAAACGGAAATAAAGAGAAAGTGAGGACCCTTTACTACCCAGTGTGGTCTCAGAAATGGAATGTGTCTTCCCAGAGCCCAAAATCTTTGGCGTAGGTTCCTTTCTCAATGTCTGCGTGAATGCTTTAATCCCATGACCGTGAAGGTTGCAGCAGTCAGTTTCTCATAGACTAGAATCATTAGGGCAGCAGTAAGGACTGTCTGCAGGAGCTTTGCTTCAAGGCCTTTGTAGAGTCCCATTAATCCAAACCGCCTAAAAATAAAATAAAATAATAAAATATTTAAAAAACAAACACGTGTAAATAGCTTTCTGTAAGTAAATTGGTACACTAGGCAGAATTAATACAAGTTAATGACAACTGTAAGAATCTTAAATTCATTCCTGATCTCGAGTTACAGTTATGCTTCAAAGTATTTTAAAGAGAAAATTCTAGAAGAAACTTGCTTCTTTTTAAGGTCAGAGGTGAATGAATACATATCCTAGAAACCAAGTCCTGTTGAGATATTTAAGAAAACTTGGGTTTGTGTACTATTACAGTATATTACAAAAAAGAAACACACACAAAACAGGATGGATCAAATGGCAAGTCCAAGGTGGGGGCAAGAAGAAACAAGAGTCAGATCCAGCAACAGTTTCAACATATTAGCAATATTCAAGTCTTCTATATCATGCTAGAAAAAAAAAACAGAAGGCTCACCTCACTCTCTCCCGAAGAAGGTAAAAAACATTTTTAAGACTGCCTAGTGTTCGGTTCTCTGGGTTCAACCTATGGCGTCCAAACTGGAAAAAGAGGAAGAAACGACATTTTGTTATACTATTTCCTCACGCTACCAGGCAGAGAACCCAATACATAGGTAAGAAATTGCAAAGCCTATCCTAAACTTCTTTTAACATTTTCTAGGCTGTACTAGCAATCAAAGATTAAGTGAGGCCAAAACTCAGGTTACTCAGTTTTACACAGCAAGCATTAAAGCAGCATGTGCTACAATGAAGTCTTTTTGTCTAATGAATGGTGGTTGGCTTTTTGTTGTTCTGCTGAAGATTTCAGGATCTCAAAAACTGAGTCTGCAGAGTCTTAGTACAGATAGGAAATTTGAAGCTAGTTCCTTCTGGCTTGTACAGCTTGCATTTAATAAAAATTCAAAGCTTCATGCATCTGCAAACCACTATTTCATTGAGATTGCATAAGCGAATCCAAAATTTATCTGCCCATCACCAGTCTTTGAGGAAAACACCTGGCCTGAATTCTTTTACTCAGCATGTCTGCATATCCCCAGACTGTTTTCAAGCAAGCGTGCTAGCTGCTGCTGTAATTCTAAGGCTCAGGGTTAAGCTGGCAGTTTCAGCAGCTCCTTTTCTGTCACTCATTGAAACTCTTACCTGGTGCAGGTCAATAGCACTGTCAGCAAGCTGTAACCATGAATTATTAATGCACAGTGGTTGTCACACTTGTATTTATGCACAGATAGCTTTTGAAGTCTGTATCATGCTTCTGTGCTACGAAAGGTGAACTGGGATGAGTCTTACTCGGGCAACTGCTGATTCTTAGGTGTAAGAAATTACCACTGACAGCATGTAGAGTATACAAGCAGATTTAGGTAAGTTGGAAATAATAAGAAAATGCCAGGTTTACACACATTCCTTTGCTAAATGTCTTGAGATACAGCAGCAACAGAACACTAATGGAAATCACCCTCTACTAAGCAAATACACGCTCACAAACAATGATTTTGTCATCAGCAACTAACTGATTTCATATTGATAAATCAAGGTTAAGGACTTTTTTTCAAAGGCTGACAGCTGTCTGTTCCCTCTCCCCCCCAAAATGCTAACTAGGTTCCAGGCTACAATGCCAGCCACTGCCCGGATTACTCATAGGTTTCCAAATAACATCAGGATTAGGTGTTTTCTTCTCACCGCTTCTCCACCATGACATTACTCTGTTGTACTGCAAACAGAGCTTCATCAGTGGAAAAAGAAGTTAATTTCTCCCTAGGATGTCAATACTTCATCAGTTACTGGGGAAGATTTCCCAAAAGGACTAGCATTCTCTCACTAAAGAAATTAGGCATGAGTTTTAAAGGGAGATTCTGCAACCCAGGATTACTAAGAACATGAACCCTATTGGTATTTCCCAAGTGGGAATTTAACCTATCCACTGTTTACTGACAGGCTAAAGAAGCAGTTTCAGTGCATAAGGAGTGACAGCAGTGCCATGTATTTTTAATGACTGGAAGGGAGACAGACGTACCAAACTGCAAGGCTGGAAGCTGCCTAGCACTATCAGTTACACACGGTAACTGCTCATTATGTGGAAACGAGGAAGAGAGCTCTTCCAAGAGGTGGAAAGCAAAGGTGTAGACACTTCACTACAAAGAACCCTAATGACTATGAAAGAACAGTTTTGAGACATTTAAGATTAAAAAGAAAAAAGTCCTGTACTTCTACTTGGAGGACAGAACGTAATTTTTATGTACAAGACTTTATGAATTGTATCAGGCTTGTATTAGTTTGTGTAAAGCTGAAAAATTGTTTCAAAAGCCCAACTATGCAAAGTATACTTCTTGCAGAATGTTATTTCTGAAAATACCAAACCTTTGCTCATAAACTATTTTTTTTGAACATCACTTAGTCTGAGTGATAAAAACATCAGCAAAGAAAACAAAGCTAGCTTTAAAACAGAAAAAAAAGTACGAAGTAGTGCAAGCTTGAACTGGGCAGCCCAGGTACTGTAGATGTATGTGAAGTGACAGATGCACGTTTGTGCTGTTCTCACTAAAATTGTTCAGGGTTTCTGGCTATCGCTTCTTTTACAGAGCAAAGGGGAAGATGTTACCTCTAGTAACTGCAGAACTAGAGCTAGATTCCTTTTATTTCCCATCATCACAGGGAAAGGATGGATGGCACAAAGACATAGTACACAGGCCACTTTATTTCACCATGGGCCACTGTGAGAAACATCCCCCCCCACCAGGACACTGATGAGGCTGTGCTCTGCCAGAAAGAGAACTCATTACTGGCCAGGCACGGCAGCAGTAACCTAGCTGACTTAGGCTGAGAGATGCAGCTGGTTACTGCATTAAACCATCAGCACAACTGACCAGGGCTGCCTTAATTTTGAAGAAGAACACTGCCACCAAAAGTCAGAAGGATTTTGTTCTGAAAGCCAGTGGGAGCCAAATACAACATGAAGTAATAATCACAAGATTGTAGCTATTTCTACTGCATCCATGGGAAGGAGTGAGGGTTAAAGCTGTTCACACACCCCATGGAAACTGCAGTGCTGTGCAATGCTGAAGCTAACACGGAGCACTGGGGCTTTCCTGCCAGTTCTCCTTCACGGCAGCGGCAAACCCATCACAAATTAAAAACAGACCAATGCTGCAACTTATCCAAACAAAGCTAAATTTGCTTAAATGTTTTCTGTACCTATCACTTCAATAATAAAAGCCTGTGTTACCTAGTTTAACTCCTGAGATGTGCCCAGTCTCTTAAAACAGGTTAAGACATCGAATGAGGGCACTGGCTCAGCAGATCATCAGAAGTTGAGAAAATTTCAGACAAAAATGACTGACAAAATTTAATTTCTAACACATGGATGCCATGGTGTGCACCAGCAGGGTGGTGAAGTAAAAAGGAACAGACACCGATAGAAGCTGTGCAGACACAAAAGGTTTTCAGGGTTGTAACAACACATGGTAAATCTATTCAAGTCCCATTGATTTGAAATAAAACACCCAAGCTTTTTACAGGCCATGCAAAATCAAAATACATTTAGTCTGCTCAAGTTAGAGAGAAGATTAGAACTAAACTAATGGAAAATTGGCAAGAAAAAAACTTTTTTTTTTTTTTTTTTTTGTGATGAGCAACTAATAACAAAGATCCCCTATTAGGCTAGCCTGAAAAGCGATACCTTTAACATGGAAGGCTTACTTTCAAGAATTTGGCTACCTCTCCAAATTTACACAGCCTTTAAAACATGTAATGGCCTTACCACACGTGCAAGTTAGAGCTTCTCCTTACTTAGGAAAATAGCGTCACACTTCACGTGGAAACATTTATTAATGTTTAATGGCTATGTGACCAACATGAAAAAATATAAAATAGATTTTAAAACATTGAAATTAAACTACAACTCTTGCTTACGTACGGTCAGGTTCACGCACTGCCCTTCCCCTTTGTTCTGTTACAATATTATTACAGTATGGGCACATACTGAAGCATTAACGTATTAACATAACATTATCCAGCACACATACAACTTGCAAGTGAGAATAAATGCAAGTGTTTCCATTACCACTACAATTAGCTTACAAGGCTTGGCAAGTGGTTAAAGATATTATTTATGAGGCAGGTCAGCTTCCCTATCACATTGCAGAATCACATTCTGGCTATTGACAAGGTCAGGCCAGAATAAAACGAAACCCATGAACAGAACTTTTTTTGGATTTACCCTAGGTCATCTGGAAACAAATTGGGCTTCGAGGATTTAATTTTAATTTCCTACTTAACACATTTTCTATTTATATTCAAAGAAGTAAAATTGTACTCTTCAGTGCCTAGAAGCAGGATGGTGCATCAGCTGCTGGGAGATGCTGTACTGATGCATTCTGGCATCTCTCCTCCTAGCCTCTTGAAACAAATTGCTTCAGTAACGCCAAGTACTGTTAGAATGCATCTGGAGGGCATCAAAGGAAAGAGGTGTCCTTGCCAATGACCTGCATCACGCAAAGGGGCTCCCAAAAATAGGGGTTCGTGAACACAAAGAGCAAAAAGACACATGAAGAGGCCTTGCAGTATACAGAACAAGTCAGAGGCTGTTACCCTGGAATAAAACGAGGACTTACCCGCAGAATTGACTGCACTGTCTGCAGAGGATAAGTGAGGGTGGTGGCAACTGCTTTGGCTATTGCACCGATGACAAAAACATCCAAAGAGGTGAGCTGTTCAATATATAAAGAGCACAAAGCACCACATTAGTCAGTTACCTGTACGTGTCTGGGGATTCTGTGCTGTCACCTGCTGCCAGGTTATCCAAGTATGTTTGGCATCAAAATTTCATGAAGCATTTGGGTTTTCTTGTTTTTAAGAGTCAGAACTATAGTCCAACCAAGCTACTTCCCTACAATTAAATTACACTTCAAAGTTTTACCTGCTCACAAGCTTTTGGAATTCTCATTTGCTCACTCTAACTAGGTTATTGAAATACAGCACAGATAATGCCAGCTAAATCAAACCCAAAGCACTGAGAGTAGACATAAGATAAGGGAAGTGGCATTAAAACATGCCATCAATTCCCAACTATTTCAGGCTTTGCAATATTTAAACTAAGTCACACAACACACACTTGTGGAAAGGTGACGGATTGAAAGGCTCCTTGACCACGATTCTATACTCCTGAGACACAGCCACTCTGCTATCAGGCAGAATTTTAGCCTTGATGACACAGGCTAAAAATCTCACTCCCCTATTAGCTAAGGACAGCTGTTGGAACTGCACCCCACCTCCAAAACCCACAATGTTCCATGATGCACCAAAGGCATTGTTATAGCCTAAACTCTGACTGCCTATTTCAGTGTAACAACGTAACAGCTCACCTCAGCAGGAATTAATTACTGAAAATTAGCAGATGCCCATATCAGAACATTTATTAAATTGCCAAAATATGTTGATTCCAATCAGAAATATATGCAATCAATATACTTGATTTACTGGAGATAGGGTAACAGGGTGAGTGTAAGTACCTACTTATAAAACAGATACATTAGAATTTAACCCCCCTAATTTAAATCATGAGCTGCAAACGATTCTAAGTAAATGTGGACACAAAGTGCAGTTTTATTTTTAAAGGAAGAGGAGTTCACATAGTAATAACTTCCTTAGGGATATGAAAGATTCACATCTCATTTGGCATCATAATCATGTACCTTTATCAAAAATACACGTTTGAAAAACAAACAAAAAAGAAACCCACACAAAATACTGACACCTCAAATACCCAAGAACCTAAACCAAACCTACATTTCTAAATTTCCTGATGTAATTAACACATGTCAAAGAACCTGTCTTATAACAGAGAATGGCCATCACCTGGCCTCGAAACATACTTACTTCCACCTGTCTTTTCAAAAGCTTCCGTTTAAAGCCTTCATAAAACATGAACTGTATAGCAGGATTGAAGACCAGCAGCAAAGAGGGAAAGGTACCATTCCATAAAGCTAAGACTCCTTCATCTCGTATTATCTGATGAAAGGCATCTGAAAAGAAAGATAGAAAAGTCTTTAGAGTTTTGAGTACAAAATTATGAAATATAGAAGATGGGTAAAGTTATATTTAAAGGCTGATATTCAAATCGTATAAAAACCCACTGCAGTCTTCTGTGTGACACTTTTCTTCTTCCATTCTAATCTAACCCGGAAGGGAAAAACAGTGATAAAGAAGGTATCCTCACACCACCACTGATGTAAATAAAGCTTGCTTTCCATGCAGATGCCCTGCTCTTTTTAGTCCAAGCTCAGAATCACTACTAGTTTTCTTAACCCTCTTCAAAACTGCTTTTTATTTTTAAAATTATTATTATTAAAGTGCAAGACAGCCTGAATGTGTCAGTGGTTAAGAGATGATGGTCAGTAAAATTCTAATTTGCAAATTGTCTGTTAAAAGTCAGACTCCCAGCTACCACATCACTGGGCTCCCTACTACTGCAGAATTTCTGTAAGATGATCTGTACCTTTGCAAAAGGTCTTTGTGTCACAGGTGTGCAAACTACAAACTCTAAATTACCATCAGAGGTAGCAAAGCCCAGTTTCCTGTCAAACTCAATGACTACAAAGTGACAGTGAAGCACAGAGATTCCACAACAAAATCTGTTGTACAAATAAAAGTCTGATCGTCAGAGCCTTTGATACCGTATTTAATTTAAGTAACTCTTTGGTTACTTTAACAGATGCTTACCTATTATGCCTTTATAATTGGTTGGCACAATGTCTTCATTTCTAAATTTTGCTCCCTGCAGCTTCAGCCGTGTGTTCACTACCCAGAGAGGAGTGGTCAAGAGTACGTTTGCTACACCTAATGCAAACACAGGACAAAGAAAATCAGCAAGAACCAGAAGATTGCAAGGGTTTTCTTATCCCCTTTTACCCTAATTCACACATCACTGAAGTTACTGTTAGGAAGAGAGGGAAAAAAAACAGTGAGTCAGTAATTTGTAATATGCTACTTCAGGTATTCCCCCCGATCTTGTTGTGAATTAGACCAGCAGCACACTGCATGCAGCAGGAAGATAACCTTCTACTCCTCCCCATAACTAAAAATAACCCACTGAATCTGAGCACATTGAAGGAATCTTTAGTGAACTTGTTACTTTGCTGTGTAGTACCTCACACTGGAACACGAGGTACTCTGCTTGTTCATGCCCTACTTCACTCCATGACGTAGAGGAGGCTGCCTGCCTACTTTCAAACAGAAAACACAAAGTGATAAGGGTAGAAGGACTATTCTAGGAGCAGAGATCAAAACAGAGAGATGTAGGCAGTTTAATTAGCAGAAAAAAATAATCAGAAAGAATAAGAAAACTTAGTTTTTTAGACACGCTAAGTACACCTACGGTGGACAACACTGGATTCTCCAAGTATCTGAAGACTTTGAAATGGCAACAGGATTACAAGCAGTAACAAACCCCAACAGTAAAGCTGGAAAGCTGAGTATCAGAAACTTTTATGGGGAATAAATATAGACAAAGATACATAAGGTTGCAACAAAAATGTAGTTTAGAACTGTACTTTGCAATAACAGGGAGAAGGATTAAGTAACATTACTTCTGCAATCATCTAGTACACCTCTTCCCAGTTCAGTAGTGACTAAGAGCAGTTACTTTGAAGTTCCAATGTAAAAACAAGCTCCTGATCTTCCTTTCTCACAACTATTTCTACGTTACAAAAACTAGCAACTGCTTGCACTTTGGTCCCTTTGTTTGGAGACTGAGTTACAGACTGAATTACTCCGTTATATTGAGATGGACACACTACAACACTATCAAGAACAGTAAACCTGAAAAAGGTGAAACTTTACTACCTATGTTATGTCTGCTTTTGTTGTTGTTGCTTTGTTTGTTGTTTTGTTTTTCCCTTGAAGTGGGTAGAGAGGGTTCAGAAAAACAGAATATAAACCTAACTATCACAGAATGGCTGAGTTTGGAAGGGACCTCTGAAGGTTTTCTGGTCCAACGCCCCTGCTCAAGCAGAGATACCCAGAGCAGGCTGCCCAGGACCATGTCCAGGCAGCTTTTGGAGATCTCCAAGGAGGGAGCCTCTACAGCTTTTCTGGGCACCTTGTACCACTGCTCCATCACCTGCACAGTGAAAAAATGTTTACTGATATCGAGGGAACCTCCTGTGTCCCAGCTTGTGCCCATTGCCTCTTGTCCTGGCACGGGGTACCACTGACAAGAGCCTGGCTCCATCCTCTCTGCACCCTCCCCTCAGGTATTTATAGACACAGGTAAGACTCCCCTCAGCGTCCTCCACTCTGGGCTGAACGGTCCCAGCTCTCTCAGCCTTCCCTCACAGGAGAGATGCTCCAGTCCCTTCATCATCTTTAGGACTCTGCTGGACAACTGCTCCTCCTGGTTTTGTGTCACCTGGGAACATGCTGAGAGCACGCTTTGCCCCATCATCTAGACAACCTCACTGGCTGTCCATACAGACCACACATCAGCAGGATGCCTAGGAGGATCTCATGGGGAACAGAAACTGAAACTATGCCTCAGTGTCCTTCATAAGGACTGTACACAGCTCTCAGGTTTTGAGCAACATCCAGCACCATAAAAGTCAAGCTACATTAATCTCTTTTAACCAAAGTCAGCACAATTCCACTATGGAACAAAGGGTTAAAACCCAACAGGTTAGAGTCCAATCTACTTGTAGGTTTTCACGCTGACTCAGTTAAAGGTGAAGTCATAAAACTTTATTTTCCAGACTGAAAAGGAAATGGTTTGGACTTGCTTTTTTTTCATTGCTTTTTTTTTTTTGTGTGTGTGTTATTTATCCAATCTGTATTTGCTACCAGTAGAAGGAATGAGAGATGGATACGGAGAATTAGTGGATTCTTTCAATTTATACCAGAAATTATTCCACAGGGATATCCACTACTGACGTTGAAGACAACCTAGTCATTTAACTGACAAGCTACCAGCCTAATTCCAGCAGCCTTTGATCCAGAATGATCTTTGTAAGATTACTCCACTGATGAAGCCAACTTAACAATTTCCTTCCTTACTTTCCCCCAACTACCCACCTATCGGCTGCACCTACGCTGGAAGTACAAGGACCTACCTAAAAATAAACAAAAAGCCCCCCAGTTCACAGGCTTTTCAGTAAGATCACAAGTAATTGCTCCTGCAGAACAGTACTGGCAAACACAGGCACACAGTGGTAATTTTTCACGCTGGATTTCCTAGAAAAGGAACTAGTGTCACCATTTCTTCAAAGAAGTCACTGTAGCATCCACATGAGAGGAAGGGATGAAAAAGAACAGACAGGTCCTCCTGTACACGCTATCTGGGGGCTTACTGTCCCTTTCAGGTGACCCAGAAAGAAATCTAAAAGCTGGCCTCCAAATCCTTACTCTAACAACTCTCAGATCCTAATCAAAAATATTTTGGAATTGTCATATTTCATATTTCCCTCTGAAAAAAAAATACAACAAAACTTACCTCTCCCTGCTACTTCTCTTCAAGACCTAAAAGGTGATATCTAGATACCATGGCAAACAATACCCCAGGCACAAATAAAATACAAGGCTGAAACAGCACCATGCTTTCTGCCAGAACTGACAACAGGAACAGCTTGTGCACATGCTTATTGTGAGCTGGGGAGGACATGGAAGAGCAATGAGAGCTGTACAACAACACAGGTCTGCCTACAGGGGCTGTCTATCATGGCAAGCTGGGACAGAGTTTATTTTCTTCATAGAGGCTCACACAATGCTGTGGTTTGGATTTTTGATGAAAACACCAGTGATAACACACTGAAGTTTTTAGTTGTTACAGAGCAGTGTTCACACTGAGCCACAGACTTTGCTGTTTCTCGTGCTGCCTGACAGCAAGGGGGCTGGGGGTGCAGCTGGAGCTGGGAGGGGACACAGCCAGGACAGCTGAGGCTGCCCAGAGGGATATCCCATGCCATACAGCACCATGCTCAGCAATAAAGCTGGGGTAAAGAAGCAGAAAGGGAGGGATGTTTGGAGCGATGGCATTTGTCTTCCCAAGAAACCATGCCGCATGCTGAGCCCTGCTTTTCTGGAAATGGCAGAGCACCTGCCTGCTGATGGGAAGTGGTAAATGAATTCCTTGTTTAACTTTGCTTACACACGTAACTTTTGCTTTACCTAGTAAACTGTCTTTATCTCAACCCATGAGTTCTCATGCTTTTGCCTCCCCAATTCTCTCCCCGATCCCACGCTGGGAGAGTGGACGAGTGTGTGGTGCCGAGCTGTCTGCTGGGGCTAAACCACAACACAGGAGCAGGCACTGAGCGTGACCTCCAACGGACTTCACAAAGAAGAATGTTAGTTAAAACTCTCAATTTCACCAGAAATGTATTTTCAGTATATTCCATTACCTGCAACAACCCCAAGAACCAAGTCTTTTCCAGTGGTTGAATGCTGACCTTTGACCCAGAGAGCTTTAAGACTATTAAACGTGTAGAAATAAACAAAATTGGAGCAGCAGAGGCTGGAGATAACAGGGAACCATCCTCGATATGGTGCCAGCCTGATGGAAAGAAAAAAGTCAAAGTAAGGAAAACGTCATGGTAAGGAACAGCAAAGCATTTATGTGATCGGGCTGATTTTACACGCTGAAGGTCCCAGAGATGCAACACTGGATACTACGTACAATACTAACTAGGTATGTCTTTATCATTAATGGAACGATAAACCATAAACCATACTAAAATCCTGATTATACCATAAGAATTAAGCCATTAAGCACTCACCAAAAAAAATAAATAAATAAATCAAGACCAGTTTTATTGAAAAGGAGATGCAGAGGTAGAATACCTTTACAGTGATTAGCCTGGTGCTCACTCACACCAGAAGCATGTATTACACCACTGTATTTGTTCTCTATCCACATCCAGCAATGAACTCCAAACATTTAGGGCACAAATATGCTCAAATTGTATATGTTAACATACAAACTGATACAGTCGCTTCAAGTCACACACTGAAACATGCACACTTAGACACCAAGAAGTAACCCTTATCCTTGCTGAGAATGAGAGATGTCAGCCCAATAGAAAAGGTAACAACCTAGGAAGGAGATATTCACTTCTCCAAGGACAGAAAATAACACTTCACATAGCTGGGGAAGCAGAGAGAAAGGGCAAAAAAATGAAATAAAAAAAGAAAAAAAATAATAAGAACACTACGCCTTCAATATAAAAACGAACTGACAAACAACTAGAGCAAGGGAAAAAACGTGTCTGGGTTCCTACAATTAATTTTAAAGATGGAAGACTAACTACTGAAATTAATATATTCCACCAAGGAGATTTTTCCTAAGGATGCAACCTGGGGCATGAGGTATGCAGGTGGGAGGAATTTCTAGTAAGTGCCTTGCAGTAAAGTCTAGAGCAAAACAGTCAAGCAAGTGAGGAAAAAACTTTACCTACTTAAATTTAACTAGATTAATCACAGATGAAAAAGTGAATAGGCAAACCTACCCTTACAATTCAGAGTAATTTTTCAGGTGCTGTCATTGTTTGTGTAGCTTGATTTAAGAATGATCTTCTAACAATCAATTAGCAAAGCTCCCTTCTGTGACAGGCCTGATGAGCCTGTAAGAACAGGGACACCTTAGCAGCTGACCTGCATCCCCAGCATGTCCTGCAGTACATCCCAAAAGGATAGCAATATGCATCTTCATTGAAGCTGCACAGGCCAGGAAGAGAAGAGAAGAAGAAATCTCCTTAAAGAAGAGCCTCCAGGATTACTGATTGTTGGAGTTCATGAAAATACTGGGAATACAGGGAAAAAAAAAAAGAGTATCCCCAAGATGGAGACCACAAAGGCTGCAAGGCTGGTAAATGCAGCATCTGACTGTTCTTGTGATGCAAACACCAGGTTTTCATCCTTAGGTGCTTCAACTGCTTCTCTCAAATGTAGCTGGGGATATACCACATTGTTAGGACTGCTTCTGAAGTTACAGGTGTCACTGATTACACAGCTGCGGTTAAAAACTAACTGTGCATACTGTTAGTCATCGGTACAACAGTTTTTGCATCACCTATTTCTTCGGTGCTGGAAAAGAAAGGAAGAAACACCCCCTGCGGACCATGTCTTCTGAATTTGAGCTATTTTTGATGATTTTCAAGCAAAATATCTTGCAGTACATAACTGAGACAAAAAGTATGATTTTGGTGACTCAAGTTGTCAGTGTTAGTATTGGTCATTCATGAACAAATATTTCTGAACATAAAAACTAATTTTGTGTTCCAAAGTGCATCTTTGAGACGAACTCAATGTCCCCCAGCGAACACCCTTTGTATCACCCAGAAAAGAATGAAAGTGCGGTGAAGAAAGCAAAGCTGCTTAAAAAACTTCTGCAGAAGCTGCAATCCATTAGCTAAACCTATTTGCTTTACATCACATCTAGGTGAGAGAAGCACTCTCAGAAAAGCACACTGAGACAAGACTCCATAAACTAATGCCAACAACAACACGTTGATCTCACATTGCAGTGCTTTGCTTGTTTTGTTGTTGTTGTTTGTTTTTGCTGGTTGGTTTCAGCTGGGTGTGTGTGTTACTCCAGACATTCCTAAAACTAGTTTATTCATGGCTTATCCACATCTTCCAATAATCTTTGGAGGAAACAAGGTTTCCTTCTTGCCAGAATTACTGACTTTTGTTTCACAGGAGAAGGAAGATGCCCACTTTTGCAGTCTCTCCAATTCCCAATTTCTTAATTGAAGTTTCTTTGCCATCCTCATGTGACAAATATAATGCAGAAATGTGAACAGGAGAGCACTCACTGACTGAGAGGTTCTTGTGCATACAACTGCCAATTGCTCAAGTTCAAAGGTGTCAAAAAAATTACTAGCCAAGCTAAACTTTTGTCAGCTTTAAAAGTCCTGGAAGCTCCAGTGCACTTAAGCGAATCCCTAGAACTCTTAAGAAAATATTTGTAATGAGGACACACGTACAATTATTTTTCTGCCCAGTACAGACGGTGAGCAAATACTGAAACAACGTTGCTGGAAGTTAAATACTTTTCCATAGACCTTGAATCTCATTAGCACAAAGAATCACTTGTTTCTTTCCACATGCTTAAGAGAAGAAACTTCCATCTGGGAAATGTGTCCCAATTCTCCCGTTCAAAGTGGCTCAGCTGCCCCACAGTCTCATCTTGGTTATGAGAAATGGACACACCCAGGAATTAGGACAGACAAAGCTGGTTTATCAGGTACATGAAGGCACATTTGTGTACAAGCCTGCATTTCTGAAGAGACACAGCCACCTCACTAATGGAGGCACAGTTACATTGCTAAACAGCTTGATTGCATAATGTACTCAAGAAAGTTAATCCAAATTAACTGAAGATGATCACGTCGGATTACGCAAGTCACATCACTTATGTGGGGACACTTTGAATTAAAGGAAAAATCTGTCCACACAGATACAGGCTAACTATTCCACTTTAAAAAGAAAATTCAGATTAGTTCTAGAGCTTGCCTACATTAATACTAGAGGAAAATTAGTAACTACTCACAAGCCTTCTTCTTTGATTATTTCCAGTAGGACTGCTGGAGTTGTCTTCGACTTCCTCTTCTCATCCACTGGAAAACAGAAGAATTGAATTTTTAGATTATTCTGATTTTTAGTACTCATTTTTAATTCCTTAGCCTTCCTAGTCTGAACATACCCCAGAACAGCGTATTTCTTCTTCCTTGTAGGGGACACACATTCTCTGTTTCTGCAGAAATTCCAAAAAGCACATCTCTACTTTCATTGCTAGGTAAGGCTACTTGTCACTGGTGCTCTTCCCCAGACTAGCAGGTTCTTTTGGGCACCAAAGTATCTGCCGTTACCAATTCCTAACCTTAGAGCTGTGACATGAGCTGAACGTAGGTAAGAGACTAGGACTGGGCCACCCATCTGCTCTCAAAATCACTCCTTGCACTCCAGAGCAGCTCTACAAGCAGAGCCACCTCTTGCAGTTAATCTGCAAATAGCTAAGCCTTAGCAAAACACTGTCTTTCCCTGTGTTGAAGGCTGTTCAAGAGCCGTATGGCACCAACTTCTCAACCACCTATTTCTGACCACCTGGCTGATGATCTCCCTCTAGCTCTTAATTAACGCTTTAATTGCAGTCCTAGTGTGTCTGGTGATTCTGTGACTTTTGATTAGGAGATAGAGCATTAGAACAAAGTCTATACTCTGATTTTTTGTAAAATCAGTCAGATGATTCTGCTTCAAGTTCTGTCCCTTTAATCCATTCTCAGGAGTAATTCTGGACTAGTTTTTCGTGATACTGCCCCTGCGGTGTGAAGTGTTCTCAGCAGTCAAAACCACCACCACCACCCCACGAATATAATACTGCATAATCTCACCTCTTTCTTTTCTCAGGATAAGACAACCATTTAGAAGCCAAATCTGGCCACAGATCACACGGGCTTTCCAGCTAATTAAAAGGTTGCCCAATACTTTCAAAAGGGAGAATTACCTTTGGCTTGAAAAATGGTGTTAGTGATTTAAAGGTGTTGCACAAGGCAGATTCTTGGTCATGCAAGATAGGTCCCCTGCAACCACCCTCACAAATGCCCAAGAGAAAAAAAATGAAATGCCACAGTACAAAGAACCTCGAGTTCTGACACTTACCCTGAAGTCTAAGCCTAGCTGTGTCCAAAGGAAAAAATACTGTCATCGCCGTCACGCTGCCCTGAAAAACAAAATAAACTGGCTAAATAGTGCATCAGCTGCTAATTCACATGCCTGACAAACCCTCTGGTAGCCCTTTTCTTCTCACCTGGAAACTTGAGTATAAAGGGGATAAACTCCATGTGTAAGAACATTGAATTGAAGTGTTTTTTTGGTCCCAGGCTTGCAAACAAGTTCTTTAACTTACTAATTATTAGATCAAGCTAAAACTAAAACCATGAGAAGCTTTTTGTTCAAAGAGAAAGTTTTTGAAGCCTGTGAGCAGATAAAGTGAGCATCGGGAGACAAACATCACACTAACTCTCATAGCCTCTGTGCTCTGTTGCTGGTGAAGGGGAAAGAATGACACAAGCAATGCTGTCTTACAGTAACATTGCTTTGACTTATGGGAAAAAACAACACTTGCTCATTAAAAAGAAAGAAATAGGATAATTATTTCAGGACTTAATCTAGCATTGTACTAGATTTCAGTTTAGGCAATTAAGACCCACCTACAAAGTATGTCTGCATTAATATTGCACAGCTTTTGGAAAAGATATCCAACTCAAAAGGAACCTGGCTTGCTGCAAACTTCTTAACACTCTCCAGTAATACTAAATGCATTAAGTGGCTGCTAAAGCCGTGGGGCTCTTTCATTAGCAGCCATAGAGAATTAAGCAGTGGGAAGGTCCCACTACACAGCATGTAAAGGTTCCAGCCCTCCCCTTTCATTTCCCTGCTGCTCCAGCATAACTGGGTGCATTTCATCCTGTTTCCATCTTCTTAAAGTGAGATTCAGCATGAATCCTGCTCTCGGGGCAACCCACCACACAGCAACAAACACGTGCTGAAATCAGAAAGCAGTAATGGGGAAGATGGGGTAGAGGCAGGCAGGACAAATGGTAGGCACTTCACCTACACTTACAATGTCCACGAAGCTACAGCTCAACAGAATGTCATGAGATAATTCGGCTGATGAACAGATCGTGGCCAACAAAAGATAGCTTATACCCTCTCCCCCTCCTTTAGCTAAATTGAAGAAAATAAACTAAGAGAAGCAGAGTGATTTCCTTCCTGGGTTTGTAAACAGAGCTCAGCTGTGTGGTCTGAAGGATGACAGAAGCATCACATGGAGGGGACCGGATCTCATGGCTAGGGGTAAGGGAAGGGTAGAAATGAGCAGGCCCAGCCCTTTTCCCAGCAGGAGATCCTTTCGAGATGGACTCAGGCACCTTTCTGAATCACAGCCGAGGCCGACAGGGCAAGTAACTCATTGCTGCTTGCGGGTACGTGCAATGAAGCGCACAGCCTCGTGCTGCTGAACGGGGGAGGCTTCACGTCTGCCTTCCCACCACCCTCCCGCTGGTGCCGAAGCCAAGCTGTTTGCCAGCTCAAGTCACACTGTCACCAAATAATCTCCACGACAGGTACGAACTGGCTGAAGCAACCCCAGCTCTTGGTAAACCGTCCTTCAACGCCTGCTGCCTCCATTCTGATGGCATAGCTATTTGGGCAGCTATGCGATGATGCGGCCAAGGAAGCTAACCTGGCCAAAGAAGCACTTTTTGGCTAGGCTGCTTTTTCAGTTGGATCAGTTCCCTGATCAGCATCACCGCAGCACCACACAAACAACTGGCAGCGACCAAGAGGTGACAGTGAGTGGCCAGGACAAGCCGCCCGGGGTGACTTCACTGCCACGCAGGTCTGCATGGTCACAGCTGGCAGTTTGCTGGCTTAAAGAAAACACAAGTAAAATGTTGTCCACCAACATTCAGAGTTGCTTAATTACTGCCATAATACTTCTATAAAATTGCCATTCCCGTAGCTTTTGAAACATGAAGGTTGCTTTACAGCTACATGCAGAGATGAAGAATACTTCTATAATCAAAGTCAATATGAAATCAAGCTTTTTTTTTTCCTGCTCACAACATTAATTAGTCTCAGACTTGCCTAGGTAGCCTAGCATCTTTATGAACTTTCACCAAATTAGAAGAGAAACAGAAGTGATGGTGTTGTGATCTGACATGCTCTTCTGATTCATTACTTCAGCACAGTTCATAGGATTTTTGTTGGTTTTTTTTAAAAAAATTCTTGCATCACATCCCCATTCCACCCCTCACCAGCGTGCCTTACGCTAATTTAAGCAGAAAGTGAGACGACAGCAGAACAATTAGTAGCTGTGTCAAAGATCTTGACAAAATCCACGTGTTCCTGCAGTAAACAGAAGTCTCAAGGTGGATGAATGTATCGGTATTATAACAAAATAAAAATCAAGGTATCTAGCACAAGGTGGTTAAAAAAAAAAAAAAGCAGCTGCCCTGATTTCAGAAAAAGGTCTGTAAGGTGCATGTGGGTATCAGTACCAGCGGGTGGAAGCCCCAAGGGAACAGGAGTCCAGGAGATGCAAGTGGTCCCGTGCTCCTTCCCTGCCAAACCACTGCCGCTCAGGTGCCAGCATCTCCAAATACGACAGGGAAACCTCATGAACTTACCGTCACCAGGGGAGCTGAGGTACCATTTTATTACCATTTTATCCTGCTCTAAGTTCACGGCCAGGTGTATAAACCCGGCTGGTGTGGCACAGCCTGATGCCAGGGGCTGTACGGGCGCTGGCAGCCCGTTTGGGAGTTCCCTTTCTCAAAACTGGCAACAAAACCCGCGTTACCTCAGCTGCTTCAACGAGCAGACCTAAACCACCTGGAAGAGCAGGCACCAACCCCACATTTATTTACGATGGAGACCAAACGACCTCAAGCGCCTTCTCCTGCTTCCCCCGGCGGGCCGCTTTACCCGCGGCTCCTATTGTTCCGCCGCATTTCGCGACCTCCACCCCACCCGAGCCGCCCTGAGGACTGGGATTAGGAGCAGAGCTTTTGCCCTGCCTGGTGCTCAGCAGCCTGAGCGCCTCACAGCCTGCTGACACCCACCGGCAGCAGCCACGGGCAGGGCGCGGGGTCGCCCCCGGAGCGCTCCCCGCTCGCTTCCAGCCGTCCCTCCCGTATCTCCTCCACCACGAAGTCCCCTCCCCAGCCCCGGCCGCCCGCCGCTCACCAGGGCCCCGGACACGGCGTGGACCAGGCTCTCGTAGGAGGCGACGGAGGCCATGGCCGCGGCCGCGGCGCGCTCCGGCTGCGAGGCGCTGCCGGCGGGGATGGCGGCGCTGCCCGCGGCCGCCCCCGGCCCCGCCATGGCGCCCGCCTCCCCCGCTCCCCGCCGCCGGGCAGGGCCCGGCCCTCCCGCCGCCTCCGCGCATGCGCCGCGCCTCAGCCCGGCGCTGAGGGGGCTTTGAGGGATTTTTAAATTTATTTATTTTATTATTTTTTTTTTTCTCGGTGCCTCGCGGCGGCTGTCAGAATGTGCCCAGTCACCGCATTGCTTATCCTGCCGTTTCTGCAGCGCTGCAGGGCGTTCGCGTCACGCCTGGCTGTGAGGGCCGGGGACTGGCAAAAAAGGCTCTGGACCGTGGGGGCTGGCTCAGAGCCCCCTCTTAGCCTGTTCTGTGCAGGAAATAAGGGAATTCCTCGCTTTGTACAAGTACTGTTTGTGTCTCTTCCCCCGTCCCCCTCCTCACACATCGTATGCTGTTGTGTTTGTTTTTGGTACACTTCCCCTGTTTGACCACCACACAGTGGGATATGCCACTCCATTCGAGGAAGACATTGCTTTAGCAGATCATCCATTGGTCTTTATACACCATGGGTCTTTATTTATCCGTCTGTGAGGAAAATGCCACCTTCTGGGAAGGAGGGGAGGCTATGCAAAGCAAGCTGGTCTGCTTGAGGCAAGCATCACCCTTCCAGCACTAACCTCTACGTGCTCAGTAGGTAGACGCCAACTCCAGCACCTTAACATGCCACACAGCTGTTTGTTCATTTATACGAGGCAAACACCACAGAAAAAGTTCTTTTTTTCTTAAAAATAAGACTGCCACACATATACAAAAAATTCAGGCTTTAATTTAGAATTAAATTGTACGCATTTCACCAGCCATCTCCTGTCATGAAAGCACGAGGGAGTTCTACAAAAACAAGGAGCATTTATACAGTCACTTTGCACTATAAAAGTGCACATTTTTGGCATGAACTCCTCCAGCAGGACAAATTCACTTCCACCACTGTTCTTCTTTGCAATTGTGGCCCTAGCTGTGCAGAGGGAAGCTTTAAATAAGAGGCAGCTTGTACTACAGATTGAATTTCCATTCAGAGGATTTGGGCACAAATTTACATATTATTATTATGCTGCAGTGGCCATTACTGAAAGGTTGTAGTAGCTTTTGGTAGTTTTATACCTGCAGTCAAGGGTCAGAGCCCTGTTGCATAGTGTGTGTGTGTGTTTGAGCAACTTGTCTCTCTCTGTTTCAACTGCTGCTCCAAGGGAGAAGAGGAAACGTCAGGACAGATGCCGGTTGTTATTGTATTACTTAAGTGAGCGCCATTGTGTGGTAATGGGGAGAATGCAGGGCTTGGGGCCTGTCTTCTAATTTGCCAGTTTGTATTTTGTTTTTGAAAAGTGCTCTCACTTCACTGTTGGACCGTGAATAAAAGAGGCTTGCCAAAGTGACTTGTTTTTCCTTCCATCAGATGGGCAGCAGCCAGACTGTCTCAAAGGTGGACAAGACTGGGCAGAGTGATGTTAGGCCAGAGGCACAGTGGGTCAATAAATGAGTCTTAAAAAGCCACGTGAAGGCAAAACCATGTGGTGCAAACAGACATATCCGCTGGCCATTTGCAACGAGTTGTAGTTCCAAAAAAGCTGTCTTTTAACACCGTGTTTTCTCGTTACATTCAGGGCATCTGCATAAAGCCAGTGTAAGCCAAACTCAGGCGTAAGTCCTGCTGTGAGATGTAGAAGTAAGCAACGTTGTTCTGGGGGCTGGTAGCAGCTGCTGTCTGCACAGAATCCTTCACCCAAAAGGACAGGAGGTAAGGGACTCAGCCAGGAGGAGCTGGAGCCAGGTCAGCTTTGGCATCCACCTTCCTGTGGGACATGTGGTGCTCCTGACTGGAACTGGCGTTTGGATTCGGGTCCCCTTGGAAAACCCACAGGGCGTCTAGTCTGGGGGACCCTGCAGTGCTTTCGTGATCGTAGGGCAAGGGGGGTTGCTGCAGCAGTGGTAGAAGGCCAGAGGGTTGTTGGCTTTCATCAGCTGCGGTGTGGTCTGCAAGTGGCTGGTGCCAGGGCAGAGGTGGGCTGGAGTACTCAGGCAAGAGGGCGATTCGCTAGGAAAATGGAAGTGTTTTCTCCTGATGTCCAGAGAAAGGTGTCTCGTGAAACTTGCAGCGCTTTGCAGAGGTGGGCTTCAGCCACAGTTTAGACGTGGTAGAGTGAGGGTAGCGCTAGAGAAAAGTGATTCTGGGATCCCAAAGAGCTGAAGGAGAAGAAAAATGCAGCTTCTGAGTGAATGCAGAAAAAACTGCTGAGCACTACAGGACGAGTCATAGGAGTGCAGTAGCATGACATAAGTAAATGCAAGTACAGGGGAAGTGAGAACATTTATAAGGTAACGACAAAAAAAATAGATGAGTTGGTGGCTGGCTGATCTGTGCTATGGAGCAACAAAGAAATTCAGGTGACTGTGGTATGCAAATAGTCGATCACCTTGTGAATCAGGCTTAGGGAAGTTGCTGCCTTCTGGTGTGGTCCTCACGAACAGGAGCTTAGCGAAGGAAGCTTTGTCTCACGGCCACCGCTGGCTGGAGGATCCATTGGATGTAAGTACTGAGGACCGCCCTGTAAACCTGAGTCTTCATAACTAAGTTGTTAACTTAGTCTTACTAATGAAGTGCTATTACTGTACCTGTCTTTGTACAAATATGCTTCTGAGCTGAATATTCTAGATGGATGGTCTCAGACAGCTTGAGATCTGCTTTTCAATAATGAAGTGTATTTGCAGAAGGCGTTGTGACTCTTTCTGTGAAGTGGCTGACAAAGTTGTGCACCTTTTGTGGTTGCACATATTTAAGTACGTTAACTTACAAAAAATAAAACTTTATTTCTTTATGCATAAATATTTCAGTGGCAACAAGGAATACAAGTTTCTACTAGCTGTAAAAAGAAAGCACCGAGGACTACAGGATTAGGGGCAGCAGTTTACCTTGGAATTTCTTCCTGAAGGACAGCAAGAGAAGCAGTCAGATGGTAACTGTAGTTTGTACAGAACAAAGGTACTCAAAGACGAGGTACTGTTTGTGAGCTGTGAAATAGCAAGGAGGTGAGAAATAAACCAGGTTGTAGTAAAGGGAAATCTGTTATTAAAATCTTTAGTTTCCTAAAGCTCATGTTCATACTTTGAAGGCTAAGAGTTTCTAGAAATTCATTTGTATTGTGTAGTCACAAAGAAAAGCGTAATAGCAGAAGATTGGATCAGCCCCCTTAAAAACAGAGCAGTGTTTAAAGTAGGAAAATTACTTTTTTAAAGTGGGCCAAAGGAACAAGTTATGAGGAAGTTACCAGAACTAGGTGTGAAAATATCAAGGTATTACATTGACAATGAAGTGGCAGCTACCAGCCGCAATACCTCGAATTAGAGAGAACCTGTGCTGACGGTCAGCCGTTGATATCTACCATCTGAAAAAGGAAAGCACCAAGTGCCATCTGCGCTTTCCCATTTCAGGTAAAAAATAATAAAGCCTGTTGCTAATAGTTTGTAAGGAAGAATGAGCACAACTGCTCTTAAAAAAAAAAAATTGCTTTTCATTGTTGTTATACCAAAACGAAAGTGCATGAGCAAAAATAGATTTTCAAAGCCATTTGTAAAGCACGACATCTTTTGCTTTAGTCTCTTAGGTGAAAATGTCTCAAACTAGAAGAAAATAAAAGTCAAAACGGAGATGAATTCTGAGCCTCTTTGGCGGGAAAAACAGAGGACAACCAGGAAGTGCATCGGAACAGATGGTAGGCATTTATCAAGAGCCTGGGAAAGAAAACAAACAGCAAGGCACCAAAACTTGGGTTTGATACTTTGTTAATCTATGGAAAACTAAAAGTGGCTGGGGAATGTTTGGTCATCTAGTAAGGCTGCTGAAGTAGCATGAGAGGAGATGAATAATGGCAAATGCAAGGAATTTAAACTGAAAATCATTTCAGCGTCTCCTGCTCTCCCTGGACCTAAGTGAAACGTGTGGGGAAAACTCCGTGGCGTCCAGAGGTTCAACCAAAATACGTTCGAGTGCTTAAGAGGAAGAAACGCAGGCACATGTGTACTGAAGAAATAGGCTTTTGATGTGTTTATAATTGCAATACTTCCTTCTGTAATATGCCGGTCTTCCCATGGTCTTATAGTTAAATCCGGTCTCGCCAAGTTTGTATTATCATTGTGCCATTTATTGTGTTCAAACCGTTCCTGTTAATCTGTAGTTGCTTTATTCCATGATGTATGGCAGTATGATCCAGTTTATCACAAGTTTTGCAACAGATTCAAAAAGTACTTTTGAAAGTAATCATTCTTCACATTTCCATTCTCTAATGAAGTATGTTTATGAGGTAAAAAGTACATTTCTATTTTTTTCTGTACATTGTTTTAGCGTTAGGAGAGCAGTAGCAAGGTAAAATTGCTTTAAGGTCAGTACTTGTCCTTTATTTGCTAAGGTAAGGCAGTACAGAGACAGGGAATTCGCCCCTCTGGAGTCATTAGCAGCATCCTCATGCCTTGTCCTGAGGTGTGGGCAGGCCCAAGAAAATCTGTTCAGATTTGTCAGCTTTCTAAAGATCTGCTACCTCCTTGTACAACCACCTACAAAACTGAAATTCTCCGAATGAGAAATTACAAAGGTCTAGTTCACGTATGGAGAATGCGTCTGCAGTTGCTTAACTTGGTGCTTTCTTCTAGGCTTTCAGGTAGAAATGAGGGCTTGGAGGAAACAGAGGCCTTGGGCCTTCTGTCCTTCAGTGAGCTCCACCTGCGCGTCTTACAGCCCAATTTGCAGTTTCTGGGAACACCCAAGGCCCTGTCTTCGTGAAGCTTTTTATAGGTGGGTTCCAGGTTTTCTTCCTTCTCTTACAGAGACACGTTCGGTTCAAACATTTGTAGCATTTCCACTGTTTTTCTTGGACAGCTTCACGAGCTCTGTATGCTCCAATAAATTCAGTTGATTTTTGGAATACGGGAATTGTTGGGTTATCTGCTACTGGTCTGTCTTACATAGGTACAAAGCATAGATTTATATTAAAACATGTTGCTTAGTAGCAACGTTCTTCTGGAGTCTTCTATGAGAAGAATCAGAAGAATCTAGAAGCTTCTAGAAGCATAGAATCTAGAAGAATAGAATAAAATCTATGAGAAGAATCTAGAAGCTGCCCCATGTCAGGTAAGGGCCCCGCTGCTGGCTAGAGCCGAACCAACAAGCGGTGTTGTTTTCGCCTCTGTGAGAGCAGATTTAAGATGGGGAAAAAAAGCACTGCTACACAGCAGCTGGGAGTGAGAGGAGTGAGGAATGGCCCTGCAGGCGCCAAGGTCAGTGAAGAAGCACCTGGAGCACCTCTCCCCTCCTTCTTCAGGAGGTGCTCCAGGTGCTTCTTCACTGACCTTGGTGCCTGCAGGGCCGTTCCTCTCCCCTCCTTCTTCAGGAGGTGCTCCAGGTGCTTCTTCACTGACCTTGGTGCCTGCAGGGCCATTCCTCTCCCCTCCTTCTTCAGGAGGTGCTCCAGGTGCTTCTTCACTGACCTTGGTGCCTGCAGGGCCGTTCCTCTCCCCTCCTTCTTCAGGAGGTGCTCCAGGTGCTTCTTCACTGACCTTGGTGCCTGCAGGGCCATTCCTCTCCCCTCCTTCTTCAGGAGGTGCTCCAGGTGCTTCTTCACTGACCTTGGTGCCTGCAGGGCCATTCCTCTCCCCTCCTTCTTCAGGAGGTGCTCCAGGTGCTTCTTCACTGACCTTGGTGCCTGCAGGGCCGTTCCTCTCCCCTCCTTCAGGAGGTGCTCCAGGTGCTTCTTCACTGACCTTGGTGCCTGCAGGGCCATTCCTCTCCCCTCCTTCTTCAGGAGGTGCTCCAGGTGCTTCTTCACTGACCTTGGCGCCTGCAGGGCCATTCCTCACTCCTCTCACTCCCAGCTGCTGTGTAGCAGTGCTTTTTTTCCCCATCTTAAATCTGCTCTCACAGAGGCGAAAACAACACCGCTTGTTGGTTCGGCTCTAGCCAGCAGCGGGGCCCTTACCTGACATGGGGCAGCTTCTAGATTCTTCTCATAGATTTTATTCTATTCTTCTAGATTCTATGCTTCTAGAAGCTTCTAGATTCTTCTGATTCTTCTCATAGAAGACTCTAGAAGAACGTTGCTACTAAGCAACATGTTTTAATATAAATCTATGCTTTGTACCTATGTAAGACAGACCAGCAGCAGATAACCCAACAATTCCCGTATTCCAAAAATCAACTGAATTTATTGGAGCATACAGAGCTCGTGAAGCTGTCCAAGAAAAACAGTGGAAATGCTACAAATGTTTGAACCGAACGTGTCTCTGTAAGAATTCTGTAAGAGAAGGAAGAAAACCTGGAACCCACCTATAAAAAGCTTCACGAAGACAGGGCCTTGGGTGTTCCCAGAAACTGCAAATTGGGCTGTAAGACGCGCAGGTGGAGCTCACTGAAGGACAGAAGGCCCAAGGCCTCTGTTTCCTCCAAGCCCTCATTTCTACCTGAAAGCCTAGAAGAAAGCACCAAGTTAAGCAACTACAGACGCATTCTCCATACGTGAACTAGACCTTTGTAATTTCTCATTCGGAGAATTTCAGTTTTGTAGGTGGTTGTACAAGGAGGTAGCAGATCTTTAGAAAGCTGACAAATCTTAACAGATTTTCTTGGGCCTGCCCACACCTCAGGACAAGGCATGAGGATGCTGCTAATGACTCCAGAGGGGCGAATTCCCTGTCTCTGTACTGCCTTACCTTAGCAAATAAAGGACAAATACTGACCTTAAAGCAATTTTACCTTGCTACTGCTCTCCTAACGCTAAAACAATGTACAGAAAAAAATAGAAATGTACTTTTTACCTCATAAACATACTTCATTAGAGAATGGAAATGTGAAGAATGATTACTTTCAAAAGTACTTTTTGAATCTGTTGCAAAACTTGTGATAAACTGGATCATACTGCCATACATCATGGAATAAAGCAACTACAGATTAACAGGAACGGTTTGAACACAATAAATGGCACAATGATAATACAAACTTGGCGAGACCGGATTTAACTATAAGACCATGGGAAGACCGGCATATTACAGAAGGAAGTATTGCAATTATAAACACATCAAAAGCCTATTTCTTCAGTACACATGTGCCTGCGTTTCTTCCTCTTAAGCACTCGAACGTATTTTGGTTGAACCTCTGGACGCCACGGAGTTTTCCCCACACGTTTCACTTAGGTCCAGGGAGAGCAGGAGAGGCTGAAATGATTTTCAGTTTAAATTCCTTGCATTTGCCATTATTCATCTCCTCTCATGCTACTTCAGCAGCCTTACTAGATGACCAAACATTCCCCAGCCACTTTTAGTTTTCCATAGATTAACAAAGTATCAAACCCAAGTTTTGGTGCCTTGCTGTTTGTTTTCTTTCCCAGGCTCTTGATAAATGCCTACCATCTGTTCCGATGCACTTCCTGGTTGTCCTCTGTTTTTCCCGCCAAAGAGGCTCAGAATTCATCTCCGTTTTGACTTTTATTTTCTTCTAGTTTGAGACATTTTCACCTAAGAGACTAAAGCAAAAGATGTCGTGCTTTACAAATGGCTTTGAAAATCTATTTTTGCTCATGCACTTTCGTTTTGGTATAACAACAATGAAAAGCAATTTTTTTTTTTTAAGAGCAGTTGTGCTCATTCTTCCTTACAAACTATTAGCAACAGGCTTTATTATTTTTTACCTGAAATGGGAAAGCGCAGATGGCACTTGGTGCTTTCCTTTTTCAGATGGTAGATATCAACGGCTGACCGTCAGCACAGGTTCTCTCTAATTCGAGGTATTGCGGCTGGTAGCTGCCACTTCATTGTCAATGTAATACCTTGATATTTTCACACCTAGTTCTGGTAACTTCCTCATAACTTGTTCCTTTGGCCCACTTTAAAAAAGTAATTTTCCTACTTTAAACACTGCTCTGTTTTTAAGGGGGCTGATCCAATCTTCTGCTATTACGCTTTTCTTTGTGACTACACAATACAAATGAATTTCTAGAAACTCTTAGCCTTCAAAGTATGAACATGAGCTTTAGGAAACTAAAGATTTTAATAACAGATTTCCCTTTACTACAACCTGGTTTATTTCTCACCTCCTTGCTATTTCACAGCTCACAAACAGTACCTCGTCTTTGAGTACCTTTGTTCTGTACAAACTACAGTTACCATCTGACTGCTTCTCTTGCTGTCCTTCAGGAAGAAATTCCAAGGTAAACTGCTGCCCCTAATCCTGTAGTCCTCGGTGCTTTCTTTTTACAGCTAGTAGAAACTTGTATTCCTTGTTGCCACTGAAATATTTATGCATAAAGAAATAAAGTTTTATTTTTTGTAAGTTAACGTACTTAAATATGTGCAACCACAAAAGGTGCACAACTTTGTCAGCCACTTCACAGAAAGAGTCACAACGCCTTCTGCAAATACACTTCATTATTGAAAAGCAGATCTCAAGCTGTCTGAGACCATCCATCTAGAATATTCAGCTCAGAAGCATATTTGTACAAAGACAGGTACAGTAATAGCACTTCATTAGTAAGACTAAGTTAACAACTTAGTTATGAAGACTCAGGTTTACAGGGCGGTCCTCAGTACTTACATCCAATGGATCCTCCAGCCAGCGGTGGCCGTGAGACAAAGCTTCCTTCGCTAAGCTCCTGTTCGTGAGGACCACACCAGAAGGCAGCAACTTCCCTAAGCCTGATTCACAAGGTGATCGACTATTTGCATACCACAGTCACCTGAATTTCTTTGTTGCTCCATAGCACAGATCAGCCAGCCACCAACTCATCTATTTTTTTTGTCGTTACCTTATAAATGTTCTCACTTCCCCTGTACTTGCATTTACTTATGTCATGCTACTGCACTCCTATGACTCGTCCTGTAGTGCTCAGCAGTTTTTTCTGCATTCACTCAGAAGCTGCATTTTTCTTCTCCTTCAGCTCTTTGGGATCCCAGAATCACTTTTCTCTAGCGCTACCCTCACTCTACCACGTCTAAACTGTGGCTGAAGCCCACCTCTGCAAAGCGCTGCAAGTTTCACGAGACACCTTTCTCTAGACATCAGGAGAAAACACTTCCATTTTCCTAGCGAATCACCCTCTTGCCTGAGTACTCCAGCCCACCTCTGCCCTGGCACCAGCCACTTGCAGACCACACCGCAGCTGATGAAAGCCAACAACCCTCTGGCCTTCTACCGCTGCTGCAGCAACCCCCCTTGCCCTACGATCACGAAAGCACTGCAGGGTCCCCCAGACTAGACGCCCTGTGGGTTTTCCAATGGGACCCGAATCCAAACGCCAGTTCCAGTCAGGAGCACGCCACATCCCACAGGAAGGTGGATGCCAAAGCTGACCTGGCTCCAGCTCGTCCTGGCTAAGTCCCTTACCTCCTGTCCTTTTGGGTGAAGGATTCTGTGCAGACAGCAGCTGCTACCAGCCCCCAGAACAACGTTGCTTACTTCTACATCTCACAGCAGGACTTATGCCTGAGTTTGGCTTACACTGGCTTTATGCAGATGCCCTGAATGTAACGAGAAAACACGGTGTTAAAAGACAGCTTTTTTGGAACTACAACTCGTTGCAAATGGCCAGCGGATATGTCTGTTTGCACCACATGGTTTTGCCTTCACGTGGCTTTTTAAGACTCATTTATTGACCCACTGTGCCTCTGGCCTAACATCACTCTGCCCAGTCTTGTCCACCTTTGAGACAGTCTGGCTGCTGCCCATCTGATGGAAGGAAAAACAAGTCACTTTGGCAAGCCTCTTTTATTCACGGTCCAACAGTGAAGTGAGAGCACTTTTCAAAAAAAAAAATACAAACTGGCAAATTAGAAGACAGGCCCCAAGCCCTGCATTCTCCCCATTACCACACAATGGCGTTCACTTAAGTAATACAATAACAACCGGCATCTGTCCTGACATTTCCTCTTCTCCCTTGGAGCAGCAGTTGAAACAGAGAGAGACAGGTTGCTCAAACACACACACACACTATGCAACAGGGCTCTGACCCTTGACTGCAGCTATATAATCCCATTCTCTGGCAGAGCAGGTCATCGAACCTGTGGCACTTGAGAACCCAAACAGCGCAGCACATGGCTTGCTTCTAACGACAAAAACGCCCACCTGAACACGGGTCGGCACCTCAGACACCAGGATGTGCTGGCCGAACGGCTCAGACACACTTGCAGCTCAACTGTTTTCAGAGTCAAGTCGTCAGCTAAGCTGATTACTGCTGCTGTATTTACAAGCCCAATCCCTACTCCGTGCTGCAATGGAAGCAATTAACCTGAAGGAGCTGCCCTTAAGTCCTGGAGCAAGCACGGAACCCAACAGTTACGCAACAGTCATTCAGCTACTCGTATCCCAAAATAGGAGCTATTATTTTTGCTCTTCTCCGGTGCAGTTAACTTTCTACACTCACACATCTGTTCAAACCAGTTTAGCGGCTTAGACATTAATTGGGCAACTTGGGGAACTGAAATAAATCCAGAGATCTCTCCAGTTAGCTCACCAGATACCATTAAAAGCAAAACAAAACAGAACCCACACACGAGAAGTCGTAGGACGTGCATTCCCAGAGACAAGAATTCAGCTAGCTTGCTAAAGCTAACACTAAAAAATGGGGAGAACGTTTTGCTAGGGTCAGTCAGCTCTGAATAAGGATAACTGATGTGTAAGCAAGCAGGCAGGACACAGAGAACAATTTCTACTAGCTGGGGTAGCTTCCAACTTTTGACTAGTCATTGGTAGACAAACACAGGCAGCTAAGAGGGAGTAAGAGGAAACTGTTGGGAATGAATCTTTTAAGATTAATTCATGCACAGCACAGATGCACCAGCCTAAATGAAGCAGAAGCTGGGTTTCAGCCTATACTGAGGGGTGACCTACTTCAGGTGTCTCCCCTTGGGAAGAGGAGATCAGAATATGACCAAACGCCAGGCACAAAGAAACACTTGATCATAGCTCGCGTTCACCTGCTCATGAAGACAAGCCCTTAAGCACTTAGTTCTGATTTAAATCACAAGGTATATATACACTTCAATTGAAGCATTCCCACATTTAACTTCAGCAAAATAAGTTTATCAGAAAGTTACACAAACCCAAAAAGCTTTATTTTTCAAAACCATACTTTATTTTTAAAGGCTACTAGAAGTATTCAGAACTATATTTCTTAAGCAAAAAGATTCACATTTCATTCTGCAGGGTCATTAATATGAGAAAAAGCATTTGGGGGGTTATTTTTTGCAATTGTTTTTGAGTTCCTACACCAATCCACATTTTTAATTAAAAGTGGTAACAGTTATGGCTTTAGATACAGAATTACAAAAGGTAACACGTGAAGGTTGTGACTCAAGGAGGAAACAGACAATTATGATCATTTTTCCACGAAAAGGTAACATTTTAGCTAAGACAAACAGAGGCAACAATGGTCTTTATGGGAGACAAATCCACTGAAGATCAGCAGCACAGAAACTGCTTGAAGGATACCCATGCTGTTAATTCACAAGTGTTAGAAGAACATTCTGTCTGCTCCAATTACCTCACCTTTTCCTCTGTATTCTACGCCTCAAAAACATGGAAGTTTGAGACCACAACAGCCCCAACTCTCCCCCTTTTTTTTATTTTTTAAGAAAGGGATACAACATAAGATGGAAGACTATGGTATGTGGTGGAGGAAGAGCCACCATCTCTAAACAGACAGCAGGACTTTGGCCAATACATTTTATCTGTAAGCACGTAAGGACTCAAACCGATTCAGAACCCAGAGCTGCAATTTTGTTGGGTATTCTTCCCATCACTGATTTTTAACTCTGTGTTTGCTTGTTCTGGATGGCTTGCATGCAGTGAGACAGAGGTAGTGATGGGAACAAGATTCCTTCCCTCAAGTTTCCAAATAAATGAAACCTGGTAAGCATGCCCCAAGGAAGGGCAAGTGCAACCAGCGAGGACCTGCCAACTGGGAAAGGCCAAGAGCACGAGTACAGACATTAAGCTGCTCTCCCATACCCAGGACTGATTAAAAAAAAAAGTTACGTGAAGGTGCTGGACAAGAATTGAGCAAGTAACAAAACCTCTGTGGCCTCCACAATATGTACTTCATGCCAGGTTGTGCAAAGGATAGGACAGAACCTTTGCTGCACAGTTGTGGTGATCAAAATACAACATTATTTGCAGTACTGCCAGAAGTTCCAGTGTGTAACTAGCTAGCATGGTTACATTGATCATTTTAATAGCTATATAGTCAGTCACTCATTTAAAAAAAATAAAGATGTGTTTTCAGACAACTCCTTTATCCAGTTAATTCTTCAGACTTGTCCCACCTTTGCTACTTGTGACTAGGCCAACATTTCTGTCCTAACTGGATTAAGACAGACTTCAACTGTTAAGCTTCCTTCCTTTTGGTTCACTGAGGAAAAATAACTAAAAACAACAAAAAACCCACCACCACCACCCCAAAAAGAGAGGGTTTTATTTTATGCTCCTGGAATACTACAATCTCTCACAGGAGCTTTCACTCAAAGGAAACTGTCTTAATACTTACAATAAAAGGTTGCAACTCTTTGACAAGGAGGCATGGTTGAAACTAGGTCACCTGAATATAATTTGAGTGCTATGAACCAATCACTGAATAAAGTCAACACGTGGGGCTAGAGAGCAGTTCTCCTTAGAACACCCCATTTCTCTTCTTGAGAAGATCAGAGGTACAATGGTTTGTTTTATTGCAACACTGGTTAGCCAAATCAATCCTTCCCATCCAGATATGATTTTTATGAACCAGGGATTTTATGGTTTACTGCCAAATTTGGCAGACAATTTACTGATGAGATTCATGACCTTGGGATTGTTCTGGTACTTGGACATATTTGCTGGATTCTGGGCAACATCTTGGAATGCAACCATAACTTCTGGATCCTGCAGGACAACAGAAAAAGCAAACAATTAGGGCATTTAAACAAGAAGTCTACAAAAGTTACTGGTTCTGTGGTTCCAACACAACCACTTGTCTTGCTCTGCTTTTAACATGGCAAGTCTAAACCAGAGTTAATAAATAAAGGTCTCCTAAAGAATACTCAAGGATGCAGTGTATGCTGGTAATGCTGTATCAGAAAACACCAGAGCCATTACTGGACTTGTTACAGTGAAAGTATGATGTGTGAGAAAAGGGAGAGTTGTTTTTTTTTTTGCCTAGAAAAGAAGCTAGCAAATGTAGCCACAACTACTGAATTATTTTTGTTCAAGTATCTTCAAATGCATCTTGAAGGAGGGAACAGAAGCTCTGTATGTGTATCAAGCATGTCAGTGTAATTATCCCCCCCATGCAATAGCTGCTACTCATTCCTTTCACCCCTTTTCCTACTAGCAGCAGAAACTTTAACCTGCTGGACTGTGAACAGATGATTTGGCAATATTTGGCTTTTTAAAATGCATCTGATTCTCAGTCATTCTCCACCTCCTCTGGGAAGTCACAACTGGAAGAGAATCTTCTGTCTCTCATCACAGTGCTGCGCTGCACTTAATAAACACATTCACATATATATTAAAGAAGTTTGGTGTTCTTTTGACCAGTGTCACCTTCCCCACCCAGTATGAGAAGTGCTAATACTTTTTTCTGTATTTCTAGTACACCTTTAGCCTCTGTTGAATTAGAATTATTTTTATTCATTTCACATGAGTGTGTTCTGAACAATGTCCTTCAATAAATCCACATGGGCTGATTTTATATCTCAGCCTGGGAAAACATTTCCATGATAGCAACTTCTGCATGAAAGACTCCAGTTTTCTTTAGTCCAGCAAAAACACAAGCAGCTTATTATGTCCAGTATATAACTGTAATTTCATCTCTTGTTCTCTCTTGCACATTTAAGTAGTTTCACTAAAGGACACAACCTTCCCTAGACTTCTATTCTATTGCTATCGCAAAATTATTATTTGGAAACCATCAAAACCCAAGTGGTGTCCGCAGAGCTGTCTGTGCTACAATAATACCACCACATATCTGTTGTAGCATCAGACACAGACAAAAGCTGCTTAACAAGTCTGGTCCAAAAGTTGCATTTAGTAGGTGTGTGCTGCAATGAAATCACCCACATGGTTCAGTCATGTTTTTATACATGTTGGGAACTGAAAGAGTCAAGACTTATCTTTTGTTAGATGGAATTACAAGCGTGTTATCTCCCTTTTCAAAAAGGATCTGCAAAGTCTTATGAAAACTAGGACGGTAAAGTTTAGTAATCAGGCATTGGATATATTTCCTTCACTTTACAGGATTCGTATGAAAACAGATGGCTTTCACAAACCCAAACTTCCCAAGCTGCTGAATTCAAAATAGGCTAGAAGACTATCAAGACCATGCTATATTGTTAAATCTGTCTTTCCACCTGCATATGAATAAACAGTAACTTCTGTAAATACATCCATAAGCAGCCATATCTAATTCTTTGGTTGCTTCTACAGAAGGTAAGCTCAATTTGAAAGCATAACCAGTTAACTTGGGCATGCTTCAATGTAAGCTCAAGGTGAGCAGTCTCAAAGGTGAGGAGTTAACAGTCACAAACTCAGAAGAGATTTAACCTCAATACTACAGTTTCAGCAGTAACTCACCATGAAAAGCCCCTACATATGGTCAGCTGAAGTAACACCTTAAGATTAATGACTTGGGACAGACTAGGGTGAATCCTTATCTTTTTTTTTTTTTTTTTCCAAAACCTCATAAACAGCATCAGTAACAGCTATCAGTTACCATCATCCTTAAACACAACCCATAGTTGCACTGAGCAGCAGCAAGTCAAGCAGTAAAAACTCCTGGCTTTTAAGACTCTATCCTGCACTGCTGATACAGAGAGGCTAATATAGGCAGACATTTCAGGAAAAGAAGGTAGTGCAGACACATAGGTCAAGTGTTAAATAAATCACAGCTAGATTTAAAGTCTGTGCAAAAGTGGATGAGACGCTCAAGGCTTAGCTAACAGGTTCTGCAAAAAACACTGCCAACACATGTTCTTACAACAGAGTACTATAGTATTTCAGGGTATCCATAATCAGCATGCAACGGAGCCTTTTTAAAGGCATGTGGCAAGCACTTAACATTTAATTGCACTTCAAAGCTGCTTTCAGCAACTCCCATTTCAAAGGCCTGTACCACAGCATAAATGAGCCAGGTAATGAATGCAACTGCATTTTTCTGTTTGTTTGTTTTTTGTTTTGGATGGTTTGGATCCAAGACAACATTGCTGCCATAGCAGCTCAGGTAAAAGGTGCATTTCCAAACACCAGTAACCACTAAACTAGGGTAACCCATAAACTTTGGCATAGCAAGTGATGCCTTTTTAAGGATTTCAGGGCATACCAAATAACAGTCCCTCGTGATGCTTTTATTAAAAGGCTATCATAGCTGCTCAATGACCTGAGAACATCACATAACTCTAGTTTAACCAGAGCAATTCAGAAAAAAACACAGCAACATGCTTTTATATGGGACCACATTAGCATGCAAATACAACTGCACAGCTCACTTTTTGCCTAGCCAACCTAATGCTGTCAGATGCGTTCTACTTAATCTGCTAGAATACATTTCTTGTGTAAAACTAGTCATGACACTAAGCAATTAAATAATTGAGCTACTAATCAAGCCCACTGGGGAAGTAGAGTTTCTGAGCATGAATTCAGAAAGTGCCGGTTGTAGAACTATACTGATAGTATTTTGCCTCTGGCAAAAAACACTTGGGCAATTCTCCTCTCAACATTACTGCAATATATTGCATTGCAACTATATTAACTGTAATTTGTGCATAATTATCTCACCACGATGTGTACACATTCAAAAAGGAGCAACTGAAGTATACTGTGTACAAAATAACTGTTCAAGAGACTCAAAAAAAGATAAACTCCTCACAGCATACAGTTTTGTCTCTTGTATGCAAGTACCGGGTGGGGGAAGGAGGGAGACACAACATGACATCTTTAATTAAGTTCCTGTCAATCTGACAAATAGCTAACAGATTCCAGACTGTTTGGTGCCACACATGCACAGAAAGAAAATTTCACAACAGAAATAAGCAAGCACTCCCCACCGCTCTCCAGAAGGTCACATCTTTCTTCCCTCAGCTCACAGGAGCTGTTCCTCCCTCATTCCGAGCATTTAGCTTTGATTTTAATCAAATACTCACCTGCATGGCCGCCAGGACTTCTGGATCACTGAGAATCTCATTGAGACCTGGCATACCTGCCATTCCTGGCATACCTCCAGGCATAGCCCCAGGAAATCCACCTGCAAACACAAGACACAAGAATGCATGAGAAAAAACATTTAATTCAGCTATACAGGAGCTCACTGACAGAGACCAAAACGTCCTTGCTTTGCCACACCTCCAACACCTTGTCTTCCACAAAGCTACAGCTGCTCCACTGAATGCAAAGCAGGGGCATTGGTTTTCTGTGTGTGAGGACCTGCATCTTATTTCATACATATTTTTAACCCAATGAAATAGGAGGCTTGTAATTAGTGTGAGTGCCTAGCACCTTATACACAAATGCAGTGATTTTCTCATCAACTTAAATCAGGTACATCCCAAGTGTAAGAAACAGATTTTTGAGTGCCTGAGGTGAACAACTCAGGACTTACTACTGCTGCTTTGCTTTTGCCCTAGGCTCATTCCAACTTCAGCTGGAACTTCAATTGTTTCTCCCCAACTCGTTATACTCAAAAATAATATGAAAACGCCGATCCTCATGGAGCTATTGCTTCTCCCCAACTTATTATATTCAAAAATAACACAAAGGCTACTCCTCGTGGAACTGTTCAAAAACTGCACTGCCTCCTTTGAGAAATCATCCTCTTCAACAATAGCTTCCAAATATCAGTTTTCCCTAACACTCAACCAATTTTCAGCCTTAAAACTATTGTTCTTAAGCAAGACAGCTCCAAGCCACACTGAGTAGTTTATAAAACATTTTATATTATTTTTTCAGCACATATTAAGCAAACACTGCATCTTTGTTTTCTCAGCCCTAAATCCTTTCACTCTGAGTGAAAAATCCTTTCACCCTCTCAATACTGACTCATCGTCTATTTACTACCCAGCAACTACCCAGCTGTTTGAGAGAAAGAATCTGATCCTCTTCCCACTACTGCTCCAACAGTTACTTGGAGACAAGTTTTAAACTTCTTAAGAACATTTTTTTCTCTCTCAGTCTTGCGAAGAAATACTATGAACTGTGGTTATAATATGACATATGGAAAAAAACACACAGTCACTTCTATCTCAAGTAAGAAATAAATGGTGCTTAAAAATACACACCTGGGAAGCCACCTGGGAAACCACCAAATTGAGCTCCTCCTGCCTGTCGTCTTGCTTCTTCCTCCTATAACGGAAAGCACATCATTCTACGCAAAGCAATGGAACTGCAGCCTGTTTTCTACTGATCAACTGGTTTCATGAAGAAAAATAGCTGAGACTGCTTCATGAAGTAGGCTATGGCAATAAGCAAATGTGGTTTTGTATGTAGTGCAGTACTTCAGACAAGAAATAGTGGTCTACACTTACTTTGGTACGTTTCTTTGGATAAGTTATGCAGAGTGTATTTTTACTAAGCATGAACTGAATGATCAGTTTTAGCCCATTAACTTTTACAAAACACTCCCACCCATAACACACGCTGTAAAAATATATTAGTAAAGCTGAGGAAAAAAAGTCAATGTTGTCAGGAAGTGAAGAAGAAAAGCAAAGGGTTATTTTGAAATTAAAACCTCCTACTTTGGGAGACATGGAGACATGAGTATTAAGTTAAAACTATTCTTGTATGGTCAAACAGTAACTGAATTCTTGAAATTGTTGGATTAGTAGAGATACCAGAACCTGTCTTTGTCATAAACAACAGATGCGGTAACAAGGCCTTAATCTCCAGTATTCATTATTGGTCAAGTAACACAGACAGAAAATATCACCCTAAAATATAAGATTTAAAATCAATTTTCCTGTGCAATTAATTAAAAAAAATAACTATGTCACTCTCCACATTATTAATGTTAAAGCTTAAATAATCACCCTTTGTGCTCTCTCATGCTCCTCTCGTGCCTTCTTCACTCTTTCCATCCTTTCCTTGATTTCTTTTTCTTCGCGCTTCCGTTCATATTTTCGGCGATGTTCTGCAATTTTCTGAGCCTGTTACAATAAATAGCAGCATTTCAGGTACGTTCTAGTACACCACACAACGTATTTCAATATAAAATACACATAAGTGTAACCAACTGTTTTACCAGCTCTTAAAAGTAAGATTTGAGTTCACATCCTAAAAGCCCCCTTATTTCAGGGCGTACATGCTATTTCCTCTCTACCACAGTCCGTTATTAATGTATACTAGGCCCTTGCAGGATTCACCAGACCCGGGCACTCTAGTCTAGTACCTTCTTCCCGTACAGCTCCAGGACTTATACCACAGTTAGAACTTAAACACATTGTTCCACATTCCTTCCTGCTTTTATGCTGAAATACCATTTTTTCCAGGGCTAACACCAAAGAATTGCCCATGGAGAATGGAATTTTCCCTGGTACAATAACAGGAAGCATAACTCCCCTTGCACAGACAGACCTGTTAGTCAGAGCTTTTGCTGTTCCAGATGCCTTGGCAGCATACACAACTGGACTCAAGCAGACCAAAGAAAAGCTGAACCAAAGCAAGAGATGGCAGATGGGGAGCAAGTATCTTCCTATCTTCTCAAAGGTATCAACTCTGCAGCCCCCATGGAGGAGACTAACAACAAACTCCCTAAGATTCCTCAATCAGGGATCACTTTAATAATAGAACACTAACTGCAGCATTATTTTCCTGAAGCCACAACGTATTCTTATATAACACCACAAAACAAAAGGTTTGTAATTTTACAAATTGCAGAGCTTTAATACCATACATGACAAGTACCCTGTGACATTCCCATAAATAAATATATATATATATAAAAAATAAATTGAGGTCCAGGAACAGAAATACTATTACAAATTACAGCTATAAGCCTCTCTTACACACAGATACTCTTCTGTTCTGCAGCTTCAGCTTCCTTCACAGCATATTTACCTACTGTGACATGGGGGTCCTCCATGGGCTGCAAGGAGATAACCTGCTTCACCATGGTCCTCTCCACAGACTGCATGGAAATCTCTGCTCCAGCAGCTGGAGCACCTCCTCCCTTCCTTCTTCACTGACCTTGGTGTCCACAGGATTGTTTCTCTCACCTCTCCCCCTCCTCTCTCCTTTCACAAGCTGCCACACAGCATTTTTTTTTTTTTAAAGCCCTTTCTTAAATTTGTCATCACAGAAGTGCAACAGACTCAGCTTTAACCAGCAGCAGGTCTGTTTTGGAGCTGGCTGGAACTGGCTCTGCCCACCACAGGAGCAGCTCCTGGTCTCTTCCCACCGAGGCCACCCCTACAGCCCCTCAGCCCCACCCTCCTGCAAACCTTGCCACATAAACCCAACAGAATGCAGGAGTTGCGATATGTAATCCGTGAATGCCTTTACAGGAATATTTAAGACATGAAAAAACAGCCTACTACCAAGTCTTGCACGTGTTACACAGATGTTCTTCATCAGAACGATGCTGCAGTGAACCACCTGAGAAAAGCTGAAACCCAGTCTCACAGAGATTATGCTGCCCTCATGGGGTGGACTAATGAAAGTTACACAGCCAAGAATACTTTGTAAAACACGATTAGGAGGAAGCTATGATCAGTTTGGAAACATTTTTTGGGAAAAAAATCCAGAACAGCAAGAGAACACTGTGATAACAAAACGCTTTTAGCCTAGATTCTAAAATGCTTGGCGAACTTCAACTATTTCAGATTTTTCAATTAAGAAGGAAGGAATTGTTTCATAGTTCAGTTACATGCCCAGCCCCAGAGACCTAATTTGCAAACAGAGCCATAAACAGCTGTGATTGAAGACACAGAAGCATTTATAAACTCAGTTTGAAGTGTCAGATGAATGCTGATGCTGACACGTGGACATTCCTACAGCACAATGAGTATCACAAGAATTTCAAAGACACCTCTAAAACAAATAGGAGAGGGACTTCCATTATCCTTTCCCACTTACTCTTGGTTGCACCTCCTTCAGCATGGCACTAGCATCTTCATCATAATCCAGTTTACAGGCTAATGCAAGATCATGAGCAGCCTCCTCCCAGTGACCCAGAAGTCTGGAATTCAGAAGAAAAAAGCAAATTGAACTCTAGGTATCGCTCAGGGTATGTACAACCATGTATCATCCAATATTTTTTCTGCAGCTATGGAGACTTCTAGAAGTTTCAAGTTAATAATCACAGTGTTTTCTGTAACACGTGATTTATAATGCTATAAAGGATATTTGCTTGCTTCTTCTATACCTCCATAGTAATTGTTGCATTAGGTAAAAATCAAGAAGAAGAACTAAATCAGCTACTGTCATTCTTTGCTACAAACAAGAACGGTCTACCAGGGAGAAGGCACCCTGTCTATAAACATGCGAAGCACACTAATAAACGTTCTGCGTCACCAGGTGAACACTCGGTGTGAAACTACAAGGTCAGTGTTCTGTACAACTCTACCCCACCGCTAAATCAAGCTTACATGCGCCTGGTTTACTCAGCACTTACACATCCCAGGTAACTGCCTGCATCAGGTCTTAGTTGAAGAGGTCATAAAAGCTACTGTGCAGCACTACTTCTTTATTCATTAAGACAAACTTGCGATAATCAAAGGTTTAAGTGAATGATAAGGGGTCAAAGCACTTCAGATGACTGACAGGGCATTAATCCAGACTACGCTGCAACTTTCTCATTCTTAGGCTTCATGCTGTTTATTAAAATTGTAGCCCTTATTTAATAAACACTGTTCAGAGTAATTCATGTATTAATTAGGAGTTCTATTAACGCTTACTCCTTCCACTTTTATACAGAGTGAAGGAAGCATCCCCTTATTTCTTTGGCTGATGTATTTTCATTTCAGAAATAATTTAACTACAGTTAGGGGGAAATCCTGCTGACATAGTGCAATTTAAATAATTATACTGTTCACTTAATACCACTCTTCATTTCAACAATTGGTTCCCTTAATAACTGGACAGTTTAATTTGCTACGTAAAAGAGCTCTAGGATCCTATGGAATAAAGGCAGCAGAGAAATACTTAGAATTATAACTGAGCCAAGCAACAAACAGAAGAGCACCCCAAAATAAAACCCACTCTATTCTAGAGCTTACAATCTTTAGCAAATGATTAAAAAATGCTTTACAGAATGACAGTAAGTCATTAGAAGATGGCTTATCAAGGAGAGGAGAAAAAATAAGAGTGCAGAAGGATTATTCTTAAGTCACCATCAATAAATCATCACCGTCCTTTTTTCTTCTAATCCATATACTTAGCATAATGGTTTCTAGGCTCAAAAGCACTGCTCTCACATACAAGACAGACAGTTCACAGAAAAACGGAGCAAAGAAAAGTATAGACAAAGTTGTTCCCTCCCGAGTTAAGTAAAGAGAGTATCAAGAATGTTTGCAGTTCATTACCTATGCGCTTTCCCCCTCCATTTGTAGGTCTGTGCCGAGTCAGGATTAATCTTGATGGCTCTGTCACAATCTCTAATGGCAGCGTTTGGCTTCTGTAGTTTCACAAAAACACTGCAGGAACAAGAACATTTATTGTGCATGTTAAAATGCCAAGTTACTAACTTAAGATGGAAATAATTTTTGATGACTAACAGGCGAGCTAATGAGATACATTTGAAAAGTTGAGTTCAAAAGAGATTTTGTAGTGATAACAGTGTCAGTGAAATTTAGTTTTCCCCTGATGCTATGTGAATCATTAGCAAAAAGAGTGCAAGCATTCAACATTCAGACTCGAGCCTTGCCAAGAAGAACAACTTTAATGCAGAAGGAAAGGATAAGTGCAAAAAGCAGTTTGATTTCACACTGTTTGCAGTCTATAGCCAATGGCAACTAACAAGTTTAACAAAATGAAGCTAGTATTACATGTTCCATGTTACATTGTCTTTAAAGTAACAATAAGGGAAATAAAGCACTAATTATCACACTGAGGTTCTACCATTTTCATGCCCTCCCAGCCCCTGTAACGGGGGTCCTTGGATTTATAGCACCGTATTTCACCTGATTTCACAACCTGCTCCTTAAGCTCCTACATACGGAGAAGTCAACAAGCACAAAATCAAAGACAGCAATCAAGAAAGTAATCAAAATATAACATCATCACACTGATGTCTAAATCCGCACTGGACCTCAGCTTGAATACTTTGTGAAATGTTGGTTCTGCTCCTCCACCTCAAAGATGGGTAGAAGAACTGAGGAAGGTCCCAAGAAATGCAACATCTTTAAAGCAGAGCTGCTCCCTCCTATAAAGGGAAACAGGTTAGGACCCTATAGCCTGGTACAGAAAACATCCAGACACAAACCAAGAAAACACCAGAACTTGAGTCTATAAAAATCACAAGTAGTAGGGGGAACAACAAGGAATCTTTAGCAACTGACAGTTCTTTTACATACAAGAGCCACCAGACAAAGGAAACAATGGTAGCAAAGGCAAAAGAAAGGATCACATCCTTCATTTAGTTAAGATTTCAAAAACCCTTGCTGCAGAGCACTGCAAATGCTAATTCGTATTTGTTCAGTTGGAGACTCAATAAAATCGTACCAAGACAAAAAAAAACAATAACTCTTGATGTTTAGCACGTTAAGTATAAAGGCATAGTTTTAAATAAGTAAGCCTATGAGTTGTGAACCAAAGGCTGAAAAAACATGAGAGGTGACTATCATCTCAGTTCCCTTTTTCATATACTACTGGTTCATAGACACCTGAGATTGTCAACTACCAAGAGAAACTAAATGCTGGATGATGTGGGCTGGTTAAGCTCACCTGATACAACTGCTCTCTGTGTTAGGACTTGGACTATCCTTCAGAAGACTACTCATTATCAGACATGGCCATTGCCAGATCACAAGTTGTTAGGACAAGTAGTTAAAAACAAACAAACAAAAAAAAAAAACAAAAACCAGAACATGCAGCACATGGAGAGCTGCTGGCTTTGGATTCTGAAGTAACGCAATCACTGACTTGCTGTATTTGCTACTACACTTTAATGACACATGAGCATGCACTGTATTGATAATTTCAGGGGACCCTACCAAAGAGGGAGCTCATTTCAAATGGATACAAAAGGCAAATACAAAAGGCATTAATCAAACAAAGGCTTGATTCCAGTTTGGGTCTGTAAATTGTGAAACTGTCTTTCCCACCAGTGCTGGGCCAAGAGAAGCCTATCCTAATGTTAAGGGTCTGGCTGCGAATGAAGGATTAGCTGGGATTTTCATTTTCTGTGTAAAGGAAGGTTTTTCGTTATTAATTGCTATCAAGAGCTTTTTGCTTTTGAAAATAGCAGAGTCAAAAAAAAAACAACAAAAACTGTACAAACTCAAAAAGTTAGCCTGATCCCCTCTCAGTTAAGGCTAATAACTGCAAGTTTTGCAATGTACAAGCATATCTGATTAATTATTAGGGCTGTATGTCTAAGAGGTTCAGGTATTTCATACTTCATCTCTGTATGAAACACTAGAAAACATTCCTGAATTGGCTGCGTATTCAGTAGTAAAGATACTCCAGGTAAGAACATCTGCCCTTTTACATTTACTCAGAGGAGAAAAAAAAAAGGTGTCAGCAATTACAGAGTGCCTGTAACTTCATCATTAAAGCTTGTTATAAAACAAGAATAAATTCACACATTCTCCTAGTAACAAACACGTGGACATCTCAAGGAACTATCCCAAACCTACACCTCACCAATGAGAGATGCTCCAATGCTGCTGGCGGTCTTGGAATATTGATAAACACAAAACAAAAACAAAGAAACAAACCCTTAAGCAACAAAAAACAAAACCTGAGTCCACCAGTGACAGGTGGATTACTCACAGCACTTCATTACTCACAGCTGTTACACTTTAAGTTTTACAATAACCTAGTATACAGTTTATTCATGTCTGTAAAAGAGGAAATGGAGGTCAATTTTAAACTTCTCCTGATGCTTACACTTCTCATTGCTAAAAAATCCCAGCCCTGAGAAGATACAGCACCATAAGAGGTTTTTAAAATGTTAACTATGATCACAACAATACCAAAAACTAGAGTACTGAGGTACACAAACAGTGTACACACAAAAACTTGGATATAGCACATACAAAAGAAGCAGCCATCTACCAGTGAGGTGTAGTAGAACAGAAGAGCTAAAAGACACTGAGCAATCATGTCGAAGTCATCAAAATTGAACAGATTGAACTTTCTTACTATAAAGATGATCTACAGAACTATCAACTCATCCATGCTTAGTGACTTGTTTTTGTGCAAAAAGTAAAGGAAAAAAAAATCCATGGGAACTCGTGTTTCTCTAACACGCACATTCCTGGCCTTCCACAAGATTTAGGAAGATAAACGTTGGTGCATCATAGACAAGGACAAATCAAATTTGACATTATGCCCTCATTAACTCATTATCTGCAGTCTGGTAAACGTAATTTGAAATAAGGCTGATGTTGAATATTAGGTACATTCTGCTCAAACATAGGAGCGCTGAACAGAAAGAAATCTGCTTCTTTCTGTCAAGAAATATAGTTAGCAGGCACAACAGGGAGGGAATTTACCTAATCCATTTAACTTTTTAACTAGAGAGGACATAATCCTAGAAGAAACTTCAAATGTTTCAGGCATTTGTGATCCAGCATTATTCTAATTCAACACACAACAAGGCATAAACTACCACAATGTATTTTAGTACAGAATTTTGTTATTTGATCTACTATCAAGGCCCTTTAGATGGCTGCTTCCACAAATCCCATTAAGCACACACAGGAGAAAATGCACAAAGTGTACTTTTCTTTCCCTTCCCTCTCCTTTTAAATTTACGCAGATCTTGCCAGCGTAATTTAAGCTCTTTAAGGGAGTAACAGGCAGAAACATAAATCACTAGTTTCTGATGACTCACCTTGCCCTCTTGGCATACAAGATGGCCAAACAAGGATTCAGCTTGATAGCATCTGTGAACAAGTCGACAGCCTTCTGAAGTTCACCTGAAAATGAGTACCAGTAAAGTTTCCATCATTAGGAAATGATTTCATCCAAGTTGCCAAGCCTGCCTTATCTTAAATGGAAGATGATCAACAAAAGAAAATCCAATTTGCAAAATTATTGACGTACAAACTCCACAAGGAACGCTGGAGGGTTGAGGAGGGGAACTTTTCCAAGTTAAATTTGTCCAGTTGACTTCATATGCAATCACGTAGGAAGCACACAGCTTTTCACTGCATTAAGACAAACCACTAGAGACACTAATCACAGTACGTAGGGAAGTACTGTAACAGTCAGTTTATAATTAAGATGCTGCAGTACTTCCCCCAGCGATAGCCACATGGGGAAGACAGTTCTTTAAAAAGCCTTTATGTGCTAGCTAGTTTTGGATATCCAAGAAGGTCCAAGATACTTCATGTTTGTTTCTTTTTTTGCACCAAATATTATGCCCTTTAATATATACTAGAAAACAACTAAAAAATATTACCTTCACTTAGAGCGTTGATAGCTTCCATCTTCTTTTCATTAGCTTGATCCATCATCTCTTCCGTTACCTAAGAAAATAAGCAAACAAAATGACACACACACACAGACTAAACCCAAAAGCTAGAGCCCAGGCCAGAAGGACCACCAAAGACAGCACCAAAGGCGGCAGCTGCAGTTTTCTGTCCTTAGAATCCTTTGTTTAATTTAGGTTTAAATCACAGTACTAAAACTATGATCTTTTTTGCTTTCATTTTGGAGACACTAGTCACCGTTCTTTTAGCTGGAAAAGGCTCTCTTGAGTGTTCAACTCAGCCAAACAGCACTCAGGAGAGTGTTCAAATACCTTCTGGCAGTTGAACCGTGACAGATTTCTACAGATCTAGTTTTCACGTGCATTTTAATATTTTTGCTGTTGTTGTTTTTGTTTTCTGACCTTATTTTTCCTCGCTCAACTTTTTGGTGGACTACTCTTGACAAAGAAAAGATTGTTGTTTTAAACCAGCAAGTTTTCCATTCAGGTCAAAGAGATCCAGAACCGCAGATGGGTACCTAGCTACGTAGTCCAAATTTCCCCCTCAGCTGCTATTCTTGACTAAATTCAAAACCTCTCTCCTTTCCTACTGCCAGAGCCATTGAAGGTATTGTGCTTACCTCCACGTTTTCATCTCCCATTTCTTGAGGGGCATCATTATCTGGTTCAATCACTCCTTCATTGTCAATTTCTGGGGGAAAAGCAAAAAGCAACTTCAGACTCCATCCACAAACAGAGATTTCTAGACTCACATTTTAACTGTGATATGCCATCTACTTTCCACACCTAAGTCACTCTCTTCACTTTCTGGCTCAGGAGATTTAACTGGCTCCTCTGGCTGTTCTTCTGCTTTGCCCTGAAAGAGAAATGTATTTGTAAGCGCACACTATTTCTGACTGATATGCTACTCCCAATCTAATAAAGAGCAATGCATCAGAAAATACAAAATGAATCTGCAAAGCATATGACGGCTCTGCAGCTGAACAGTTATTTTTAAGACAGAATTCTCCTTTCCTTTTTTCCTCCTGTGAGATTAAGTCTGTCACACACACACACACAAATAATTCAGAACCCAAATCTTTACTCATGAACTTATATTATTGGTAAAGCCTGTCCTTCAAACTGTATAATTCAATGACCAAACACAATGATCCAGATAATACATACTTCAGAACCAGTGTTGCAATGAATACTAGCTAGCCACTGCAATCTTCCTGCCCTCCCCGATGCATTCTCTGGATGAAAAATTCTCTCCATCTAATACTATTAAGCTAGGGTCCTTCACAAGGAAGGATAAGCTAGCATCAATGACTAAAATATTTCTTTATCTGTCAAGGTCAGAGATCTTTGCTACTTATACATACTTAGAATAATTTCCCATGTTTTCCTATCAACTTTTAATTACTTCTACTTTCCTCCGAACCCCACCACTTAGCACACCCTCCATTGTCACAGACACAAGCTGTTTGCCTTCCCGTTCAATGTCACAGACTATACTCACTACTTACACACAATTGCCCCAGAGTTCTAGTCAGCCAGTATTGCAAGCAACCACTGTCTTGTTAAATGCAAAATAAAATCTCTTCTGCTTTTTCCAAGAATAATTTCAAGCTTGGAAAAATCCCGCTATAAACATCTATAAGCCTGATTTATTGTCTCCCTTAAAACAATAAGAAACAAACAACCCACACCCACCTCTTCCACAATGCTGTCATAAAAAGTTGACAATTTAACCGTTCACTTCATTACTTATTGTGCTTGCAGTACTTCTTGTCATGCAGAGATTATAATTTGAGCCACTAATGACAGCAGAAATGGTCTATAAACAGACCATGAGAACATTAAAAAAATAGAAACTCGAGTGTTTGCCATTTGCATTGCTGAGAACATCAGGCATTCAGGATGAAGGAAATGGAGCATGGTAACAATTGAAACAAACTGGAAAGCCATCTGTAACAAATCACTGTCTATGACACCCAATGGGCAGGCTTCAGACTGAACTGTCAAAATTATTCACCCCAGTGTATTCACCCACACTATTTAAGTGAAGTTTGATGGTAATTTTTGTTTCTCTCTTCATACCCAATAACATTTGGACTCTACAAAAGTTATCTTGCAGTTACAAAATTCTTTATACCTCACCTTACTTGTCTCATCTGTGGAGGTGCTGGCTGGAGCAGGTGGTATTGTGCCTCCCATGCTTTTCAACAAAACAGAGAAGAAAAAAAAGAAAACAGTAAGATTATCAAAATAGTGGCCCATATTTTATTGATTCAAATCCTGCTGATAGTCTCAGCTTTCTGTTATGACAGAAAACATGATGATCCAATTCACTGTAAAAGCGGTAAAAATAGCACACGGCGTTCATGATTTCACAATGTAACATAACACACATTGACTCTTTCACCTAAAACTGCACTGTAACTTGTACTCAAGTGCATGACACATCACCACCATCCATCCTTTTTCACAAGGAAAAGTTGCCTTTTTGGCAGAAACTGATTTTTTTCCCTTAAAACGTAAGTTTTATTTCAAGTCCAAAATAGATAGTATTTTAGCTATTACTGAAACTAGAATTGTTTTTGAAACAGAGTTCAAACAAGCTAACAGAACCACAATAGTCTAAAAAATGTCTGTTATCCTGATTTTTTTGGGGTCTAAAATGCTTATATAATTAACAGAAATGCTGTTCCCTATGCAGCATTTTTTTTCTGCGTTGCAATATCCATGCCTTTTCACTGTAAGTTGAAGAGCACTTGTGCTTTCACTACACGTTTAAGAGCATTCTCTGTATAGTCAGCATTCTCTCAATATAGAATAAACTTCTATATTCTATCAACTTTGGGTAGCAGCCAGGAAGAAGTGCAGGCTGAATTCTCCAGCTGTTTCATGTAGCATCTAATCATATCTAATGGCAGGCTGCCACAAGGACTACCATTCCCATCCATTCTCTGCCCCACTTTCTCATCTACAGATAGATTTCAATTGCTCTGCCCCTACATGCTCCAAAAGGAGAAAAACAACAACAAAAAAAAAAACACAACAATAAAAACGACGACACTTGAGTCCATCAACTCAGTCTCAGCCAAGTCACTGACCACACAACTGGTTCGACGTGATGCAGGGGAGAAGGGAAGGAAGTGGGCAAATAGGCAGGAGAAACTGGAAGGGCCCAGGAGTGTTTGCTTCCAGGAATGACTGCAACCCAAAACCACACAATTTACAGAGAAGGAAGGGGAGGTGGCAGGATTCACAGGTCCTGGCACACTATGCTACTTCTAGTCTACATCAGGAGAGATATCAAGAAAAAAAATATCACAAGTTTTTTTTTAAAGGCATCTTCTGAAGCTATTGGAAAATCTACACACATCCCTGGTATGTTGATACTGCTTTAGCTATGTTATACTCCAAGGACTGAACAACTCCAGGCTGATAAATCATTAGAGAGCTAAGCAAAAAATACTGCATGCATAGTAACTGCCCCTCCTAATTTTTACCCTTGCAGGCTGCCAGTCAGGCATGCAACTCTCCACACTTCTGTAAAAATCAAGAAATTTTCATCCTAACTTCCTGAACAGGCAGTTCAAGAAAAGTTGGCCATAGCTGCAGAAAGAAAAAGAAATGGGAGCTGTCTGGGGGAGCCTTGGAACTTCTCTTCTGCTGTGAATCCAAAAAGCCTGCAGGACTCAAGTTTCAGAGCAATTCTAAATAATTGGTCTTGAGGTCAGCTTGTTTTTAAGTCTGGCACCTTGTTCAAGGCTGAAATCACCTGGTCAGTTTTCTCTACTCTCTTCACATCCCAAAAGGCACCCTTTCCAAAGCTTAAAACAGTCTATGAGATATGTGTATGCATGTTAAACATGTACACTTATATACATGCCTTTTTTTTTTTTACATGCATATATATTTATGCTATTTCATGAACAACTGAGGCTAAACAGTGTTATTCATAGTCCTTGAAAATTCTAAAGCAAGTTCCTCTAAAATCCTTCCTTAAAACAGTAGATGGTTACAATGGTTAAATGCATGGTAAGGATATGCAAAGTTCGCATATTTTATTTAACCTCAATACTATATAGATACACAGGATACTCTTGGAGAAAAATGCAAGTTTTTCAGGAGGCAAAGCTCAGGAGAAACTGAGTTGCAGCTCAGGAGAAACCGAGCTGTACAAATTGTGCACAACAACATTTGGAATCGAGTCTTTTGCTGAACCAGTTGTGCAATCCTGGTGACAACTCCTGGGAAGCCATCAGGACTCCATTGCAACAGGGACTCCAGACTTCTGCTGATCACGGTGACGAGAAGCGCTGCTGCTATGACTTGTTGGGAGAACTGCAGCTGTCACTTCTGCATCCACTTTTGGCACTCACAGCAAAGTTGTCTTTACAGACTAACAACAGGGTCAAAATCTACTTGACAGAAACAATAAGAACAACAACAAAAAAGGCAAAAAGCCTGGTATGTGAATGAGGGGTTCTGTGCTTTACTTTTCACTAATACCATTGTTTCTTTTTTTAAGCACGTTCCCCTTAATGGCTTATTTTGTACCAATTCATGTCAAAACATTTTTATTTGCATGCAATTCCAAAAAAAAAAAAAAAAGTGACTTGAATAAAAGGGATGTCAAACTCCCTTGCAAACATTATCATGCAGCAGCAAATGCTTTCCACGCAGCTAGACAAAATAAAGGCCAGCAGATAAGTGCGTGAAAGCAGCAGAGATGATCTAAGGCTTCTGATGCAACACTAGCAGCTAGCCAGAAATCAAGCTGACTTATTAATTAAGCTGAAATTCGCTCCAACTCTACTAGTGGCTAGCATCATTTTGAAACGCTGACTAAATTTCGTTGGAAACGTTAGCTTTGAAACAAAACTCAGCTCAGAATTTTGGTTGCAGAAACGTCAGAACGGGTTTCAGTGCCTTTTACTCCCTGCTCTGAAACCATTTGCAACCCCACCTGGGTGATTACACCTCTGAGTTTTGGGCTCAGGGAAGCCTGATGGATGGGATAAATCACTCAGTTGCAGCAGGTCCAGGTGAGGCTGTGGGATGGGATGAAACCCACCGGGTTCCCCCCCACCTGAGGCCAGGCTGGGCTGAGCTCCACGCAGCTCCCCGAGAAGGCGCAGCCCTGGTGGCTGCACGCCCCGTCCCGCCCCACACAGCCCGGAGGGGGCCGGGACCCCCCCAGCTGCCACATTTTGACGTGAAAAACCAATCCTGACGGGAAAAACGCTCCCAAATCCCGGCTGCGGGCGCGCAACTCCCCCAAACACCTGAGGAAACCCCCTGGGGACCTGAGGGAGAGGAAGAACTTCGCGGGGAGGGGGTGGATGAGGCGCCCCGCTCCTTAACCGTCGGTTAACGGCTGAGCAGCCCTGAAGCAGCCCTGAAGCAGCCGTGAAGCGGCCACCCCCCCCCTCAGCCCTCCCCTCACCCTCCCGCCCCCGGGGAGCCCGGGGTCCTGTCCCCGCACCTCTCGAGCCACTCTCGGAGGAAGGCGAGCTCCTCGCTGTGCAGCAGGGCCGGGTTCTGCTTGCAGAGCCTGACGAAGGCCCGCAGCTCGCTCAGCTTGCGCGAGTCCATGGCGGCGGCGCGGCGGGAGCGAGCAGGCGGGATGGCGGCCGCGGGCACGAGCGCACGAGCACGCGCCCGCTCCCCAGACCGGCCACTGCGCGGCGCCGCGGGCTCCCTCAGCCCGCCGCCAGGCCACGCCCCCCTCACACGAGCCCCCGCCCCCTTCGCGAGCCCAGCCCCGCCCCCTCCCTCTCCGTCGACCAAGCCCGCGCGGCGGGCGGAACGTTCTAGAAGCGGGGTGGCCGTTCAACGGCCGGCGGCCGCCCTGAGGCGCAGCGCGGCGCCTCAGGGCGGCCGCCGCCGCCGCGCTGCTCCTCGCTGCCTGCCCTCCTGTGGCAGCGCCGCTCGCCGGGCGCCCCTCATGCGGGCAGCTCCTCAGGCGGTGCGGGGCCGCCCGTCGGCGGTGTGACGGCGCCGCGACGCGGCGGGGAAGGCCCCGTGGTGGGCGGGCAGGGGGCGGGCGGGTGGCGGAGCCCCGCGCTGGTGCCGGCCCTCGGCCATGCGGAGGCTCCTGTGGGCGGCGGTGAGGGGCTGGCGCGGCTCCCCAGGTCAGAGGGTCCTCGATGGGGAGCACCCCCAGCCCCTGCCGCCGGCCCCGGGCGCTGAGGAGGGTGGGGAGGGGGTGAAGGGGAGGATGGTTCAGGTCCCGGCCCGCTGGGACGTGGCCCTGGGCCCGCCGGGGGAACGGGGTGTTGTGTGGAAAATAAAGCACCACGTTGGAAAGCTGCCCCAGGTGTTGAGGGTGTCGCTTTATTGAGTGCCTGTTGTGGTCCCTCAGCTCGCTGCCTGCTTGAGGGGGGTGGAGGGGGGTGGAGTCTCTGCAAAACCTCTCGTTTTCTGTCATTAAAAACTAATCAGCCCTCCCTGCCTGCAGCCCCAGACTGTTACTCCCGTCAATCATCATGCTTTATGCTGTGCCTATCACTTGTCCCGTGTAAGTAATCCCCAATTAGTGGCTAGGCAGCTCACACAACTCCCAAGGCACGCATCTCTGCCACAGACCCACGTCCCGTCGCCCTGAGAGGCAGGCAGCTGCTCAGTTCATGTCCGTGCTTTATGCTTGCTTCTGTTACTGAAAAGCTGATTATCATTTGCGCTGAGAATCCAGGACTATCTACGCCATGGCAGCATGAATTGGTTTTGTAGTAGGCACGTGGCAAGTGACATGAAAGACAGCGTCTGAAGCATCAGCTGTTCGATGTTAGGAAACCCACTATCATCTCCCTCCATGTGCTAGATAATTTGCAGCTAGGCGTCAGCAATTCTTCAGCTGTGAAAGAAAGCTGTGTGACTGAGAAATCCAAAGTCGGTGCAGTTTGTGACACCAGTATTTAACTGCAGCTTTTGTCTTGCTGCGTGCTCCCCCAGCTCCCAAATTCTCTTTAAAAACTGCCTGCTTTGGCTGCACGAGTGGAAAGTGGGAGTGGAAATGGGATACACAGCAACACTGCTGAGGAACCATTTTCAACTTGGCCGCTGCTCCCGTCAAGTTAAATACAGGAACAAGGGACCTCAAGCATCCTTCATACAGGAACAAAATATCTGCAACTTGGTGGCGTCTTAGTGGCGTTATTACTAACAAAAGGACTGTAGAGGCCTTGAAAATTCCCCAGTTGTTCCACGTTCACAGAACACATTCATGTTCAGAGCGGTCTTTGAAGGTGTAGTCAAGAAACAGCGATACACAGGCGGAAAGGATCGCTTCGAGCCCTCTGCTGCTTGAGGGAAGCAGGGGGTGGGGATGGTGCTGGGTGCATCTTCTGCACAAAGAGCAGGCATGTGCATGTAACACCGCTTTCTGTTTTCTTGCTGGATTGCCAGGTTTAATTGTCATTACGCTAATTTCTTTCAATCTGTTTTACAAATATTTGGTCGTTAGTTGAGTTGTGTGCGTGTTGTTTTGTAAGCTCGCAAGGTATGCAACAAATTCAAAAGTTGAGGCATATTTTGTGATACAAGGTGAATGAATGCTACAAAGAGTAAGATGACTGGAGTGTAATTCTGCAGTTTGCTACCTGGATCTAAGATCTTTTACATTGACACGGTGTGTTTCTTTTCCTCTAGTTTGCAAGTCATGTGCGCTCCGAAGATTTTCCATCCAGCCCGCCCAGCAGAAGAAGATTCCAAACCGGTATTTGGGCCAGCCCAGCCCCTTCACACACCCACACCTTCTCAAACCAGGTTAGGTTCATGCTCAGTATCAGCCCATCACTGACATTTTGTCTTTTCTCTGCTTTTCTGAGATGTCTAGGACAGAGCATTGATCCGTTGCATCATACAGGTGTCCATGATTTCAGATGCTCACGATTAGCTTCAGTAGGCAGTAATTATATCTAGTATTTAACTTCCTTGTCTGAGGTGATACTGATTCCAAAAACAGGCTTTGCATGTTAGCTTTCTACCTTCTCATCAGACTGCTTGTCATCACTGACTTAAGTGCTGTAGATCTTTCACAGCAGCAGCAACTTGTGAGCTCATTGTCCTGCAAATACAGTCTGTTTTATATGAAAAAGGGAGAATTCTTTGTGTAAGCTGAAATAACCAGAATAATTCATATCCCATGTCTTGTGAGTCACAAAATAAAGGGAGAGACTTACTGAGAGGTGGTCACCACTTGTCTAAAGAATGTCCTCTTCAGAAGACTGTTCAAACTGTGAGAAAGAGAAGAAAAAAAGACAAGTCTCTATGAAAAGGTAGCAATAAAACAGATGGCGAGGTTGTGCACGTTTATGAAATAGTGAAAATGAGTTTGTAGATATGAGGTGACAGTGATAACATTTTTTAAAATTGAAAATAAAAATATATTCTTGAATATGTCCAGGAAAATATTCTGAGTTTGTGTTCTTTTTTCATAGGTATGTATACAGAGAGAACAGATGAGTATATAACCATATACTTAGACGTTTAGTTGTAGGATAATTCAGGTCAGAAGGGCCCTCAGGACGTTACCAGGTCCACTCTACTCAAAGCAGAGCTAACTTCAATATTAGATCAGGTTGCTCAAGGCACCGATGAACAGTTCACAGTAAATGAGACACTTTGGAAGTACTCAGAACTGAAATACCGGAGAAGAACCCTAGCTGTTCATAGTAATTTTCCTTTTAATAAAGGAGTGTTGTTTTCCTTAAAATAATATGACATTGATTTATTGTAATTATTGTTTTTAAAAGAAAATGTCTTTAAGGCAAAGAGAATTCCACACCTCTCAATTGGAAGGAAACCTCCTTCTAAACTTGACTGGACTGTTTGCAGTAGTTAGCTGGCTGGCATGTAGTGGAGGCTAGGAAATTTGTAGCGTAATATTGCAGAAATGTGGGATCAGATTCCCCTAAAACAGTTTCTGTGTTCTATGTCATTTGTAGATCTACAGATAAAAATAAATAAATAAATTACTTTTACACCAAATACCAAGGTGTAAAGTGTACTGCAAACAAAATGTGTTTTCTTTAAACTCTTTTGTCAGAGAAAAACATTCTGCATAAAACTTTATTTCCCACCCCACTTCTGCGAGAATCCATTTACAAGTCATTTTTTTTTCTAGAATTGTCAGTATGTTAAATAACATGAAACTAGATGATAACAGTATGAAAATTTAATCCATGCTAAAATAAGATATTAGCCAAAGCACCGATTAAGGCTCATGCATTGATTTATAGCATAGGTAAGGAGTCTCACATTTTAAAAAATACATACTTAGTCCGTTGTTGGTTGTTTTTTTTGACTTCAGTCTTGTTTTGGTGAGTCTTTCGATGGCTGTACTTCATGCGCTTTGTAACTGGAGCAATATGAAACATACCTTCATCTAAAATATGATTTGTTTAGTTAGAGTCATTGGAAATATAGTACTTAGCTTTTGAAAAATCCAAATTGTTAATTACCGAGAGCAGCTGCATCTTCCCTGGAGAAGATTCCTTCCTTTAATTAAAGGTTCTGATGCCAGCCTGCAGGTCGTGGTTTCTTTCTGCTTGGAATCCTGTGACTGGTTGTACTCTGCAGGGACAACCTCTGTGTTTCTGAATCACCTCCCAGTAACAGTCTGCCCCTTAGAGCTTAGAACTAGTTACTTTATGAGTTGACTTAGCGTGTATTTGAATAGACATTTGGGCTTTATCTGAGGAGATCTGTGCTCAGCCTGAGGAGGTAATCTTCTGTTCAATGTCCAGATGCCATAAAAAAGAACCATCAGTTTTCAGCAGCCAAAGTTCAGTTTGCCTTGTCCCTTCCCCATTTTTCCTTATCTATCTGAAATTTGTTTCTTCCAAAGTTTTATTCACTGAATGCTCTGGATTGTCTAAATCTACCAGGTTCTGTGATTTCTGCCTTTGCACAGAAACATATAACAGAAAATCTGGCTTCTGTTTAAAACAAGTCTCTCGCTTTGCATGATGGTGGAGCAGAATGAGCGAGGATGTGCTGTAGGGATGGGAGCTGAAGTGGTGTAGGAGACAGTGATGGAAAGACTAATTGTGGAAAGGGCCACAATGAAGCAATGTGTATGAAAGGCATCAGGAAGGAGTCAGGAAACAGGCATTGCGATTAGTAAAATATCACAAGTGCCTTGAATTTCTTGGTCTGATTTGGTTTTTGTTCACAGGGGAGGTAACCCCGGGATTGTCACAGGTGGAATATGCTCTTCGCCGACACAAACTGATGGCATTGATCCAGAAGGAAGCCCAGGACTGTGAAGGAGTGGACCACACAGTGATTCTGCTATCGAATCCCACGTACTACATGAGCAATGACATCCCCTACGTTTTCCACCAGGACACTAACTTCCTGTACCTCTGCGGCTTCCAGGAGCCTGACAGCATCCTGGTGCTGCAGAGCCTTCCCGACAAAGCGCTGCCCTCCCACAAGGCCATCCTTTTTGTGCCCCGGAGAGATCCGAGACGAGAGCTGTGGGACGGGCCCAGGTCAGGCACAGATGGGGCTGTTGCTCTCACAGGAGTAGATGAAGCTTACACTATAGAGGAGTTCAGGCACTTGGTGGCCAAGCTGAAAGGTAACAGAAAATGGAGGGGGGATGAGGTGAGAAACGGGTTGCAGGGTCTGAGCATCATAACAGTTCTGGGAAGTATCTGGGTACTAACTAGGTGAAGCATCTCCCTTGAATACCCAATTAGGGAATTTGTATTGGTGCTAGTGTCTGTGGAAAAGAGGAGGGTTTCCTGTAGGTGCTTTAAGATACTTTCTCTGTGATGACTGACTGTAGAAAAGTTGCAGGATCTTAAGTTAGGCATCTAACTTAGACATCTATAGCTTGCCAGAGTGAGTTTCCCACCTTTTGTCCCACATAAGAATAATTGTTAATGGAGAGGTGCCAATTCTGTGTTTGATCTGTTCATAGAAAATTTCATTTAGGCTGGCAACTTCCATGTACATTACATTTACTTTGTAATCCCAGTGAGGTGATGCAAAACGGCTTTTCTGACAGGTTCTGTCTGTGCTGTGTGAGCAGTTGTCTTGTCACTGCATATCGGATTCCTCTATGAAAAATCGAGTATTAAGCCATCTCGTTTTCTCAAAGCATTCTTGAATACACTGAGCTCAGCTGTGCCCCATCTTTATTACAGAACCAAATGTTAGCTTCTTGAGAGATAATAATGCAAACATACTTCTGAAAATAATAGTTTTTCCTCCACTCTAAACCTCTTGAGTACCCATGTGGATGCTGGTGAAGAGTAAGGAATATAATAAACAAGGCAACCTGGCAGGCCATGTTACTGTTTTAGGTGTGTCTTTTTGCTGATGGAGCCAGAACCAGATGAAGCATGGGAAACTTAAAGGAATTTTGTTCATAATAGACTCTGAAAAATGATCCATCACAAGATCTTGTTAGTCCCCTCACCTTTGTTAGCTAGCTGTTGAGTTATTCTTGAAACACAAACATTACTGTTCTTTAGATGTGTTCTTGTGCATCCTACGTCACCATGTAGCCTCAATACTTACAACCCAGGGTGAATTTGTATGTATAATGAAATGAAGCTGGAAGCTTACAACGATATAAAAAGGGCAAGAACTTGGGGGTTTACACAGACTAGTGAGTGCTGGAGTCTTAAATTCTGTCTCTGATTCTAGGTATTTTGTTTCAAAGAAAGATATATTGAAAATAAAGGCACAGAAAGGGCAACAAGAATGATCAGAAATATGGATTCTCTATGAGATACGCTAGACAAACTTGCTCTGCTTGAAACAGAAAACAATGTGTAAGGTGTGAGAGGTGTGTGGTTATAGAAAACACAAAGAGGGTGAGTAGGAATGATTAGTCACTATTTTACGCTAGCTACAATCAAAAGGGAACACTGAATGAAAAGGTCAGGTGGCAGGTTTTCACACCTTTTAAGTTTTAAACTGTAGATCATTCACGAGAGGTTTGGAGCATCAAAAGTATAAATGGAGTCAAAAGTTTTTAGTTCCGTGAAAAGCAGTTACTCAGTTATGAAGATGGAGCATTGACGTGAAGAAACCAAAAGCAAGGAGGATGTGCTAGGAGAAATAATTTTCCACTAATACCCTGTTTCTTAGAGACTTTTTGTGAGCACCTGCTAATAGTTACTGTCACCAAAGATAGAGGGCCTAGGTGGGCCTCAGCTGTGACTCTGCGTGACTTTTCTACTCATTGCCACTTTAAACGCTCCTGTGGGGCAATGTGGGTGCGAGCTCCGATGTTCTAAATAAATTTTCACACTGGTAAATGCGCTTGTCCTCAGTAAGTTCATCTCCTCTAAATGGCTGAAATAAGCAGTTGTTCCCCAAAGATATTTTGAAGCATGGTTGATAACGACCGTGATTCCGTGCAGTGGGTGACGTGCCTTACAGCATCAGAGGGGACAGGCTAAATGAGAGAATGATTCAGAGTGTGCGCCACTGCAATGCGGCGGCTTGCTTACCTCTACAAGTGCGGCTTTGATACACAAATCCTAAATTAATCCATACAAGATCAGTGCTGATCACAAAACCCAGTATTTGCATACAAGTGGGGATTTGTCAAATCTTACATGTTATGCATTGCTAATTTTCCAGGTTTTGAAGAGAGCTCTATTCTTCTGTGAAAGGATATATATGGCCTGTAAATGCAGATTCAAAGGAAATTATCTTCTCAAATGTAGCAACAGGTCTAGTTTAGGAGGAATGATTTTGTTCAGTATGGGGAGGAAATAGGGAGGAAATTTCTAAATTTATCTTCTGCGTCAGCTTTTGTTTTGTATTCCAGGTGAGTCAAGCATGGTGTGGTACGACTTGACTAAACCAGTGCATAAAGAGCTGCACTCTGACTATATGCAGCCCCTGGCTGAGATAAAAGCTCGCAGCAAAAATCATATCCAGGGCGTCCGACGTCTAGTGCAAAACCTTCGGCTGATCAAATCTCCCGCAGAGATTGAAAGGATGAAGATAGCTGGACGGGTGACAGCAGAGGTACGCAGTTGTGCTCAAAATGAACTGCTCCCAAAATAAACCAATGCATTCCTTTAAATTAGAAAGGGGAGAGGGGTGGTGATAGGGTGAGGTACGTTGGAAGGATAAGGTCTAATCTTAGTTACTGAGCTGCTGTCTCTCAGCTATTGGCTGAGCTCAGCTCCCTCCACATGATAAGGAGAAATAGGAAGACTGTTTGGACCACTTGCTTCTCTCAATTAATGGAACTTCTTTCAATTACTGTAAGCCAAGATGAGCCAGCAGCTGTTAGACTGTTTTAAAGTACTATATATTCAGGAATAGGGGTTGCCCTATACTCTCTCCCCAACTTCCACTCTCTTTATGACATTTTCTTCCCCATTTATCCCATTGTTTTCAAGGAATCAGCTCATTTTAGGCATTCCCCAAAAGAGAACGGATAACAAAAAAGAATTTCTCTCAAGTTCAGGCTCCTTTACTAACTGAAAGGCCCTGCTTTTTTTGTAGGCTTTCATAGAGACAATGTTTGCCAGCAAACCTCTGGTGGATGAAGCCTTTCTGTATGCAAAGGTGAGTATGTCATTGTTGGGAGTGAGATAGAAGGACCAGATGATTTTTATTCTTCCAGGAAACTAGGAATGTCAGATCTCCCTATGATGTGCTTCCCACTGTAGCATATTTCTCCTTCACCCAACTCTCACATCTCCTTAGACTCCCTGGACTCTCCTCAAACTGGAACTGCAGTCTTCTTTGGATGACTCCTTTGACCTAAGTCAGTGTCTGCAGCAGATTGTTTTCGAGTGTGCTGGGAGATGTCAAAAGATTCTGAATTTGGGATCTATAATAATAAAAACGATCTTCCACCCCTATGGATATATATCTTGTACCATGTAGCCATACTAGATTCTTACTCTCACGTATGGACTGGTCCCAGTGTTCAGTGTTCTGACACTGAGGATAAAATATTCTTCCTGGAGGTCTTTTTTGTTTGTTATCTTTATTTCCAAGGAGCAGTGAAGTTGAAGCCAAAGCTCCAGAAAGGGTTAATGTGCCTTTAAAGGCATAAAAAAGAGAAGTGTTTGTTTGTTTTAAAGTAACTGAAAAGTAAGGCTGTTCTCTAGCCCCTTTGAATATGCTGGCCTAATTCTTCAGAGCACCTTGAGGCACAAAGTAATTCTGCCAGTGATGGCGGGAAGCTACTGAGTGAAGATTTGATTTAAGGAGTACACAGTTGGTGTGGGGGAAGTTGCAATGTGGGAGAAAAAGCAAACAAAAAAACATGGGAGAAGATTGAGGAGGACTGAAGAGAAGGGTTAAAGGGAGACAAAATTTAACTGATCCCGGAATAGTTGTAAAAGAGAGGTTGGCTGCGGCTGTGTTTGGGTGAGCTGTGAGCATATCTCATGGACAAGAGTTCAAAGTGTGCCTTATCTAAGCAGTCTGATTGCTCTGGAGAAATACTAGCCTAATAAATGGAAAATCCTGAGCTTGAACATAAGATTTCAGTAGAGTTTTTGTTTGTTTGTTTATTTTTACCATTTCCACTTACCCTGAATTAGAATTTGGATCTTCCTCTCCTTGCTGAACATACAAAGAGACTATGGACATATCTGCAAGAAAAATAACTTGCTGTAGATTAGATGACAATTCATACAACAGATAATAGTTGGGAAAAGTAGTAAGATACTTTTATGTTGCAATTATCTGGTATTTGCTTAATACAGTGTTGTGAGATTCGAGAAGTTACTTCTTTAAGGTGTGTGATATTGTTAACCATGTAAATCAAATGCAGCCTGTTTTCTACTGTCCATTTTACAGACTATCACCAAGGCAATGGTGATAAAAAAGCTGGAGCTACGTGGAAGAACCAAAAAAAAAAAAGCAAACTTTCAATTACTGAAGGAGTTCTTCCTAGCTGGGTGGTTGTTTGTCTCAATGACTGCGTTACCATTTTAGTAAACATTCTTACTTTTGTGCACATTCTCACCTTCCACATCTGGAGAGGGGTGTATCTAATTAACGTATAGCTTGTCAGCAGCTGTGGTGTCTGCTTTTGTGACAGCTTTCAGAGTAAGGTCAGCATGGGGAATTCTTTAGCAGTACTCGTCCCACCCTTACTGAAGGAACGTATCAGTTGTCAAAGTTTATCTGCTATTGATATCTTTTTCTAATGTATTTAACTACAAAACCTGCTAAACAGTCAGAGATAGTTATGATCTTATTCTATAAAACAACTGTATTGTACAAAATATAAGGAGGTGTAACAACTATTTGTAAAGCCTCCGCCTCTTGACTGTAGCCTCTCACTGCACTGGATTACCACAACTGTCTTTAAGCAATGCAGGCACCTCTCAGTTACAAAATAAACACTAATTTGCTTGCACATTTGCTAAGGAATCACATAAGGAATTGCAGTGAGATGCGTATTTGAGGAACATCAGCAGGATTTGACCCTCAATTCTGACATAGATGGGCCTGTGCTGACATGGCAATGAGCAGCAGTATGTCTAATGCTCTGTCCCACGTGTTTTTGCTAATTATAGAAAAGATCTGTTAGTGATGTGTTAGTAATATATTGAGGATATAGAGGGGCTTTATAGACATAAGTTTATTCATTTTGATGCTTTCGTCTGCTTCATCACTGAAGGAAGGTAAAAATCTTGAACTTTGGGGGAAAAGAAAAAGAAAAAGATTTACTTATTTATTGCTCAGAGATGCAGCTAGCACATGTTTTCTTAACCTTATTGGACAGGGTCTTAAAAGTATATAATGCTGCAAGTATGCAGGTAGTCTGTAATTTTAAAATACAACAGCAAAACACACCTGTTGTCTTGCTGGCATTTAGGATCTTAGTCAATTTGCAATGTTGTATGGCAACTAAGAGCATTACTTTGTAGCAGAGCAAATCCTCACATTGATTTATGGCAACATCATGAATGTTTGATACTGTATTGAACAACTTGCACCATGGAGAGCTTCCATGAGATTGGATGCAGGTTTAAAACACCATCTTGAAAAGTGGATAGCTCTGTATTATTTCCTCCAGAGTTCTGGGAAAACTTCTAGGCTGTTTTCATGTAATGAATTCACTCTGCAATGTCACTTTGTGTCATACAAAGTAAGAAAAGACTTGTGGGACGTGATTTATAATAGCCCCAGGGCAAGTAATCAGCAGCACTAACTGTTTTCTCCTCTCTGTATCTGTTTTCCAGTTTGAATTTGAGTGCCGGGCTCGTGGTGCTGATATCTTGGCCTACCCCCCTGTTGTAGCTGGTGGCAATAGATCAAACACTTTGCACTATGTGAAGAACAATCAGCTCATCAAGGTAAACCATCTGCTGTCCAGTTACTTTAAATGCGTTTCTGGGACACGCTGTCCCCATATGCATCCCCATGCTGATCTCCATTTTGGCTGAGCAGATCAAAACACTTAAATGTTTTCAAGTTAGCAGGGGAAAGGAATTCTCCCTGGTAAGCTTTACTATCAGTGACAGATTAACTTCACTCCTTCTAGTCTCTTTCTCTCCTCTTTGCACTTGCTGCTGTATTTTCTGCAGAGTGCAAGGACTTGAAAATGAGCTTCCAAATACTTCATTTAGCAAGCATGGCTGCTCCTGCACCATGTTTCTGTCCTGTAGTGTGCAGTGCTGGGTGAATTGGCAGCCTCACAGAAGAGAGGGACCGCTGCAGCAGAGAGAGTTAAGGCACTCCAGGGGCCTTCTGCTGCCACTTGCATTGCTTGGCCTTGCTTTGCAACCTAAGATGCAAAAATGCCTTCCTTCTCTGGCTAAGCTGAAATGCATTCCAGACTCCATGTAGGCCAACAAAGCAGGGAAGAGGAACAAGGAAGGAAAGGACTAGCATTAAATCTTGAGAGAGGCGAATTAAATAGTTGTGGGTAAATTAATGAATCTGCCTTATTTTGAAGATTCATACTATTGAACTGAACCCTTTCCAGCTCTCCTGATATAACAGCTCTAGATTCAGAGAATTATTCTGTGAAGCAGTGTAACCCCACTGCTGTATTCACAATTTTCATCTCAGTGGAGCATATTTTCCCTTCATGTTAATATAGGAGGAAACTTTTCCTGCTAGCATTGTCTTGTTTTGAAGCTGGCATGTAAGCAGACCTTGAAATGATCTGCAGGGACACACATACAAAAGATATGACAGGCTGTTTGGGGCAGAAAGAAGCTTTGTTGTACTGTCATCCAAGGTCAGGCATGCACATGTAACTCCAGCTGCTCCTCTTAAAGTTGTTCTGTTAGATACTGTCACTTGCTCTTTCTAAACAGGTAAGTAGGAGGTTAAACACACAAACTTGACTCTTCCTTTGTGAGCTGCCTCTTACAGATCTTGTTGCCAAATAAGCTGACAAGGTATCTGATTTGGAAGGAATCTAAAGGTTTCATATGGCCAGGTGTGTACAGTCCACTGCTTAGTAGACTCCTCTTTAAAAAAAGAGAAAAAGCTGCGTAACATAAGAAGGCACTCACCGAACAATGAAACCACAGGCTGGACTCCTTTAGCCAGTAAATTGTTACTCAGCTTGTTTAATTGCTTGGACAAGGACAGGTGCTACAATTTCATATTTTACTTAAATAATTGAACCAGCTATTTTGAAAAAGTTGAAAATAGATTTTAAATGGATAGCTAATGCCTTATATGTGTGATAGTGAGACAATCTCACTGCTCGTTTATCTACGTTGTGAGTGTGTGTGGCACTTAACTGCACATAATGATAGTAGCACTGGAAGCAATGAAAGCCATCCGCTTCTGGTTTTCCCTTAATGCACTAGAATTATTTTTTGTCATGCCACATTGTGGCTGCTGGCACAGTCTGGTCTGTGGAATGAATCTCTATAAAAGGTCTTGAATTACATGCAGTGTAAATCCATAGAGAATTTAATCCAAAGTGTGTACAGTTCTGATTGCTCCAGTTGTTGCTAAGCCCCTTCAAGGAGGGAAAGCAAGGCACTGGTTTTATTCCTGGCACTTTCTCTTTTTTTGCATTGTTTTCTAGAAAATGGGCAGTCAGTGATTTGATTGACATGGAGTTTCACATCTCCAAAAGTCCATTTTTCATTACCAGGTAGATTCAGATGTATATTTGAGAGCAGTCAAGAAGGTCCCAGTAGAGAAAGAAGATGGTACAAACTATTCAGTAGTGCTTTTACAGCAGACATACACTGCCAGAGGTTATTTTGCTGAGTCTTGTGACAAGACTAAATTTCTTACTTGTTAGTGATCATGGTGGTAACTCAAAAAAACTTATTTTATTGCAAAACACTTCTGTCTCAGTCACTGAGACATTTCACTAGTGAAAGGAGTCACTGGCACAATTTACTGGAAGAGAAACAGTCCAACTGGAGTAGTCTATTTATAAACAGTAGCACCTGGGGTGTTGTTCTGCAAAAGGGATTCACATCTCTGCAGCTGCTTTGCAAGAATAACTGTATAACTTCCTTTCTTGCTCTCAGACAGAGAAATCAGTTCAGTTAATAGCGACTGACAGAGCATTTTTTCCTGTTGTTCTGCAGGATGGTGAACTGGTCTTGCTAGATGGTGGATGTGAGTCTTCCTGCTACGTAAGTGACATCACACGAACCTGGCCCGTCAATGGAAGGTATTGCTGCAATGAGGCTGTTTTGAAGGAATATGAGAAGCTCTTAAATAATTCACAGTTTGAATGTGTGTGTGTGATCTGTTTTTGAATAGTTTGAACATGTCCCATTCTGTGTTTTTTCAGAGTAATCAAATTGCATAAATGAATCTGGCAGTATGAGAAGTTATATTCCCCGATGCTTCATTCATTACTGCATGAATATTTGGGATCACTGCTATTTTCACTATTATGGTATATCTTAAGTGCAGAGGGGACTCTTGTGCATTCAGCTGCTGCTAACCCTGGTTGTGTGTAGGGGAACAGGAATTTAGTTTACAATTGCATGACTTTGCCAGTTGTGAATTTGCTGGTATGGTGTTGCTCACTGCGCCATGTGGTTGCGTGTTTGATTCCTGCATGTTTTAGCTCAAGTGTGTTATTTTTCCAGCAGTAGCATTGCTTTGATATGCTTTGGGGTTAAGAAGTCAACCAGAAACCCTGCCTCTACCCAATGTGATGCCTTGTCTGGCATTTCAAATAAGAAGGCAGTTACTTTCCTTTCTGACTTCCCTTGTTCCATCACTGAACTGAATCTGGCCCTAAAACAGCTTCTGGATCTCTGTCCAGAAGAGATATTGTGAGATACTGACTTAATTGTGAGAAAAAATTTGGTCCTTTTCTCAATGTTTTTCAGGTTCACCAAACCTCAAGCAGAACTATACCAGGCTGTCCTGGACATCCAGAAGTCCTGTCTGAGCCTCTGCTCCCCAGGTGTGAGTCTGGAACATATCTACAGCCTCATGCTGAGCCTTATTGGACAGAAACTGAAAGATTTGGGGATCCTAAAAAGCAGTGTCACTGAGAGCCAATTCTTCAAGGTACTTGAAGGTTTTTTAATCCAGCTTCTCCCCGCTAGGCCTGACTATTGCATCCGTAGGCTATATTACTGGCTTTAGTTTGGATCAGGAGCGTGCTTTTGAAGTCAATCTTTTAATTGCCCCTACTTAATATGCTTTAATTAGTGTCGTGGCCTGGTCTCAGCACAGAACTGGATTTTTTTCAGATGAGGCTAAACTCGGAAGTTGCGTTTCAACCCCTGATGGGCATTCAGCCCACAATTTGATCTGAAGTAGCATCTCAGTCTTACACGTGCATCATGTGGATGTTATCCCCTTGGCACTTACTATTTCACTCTGCAGATCCGTTCCCAGTGGCCTGCACAACATATTAATGTAGATATACTTTAGAATACAGGCAGTCTGAAGGGACCTATAGAAACATTGGCACTAATGCAGAAGTCTGTGTCAAGGGCTGACAGGAGGTAATTAGTCATAGTTTCATGCTTTAAAATAGCCTAAATTTGCAGTTTTACCAAAAGGTGCAGCCCATTTTCCCAGTCTTTCCACCTGCTGCCTCTTCTGCACCTCTTTGTGTCACTGCTGGGATTCACAGAATGACCTGGGGAACAGACTGGGGAACTGCTCTGCCACAGAGCTGAACCTGCAGACAAGACAGGATTGTTTGGCAGCTGGAAAAGTTCACCTGGTCCCGTTCACTGCAAACCGGCATGATTGCTGATGCTGATATGAGAAGGCTGGCAGGAACCAGGTGGCAGAACTATCCCTTTGGCAGCAGTACAGATTTCTGCCAGATTTAATTGTCCTGCAGTGTCAGTGCAATAACAGCACATGTTCTCGGCCCTGACCGGAGGCTCCCATGCCGCTTTCTCTCGGCAGGCGGCAGCACAGCCAGTTGAGATCAGCGGCTGCAGCTCAGTCCCCAGTGAATGTGAGGAGCGTGGGGCAGAGAAGGAATTAGCTCTTTGATTCCCCCTGACACACAGCTCCTCTGGAGGGAGGGGATTGGGATGATGCAAGGGGAGGCAGTAACAGTGCCCAGTAGAGGTGGGTTAAAATCCTGCTGTAGCTGCTGAGTGAAATTGGCACAGCACCCTCTCTGTCGTGCATAGGAGGCTGCTTCATCACATCACACAGCAGCTGGTACAGCTGCTGCCAGTTGTCAGGGTCAAATGATGGGAGCAACACAGGGCTTGGATGTGTAAGGGATGGAAAGGGTCGGGGCAGCAGAGTTCAGTGAGCCAAAAACTGAGGTCTTGCCTGTCCTGCTGAGGTAGTGATGTGCTCGGGCTGTTCTTGCCAGGGAGGAGGAAAGGCAGTTTGCAACATGCTCAGAACAGCCAGCTGGTACAATTAGGTTTTGAGGGCCCTCCAGTTCTGATACCTGGAAGACCCAGTGACCTAGTCATTGCAGTGAGACTGCTTGCTAAGCACAGAACTCTGCTCTCTCTCCTCTCCAGTCTTTTGCATCGGAACAACGGGTTGGCCTGTGTTTAACTACCTCCGTAACACTTGTTTTGTGTTCTGCTAGGCTGTTCGAAAGTACTGTCCGCATCATGTGGGCCATTACCTGGGCATGGATGTTCATGATACCCCAGATATATCCCGATCGCTCCCCCTCCAGCCAGGCATGGTGATAACCATTGAACCAGGTAAAAAAATGTGCAGTCAGTGGTGGACTTTTGTCCAGGTAACACTGAGGATAACAGTATTGCATCGAATATTTAGTTGGTCCCTTAGACCAAAGCATTCAGGTCCTTTCTTGCTGAAATTAGGAATGATTACAGGGTTAGAAAATGTTAACTTAATCCTCTCCCAAAGTCATTACAGTATTAGAAAACCGTATTTCCCTCCCAGACATAGCCAAGCTAACAAGCTGTGGGAGTTAACTCTCAGAAAGTGTCTGTGCAGCATAAGGCAGAGCAGACTCAGACTGTTAGCATTTGACCCTCAGCAGCACAGGTGAATTGCAGGGCAGAGAAGCAGAGTAAACTCACTTGTGTTGTGGTCTGTGTGACTGTGACTAAACTACTACCAGTCACTGGTAGCGTAAGTCTCGTGAACCCTGCAGCCTGCAATTACAGGCATTCACAACTTGTCTTTGCAAACTAGGCATTTCACGATGAATCTTTATTTCTTGTCATTGGATTTGGAGCTGTCAGCTGAAAACTGGTATTTAATGCTCGGCTCTTCTCTCTTTCTATTCAGAACACTGTTAAAATCATCATTGTGAGCATTGAGAGCAAGAAATGCAGAAGGACCAGCTGTAGTTGTGGAAGTTTTAATCGACATGCTAGCATCTGTAGGCACTGAGAGAGACTTTCCTTTCTTTTTCTACCAGCTGCTGTGATTGAAGGAAAGAGAGCAGCTTCCCTTATTAAACTTCTTCAGGGTCCAACTTCTGTTATATTGCTGAAAGTCTGACCCTGTTCTCATGGTGGTGCGGTGAGGGGAAGATGTTGTTCTGGAGAGTGTGGCATGTTTTAATTCCCTTTTTAATTCCTTCAGGCCTTTATATCCCTGAAGATGACATGAATGCCCCGGAGAGGTTTCGTGGCATTGGTGTGCGCATTGAGGATGATGTTGTGATAGCAGAAGATTCGCCTCTCATCTTGTCTGCTGACTGTCCCAAGGAGATCTACGACATCGAGCAGATCTGTGGCCGCAGCTCGTGATGACCCTCCTCTGCCTCTTGCATCCTTCCTGGGGGGCGCACGCCTCCAGGGATGCAGATCTCTGTGACTGGCTGTACTTGTCGAGTGATGGAAGGTGTGGACTGCTGATGGCTATTCCCAAACCTGAGGCTGGGAAGTAGAATGCAAGAGGCTTAGGCACCGAGGGCTGAAAAGCAAAGCAATCTTTTCTGTGTGCATTTTCCTTCCAATTTCCTTCTAGCTGTTGTAGGACATGGGGGTGAATTCATCCCTCCAATATGTGGATCCATCAGTTCTGGTGCCCTTGGATGGATTTTGTGAGTGCCAGCACCAGGGCTTTTGCCTGGTCCTTCTACGTATGCATAGGTGCAACTGCTGAGGGCCCTTTAGCGGTAGTTTCACACCAGTCAGTTTTTTAAAACTTTGAAAAATGCTGTTTTGAGGCAATAAGGCTGTGTCAGACACCTTTGACTGTATAGAGCCCTGGAAGAAGGGAGTTTGGTAGTCAGGAAAATGGGTTTGGTTGGGAGGTAGTTATACCTGAAGCCTTTGCAGAATGCTTTTAGTATTCTAAGGGTAAGGACGTGCTTGGACCCTGTTAAAGAAGATGCAAAATGGGCCAACAACAGGGAAAAACATCTCATCTGGTCCTTCAGCTATTTGAAGTGTTTGGTAAGTTTAGAGTGTACTAGTAGGGCTCAGGAGGTTGTACACACCCTTGTACACACCCATTCTTGCTGTCTTCCACATTCCCTTTTTTTATCCCAAATCTCCATTCCAGGCTCCTGTTTGGAGCCCACCACTGCCCTGGGAAGCTGGGGCCACGTTGGGTGTGCTGGGCTCCACTGGGAAGCTGCTGGTTGTCACCCAAACGTGAGATGTTCGATTCTGGGACAGTCATGGCACCTTTCTGGTTTATGCTGTAAGTGCCAGCAACTTCAGCGGTGCATTTTTCAAGAGACTGCAGTATGGCAAGTCACAAGTCTTTTTACAGCTTTTGTGAAATAATTCTGCTTTTCAGAACACCGAGGGCATAATCACTGCTGCCTTTTGGGTTTTGCTAAGTGTCAGTAGGTAATGCTATGTGATTATATTTTTTGAGGCAGCTGCAAACGTGAATTGTGGCCAGGATGGATGAGGAGTAAAGAGACTTGTCTTTTGTCAACATCAACCTACAACTCAAGCCATTGTATGCCATAGTAAATATACCTACTTGGGGCAAACGTGGTGTCTGTGTATTTCCTGAAGATATTTTGACAATCAGTTGTTTAACATGTGAAAATTGCCTCTAATCAATGTATCTCCTGTTATTTCTGCTTACTTCTGCTTCATATAATCCTTTGTCTTTTCTGATTGTAGCTTTCAGTATTTTTCCTCTCAGTTTTTTATTCTCTTCTCTTCCAATATTGACTCACTTTGACACACCATATCACTGCTTCCTAATGCCTGCTTTCCTTTCTCATCAATGGCATTGTCTCTTCCCTTTTTTGCCCTAATTCCCCACGGTAGATGTAGGTTCTTGAGTTTGACTTCTGGCTTTGTTGCTGTGTAGCATCTAGCAAAATCTGCTTTTTTTTTTTTTTTTCCTTTTCTTTCTGCTTCATTTCACTCAGTGAAGGCCAGCCAGCCAGTGTCACGCAGCTCCCATTGCTTTTAATGGGAGCTGGGTGTGTCCACCAGCATGTGAATTTGGCACTTGAAAGACAGCCAAGACACGCTGTAATTTTGTTTTTTAAACACGATGAAAAGTGAATGTTTTTACAGAGTTTCATGTATCAAGTTTCACCTAGCAAAGAGAATCTGCTAATCTCAGACATTTTTTTAGATGCCCATGCGTTACAGTGAGAAGCACAGTGTAAATTGTTAGATGGAAGGCCTGTCAAGCATGGACACAGATCTGACTATTACTTTTAATGTTCTTTGGATCTGCAACACGTTTGTTGTTCCAATTACACGTTAGAACCATATCAACAAGGAAAAATCTTGGATTTTTGAACTTTGTAAGCAGCTTAAAAAGCATTAACCTGGGCGCTACATGTGTCTGCTGATCAGCACATCTGCCCAGGTACTTAACTGCAGAGTTAATGGTTATACTTACTGTAAATAAGCCTTTGGAATACATATAAAAAATATTTTTAAAATAAATCATTTTCTAGAAAGTCATTTACTGGGCCATGAAGTTGCATGGCTGTTGAATTGATATAAGCACTTCCAGGAAAGGCATTATTTTTCAGGGAGATTTATAAATTATCTTGTACATTGTCAACTACAGGCACTCACTACTTCTTTCAGGAAAATCCTGCAGCTTGCACACACCAGTAGATTTTAGGAATGCTGGGGATGAATGTTTTTGTCAGTAAAGAAGTGTTTGTGACTCTGCTGGAGGAGTAATGGGTCTGCTAGGACTGCTGTGCCCTGACATGCAAAGTGTATCTGATGTAGGCTGTGAATTGCTGGAGCAATCGAAGTTTCTCTATTTTTTTTCAGTGTTTAGCCATTTCTTCTGCATAAACTGCTGCAAATGTTTTGAATCTGTTGCTCCGCGAGAGTCCATTTTGCAGAATGTATTAAATTTGAGTTATACCAACCTACATTTTTGAAGGCTTTTTCTCAGTTGCTGCAGAAGTGGATGGTCAGAGTGTCGTCTGGTACCTACGCGCATGATGCAGCATCCCTTGAATGCAACCAAATCCGTGAATGTTTCACACGTCCTTCACCAAGAAACTAGTCTAAAGAATTCCTCCTCTGACTGCCTGTAACAGTGACGTACCTCCCAGATCTCCGTTCCCATACTGCCGGATTTCCAACCACTGCAGAGGTTCCTCACTCCCACCACTTGGGTGCAGGAGCAGCTCTCGGTGGCCGCTCGAGTTGTCGGCTGCTCGATGAGGGTGAATCCATTTCCTAACCCTTGCTGCCGAATCCTCTTCGCTGGCTCGTAGGAGCTCGAGTATGTGTACCTTAAGGCGTCTTTCCTTGGGCTTCTTGAGCCAGCAGAAACTGAGGTATATGCAAGTGCATTTGGGGAGAGATTTTATGGAACTACGGCACGGGCCTTAAGGGAATCAGAGAATGAGATAAAATTTTCACATCAGAGCCAGCCATCCCCATGGAGAAGCTGCTTGGCTTTCAGAGGAAGCCCAGGAGGCTTTTCGTGGCTTTCCCTTTTCATACTCTACCAGAGGCCTGCTCTGCTTTGCAGGTAACTAGTTGGTAGTAAAGTCCTGCTGTTAAAGTACAGCCTGAGCAGAGACATTAAGTTGCAGATAGGCTTCTGTCATCAACGTGGAAATTTGGCTTTTAACGCAGTTTGGCATTCAATCTCTGTTATCTGTGAAAAAATACAGTATGTCTTTTCTAAAATTGCACTTGATATTTTGCAAAGCAACCTGATGGTCTGGGAAGGAGGAGCAAACCGAGGGGGCACGTAAAAGGGAATGGAGATGGAGGCTTCTGGGAACGTACAGCGCAAAAGAGAAGATTCAGGAGGAGGGCGTAATTTGGAGCCAGGGGGATGTGTGCAGGTGGATGTAACAGCAAGGAGACGACGTCCAGGTGTAAAAAGGATATTCGGTACCTTGCCAGAGCAGCACCATAGCTGAGAAACTGGTTATGCTAGCCGGGAGACCCTGATTGATTTGTCCCACTCGAGGGGGAAGGAAAGGAGTCAGATTGTATTGATGAACTTGGTCTTAACAGCTAGTTTAATTATTTCTTTTAAAAATCAATAGAATTATCCTATAAGAAAGTTTCCTGCAGTTTCATGTTATTGATCATGTGTCATATTTTAAGTAATGTGCAGGGGGAAAAGTACGTTTCTAGGCAAAATCTTCATTATGATGGAGGGAGCAAGGCTGAGGTTACATACTCTTACGCTACCCAAATTGCTACTGTGGAAATTTAGTAATTACTCCCAGAAGAATTTCTATAAAGCAGAAAGAGTTAAGGTTAAACTTAGAAAAAATCCATACGAGATAAATGACCAAAATACTTTAATTATGATGAGATGCTTAGTACTTTGTGTAATTGGATAATGACACTCTGCACTGCAATAAATTGATGGGTTTGGATTTCTTTTGAAGTGAGTTGTCTAGAAACATATATGGGCATCTTTCATCAGTGCACAGACCTAAACTGTGTTGCAGTTTCTGATGGTACTTGTGCTCCCTACACACATGCTCAGCCTCTAAAATCTTCATTAAAAATCATGGGTTTGGGCAACACTGGCTCCAGGAGTGGGTTGGACTTATAAAATTAATCCTGTTTCCTTTTAAAGCAGAATTTGTACCAGAAATGGATAGTGAGGGTCAGTTTCTCCCTTCAGTTCCTTTTGCCTTCTCACTTTGTCACCTGCTCACTTTCTCACCTGCTTGTTTCTCCAGAGCACCACCAAAATCTGGCTAACCAAAACCAGACTCTTCAGAAGACAGGCAGAAGGGAATGAGGAAAAATTGCCAGGTCTTCCATGTGTGTCACCTTCTCTTGCTGTCTCATACCACACAGGCCTTCTGAACTACCACGAGTGAGTTATCCATTAACGGTGGCAAAGAAAAAACAGTTCCTGTCTGGGTAGGCCTTGATGGCCAGAGCTGTGAGTGAAAAAAAAGTTAAAAAAAAAGTTGGTTGTAGATCCAGGAATGAGAATGGTTAGGGTTTAAATTGTTCCCTTTATTTGGTTGTTGAAGAAACAAATAGCCCTACAGGGTTGAGTGAGCTCCTGGTTTTGGAGCTCCTGTTTTTTTGAGCTCCTGTTTTTGGAGCTCCTTGGTCTCAGATGTGCTGTTGGGCCAGGACACACGGTATCTGAAGCTCTGTGTTGGTTTTCTCCTGCGGAGACCAAGAAGAATCTGTGTTGTTGATTTTTAAGGAACTTTAGTTTTCATGGTCCAGGCAGGAATTTCATGGCAGCACAATCTGGAAACACTCAGCCTGTTGTTTATCAATCAGGTACTGAGAGAAGTTGGGAGTCCAGCAAAAACTGGTTGAAATGCAATTCCTTCCAGGGAAAAAGGTTCGCTGTCTTTGGTTGTTTGTCTTTATCAGTAAATGTGGCCAACATGAACAATATTGTGTGAGGGAGTCTCAGCTTCTTTTTATTCCTCGGCAGAACAAAGCTTCCGCCTCTTATGTGCGCTTCTGAGAGATTAATGTGAAATGGGATGGGCCGCTGATCCAAGTCAAAATGAAGCAGCCTGACTCTTCTACCAGGAAATACTTAGCAGGTGTCAGGTAATTTCGTACTGTGTGAATCCTTCACATGATAAAGGTAGTGCTGTGAGTTTGGGGAAAGTGTTCCCTGTTTTTTCCAGTCTGATATGCACATAGAGCACAGCACATCATGTTGGGTTTGCCTATGGGAGCCACAGCCGATAGCTCTGCAATGACCAGTGTTACATCTCAGTTGTGGCCATGGAGGGGACACCATAAATCATTCAAATAAAATCCATCTGTAATTAGCATAGGAGGGGTGGAATTTTAAGCTTTGTCAGTGCAGATCTCATTCCAGGCTACAAAAACTGGTGTTTCTGATGCTGCCTGTGAACACCCTTTCTTACCACCTCTTCACAGACTGACCATTTCTACACAGTGGCCCAGGTGAGGTTCATCATTTGTGCTGGTATGCCCGTGCTGTTGTCCCAACATGTCATCAGGATCCAGTTTTGATCTAATAACTGCTTAACATCTGTAACATTGCCTCTTAGACAGAAGTTTGATACGGCATCTGGGACCAGGACAGTTCCCATCCTGGGCCCGAAGCTGCTGTGGAGCTGGGTCTGGCTGACTCCTCACGCACCGTGCACGTTCCCTCAGCCCAGCCACGCACACCTTCTTGATCTCGGACAGGCAGAAGGAGACCCAGCCCTACGAACAGCTCTGGAATCTCCACTCCTCTCATCCCCAGGCAGCTGCCCCTGTCACCGAGGCCTTACATCTCCGTCTGTCCCCGCAACTGTCCCTCCGGGCTCAGAGCTGCCCATCTGCAGCCAAACGAGCCGTAGCCCCCAGCTCGTTGCGCTGCCCGATTGCCTGTTGCCAGATTCCACGAGGTCCCGCCGAGGTCCCTCTGATGCACTGCAGATAAATCTGGTACGTATATCGCTTCCTAATTTATGCTTTACCCTGCTCTTTTTTTCCAGGAGGTGAGCTTTTTAGCAGCTACATGGGTGTTACTGTGGTGACTGTAACCAGGCAAAAACATACAGTTCGCGTTGAGACGGTTCTACATTTGTGGACTTGGATACGATTAGGAGATTTCTAAAGGCATGCTGTATTTTTTTGCCCTTCCCTGCAGAACAGAGAGAGGTTTCTAATGAATTTTCAGTTATAAAGTGGAAATGTATGATTCATCTTCAAAAGCATGTGTGTATTAGTTTATATATAAACACACACATATTATGAACACAAATGTTGTGCCTTTTAGCTACTTAAATATTTTGAAGAGCTTTTCACCAAGCATAATTAAGATTGTTTAGATGTTTTGACTCTGTGTTCCTTTACGCTTTATGTGGATTTCTTGTAAAATTTAATTTTAACTTAGATTGTCCAAGGTTTATAATTCTTGGGGTTTGAATAATTACATTATCTCTGTAATATATTTTACTGTAAATCACCCCCACGTAGCCTTTACATTGCCTCCATCTTCATGTTGTGTTTTTTTTTCCTATTGTATAATGTAATTTCCCTGGTGTATGAGGCTTCTGAGGAGACAGCTCTCTGTGATTCTCACCTGGTGAGTGCCTTTCCAAAAAAACGTGAGAGTGTGTTGTCTGAAAGAAGTGATTATTACTCTTGAAACCCAGAACTATGCGAGTTTTGAACCCAATTAACTTGGTTATTTAGAGAAATGAAATAGAACAAATGGAGCAATTAATGAAAAAGAGGATTGTAGTGCAAACCTAAATTCTTAATATAGTGATAACTGCATATTAATCTCAGCAATTAGATATGAGCTGCTATTTTTCTCCAGTGTGCAACTCTGTCTGAAACTGTAGTGAATGTTAATAATATACTATAAAACTGATAATCTGTTTCTCTAAGATCATTTAAGAAAAAAAAAAAGACCAAATGCTGCATTTCTTAAGGAATCCATTTTTAGTGTTTTATAAGCTAACAGAGGACTGGCATGAAAATCCTCTATCATACTGCCCATTTTCAGTCAACAGAGTCACAGAATGAAAGGGTAGGAGGCACACTTTGATCAGGTAGTTCGAGTGCCTTCCTATTACAACCGTTGCATTTTACCTGTTTAATTTAGTGCCTGGTAGCTCATGTGTGACTACAGCAGATCCCTCTGTAAAGCATCAAGCCTTAATCTGGACACTGAGGAAGGGAGAGGAAAAAATTATATCGTTCACTCTTCTGTTCCAGCTGTGAACCACCCCTATCATTAAAAATCTATGCAACTTTTTTTGGGACTCCACAAGGGGCATTATAGGGAGGATAAGCAGCAATTTAATTTGTTTAATGAAGAGCCTAGATACCCGTTCTGAGTTCACTGTAGGCTTGACAGGGGAACTGTGGCTGTACTTTCAAAACAATGCCTGCAACTCTGAACTTTGCCTCTTCTTTTTTTATTCTTTTTTCCCTAGTACAAAACATAATCTTCATGTGTTCAAAAATTAAATGTAAAGTTACCAAAGAGGCTGCACTGTGGCTCCTCTGGTTTGCTTCCATACTGCATTGGGGCTTGCCCTTCTTTTTGCCATCCTATGTTTGTTCCAGTAAAAAATAAGCAATTGGGAGGGACACGAGCATGGTCCAGAGCTTATCCAGGTCTGCCATTTGTTTCCTGAACGACCTGTCTGTACAGATCTCAGACAGCTCATGCCAACACAAAGTAAAAGGAAAACCCAGTCCTGAAGTGTAAGTGTGAAGGAGAGAGCTGAGTACGCCGTGAGTCGACCTTGCCTTTTCAGTTGCGTTCTGAACTTGGGATTTGATGTTTCAGGAAAGACTTGGTGTTGTCTGTGTTCTCTTACATTTGATCACTCTAACTTCCCCAACAGCAAAGGTTGCTCTTTGAAACCCTCAATATCCATTTGCTGTTCTTCCTTCACATTTGAAATCAAGCAGGCACAATATAAATTTCATGTACCTCCAACTTTTTTCATTCCACTTGGTAAACTTGTATTGATCCAGCTAAAACATTTAATAGGTACCAGGCGCACAGTGCTAGGAGATGTTTTCACATTTCCCATTATGTGATATTTTTCAGCACGATACATCCGTTTGTGTTGGAAAACTTGCTTCATATTGCATGCTGGAAGGTATGAATGCCACTGAGTGTAGTAAAAGGAGGGGTGACCTCTTACAGGGTCCATAAGCTGGATTTGCTCTGGAAAAAGTCTGGAGAGGGCCTGGAGGAGACTGACGCAGGCAGCCACTCCCAGCCCTGAGCACTGACCAGGAGGATGCCCCTCCACGAGAGCTTTATTCCTCGCCTGGAGGAGAAGGGTGTGAGCCCATGAGCACCCACCTGTGCTCAGCACCGCAAGCTTTGCATGCTTCCCCTTCAATTCAAATAGGGTGAGGTGGAAGCATACCTATCTTCCTCTTTTCTGTAATTAATCTGAGAGAAGAGACCACATGGTGCAGCAGTTGCAAACTGAACACACAGTGGTGGTGAGTCTCTATTGCTTATTTCGAACCCATTATTTCCTCTCTCTTTTCAAGTCAGCCGTATCGTTATTTTGCTCTTGGTGAGCTTTGCTCCATTTTGATTTTTACTCTATTCAGGCTTTTCCATGCAGTCTCTCATACACCTGCTTGTGCAACAAAGTATTAGTTCATTTTATCTGGAGGCAGCTGAACTGATGATAAACAAACTGTTTCAGAAAGTTTTTAGTGGACAGCAGTGTCAAGAAATAACAATTTGCATTATCTTCTTTAGTATGTTTATTACTTCTTCTAAATAATGTTATTTAGCTGACAAATAGCAAATAGAGGCATTCTTGGAATTTATGTTTGTTGCAGATATTATATCCTCTTCCCCCAGCTTCTAAATTGTTACATAAATTAAAAGATTAAATACGTTTTTGGAATATAAAGATCTGGGCAAGACTGAAGATGATTCCTATTTCTAGCTTTTTTATTCAAATAACATATTTATTTTAAAAAAGAAAAAAAAAAAAGAGTAGATTTTTAATTAGGAAATGAACTGATTTAGAAATGTTATAAATATGAATTGTAATTAATTTTGTAACTGTTTAATATACAAAAAGTTTTAACGTACCTTCTTCAGTGCTCCCAGGTGTGAATACTCCTGAGTAGACAATTGAGAGTAGACAGGTCTCGAAGTAAACTGGCACGTTCCAGCCTCTGACTTGAAGTACGATTCCTGTATTGTATGCTCTTGCATATCATTCCCTCAGCTGGTCTTCATAAAACGGCCAGCTGAAGTATTGCTGAGCCTATGGAAATAGGAGCAAGTGTTTCCAGAGCTATCCCAGCAATGTTTTGCTTGTTAGGATGGGACTTCTGCTTCTGTGGATTCCAGCCTTGATGGAAGTGACTGATGTTCTCTGCCACACTCTAATGAGTATTTAAAACATTACGTATTAATGATGTGTTCGGATTATGGACAAAATTCCTCCCAACTGATCTGGCTGCTCCTTTCCTCTAAGGACTGTTCCCTGTGTGACTGCTGCTCTATTAATTGGATGTGGCAAGACTACCAGCTCTATGAGCTTGTGTGTGGAGCCAGAAAGAAACTTCCTGCCTGTGACAGTCGGGTTTGTTATGGAAATCTGTAGGAATGTGCTAGCACTAATGGCAGAAGCCACAATTCCCTTTTTAATTAAAATACTCGATGTTATAATAAAGAGATGATTACTTCACTTATTCTGCGATTTTAGCTTAAAAATAAACTAGTACAATGCTTTTATCTTGATGTACGCATTGTTTGTGGAGAAACACTTCATCTGCTCCTTGTGTTGGGAGTTTGTATCTTATTGGGAAAAAAAAGGACTTGAAAGGTTTGACCCTTGACTGCTTCCCAGCAGTTTTCTGTGCATTGTAACAGCTAAATCAAAAACTGTTGCTCTTTTTTCACACTACTCCACTGATAATCTGGAACACAAAATGTCCCTACTCGAGAGTCAACCACAACAGACACATACACACGCTGCCTTGAGCACCTTGTCTCTTCTAACGTTTCCAAGATCATTGCAGTATCTCCGGTATGTCTGAATGAAGCGTGGATTTTCAAAATTTGCATCTGTACAAAAACAAAGACAAAAGAACTTAGTCTAAATGAGTTAGTCAAGGGCAGGATGGAGGGCTATCGTGTGCAGAACACTGCATAGCCATAACGTTTGGAGAACGGAAATGAAGTTGTACTGCTCGTGCTCTGGCTGCATGGCTTAAACCACGTAGTGGTGTGTAGCAGGTAGGACAGAGGATTTACCTTCGTCCCAGAGATGAACATCCTTGAGCACGTGTTTGTATAGTTTGGCAGCTTAAGCCTGTGAAGCAGGGACAGAGAACAAATTTCAACCTTGCAAATTGGTATCCATCTGTTATTCCTGGAAATCTGTATATATATTTTTTTGATTTGCAGGGGGCAGGTTTCTACAAGATTCCCTGGTGGTGGTTACATTAGCATTTTATACGCTGCTCATTAAAACTCTTGAGCTTTCGTGGCTCTCAGTATTAGTTTTTTAATATGCTACACTTCATATTGGCTTTTATTGCTGCTTTATTTATTTATCTATTTACTTATGTGGCTTCTCAGCTGTTAGGAATGTGGTCTACGCTTGTTTGAGGCTTTTCCTGTCTGTGCACAAAACCTGCTATTGATGTCTTTTTTTTTTTTTCTTGCATATTTTAACACTCTAAGAGTGTTAAAGCTAAGAGCTAACCTTGTCTGTATTTGTCATGCAGATCAATTATTCTACACTGCAAACCCAAATCTCATATTACAGATGGAAACCAAGAACCCTTCTTAGACAGTAACTGGAATTCTCTTCTACCTCTGTACCATATTTCGGCTATACCACAGCTACAGAAATTCATAGCTGAATTGTCTAAATAAATCATTCTTAGCAAATAATGCCTCTTATTCAAAGGACACATGCAAACAATTCCCAGCCAAATGTTACTTATTGGCTTCTAAGTTCATGTGCTTTTTGAAGTGATCCCAATATCACTCTTCTCTTCTGGGCATCTGAACTTGTTTAAAGCAACATGTGGTTTCTCACCCTTCTATAAGAAAAAGGCAATTTCTAAATAGGGTGAAGAAAAATGTCATTTAAAGAAAAGCGTGTTTTATTTTAAGGAGTACATTCATGTTTGTGACGGCAGCTTTACTCAACAGAGAGAGAATTTTCTAGATAAAAAGGTCTTTCTTAGCAGTTATTCTACATAAATTGGTATGGACAATTCAGACAGTTTTAATAACTCCCTATAAGACACTGAGAGGAGCAAAGCTTACATTTTCACAAGGCTTGTGAAGAAAAGATGTGCTTTCTCGTGCATTAATATATTTCATCAGAATTCCTGGGAAGCCGTCCAGCTATACATAGTAAATATTTCGCATACCAATAAAGTGATTCCTCAGCAATTCAACCTCTCAGCACAAATGAGATTTAATTTATGATGAATATCTGCACCTGTTAAACAGTGAAATAGGCTTCTGACATAAGTGATACTTTTGCACTGCTATTTATCTAAATTTTAAAAAGGTCCTCTCCAGACTGTAATCTTTTAAATATTATAATTTCAAAAGCATTCACAGGCTTGAATTTTGAACTTTCACGTTGAAGAGAGAAGGCTTGTGATTTTTGAGCTAAAGTGTGTATATATATATATACATATATATATATATATGCAAGACTAAGATGAGCACCGTCAAGGGATGCCATAAAATGTGCCTATTACCGAATTAGGTATTTGTTTTGTATATCTAATGATAAAATCGATGCCCAGCTCCATCAGAGGAGAGGTCCATCAACCTCTGTCTTTCTAGTATTCAATCAAGATTGAATTTGCAAGCTTTGAGGGAGAGAAATGTTTTTCCATCTTTTGAAGATCCATACTATACTAATTCAAACAGCTTTTTACACAGGGTTGCACCAGTTCACTCAAGCGCTGCTTTCAATATCTTTTCATTAAATCGATGCAAAAGGTTGTGTTGACCTTTTAAATATATATTTAAATCTGATCAGTGGAGCTTAAATCAATTAGGAACTGATTTTTAGCAAACTCTTAAGGCAAATAAGTGTGTCCACACGGGGTTCCTCAGCTGTTCAACGAATTGAAGTGAAATCCAATTTAAATTAAGCAGCTGCAAACAAACCGCTGTTGTGCTGTGTGTGTGAATCCCAAATGTGCCCTCAAAGTTGTTTCTTGCAAACTTTCTCTTTAACTTGAAAGAGAACCCGAGGGAGATGTGGTGAGCTGAGTGCATTCCACACAGCTCGGGCAGGAATGAAGGGGTGACTAAACACGGCTGCAAAGAGCTTCCAAGCGAACATCCAGTGTTGAGCTGAAAGTGGCATGCCAACCTTTTCCTTACTGTCAAATGGCCATCTGTTTTCTGCTCTTCTCTCTCATCAGCTCTTAACTGCAGCGAGTAAGTCTGGTGGCATCAGGACACCACTGCTCACCAGACTCCACCAGGAGGAGGTTGTCTCTATCCCGCAGCTAAAAACATCTGAAGAGAGTTTAAAGGAAATCCTCCCCCAGTACAATCAGCTCACGCTTGCTGGGAACTGGGACACGTGGGATACCCAGCCTTTAGCTTGCCTTCACAGCAGCCCTGGTGTTTTCATGGAGCAGATTATTCCTCTCTCCTAAAGCATCACCAAAGACTTTTGCAGGGCTGCAGAGAAGCCCGTTGGTCTTCAAACCCCTTTTTTCTACAGGGGAATTGCAGACATTTTGATCTTACAGTATAAAAAGGAAGAGATGCAAAATGAACTGCACTCCGTAATGATTCTCAATGCACGTAAGATGGAACAAAATGTGTTTGTGGAAGGGACAGATTACCTGATAATTTCTGCACACCAATAAACCCGCAACCTGGGTTTTGACGATTAAATTTAAAGAAGTAAAATACACGTACAATAAAAAAGACAGCAAGGGAGAAAGGAGTAAATAGAAAGAAATAGCAAGGCAAACGGAGGGAAAGCTAGTTCAGCATAAGCAACTACTTTAATTATTAATCAGCTAGCATAAGAATGAGTTTCACTCATGAGCTTTTGGGGGCTGTTGGTCCCTCAACCTCCCCCACCCAGATAAATTATCATCCGCTCAATTTTCCCCTGTCCTAAAACTGGACGAGAAGGAGAAACAGTTTTCCTTTTACTCTCCATAATGTTTTAATTAACTGAGTTTCACTATATGAAAGATGAGTTAGGAGGAATCTTCCTGAGCTGCAGGCTCCTTTCTAACCAGAGGCTGCTATTCAGTGGGGTTTTGAAGACGCTTTCTTTGCTAGTCCAACCCCCAGCATGAGAAATGTATGTAAATGCAGGTACTTTGTCCCACTTCATGTGACCAGAGGAAGGTAAGAGAACAGGGCACTGGTTTTATGACTCCAGGGAATTAAAAGGGTCTGGTATGTGACGGTTTGTATGCACGTGGTGTTGTCAGGCCTCTGGCCTCTTCTTTTCCCAGCTTCCCTGATTCCTCAGAATTACTTATCAGATTCCCATTCAGACCTGTGCAACCAGTTATCTTGAATGATCGCAGACACACAAAAAAGAGGGATATGGGATGTGAGTGAACTTGAATATAAGGATCTTCCTTGATGATAAACTAACGAGTATTTCTATACAATGAGGTAAAGGAGTCATCTCCTTGACAGCTGTAGTAAACTCTGGGCCAATACAGAACTTCCTGTGTGTCTCATTAAAACCTCCCTGAAGCTCTTGCATCATGTCCTGTCCTTCTTTTTCTTAACTCATATTGAAACAGCAGATAGGTGGGAAAGTATTCCTTCAGCCAAATATGGCTTTTTCCTTTCTTTGCAGGAATTGGGAGGGATCCTCTATTATTTTTATTTTTTGAAAAAGGACAAATGGGGGGTGGCAAATGCAAAGCTGTGGCTTGAAGCTTCTCACCTCCTTTTAAACAGCATCACTCCACACTGACCCTGTGGAGGAAGCTCCCAGACCACCCTTGCTGATAATATTTTTCTCTGATTTTATTGCTTATTCCCTCTCTGTGGCTGTGCCATATTCAAGACTGTCGAGAGTAGTTGTAGATAAGAATATGTGTAAACAGTGTTTCAGTGTCTCCCACACACCAGTCTGGAACTGCCTCTCCTCATGTTACCAAGCGTTCATGGATTTCCCAAATCAGTAGGAGTTCATTGATTTATATGTAGGCAAGCGTGTGTTACTACTTTGGCTACTCCTGTGGTTTTTCCTTGCTACTATTAATTAGTCTGCTAGTTTTTACATTGTTGCTTACTTGCAGTAGTAGATGCATATAACTACTTGAATTGAGCTATCATAACATTCTCTCTTTTTTTCTTTTTTTTTTTTTTTAAATCCTCACTAAATGGATAAAAGGTGCTTTGTAAACTTTGCCTAAGCAACGAGGGACATCCAGACTATGACCCGGTGCTCAAATCATCAAATCATCTAGGTTGGAAAAGTCCCGTAAGATCACCAAAACCAACATCACCCAACACGACCAAGTCTGCCACGAAAACACGTCCCTAGGTGCCACATCCACACGTCTCTAATTCCTCCAGGGACAGCAACTCCACCACTTCCCTGGGCAGCCCATTCCAGTGCTTAACCACCCCTTCCTGAAAATTCTTCCTGACACCTAATCTAAACCTTTCCCGAGGATGGAGAGCATCGAGGGGCAGGAGGAATGGGTCCAAAACCTTTCTTTGGAATCTGCCCAACATCCTCACTGTCATGCACGGGGACCCTTCTGTCCTGGTGATGTTTCTCTGCAGCAGCTGATGGTCAGGCATGGGGTGGGGGTGAGGAGCCCATCGTGAGGACGGGTTTATTTGCTGAGCCTGGAACCACGCTCCCTGCTGCCCTTTTTCATGTGTGGGGAAAGGCTGTTTGCAGTAAATTGGGCACAGTCATTAAGTACCATGGCTTTTGCAAGCATCTGGTAGCCTGCAGGCTGGTTTTGAGTCATGACGGTTGGATGTTATTTTATCTGCAAGTTATCAAGCAGCTTGAGGTGAAACACCATGAGAAAGGAAGAGCAGCAATTAGTCACCATCCCATGAAAGGCTGCAACCTGCTCCCTTCTCTAAATCTCATCTGTTCTCCTTAGCCAGATTACTGGGGGTAGGAGGCTCCGTTTCTCTCCTGAGGTTTTAGTACTGGATTGCAAAGCCAGTGGTACTACATGGGGGTATAACATGACCATCATCTGGAAAACATGCACAGAGGCAGGGGGGCTGGGTTTATGCAGAAACCAACCATAGTCTGGTCCAAAAATCTATGGGATATATTGCTTAATCTACCCCATCTCTGTTCTTTGAATTCAGGTTTATTTTACCAAGCACTCTGGATTAGCGGGTCATGCTACAGAGCCTTGGTGGGAGGTTGTTTGCTCACCTCATGAACTTTGAGAAGTTTTGAGGCAACATGGAAAGACTGTAGGTTCAGTTTTGTCCCAATCAACATTTGTGAATGCTGTCTGTTTGGGCCTCCACAAAAGCACATGGTGCTAGAAATCCCAACTTAGTCAAATCAAATGTTTTTAGTGGCATCAGCAGCTGGAGGGCAGACAGCCAGGCCCACAGATATTTAAAAAGTAATAAAATGTGCTTGACTTCCACTCCTTGGTTTGCAACCACTGAACAGAAATGAGTCTCATATACCAGGTAATTCCTGCTAGATGCTGCTTAGGGCACCATCAAAAACACACCTTAAGCACTGAGAAGGTGAAGGCGAAGCACAGGAATGCAACAGCAAAAGTATTTTATAACAGTAAACTTGAGGTTTGTAAGCACTTAGTGGAGGACTGCCTCCCCCTATTCCCTGCGCTTTGCTCCTGACTGACTTGGAAGGCCCAGCCCTGCTCTCATGAGCATGGTTAGGGAAAGGTGTTGCTCTAAAGAGGGTTTCAAAGTATTTAAATTCTGTTTTCTGTCAGATTTTCATTCCTGAGGGTGACCTGAGGGCCCCAGATAGACCCCCCTTGGTGTGCGCGCCGAGGCTGACAGCGTGGTAAAGGCTGAGGCAGCGGGGACAGGAGAGCAACATTTTCTGTCAGCATTTAACTTAAAATTCAGTTAATTTGGGGGGAGTTCCTCTCTGTTCTGTGTGGATCTCTCTGCTGTGGTACACTGGTGGGTTAAGTGTTGTTGGTACAGCCCCCAGGCCCCTGCCTGGCACCTGTATAGGGGCAGCTGTGGGAGCCAGGCCTGCAAGCGGCTGCCCCTCACGAATGGTTCCCCAGTGGTCCATGTGGAAAAACACCAAATGCATGTGTATGGGGGCATCATACTACTGATAAAACCCTTGTAGGGAAATGGTGGTGGCTGCAGGGGGGAAAAATAAGGCAGAGACAATCACAGGACCATAAAGGGGAAGGACAATGATCGAAATAACAGGCAAGGGGTTCGGAAGGTAACTGCACTGAAGCCATGAGGCTGCTGGTGCCCTGCCTTCTGGAACAGTTTGTGACGACTGGGAGAGGGAGTTTGCCTTGTTTTAATCGGGAGTAACCGTACTCAGGGCAGTTGTCATCTGCCACCTCGTCTGCCTGCCTCCCTGCCTTTTCGGCTTGGCAGTCTCCCCATTTTCCCCTGCACGTCCCGGTGCTTTGACAAATGAGCCCCTCTTCAGGGCATCCCCGGCCATGGGGGCTGCGTTTCTCTCGCGGTTGGTGCTCCTCAGAGCTGCAGCTGCCGCCACCTCCCCACCACACAGCCTGAAGGGGGTAAAACAGGTCTGGGGGGGGTGCTCCTAGGGGCAGGAAACCACAGGTGGCACCGCCACCAGCACCCAAGGCGTTACTCCAGGTAGGCTGCAGCAGGCTCAGACCTTCCTGCTGCGGACTGGGCAGTGCCGCCACCGGTTTCGTGCTGTGAGGCACACGGAGGCCTGACACAGCTGCCGGTGCCGGTGTTACCGCGCGTAAACGCGTGTCGGTAAATAGCGTTAAATAAGCACAAGGGAGAGGGGTTCCGTCATTTTATTCCACATCGCTTGGTGTCTTGTGGTGGTGTTTTGGGCTTGTTTTCTTCATGGCCAGGGCTCTAGTGAGTTGAGGGGACGTTAATGTGTATTTGGGGCTGAAATGTGCGTTTTTATTAAAAATCTCGCTTTGAACAGAGCTGCTTCACTCAGCAGCCCTCACTGAGGAGCCCTCACTGAGGAGCCGCCTCCCCCCAGCCCCCCCGACCCTTTCCAGGGCTCTGTCCCTTTAATGCCCGGCCCCGCCCCTCCCCTCCCCCACCGGCTCCAGGCGCGGCCCCGCCCCTCGCGTTGCGCAACCCCCGCGGGGGGGGGGCGATGAGGTAACGGCGCTGGGGGGGGGGGGGCGCGGCCCCGCCCTGCGCGGCGCCTTTAAGAGCCTGGGTCACGTGACCCCAGCTCCCGGCCTGCCCTGGGCGCCGGGCCCCTCCCGCACCTGTTGGGGGCGGGGCTTAGCGGGAGCCCCGCCCCCCTCCTCTCCCCCCCTCCCGCACCACCCCCCCTTCCCCTTTCCGCCGCGCATGCGCGCTGCGCGGCAGGGCCGGATCGCGCATCCAAAATGGCGGCCGCGATGGACGTGGACACCCCCAGCGGCACCAACAGCGGCGCGGGCAAGAAGCGCTTCGAAGTGAAGAAAGTGAGGCCCGGCGTGGCGGGGCGCGGCGCGGCGGGCCCCGGGGGGCCGGTCCCGGTCCCGGTCCCGGTCCCGCTGGCACTGAGCGGGGCGGGGGCGGCTCCGCGCTGCCCTCCCGGAGCCGGCCGCCCGGCCGCACGGCGGAGGGGCGGGGCTTGCGGGGAGCTTGGCGTGCGTCCCAGCCAATGGCCTTCGAGCGCGGAGGGGAGCCGACCAATCAGCGGGCGCGGGCCGGTCCTGTCAGCGCCCGCCCGGCCGCTCCTGTCAGAGGCGGGGGTGGGGGCCGTGGGGTCGGGGCGCGCTGCGCTGCGCCGCGCCTCAGCTGGCCCCGGGGCTGGGATCATGGGGAAGCGATAAGGGTGCGCGATAAGGGCCGCTTACAGCCGTGCTGGTACTGGCCCGGTGGCCCTCAGCAGCACTTGTGAGTCTGCGTGCCTCCTCCTTCAGAATCCACAGGTTGTGGGAAGGAGGAGAAACGCTGACATGGAAATAGAGAACACTACAAAAAATACACGGCAGTGCAGGCAGTAGGGTCAGGGACTGGAAACGTAGGAAGAAGCAAAACACACAGACTATGTAAGCAGTAAACGAAGGCCATCACGTCTACCAACATACCATTGGGTTGTGTTGAACATTGAAGGTAAACCCATCTGTGTTGGGAATTTACAGAAGACACAACTCTGGATTTTTGTAGGGAGGAGGCAGGAATAAAACGGCGCTATGTTTCTCCGCATAGCTGGTGGTAACAACATCATTCTGAATCGGTTTGCTAAAATTGCCACGGAATTTTTTAGCCAACCCGTCCACTGAGGTAGCATGGAACAGAGAGATTCCTCTTTTCATCTGTATTTTATCTTTGAAAGGTTTATTTGGCAGCACTTTCAGATTTTTTTATTTTTGCAAAAGAGATGGGTCAGGAGTCGGTGAGGGGCAAAGTCAGTGATGGTTCTGGTTGTTGGCCCCAACCGTTACTGGAAGAACTGGTGCAAGTAATGGAAATTCCTCGTAACAAAATGGCATCTGTATTGCCTTTCTCCAAAGCACTGTCCTTTCCATCACAGCTGAGGATGTGGCACAAGGAACGTCCATGTCTACACATCTTGAATAAAAATGCAGATGCTTGCAATTGTTTGACAAAAAATAAAAAGGGGGTGACTGAGGGAGGTACCTGATTCTGAAGCTGTGTCCGAGAGGTATGTGTGAAGGCAGTGTACCACTGCTTTCCAGCAACGCTTCTCAACTCATGAGAAAGAATTACTCTGGAGATAAATGATTTTTTAAAATATCCCAGCGTTTCCATTTCAGAAATAAATGGGATCTTGAGGAAGTACATGAACTGTCATATGCTATAAATTGAGTGAAAATTATGTTTTTCTTTTGCTTCTTTTTTCCCCCCTCTCTAGTGGAATGCAGTAGCTCTCTGGGCATGGGACATTGTGGTTGACAACTGTGCCATTTGCAGAAACCATATTATGGATCTATGTAAGTATACAGTGGGGAAGAGAGCTGACAGTTCAGACATATACATGATGCACAGCTGAAATTTCCACTGTTCAGGTTATATTTCAGTAAATCCAGCTTTCAGCTCAGAAATAAGTCTTTGCAGAGCAAATACTAAGCGCTATTTTACATAAGGCTGAAGTTCTGTAATCTCTTTTTTGTGACTGTACTGTTCTTCCCTTACCCTTCTCTTCTAAAGAATAGAATCACTTGGTACTGTATCTGCAGAAGAGCTGATGGTGCTGAGTGTGTTTTGAATGCAAGCAAACAGAAGGAAAGGAAGTGATAATAAAGAGCCAGTAGGAAGTCAAATTATTTAGGGTCGACAGGTATTGCTCACAAAGAGAGGCGTTAGAGGTTAGGGCTGTGGGCGTTGGGACAGGTATCAACTTTTTGATGGCAACCATTAGGAATAAATCTTGTGCTGCTTTCTGTGTCCCACTGGCCAGGAAAGGCTCAAACCAGTGACTTTTTTTGACTCCTTGTTCTACAAAAGCTCCCTTAGTTAGTTTGTGTTATACCATGGGGAATTTTATGGCTACCTAGAAAATGAACTGGTTGTTTACAAACAGGATAATCAAATATTAAAACTGAAGACCAAGTATTGCTACTACTGATTTGATTTTTTTTTTTGACAGTTCACTAAAAAAAACATGCTTGCTGTGTTGGAAAATAAATTAATAATAGGATTAAGTACAAACATTTCTATTGTGAAACAGGTGTGCATATACAAAGTCACTGGTTTTAGTCCCGTTAAGGATTGGTAATGAGTACAAAACCATTTTTTTTTTCCCTCAAAAATTTGGCAGGATATTACTTACACAACAACTGTCCATTTTTATTATTTTTTTTTTTCAGTAGCAAGGGACAAAATACCTTTCAAGATACCCCAGACAGAAATTTGTCTGCATTACTAAAATGGTAGGATTGTGGGACCCCAGAAAGCAAGAGCTACGATATCTGAGAAAGGCTAGGCACAATTCCGTTGTGATAGCTTTGTTAAAGTATCAAAACTCAGCACAGGTAATGGTAACACTGTCTATAAGCCTATATGAAACCAAAAAAAAAAGTTTATAGTAGCGATTGGTGAGAGATGCACCTGATTTCACATTATAATTAAACATTTGTTACAGAACTACTTTCAGAAGTTTTTATTGTGTTTTGTTTTATAAAATAAAAAAGAAAGCATACTAACACAGGGCTGAAACTAGGTTAAGCAAGTTGACTTCTTTGTTTTGAGACAGTTGTGTTTGTATTTTGAGCCAGCTACTTCCTATCCACCCCTCACTTTATTCTTGGTTATTAGAAAGGGAATGATGACACTAAAAACAAGTGATAATAATGATATTGAAATACACCAAATTCCTTTGGCATAAAAATGTACTTTAAAAGTACCTCTAACCTGTACCACACTGAAAAATAGTTGAGGTTGACACTGACTTCAGCTTAGTCTCTCATGTTTATGATTTATTAGAGAGGAGAAAGCTGGAAAGAGTGTAGACAGATGCTACTTTTTCAGTAGTGAATTTATTCTGTTGAAAGTGCATAGGTAGGTTATGGAAAAACAGCGAAGGAAAAGCAGATGGGTAATGTAGGGTATTTTCTTTTTCCTTTTTTTCCAATCTTTTTTTGAGTTGTTCAAGCATAACACGTTATTAGTTAGGGTATGAGCAACATTATGAAAAGCCTGAACTGCAAATGGTGGACCAAAATTGACAGTATACAGAGTAGAAAGGGTATCTAAATTGGTGTTCTGAGATCAGTGTTGGCTCTGGATTTACTTACTTCCTTGTTACAGGTCATTAATGATGTTAAGCAACGCTTTAATTAGATTTTCAAACATAAGATGTGAAGAGATTGGAAATTGAGGAAAAATTGCTAGAACGTACAGGGAAGAACAACAGAAGGTTCAGTTTGATAAAATGCAGGGTACAAATGCCTCCCTCGCCTAGTGATGAAGGGAAACCTTAAAAGGGCAAACATGAAAAGAGTGATAAGTACCGCCAGCCACGCTAATGGAGGATTGTTAACATTATAAATCCAACATCTGAAACTGGGATGTAACGATGTTAAGGTTTCATGCAGCCCTCCCAGTGCATGTACGTTATGACTTGGTTGTTGGTAATAAGGACAAAGGATTCCCCTGACCCTCAATACGGTTTATTTTCAGCACACAGAAGGGATGAGCAGACTTTCGGTGTTTTGTTTTTGTTCTTTTCTGGAAGGACCCACTTCCTCTTTAGATTTTATGTAAGCAGTGTTCCTGATTTCTTCAAAAGTTTGCTCTTTGGTGCTATCATTGCAGCGTGGCAAGCTGAGTGTTAGGAAACTCTGTGGTTGGGTTACCTTCTCATCTGAAATGTGGAATGCAGTCTTGTAAGGTGACCAGTGTACTTTTGAACCGTATAAAATGTGCCATCCAAATAGTGGTCCTTTTCTTTGGTAGTAAAATGCAAAGTATGAATTCGATGGTCTGGTTTCACAAGGATGGACAAATTGGTTAGAATCCAAAGCAGAATCTCAGGATGCTTAACAGGTTAGTTGGTTTTGGCTTTCTGAGAAGAACAGAACAGAACTAAGTATATAAAGTTTGCTAAGTCATGTATATATAGTTTGCTAAGTCATAAGTGAGCGTGGAAAGTGATAGCTGTGTACAAATATTTTGGGAGTGTGATTCTAAGAGGAAATGCTGACTGTCACACAAGGGGGCTATAAGTAGAAGGAATCATGACGATATGACAGGAGGAATTTAGGGTAAGTATTTGGAAAAACCTGCAGGTAATTCTTAAGAAATGGGGAAAATTGCAAGGGGAAAGTTCTGAAAACCATCTGAAGTTTGAAAAACGGAATTGGAGAACTCAGTCAATATTTTGTAAGTAAGAAATGTACAAGTTTTCTTGCCTGTTTTTGTTGTTGTTTTTCTGCCTCCGGTTTAAAGCAATGTGTGCTGCCAGCCAAGGTATGTGCGTTTTGTTCTGTTCTTCCCAGTGAGTCAGTGCCTTCAGAGCATCTCTTTGCCCCTTGCTTTCTAAGGTTAAAGGGAACCCGTACCATGGTTGCCCTGGCTCAAGGAGAAGCCATTTTGAAGAGCTCTGTCATCAAATTTAGCAGTGGGCTGTTGCTGCAGGAGGCGTGTGCTTGACTTCTGATACCTGCCACTGTGACTACCTACATGTAAATCTCGGGGTACTTGGGTTATAAACCTTCAGGAGGTTTCTGCAACAGGAGAAGTCCATGGAGAGGGACGGTTCCCAAGAGATGCTGAGATTCAGAAGTTGCCATTATGCAATATGCGTTGCTCTAACTCCCAGTGTTGGAACACTTCCATTGTCTCTTTCACATTTATTTACAGGTAGCTCGACTTTTAGCTCCAGATACTCTGCCAAAAGCAAGGCAAAAGAAGAGGAGTTCAGTATTCCTCCAGTGCCTGTTACTGTCTCTCTTTCATCGCTTCTTTTGGGGCAGCAGCCAGAAAATAGCTCATCTTTCTTCCATAGCCAGAATCATCAGCTTTCATTTTCTGCTGCGGGCTGTCCATTTGTATGGTTGCATAGTTGATATCTTGTCCCTTTTTGAAATTAGGATAGTGGGAGTCCGGGAAGTGCTTCAGCTTTTGGGATTTCTTTTTTTGGCAGCTGAAGGTAGCAGTGCCAGCAGTAGTCTCCAGCCTGTTTGATGGGGGAGTTAAATCTGGCTGCCTTGTTGGGAGGGCCTTACATCACCGTGAGAGAACTCCTCTTCAGCTATTTCTGCAAAAGTTCATCTGTCCTCTTAAGCTTTTGGGACTGTTATATTTTAGACTGCACTTGTTGGTCAGCATGTGACACTTAAATGAGTTCTGGTCCTGCTCCTCTCCCTTACCTAAACCGTCTGTCTTCCCCCTCATTCACACTCAAAATGTGGGATCCTTTAAAGCCTGGAAAAAAAAAAAAATCTGGGTTGTGATCCACAGGGCCCAGCTAACAGGTTAGGGCCACATAGGGGGCAAAAAGGCAAAGCGACATGAGAACGGGCTAGATGGATTTCAGATCTAATATGCCCAATATCCTGTCTCCAGCAGGGAAAGAGAAGAAACAAAATAAGGATACCGTGTGCTGCAATACTTGCCCAGCTTTCGTAGACTTCTGCAGTAAAGGTTGCTTGCCAGTTGACTTTTTTTTTTTTCTTCAAATGGATTTCCTCTCCATCTTTCACTACTCATCTTTTCATCATTTTCTGCTAATGTACAGACTTGGGCCAAGTATTTCAAACTAACATATGTAGGATAAGCAGTAGGACTACGAGTCTGTATCACAGGAACAGTGAGATTTCTGCAGCAAATTGTAAACAGGTGCACGTTTCACCAAAGTGATTGAGGCTCTTCAAGGTTCTTGAACGCCTTCCATTTTCTTAATCAGATTTAGTTTTATTGCTGCATGTGTTGATGGCTGAAGGCATGAAGTCATCAGACTTTTCAGCCGTACTTTTCAGCTGAACTGGTTTTGTTCTCTTCTGCGGGCTGGCCAAGGACTGAGCTTTGGACCTTCTGTTGTGTATCGTATCGAGATGTAAAACGTCATTAACAGAGGTTCATTCAAACTGTGCTGAGCAGTTGTTGCTACTGAGCTTCCTTAGACCTGAGTCTTGCTGTGAGTAACTTCCTGTGACTGAGGTTAACCCATCTCCCTTGCATGTCATGAGAAGTTGGCTTTTCTCTAACTTCGTTCATCTCCACAGCTGAAAGGGAATACAAAATGGAGGAAGGGATAAATAGGACGGAAAAAATAAAGATCATGTTTTTCAGCTGAACCTGTGGGGCATGAAGTTTTTTGAATTCTTAATTTGTGAATCAGATTCCTTTTCCTCAGAGCATGTTTGAGCAAACGAAACGCAAACAGCGAATTGGAGCTCGTTCAGACGTTATCTTTGCCAGGAAAAAAGATCTGCAAAAAAAGAAAGCAACAAGCCCATGTATCAAATCCTAAGCTGATCGTCTATCAGCACGCCTTCTTAAACCATTTTGGCTTGACTTTTAAATGAAGCATCCTTTAGCAGAAAGCTAGATTAAATCGTTGGTCACAGGTTTGTGCTGCTGCCTGTGGAGGAGCTGGAAGTGTTTTCTTATTCTTCGGAAATTTCTTCCTGAGCTGGACCAGAAGTAAATTGCTCAAGCTCTAGAACAGAGAATCAGGTTGTTGGATTTATTTTCCTAGAGCAGTTCTTCCTTCCTCAGTCTCTTACCCATGCCACCTGAGACAAAACGTAAAACCTAACCCAAAGCAGTCTCTGTCCTCTTTGGGGTCATCCCACATACTCATCTGTCAGGTACAAAAAGTTCAAAATACACATTTTAAACTTTTTTTTTTCCTGTGTTGTTTTTGGTGGTATACTTACCTGTCACGAGACCATGGGAAGGAAGCAGACAAAGCCCATCATTACGTGAGCAAATTAATTTGTAAATGTAACTAATGGTACCAAACGTCTGACAAGATGAATGAATTTATATTCCGAGAAACCTGGATAAGAAATTTCAATAAACTTTTCTTCAAAGCTCCGCTGCGACTGATAATCAGAACAGATGCATTAAAACACAAGGGGAACCAAATAAAAATATTTATCCTTCAAATTTGGAAAACAGACACATGCCGCTGGTGGATGAGCTAAGTACTGCTGCCATCTGGAACTTTGGAATATTAAAAATGTAGAGGAAGAAGGAAAGTGAGATGAAATATGTTTTGATCTAATAATTTTAGAAAAACAGTATGCATGAAAGCAACTGCTCTTGCCACTTTTTGATGTAATAAATGCAACAAAACTTTCTGATATAATAAATGCAATTACAACCCTGTTGTAATGAAGGATACTAGTGGTTGGTGTTGCATGTACATCTTTTTCTCCTGTGTTTATGTGTTTAATTTTTGTTTCCGCAGGCATAGAATGTCAAGCAAACCAAGCATCAGCTACCTCTGAAGAGTGCACAGTTGCATGGGGCGTCTGCAATGTAAGGGAAACTCTTTGGTTGCTGAGCTCACGTGCAGTGATGTTACCCCTTTTTCTCTTGACTTGGGACAAAGCTAGTTCTCTAAAACGTTTCAGATAATCCACTAGAAAAAAAAAACATCACACACACAACTTTAAACACTGTCTGTTTAGTAGTGTGTGTAAAGGAGAGAGAAGGGGGGAAAAAACTGAGTGAGAGTTCGAGAGGTGTATGAGGAGGACACAGAAGAGAAGGGAGGAAGGGACGCCTTTACCTATATTTCTGGAAGCAGAACAGATCTTTAATTTTGATCAGGATTTTCCTGATCAAGGTCCTGCGTAGGGGCCATGCCTCTTAATTTTTTTCTTTCCAGATAATAGGATTACTCGAATGTCACCATGCTTGATTTGTCTTTATGCAGGCTGATTCAAGGAATCCATATGGGGTAATTAGGTGATTTGCTTTCCCTTTTGGAGGCAGACCAAATTGGTTCTAGTGTATAATCTCCAGTTCTTCGTTTGTGGCCATAAATGCTCCTTTGTACATGGTCCCAGTAGTATGTGAACTCAAACCTGCCTGCCTCTTAGCTAGCCTGGACCTGAGCTCGAAGACATATTTTTCCATAATGGAATAACTCCCTGTTCACCCATCCTATCCTCACTGTGCTGTGGGATCAAGTTACAGTGAGATAATGCTGAAATAGGATTATAAATGTACCAATTCCCTCTGTAAAGGACAAGAGCAAATTTTGAATCATATGAGAATATTCTGGTGTCAAAATGAAGATTTCTGCCTGTAAAAGTTACCACGAATGGGACCTTGGCTTTGAGTAGCTATTTGGGGTGTGGAAGAGGGTGTCTGTGCTAGGCACAGAACAGAGATTTTATTTTTTTCTTTCTAATTTTGTAAGTTCATTTTTATTCAAGTGTTAGTTTGTCCAGAAGATTGTTGGAGAGCGGCAGCGTGTACACATGTATGGTCCTTGCTACTCGCTGTGAAACCCCCTTTCTTGTCTTTCTGATGCTGCTGCTTATCAGCATCTGCTCTGCCAATTTTAGCAGCCGCTAAACTCCGTGCTCTCTCCTTCATCAGAAGTCAGTTGCTTGCTGCTGCGTGTGCTGTGAAACGGGCTGCCTGCTGCCATTTCACTCCTTTCATTTCTCTCTGAAAATGCAGACCGGTTCCTCGCTTCTCCCAGTGAGCTGGAGGATCCGTCCTCCCTGCCTTTGTCTGCAGACGCTTGCTGCTCTTTTCTTACCGCGATGCTTTCTGTGGTAGTTTGCACATTGAGCTCTGTTAGCGTGTTCTGAAATAATGTGACTTGCGTTTTCTCTTCCAGCATGCTTTCCACTTCCACTGCATCTCTCGCTGGCTCAAAACTCGCCAAGTATGTCCGCTGGACAACAGGGAATGGGAGTTCCAAAAGTAGGTATCCTGCAGAGATTTGGAGATGAAAAATCTAATTGCCCTCCTGCTAATAGAAAGTAATGATGTCATTTATGAGGGTAATCTCGTGGTTGTGGGTCCGAGGGCATAGCTGCTGTTGGGAAAGGGTTTTTTTCTTTTCCACCTTGCTGTATAGTGACCTTCCCTTAGTCCCATGGTGGTGAGGAGCTCTGAAGGAAGCCCAAGTAGCTGTGGGGTACATGGGAGCTGTTAGAAAGTAGTGATTCCTATCGACCTTCTCTGTAACGAACAGAGAGCAGAGGAGAAATGGAATTCACTGACAGTGGAGCCTCAGGTGAATGTAATACTGCTGCATGAGCTGTTTGGGCTTAGAAAATGACCTGAATTTAGCTTCTGTTTCGAAGCATTTATACCAAAATGTCAGAAGTCTTGTTGAGGCCCTCTGCATTGTGACAATTTGGTTTGTAACTCTAATAGGATCAAAGATTAATACAGCTCTTTCCTGGCATCTTGAACGTAGGTGTCCACATAGCCACTGCCACAGCCTTGACCCATTTATTCGTGATTTATACTTTCATTTTGTTTTGTATTCTTTGGAGGTCTGTTGTTAGACTAAGAATGGGAAACACACGCGTGTTTTTTTGAGGGATGATTGTATGTTGGCAGTGGGTAGTAAGCTTGTCACCTGCTTCGTTTATCCCTATCCTGTGCCATTTATCTCTTAACTGTGGGTTCACTTTCTTTTTTTCCTTCCCCCTTTTTTAAAGCATATTAATTCTAACTAGAGGCCAGATTAAAACAAAGCAGAACATAATAAAACTCTTCAGGATTCTCTTTTTTTTATTAAAAAAATCATTAACCTATTGTATACTTGCAGGTACGGACACTAGAGATGGTCGTCACGCTTCTTACGTCGTCACCCTCAGTTGTTCGTGTCCCTCTGGGTTTGTCCTAGCAACTTGAAAAATCAGCAGTGAATGCCATGTAACCCGAACTCCTCCCTGTTGTGTACCATTGAATAAAATCTTGCCGGAGCCTCCCGTCTGAGTGTGCCCTCCTTTCATGAGTGCAAAGTCGGTGAACGAGGAAGGAGGATTATCTGTAGACTTCAGCCAGGGAACCCTTAAGCTGGGCAGCTCCTCCTGTCAGCGTGCCCAGCTCCTGACTGCGGGTTTGGTTGCTCTTCCACGTGACTCAGAACCACGCCTCTGGCCCGCTGAAGTCAGCATCGAGCTGGGCGCGGGGCATGCCTGGCTGAGTAATTTATGCAAATGGCATTTCTGGTGGACCTGCTTCTTGCGGCTGGGCTGAAATGGTGATCTGTACAGTTAGGGGTTGTGTCACTGTTAGAAGTTATTCTCTCTTGCTTCGGCTCTAGCTTGACTAAACCAGCTCCCCTGCAGAGGAACAATTCAGTACCTGTTTGCAGTTCCATCTGTTGAGCTTGGGAGATAGTAACTAGACGTTCAGATTTTTTTTATCAGTGGTCATAAAGCACTTCTGTGTCAGGTGCAAGCAAACCTGGGAAATTCACCCGATAGATTGACTGCAGAGCTGCAAATAAGCGGTGTATGAACAGACTCATGCGGTGTATGAACAGACTCATGCTGGGTTGGCTTTTTACTGGTATTTTCCCAACCCACAGCTCTTACGGGCCAGATGTTGTGACTGAAAACTGCACCGTGTTTTGTTCGGTATCTGCTGTGCCAACCGGTGTCCTCTTCGCTACATCAAAATTTGGCTCCCATCTTGACAGCCTCAGCAGATGCCAGGGATTCGAACAAGGTCAGAGGAATCCTTCCTGCTACGAAAGGCTGTGTCCCTTCACGTCCGCTGCAGTAATAATGATAAATTTCTTGTGTTATTTGTGATGTTACCTTTTCATCCACACGTTTTGCCTCGCTATTGAGGATGGGACATCTGATGGCTGATGTTAAACGTTAATGTACTACAGCCATAGGGAAAGGATCGTCATCGATGGAAGCAGAACTTGCAGGTTTTTTGGTAATTGCTGGAGCTTTCTTTAACCTGCAGCAAGCAAATATCGGGATGATTTTACCAGCTGTTGTCAGCGCTCTGAAATGATAGGGTTTACTGGTTTTTACCCTGAAGAAGAAAATGGAATGAGCAGAATCAGGGGAGTTTTATCGCTAGACAGCTTATTTACACGGTTCAGCGGGCACAAAGCTCATTCTGAATTCACAAGGTAGTTTTGGTGGGGGGACAGGAGTGGAGCAGAAAAGGGGAAAGATGATCTCAGTGGTGGTCAAAGCGTTCATCCAGGTGGCGGGATAGGCAGCGAAATGCTGTTCCCTGGGATTTGAACTCCCACCTGAATGTCCCATCCAGGCATTTCCCTCTCCTTTCTGGCTTTCCAGCTGCTACAGGTCTGATTCACTTGTGAAGCTCTGGGCTCTGTGGTGACCTGAGGCAGCTCTGGCACGTGGCTGTGCTGTTTTTGGTAGCGTGCATTAAGGTTGCATGCATTAAGGTTGTGTTTGGGGGGAGAGGGAAAAGCTTCGGTGAGCGATCTCAGCAGCTGTGGGGAGCATAAAGTGAAGGGAAGGGGGATCTGCTTTGTCCCAGGGCACACAGAGCCCTGTTCCATGGCTCTTGCTCCGACTCGCACCGCTCTGCGCTGGCTTTGGCAGCACGGCCCCATCCCTGCAGGTGGTGGGAGGGGGAAGGCCCCCTTGTCCCCGCTGTCCTTTTTCCCTAAAGCAACCGTCGCTGCCACTCACCCAGGGCAGTGCCGTTTGCCCGCTCTGTAAATGGAGAACGTGTCTGGATTGTGAACCCAGCATAAAATCAGGAGGAGGCGGTGGTTCGAACTGCACGGGGCTGCAGCTGTCCAGCTGAGGGGAAAACAAATCGCCGATGGGCCTGCAGCAGAGCAGGGACGTTGCCGTCCTGCTGCTTTCCGCAACGTCGCCGGCTGCGGTGCTGAGCAGGCCCCGCGGGGAGGGCTTGGGGCATGCCGCTGCGGCCAGACAGCTGCTTCCTTTCCCATCCTGTGGGGAGGAGGCAATGAACTTCAGATGCTGCCCGGCATCAGCAGTGCCTGCTGCACCACGTCCCTGGCTGCTAATTCATAAAAATGTCCGAATCAGGTGCCGGGATGGTGTAGTCCCTTCTAGACACCTGCAGAAGTAGGAGGGGAGCACATGCATGTGAGAGAAGTACATGAGAAGTATGTGAAGAAGTACAGGACTCCCAGCAGCACGTATCCCTTGTGGAGGAGCCCTGGGAGCTGCTCTGACTGCAGCGTGGTGGTGGGACCCCAAAGACTCGTGTGATCGTGTGCCACAGGGAGGGGAGGCAGGAGCAGCCTCCTGCACCCGTGTGCCCTGCTTCAGGGCAGAGGATGGCAGTGAAACCACTTCCCCGACTGACGGCTGCTGTGGTTCATTCCCATAGCTAAAAATGAGCAAAGAGACTGGGCGAGAAGATAACGTGAAGAGGACAGAGGCAGAGACCAAGACACTGCTCTCCTCAGCGAGCTGACGTCCTGGTGAGCAGAGGCTCCTCCCTGGGAAGGCTGGCACAGCCCCTGCTGCTCTGCCTTGCTCTGGGCACTGGTGCCCCAGGTTTGCTTTCGCCTGGGTGGAAGCTGTCTCACCTTGGAGCCCCCCAGGCCACGGCTGGGGAGAAGCAGAGGAGGTGGCACTGCTGAGGGTGGTTTCCTACAGCAGGTTCCAGGGGGTGAAGGGGCTGAGGAGCATGTCTGTGACGAAGCTTCCCTCTTCTCCCTGCCTTGCTTACCCCATTCTTTTCCTCCCCACAAAAAAACTGTGGGAAGAGCTGGCTCTTTTCTGCTTTTGCTTTTACTTTCCCGCCACCACACACTGTCTAACTTCATTTTCTTCCCCTACGCAACAGGTTTTGCAGCGAGCCTGTTTTGCTTTCCACGGGGCATCTCGGGCGCTTCCCTGTGCTGCTCACCCCCTCCACCACCACCACACTGCCCCCGTCTTCCACTCTCCCCCTCTCTGATCTGGTTCCCGTGTAGGTCCTGAGGAACGGTCGGTGTCCTTCCACCCTCTGCAGCCTGAGGGAGGGTTGGTGGGAAGATTTTTATCTCGCCTGGGCCAAACTTTTAACCGATTCCAGAAGTCAAGCTACAAGTTACCAGAAGGTCTCTTTGGTGTCTCCACCACTTACCCCCTCCATGAGGGTAGGCTCTCCGCCTGTTGTCCCACCTTTTTGAGGCCTGTATTTACCCACTCCCAGACCTGCAGCAGCCTGTGGTTTGCCTGTTTGCTGCCTTTTCCACATCTCTGTCACCTGCTTTCTCATTCCTCACACGCCAGGTGAGTCCTGGCCTCAGTACTCCAGCGCATAAGCCAGGAGAAGGCCCAGCAGTTGCCTTTCAAAAGCCACCAGGGGTACCCCTGGTGTATGTAGGTGCTGGGGAAAGGGATTAAAGGAGGCCTTCTCCAGAGGCACAGCCTGATTATTCCCCTTTTCATCCTTCCTCCGTTTCCTAAAAGACATCAGCTACAACGCAAACCCAAAAAGGCATTCGTCTCCCATCCGCTTGTTGAGAGGCGGCATTTCCTTGGAGCGTTTTCCTCCTCGCAGTAGCATCAGATGCATGGGAATGAATCATGTTGACATTTTAGACAAGAAACATTACGATTTTTTTTAATGCAAAGCCTCTTTTTTACTCTTTGGGTCCCTCCCTCTCCCCCCCCTCACCCCCGAATTTCAGTATTGTGGCTTTTTTGCTGGGTGTGTGTTTGCCACAATGCAGCTAGCAGCTGCAGCCCTTTCTATAAAAGTTCAGCTTTGTGCAGTTCCGGGGCGTAAGGCGCTGCATTGCTCACCAAATCCTTCACTCACCCCGGGGTTTGGGGTGAGGGGAGAGAGGTGGCTTCGGGTGCCAGGCTCGGGCACCCCCTGCTCCTCACCAGGAGAGCGGCAATCACCTCCCTGCCAGCCACCAGCTCAGCGCAGGCTGAGGAGGCAGGAGCAAAGGAGGCAGGAGTGAGACACCACAGCCTCCTTCAGGCACTTTAGGAACACAGAGGAGGAGGTTTATGGCAGATCTCGTTGTATCCATGCAAGACCTTTTTGAAAGGGCTGGGGTAAAGGTGGATCCCCACTGGTGTGCTGGACATCGGCGTCAGGAGGGTGAAATACGGGAGGTCTGTGTTGGCCTTGCCTCAGTTTTTGGGAATTTCCCAGACCTTGTCCCCATTCCCTCCTCCTGTCTGCTATGAACAGGGGTCTCTTCTCCAGTCAGTCACCTGCTGTTGATAAGCAGCAGACTCTTTATTTATTTAGTTTTTGTGGTCCATACGCTACCTGCCTCTAAAACCTGAGCCTGACACCCAGAAGTGCTCCTACTGCTGATGGAGAAACTGAACCCATCCTTATTCTGCTCCTATGTCACATACAGCATAAAAACATCCCCAAAACTGTTTTTCTGCAACCGCTGTGTGGTATCTCTGCCCTGGGTTGCTGCCACCTCCAGCACCTCACCTGCATGGCCTGTCCTGTTCAGAGCTGGAGGCCTCTGAGGGGGAGGATGATGTCCAGGAGAGGGGACACGGCAAATCCTCAAACTCCCAAGCAGCAGCAGCAGCATTATTTGTGCTGAAAACCAACATCAGAGCTGCAACCATTGCTCGTTTTGTGGCTGTTCCCTCAGTGCAGTGCTGCAGGCTGCGCTGGCAGAACAGAGCCACGGGTGCTGACAGCGGCCTCCTTACACCCAGGGCTGCTGCCGCTGCTGGAGAACCATCTTCTGAAGCACCAAAAACACCTCCCAGAAAATCACGTGGCCTCGTTTTTTTCCCTCCTTTCCTACTTGCCTCTTCCAGGATCACCACGATTTTTGCCTCATTCCCTTGTGCTCGCCGGTGGCTCAGTGTACGAGCAGCCTGCGCTGGATGGGAGGCACCTGAAGTCGCGGGTTGCTGATATTCCTGGGGCGAGGAGGGTGACCTCAGCCCAGCTCCTCTCTGCTGCCCATAAATCACATTAGAGTATATCAAAGCCCTGAGCTGTCAGCGCTACCTAGATGTAAATACTATAATTATCCTAGGTAAAATTAACAGTTTATCAGACTTCCTGTGTTGAATCTTTTTATTACAGGCTGCTTTTTTTTTTTTTTTTTTTTTCCTAACACAGATTTGATTTGCCACAGACCTTATGTGACACAGGATTATAAATCTCTGGGTTTCAAACACTACCTGACATCACGAGCTATTGCAGCAGCTACTTGGCAACCTCTCAGAAGCTTATTTTGCTGAGGAGAAGGCCCTTTTCTTCCTGGCTGCCCTAAAATTTGCAGGTCCCTTTCAGAAAAAGCTTTACCTATGTGGCGATGCTGGATCTGTACCGAGGTCCTGAGGGAGCCAGGTGGAGATGCAACCCCACTAAGGTGGAGGAATGAGGCTGAAGAGCACCTGGTGTGGTGCCCGTGCTGGGTGTGGGCTCCAGCCTTCCTCATCCCTGGCACAGCAGAAGGTGGCAGCTTCATGTGGTGAGCCCAAAGACCTCCCCATCCCATCCCAACACACACACACGCATCTTTGTGCCGTGGTAGGAAACGAGCAGCGTTATTGCTTTTGTCCCAGTGGAGCCTGGAGCCGCGGGTTGGTCTCAGATGTTTTTCCTCCCTCTGACTCTCAGCCTGCTTGGTGTATTTCCAGCAGCTCTTCTCCTGCTGAAGGTGATTCAGAAAATGAAACATGACAAAACAAAACTCATTTTAATAGCCTGTCTTGGCCAAGACAAACTAGGGATATAGCTGTGTTATTATCGTGAGCTGGAACGCAAAGCTATTTACTTCATTAGCAGGAACGACAACAAAATAACAACCCATAATGTTGGCAAGGGCAGAGCCAGATCTAAAACATAGCATACAAAATAGAAAAAGATCTGGAATAAATTCCTTGATCCAGATCTATTTTATTTTATTTTTTTCTTGGACAAAGTAGGCTCAGAAAGCTCCAACTGCTTGTGAAAGGCTCTGTGGAAAGTGCTTTTTAAGTCTGCCTGTGGAGAGCTGGACCTTCCACATCCCGAGGAGATGCCACCAGTCAAGAGCTGGGGGACATTGAATGCTGACACTACGACATGGGAACGCTTGAAAGCTGGAGGCTGAGCAAGAACAGAGTTGAAACTGCCAACCGAGGAGGGTTTACACCATGAGCAGACTCTGGGCCTGGAACTAGGACTGGTCCTGAGCTTGTGCTTTCATTCCCACCACTGCAGAAGCAGAGCTGAGCAGCTGCATGGGGCAGTAAGTGCGAGTAGGCTGAATTCCTTATCACAGGGCTAATGTATTTGGGTTGCTTTTTTGTTCGGGTTTTCATTTCTGATTTTGGGTGGGCTCTCAACACAATTTCCGGAAGCCTTGTCACTGATTATGGATAACTTCTTTCAGCATTTCGATTCAGGGGTGGATCTGTAGCAGCTCCTCCAGCAATGTGGGCGTGCAGGGGTTGCCCTCTCTGGAGAGGACATCTCATCAGGAAGAACAAAACATTAGGATAGAAAGGAGAAAGATCTGCAGTAAATTCTGTTTATCTTTGAAAGAGGAACAGAGTGTTTATCTGGTCTTAACAGCATTGTGTCCTTCAGTTTTGTTCCAAATTTTCCATCTATCTTGGGCTATCTTTTGCATTTTAAGTAGATCCAGCTGTCCCTAAATCCCCCACGAACATACCTGAAAACAACATTTACCATACCTCCAACATCTAAAATGCCTTCTTGTTCTTCCTCAGTCCAGTATAGAAGCCTTCTAAAGCAGCCCATCAAACAGTCCTCCACAAGAGGAGCCCATCCCACTGTGGGATTTAGATTTTCTTTCTGTTTGCTGGGCACTTGGTTCAAATGCCCTGTCCCACACCTCCCCATCTCACCAGCCGTGCCACTGCTTGCTTCCTGCACACCTGCAGGCACTGACAGAGGAGCCCAACGTGCTGTGCTGAGCAGGCCATGGCTGCTGGAGGTGTCCAAGGACCTCATGGACCTTCAGTTACTGGCATGGAGAGTGTCCAAACGGGCATCACAGCGTGCCAGGCTGTTCATGCCTGGGGAAATGGCTCACCCGTGAAGTGATGGGTGCTCCCATCTGGCCAGCTGCAGAAATACTGCCCTGATCTCACGTAGCTATACGTGCTTCCTCCGAGCCAGCCGTGTTCATGCCAAAGCTAGGAGGAGATAGAAAGCTGGCAGAGCTGTGCTGGCTTCATTCTATACTTGGGTTATTTCCATCATTTATTTTTCCTCACACCTCTGCTTTGGGTCCAGCTGCAGGATGAGGGTATTTATTTAGAGGCCATCGCTTGAAGAAGACAAGGTAATGGATGTGCACCAGAATGGACGTGCCTTGAGATATTTAGTCCACACGTGTCTGACATCAAATGGTGGTCAAAGGAGGAGTGGGAATGGAAATAGGTAACAACAAGTAATAAAAAGGCTTTGCCTTTTTGAAAACATCGTGTGAAGCAAGGTGAGCTGAAGTCTCAGAAACACCCATGCTTTCTCGTTCTGACTCTGTGGTCTCTTCACTTAGTCGGCCTCACCCTCAGCCTCGGCTTTTTCACGTGCAGACCTGAGAAGGTAACGTGAACAACCCCGGCAGCACGGGGTCAGACACGATTACTCAGAGCCTACGGTGCTCGGGAGGGAAGTGCAACGCAAGCACTTCTATTATTTGGGGTAAACACGTACGGGAATTATTTAAGGCTCATGTGTTCAGGTCGCTTTCTAAGGTTGGTTTAAAAAAAGTCAGTCTTTGGTGGTGATTTCTTAAAAAAGAAGAGCAAAGGCAGGGCAGTTTCTGCAGTGAGTCACGGCAAGCAATTTATTGGTGACTTCCCGTTGACAGCTGCCTGTCCCGAGCAGCATCTTCGTGGCCTGCTGGATGCCCCTGGGCAGCTGCCTGCTGCTGGTGGCAGCATCCAGCATCCCCCATGCACCGCCCGAGCTGCTCACCTGCCACAGATGAGTCTCTTTGCACGTGTCTTTTTTCCTCCCCAAAATGTACTTTTTTTTTTTTTTTTTAAATGGATTACCCGGAATGTAAGAGAGATTTATGCTGGGTCTCGAGTGTGAGCTCCTCTTTTAACAAATTGTGCTGTTTGGATGTAAGGAAAACCAAAAATCAATTTGCTTTATGCTCTATACCCATCCCCTCCTTCTCCTCACGCGCTGTCAGAAACACTGACTGAATTAATTGCAGGAACATCAGGCACCAGAGGGGTAGGGAAAAAAAATTCAAAGCCTTGTAGTACAACGGTAGCAGCGTTTTGTGTTCTCTGGGGTTTTCACTCGCAGCACTGCTGCATCCCGGTTTTAGCTGCGCAGAATTTAATGCCCATTTTTCTTTTGCTAATTCCATTGCAGGAAAGTGTGTTTGACATTTGCAAAAAAAAGCTCAGAGGCCTCAGTGCTCCTCGAGTCCTGGGTAGGAGCAGGGGCACGGAATGATTTCCGACTTTGCTTTGTGAAGAAACCAGGGGCTTTTCTTTTTCTTGCTTTCTCCCCTCTGGTGCTGGTTGAACAGAGAGGCACTATCCATCCGTGCCGAGGTCCCAGCTCCTGGAGTGAGGGGATGAAATCAAAATTTGTTTGCTTTATTTCTGATAAATTGAACTTCCAGTCTTTCATCAGACCGAGAGGAAATGTGAAAATATCACCAAGAAGATGTCTGCTCGAGTCTGTGGAGTGCTGGAGCTCTAGCTCCAAAGAGACACGTGCTGCACCATGCATCTCAAGCGAGGCTTATCAGGAGGGTTTCTCCTCCTGGTTGGAGAAGACCGCGGCTGGAAAGCAGGTCACCAGCCCATGAATGTGATGGAAACGCGGGAGCCCTGATTCTGTGATTGTGAGATCTTCTCCGTAGGAATAACCTCAACTTAGAGCAGGTTGGAGCCTGGACTTGTCAGTCCTTAGGGCTGCTGGAAAGATCACTAGGGACAGGCAGCCCAGTGGCAGGCATTTTTCAGCTCTGAGCAAGGAGCCCTTTCTGATAAAAACACAGCAAGCAGTTAGCAGAGTCCAGCTTACTCATTTTGCCATCGGTGTGTGCTCCCTCCTGCATGGAAGGATTTCCCTGTTCTCCCCGGGGCATTTGCAAACCCCCGTACCACAACGGGAGATGATTCAGGCATGTCTGTAATAGAGGAACTCTCTCTGGATCCTGCTGCTTTAAATTATTCACTTCCTCTTATCATTTTTTTTTTTTTTTTCCTTCCTTGAGCAAGTGAAAGTACTTTGCCTGTTCTTGCGAGATGGGCTGTGCCCACTCTTTTCCCAGGACGGGTGCTGGGACTGGGAGAAAGCAGACTCACGGTTTTACTACCAGCGCAAACACAAAGTGAGACACTTTGCAAAGGTGTGTGTCCCGGGAAACGCTCAAGACAACAAAACAGTTCCGGGGCTCAGTGTCTCGGCAGCCACCACCGGTCCGGGCTGAGTCATGCTGGAGCTGTCACAACCCCAGGCGGCTGCTGTGGCAGTGACCGGGTGCCCTCACAATACCTTCACTACGGCCTCTCCCATCGCCCTGCTGGCACCAGCAGCAGAGGTGATGCAGAGGCACCAGAGCTTTGCTCTTCCCGTGGCTCGGCCACGATGTTCTGAGCCTGGCTGGCACCGTGGGACAGAGCCATGGATGTGTGAGATGGCAACAGCCCCATAGGACGGACAATCTGAATAGACTGGAGGGACTCCTGGCTCTCTAGGGGAGCTCCAGGTCACACAGCCTGTGCAATTTTGTGGCAGCAGCACTTGCCACTGCTGAAAACTGCCATTCCTGAGAGACACAGAGGCATTCAAAGACCCTAAAGGAAATAAACTTGAGTAATATGGGCTGCGGGGTCAGCCTTGCTCAGCAAAGCACACGAACAAGGACCATGGGGTTGCTGTGAGGGTAGGGTTGAGCTTGAGAGGCACCTGAAAATCCCAGCAAGTTTGGCAAGCTGTTCAGGAGTCCACAGAGTGTTTCAGAGGAGCTGAGCCAAGAGATTCACTCAAGGACCAGACTGCAACATCCCAGATTATCCCTGCTATGTCCTGATCCCAAAAGTGACCCCAGAAATGGCACAGTAAGGGACCAAACACGCTCATCATAGAGGTTCCCCACTAGCAGCCATCTGCACATTAACTTATTAAAACTGGGTCCTTAAGCAAAGGTGAGTGAGCAGAAAATTGTTGTTTTTATAGTTGGAGATGAGCTATTTGTTAGAAGAAAGGAAAAAAAATCAGCAATGTGATAATTCATTGTTTTGTCCTGAATTCAACTGCTGTTCTGTCAACTCCTTCAGAAGAAAATAAAGTATAAGCAGGGATTTTCAAACCGACTCCTTTTCTCTGTAGTGGAGGACAAGGGCAGTGCTGAGCCAACACGCTGAGCTCTGCCCCAGGATTGTGGGCGGCTTGGTACTTCCAGTATGGCATCCTGGATTGCAACGCTGCCCAAAAAGCAAGGACTTCAACGCTTCTCATATTTACAGCCCTTCAAATATCCCACATCTCTGGGAACTCACAATACTCTGTGCCCACTTACAACTTTTGTTCTTCCTATAAAGAGGAAAAATGAAAATGATGCTCAGAGCTCAGCTCTGAACAGAAACAGGGGCTGGCTTCGGGATAAGAGGACATCTAAGCCAGCATGCATATATTTTTATGTGAAATGCTGCATTTTAACCTATACTTTTTTCCCAAAGAGCCCTATTTTTAGTCCCTATACAGCCGTCAGCTCCTTGGCCAAGGAGCAGGATGGTGCTGAGCAGAAGCCAGTGGTGGAGCAATGGCCTGGGAGCTGGATTTTGGTTGTTTTATTTTTTTGTTTCCTGGATGCTGAATGAAGCAGCCCTTCTGTGAACAGCCGTTGTTTACATTCTTCCAAACAAAAGTTGGGATTTCCTCTGATGCTAGCAGCCTTGTCACTGGTGTGTGCAGTCAGCCAGGCTCTTGGAAAGGATTTTTAATAAAGTCTGAGCCAACGTGAGCATGCTCAGCGCTTGCAGGAACGGCCTCACAAAAGCCAAAGCCGTGCCACTGGGACAGGGAGGAGACTTCTCATCACTGTTGAGCTTTCTTGTTTAGAGAAGCCAAGTATCAGGCCCTGCTCCCTGCAAACCTCAGGCCAAGGGCTGGCCCTCGTTCACATTTTCAAAGCACCTACTGATATCCCTCGACTCAGAGGAGCCGCTGATGTGTGGGGCGAGATCAACCCAAGCATTTTAGACCAGGCCTGTTTCTCCCAGGCATCTGGCCAGGTTTTCCACACTCGTATTTGTGCTGTATTGTAACTTAAGGAGGTTTCTTTTCATCTGAGAGTCGCCGTGCAATTTGAGGATTTTATTTCTTTTTCACTGTTAGGATTAGGTGAACACAGAAGTCCTTTACACGTGGATTCTAGCAAACAGGTTCCTGACGTTTTGGTTTTGTCCAGAAAATTGAAAGGTTTCTCGAAACCTTCTGTTGCAGTGCCTAGGAAACCCTTTGCCTTTTAAGCACATTTATTTAAGAATTCCACCGTGTTCCAGAAGACCACATCCAAGAGCATTGTGCCCTCCTCTGCCAATGAAAATGTTAGGAAATCCAAAAAGAAAGTTGTTTATTTTGACTGTCCAGAGTAAATGAACTCTAAACACAGCTAAAAATACATATGGCTCCCCCATAAGCCTTATTTTCTGTATTTGAAGGCATTCTGAGCAGAGTTCGGTTTTCCTCCCAGATAATTTCTCTTGATTTCACTTCTTCATTTCCATTATTAGTTACCTGTAGCTATTATTAAACTCCACGCTGACTGACATGTTTTGCTCACTGCAAATCTCAGGCTTCCAGGGAAAGCCCCGAGTCTTCAGCCCAGCAGCTTTTCTCCTGCCTGCACCTGGATGCGAAAGCTGGGAATGCAGCAAAGGTACACGAAGATATTTCACTGTCTTTGAAACCAAACACTGTTAAACGTACTGTTTGACTGTTAAATGCAGCGAATACAAAAGAATTACTAAGATTCGTCGGAGTTTAACAGCTTTGCACCTGCTAATGTGCTGGAAAAGAGGAACATTTGTGGATGTGTGGAGGGTAGTGCCAGTGCCATGGCTGGGGTCAGCTGGAGGAATGTGCAGAAGGCAGGAGGAAAACCTCTCTGCAAGAGGCAGAAACCCTTGTCAGGGACAGGTGGAGAAGGATTTGGATGCAATTTATGATCCTTTGTTAAAATAGTCATCAGATCGTAAATGCCAAGAGCTGGCAGGTAAGAGCATGAACTTCGCTGTGAGGAGCTACTGTAGGGTTTGAAATGTTGCTCCGTGGTGAATAAGCACCTGCAGGTGAGCAAAGAGGAGTGGAGTTACCATGTGCATGCTCTGAGGCTTCACCCTTTTTGTTTCTCCTCTCCTTTTCCCTTTGGTTCAGCTGGGGAACATCAGGGGAGGATCTCCCACAGCCACCTCCGGCTCAGCTCCTGGCACCAAGGCCAAAATGGCAGAAAGCTGCAGCCCCTTGTGGTCTCCTGTCCTGGGGTGCATGGTGGGTGCCGTGTGTCCCCCAGGAATCAGGGAACAGGATTACTCCTCGCGCTGCCACCTGCCACCAGGTGATGATGAGCAATTTGGTGTTATCTGCAGCCATCCCAAGGGGCAAAGAGATTTGTCTCTCTCTCTCTCCCTGATGTTCTCTAAGGGCACTGTGACAATGACACAAACTTGATAAGAAATTGATGAAAAGTCTCTTGTAATCGTTAAAAAATTAACGAAGGCAACCGCGGACCACGAAGGTTTCTGGAAGTTTGCCTTTGCAGTGCATCGCTTCCTTCTTACATTCAAAACCACCTCCGAGCGATTTGAGTTAAAATCGGTAAAAAACATAAAAGCTGCAGGATCGCTTCTGATGGAAATAGATGGACAACAAACCGACAGTGAAGCTGCATCCAGTCGCCATAGCGACAGGACTTCCAAAAGGATGCAGAGAGCAGCACCGGCGTCCGCAGCAAACCGAGGAGCACGAGCGGCCCGAAATGGGGGCTGGGGCTGCCCGCTGCAGGGAGCCGTGTGGGGACAGGCTGGGGGCTGCACGGGCAGGGTCCCCCCTGATGGTCCCCTCGGTAAAAGAGAAATTGGGCTGATGTGGGGACTGCAGATCTCTGCAGGGGACCCTTCAGAGATGTGGCCGTAGCAGAGCTGCAAGTCCCCTGGGTTGACCATGAGCGCTGGGGAGGCAACTTCGGTGCCAAAACGTGTCTTTGCCATCTCTAATTTCTGTTTGAGTAAGCCCAGAAGAACTTTAGAAAATGTATTAAAAAATGGGCAGAGGCCAGAAGGAACCAGCTTGGCTCTACACCTCCTCCCCTGTCACGCAACAATTAAAAAGGGGGGGATGGCCACCCCTGTACCCAGTATAGGGCACAGCTCACAGAGGACTTCATCTCACTTCGTGATGAGAAAATGATCACAGAAAAGTATTGCTCTGCTACTCAATTAAGAGCAAATACTATTGATAAATAATGTCAATAAAGTCAAAGTGCTTCATACTTTTTTATTATTGATCTTCAGTGAAAATATTGCTGCCAAGCAGACAACTAACACAGGGACTGAGACGTAAGCCCAGAATAAAGAACTGGCTGAAGAGCACCTGGATGAGCTAAATGCTTTCAGATTCACTCTGCAGGAGGAATTTCATCCAGCAGTGATGGACATTATCTCACGTTATCTCATGGTGGTTAACTTGGGGAATTTTGGGGGGACATGGCAGAGCACCCAAAGATTAAAAAAGGGCAAAAGAGTGGAATAGGGAAGAAAAGAGGAGCCAAGGGAAATGCAGGCCAGTCAGTTTAACTTCAACTCTCAGGAAAAAAAGAAAAAGAAAAAAGAAGAAAACAAACAAACAAAAAAAGGAACAAATAATCTATTTATTTGTAAACTTATATAGGTAGCAACAAGAGGTGAAACAGGCTGCTTGGGTTTGTCAACAGCAAGCCCCGCCAACCTTACTGGATTGTCTTCTAAAAGAGAAGAGCAGGCTCCGTGGGTAAAGGAGAAGCTCCAGACGTGGCACAGCTCAACTGCATTAAGTCTTCGGCATGATTTCAAGTGATGCTCCCCTAAACCAGGCAGGGAAACTCGTTGGATGAAACTAGCAGAGGACGGGTGGCAAAACCTTGCACTATTTCAGTCTATGGCAGTGGTATGCTATCAACACGAAAGGCTGTACTGAGTGAGGGGCAGTCAGGATCTGGCCCAGGTACAGGACCGCTCACTGGTTTAATATAAATTAGCTGCCTGACGGAAGAAAGATGAGGTTTGTTAAATCCGCAGATGACCTGAAGCTGTATCAGGCTGCATGTAACACAGATAACTGTCCGGAAAAATAATATAAAAGAGGCTTTATACAATAAAATAAGACATTCAAATTTGGGGTATGCTTACTAATAACATCTTGGAAAGACTGAATATACATATAGATGAGATCAGTCAAAATCCTTAGCTACATATCACCCTAAATCAGGAAATTGCTTTCTACCAGAGCACTGTGGAGAGCTCGCCTCCTGATTTGTGCTGTCTCTGCAAAAGGGGAACCAAGGCATCTTTTATTTTACATTTTTATTTATTTATTTATTTTATTTTGAAGGCCCCTATTTTGCCTTAGGTGCACTATAACTCACATTAGTGACAAAGAAATGTGAAAAGCCTTCTCTGCATTACCCGCAAGCCTGGAGCCTCCATCAGCTGGGAATTCAAAGACATTTTGAACTTTGTCTGGACTGGCGTTTGCAGCAAGAAAACGGGCCCAGTCTAGGGCTGATCCTGAGAAAACTTTATTGGTCAAACACCAGGGCTCACACCAGCCATACAGCTTGAATCTGAGGCTGACCGTAGTGAAATTACACCTCTGCAAAAGATAGCGATGTGGAAAATACTGTTCTCAGTGTCATCCATTCCCCAAAACAAAAACACCAGCATCATGTCTCTATCTTGCACTGGATAACCCATGCAGAGGAAGACAAACTGGACTTGAGGGAAGGCTCTCGTCATGATGCATGGGCTGATAAGGGACCACATCAGACGCCAAGCTGAGCACCCAGAGGAAGCCTCCAGTGCTTCACTCAACAAAACAAAGTTCAGAAATAAGCCTAAAGTTTAAGGAAGAGTCATTACAGGAAAGGTGCTGTGGAGATACCTGTCTCGTTACTTCACAAAACAGAGCTAAAATAAGATTACTGCATGACGTGGGTTGTGCGTCTTGGCAAAGAATCCAAGCAGGAGTGGAAGCCACATCTCCCCGGTGCCTATATCCTTCCCAATACACATTCTTCAATGGCAGGGTCACTGCATCCACTGAAAAGTGACTCAGCCTCCTTCTAGAAGTGTCCCTAGATGAGATTAAATCTGAGTGATGTCTCCAGTGACAACTTCACAAATCACTTTGATAGGCAGATATTTAATTTGGCGATCAGATCATTTGAAACTATTGATTTACTAATTCAATCTTAATCACGATCTTGGTGTGTTGATTTCATTGGTCCACATTCAATTAGCTTAGTAAGACTAATGAACTATTTTAGCGATATCTTTGCTCAGGTGTGCCTTCATCTGCTCATCCTTGTTAATCAAACCTGAAAAGAATATGCAAGGCAGGTCTACCCTATTGAATAGAGGTCACAAACCTGCGAGCAGCAGTTAATTTGGGTGAGGCCCATGCAGGCAGCTCAGCTCTGCAGCTCTCGAGTCTCCGCACACCCTGTGAATGAAGTCATCTCCCAGCAGGTTTGGTCTCCAGCATCCCCCAAAGACCCCCTGTTGCACTGCTGCATGAGGGCTGCAGAGGGCTTTGTCTTGAAAGCGGTCAAACTTTTCGAGGACATCCTTCTCCACAGTGCACTGAGGAGAGGACAGGGTATCCTGGGCTCCATGTTTGGTGATTTATTCTCCCTTAGCCTTCCCTTGAAAGCATGCAGAGCTCTGTGTTGAAGTCCTTAGGGATCAATGGGGTGGGTACCGCAAGCACAGCATGTCTTGATGGACTTCATGCAAGACAACTGGGTGCTGGAAGGAGTGCAGCAGCTGAAGTCCCACCAAAAGGCTCTCCATGGGCTATCTGTAGCTGAGCAATTGGAAATTTCAAGCAGAAGGGCTGAGGCCCCATGCGTGGTGCAGGACAGGAGCAGAAGGAAAGAGAAGGAATTAGGGCTGATGCCTTCAAAGCTGGGCCAGCTGCCCAGGACCCGTCACACCATGATGGCAGGGACCATCATACCGTGGCTATGGGACGCAGCTTTCCCAACCGTGCAGTTAGTTATTTGTGTTTGTTACGGACATCGCTATCTGTCAGCTTTGTGAGGAGACCAGACGATACAGCCCAAACTTTGCGCTGGCTTAAAAAATTATAAACAAGCGACTCATTTATTTATTTATTTCAACCGGGAAAGCTGTTAGAGGCCTGGTTTGAAGCCAATTTAAGTCGTTGGCAGGATTCAACTGGGCTTTGTTTCCAGGCTCACGGAAGCCTCTTTTAAAACCGTTCCTCTGCTCGTAAACCAGGACTGGTCCCTGTCGGATTTTAACCGCTCCTTCCCAGGCCAGGCGCTGGGACGGGGACATGACGGATTGCCGTCGGCGCAGGCAGCCGCCGCCTCGGCCACGCACCGCCCGTGCGTTGCTGCCATGTGAGCCGTGGCCGCTTCCAGCGCGGGCTGCTGGCAGGCGCCGCATCGGGAGCCATGCAGCCCCGGGGAGGGAGGGGTTTGGTGGCTGGGCTGGGATCGCTGCCGACATCCATTTCCAGATCGGGAGGAAGGGCTCAAGCCATTTTAGGCATTTTCTTGGACTTCCTGCCCGTCTTTTAATTAAAACACCCAGAAGGGAGCCGCGCGCCCTTCACCCTGAGGCCTCAGCCCTCGGCTCAGCCCCTCTGCATGGGAACGGGCCTGGCGTGGCCTCATCCCAGCACACCTGCACCTCCCCTCCCGTCAGCTCCTCTGCAAAGGGGCAGGCACCCACCTCAGCCAAAACAATTTTAAAAGGATTTTCCTGAAAGGGACTAAATGTGCTGGGATGGTTCCTGGCACCCGCCGCCCCGACACACAGCAGCTGAGACCCGGTTTCTTTTACGGGGCCCACGCAGTTGTACAAAGCGTTTACTCCCTGCTTCCAACGTGTGAGGCAGTGAAAAGCTAAACTGAACTTCCCAGCATTTTATGATTGTGTGCATCTCACTTCACGCTTTATTTCCTTGGGGCTGGTTCTTAAACAGCAACAAACTGGCAATCATATAAATATTGACAACTGAGTAGATCAACCTTCAAATTACTTTTCTGATGACCAGGAAGAGCCCTCTGCATTCCCCCCAGTGTCACCTGCATGTTTCTTCAGCTATAGTGAAAGACAAAATGCTTCATCTTTGTCTGCTGAAAACCACATCAAGAAGTTTGCTGAGATTTGCTGTGGGACATGATTTAGGGCAATTTTTCTTCTCTCAGAATCACTAAAACTTCCTATTTTCAGTGCTTGTTTTTCTTCACATCCACTAACATCCCACACCTAGGCTGCTGGAGTCCACCACATGGCACCTACCACATGGTGTCCACCGTAGCATAACACCATCAGGGTTTGATCCCTTTTTCTGAGGCTCCCAAGTCTCTTGTGTGAGAAGGTCAGAGGATGCTAACAATTTGGCTTAGTGATAACAGAAAGCTCAAGGCCGCCTGGCATCGGCATCACTGCTAGGAGAGAATGAGAGAAAAAAACTTCACAGATGTTGAAACGTGAGGATTCAAGATGGACCTTCTGGGAAGACAAGTGATAAAGCCAAATAAATTAGGAAGGTAAGGAACTGATGATTAACCCTATTGTTTTACACAGAGGTGTTGCATTAGAGTCACCTGGCTTTTGGTGTTTGTGGTTAATTATTGACTTTTATCTGTGTGTGGAAAGAAAGCATGAAGGCATTGCCTTTTTTGGGAAGCCAAAAAGCCAAGGAAGTACAAGACCACTTTATAAAAAATGAAGAAAGAAAAAAAGGAAAAAAAGGAAAAAGAAAAAAAGAGAATGAAAAAAGGAAAAAGAAAAAAAAACCTATATTTCCTGTGGATTTTTTTTTTTCTTCCCATGGCAACTGTAAAAACAGCTCAGATTGTGTTGATTAGCTCCGTGTATTATCCCATACACGAGCTCAGTGTATTATCCCATGTATGGTCCCGTTAGCTCTGTCTGAAGGCCAATACCCTCTGTACAGAAAACCTTTCTATTCAGTACATTTCTCTGTTGAAGAATAAATGCTTTCCTGACCTCAATGAAAGAATCACTTTGTATCTCAGAGCATGTAAAGTAATAAATCAGAAAAATGTTCCTTTTCCTTCTTTACATTTTGATTGCAAACATCAAACAATACATTGCAGTTCAGTGTATAGAAGAATATTGTCGCACATAAAAAAGTGAATTAAAGAAGGACCACTAAAAAAAAAAAAACAAAAAAAAAAACAAAAAAAAAACAGCCAAGAAAGGGAAGGTATAACAGAAATAATTGTATTTTGTTGTTTATAAGCATGTGTGGACAGAGGATTTATATCCATGGGACAATTTGGGAACAAACAAAAAAAGTTTGGGTTTTAAGCTCAGCAGATTTCAAAGCACACTGTTTATACCTTCTGCAGTACAATAAAGCTTATCAAGAACTTTCCCATTGGATACCAGAGTCAAAAGCAGTAAGAGGAATGTAACAGTGTGCTTCCTCTGATCATTACTATAGCTGTAATTCTTTCAACGCAGATTTCCCATATTAGCTCGAGCTCCACGGCACAATGACCATTTTCAGTACATCACTGTAAATATAGTCAGAAATTTGCCACCACTTCACCCTCTGTGAGCTCAAAGCACATGGAAATTCAAGGGCTCTTAATTAAAAATATTACGTTTTCACTCTAGAACCTCTCGCTTTTGTCCCTGTAACATACTGGGATTAATCAACTGCTGATGCAAATGCATTAATTTCAGTGTGATTTCATTAAGAAGACAAGAAAGAGCAATCTCACAGAAACAGTGGCACCTAGATTTTTATTTAATGATCCTGATGTGCTTTATGGAAGAGGGGAAGCAAAGCATCACCTCCCCGTTGGAGAGAGCTGAGCCTCGGGAGTGAAAGAAAGTGATTTGTCAATGGTGGGACAAGGTGCAGGTCTCCTGGTGCTGTTTCAGGTTTGTGCCTTTGACGTGGAACAGAATATGAAAACAATGCATAAAGATAAATACATTTCAGAGTGTGAGATCATCTCTAAATCACCAGATCTCAAGCTGCGGTGTTTCTTACACAGAGCCTACCTCTGCCCCTCTGCTGAATGCAGTGGTCAGCACTGTCTGCTTTTTCTTTTCGCTCTTGCTAGGGGGGACGGTAAGGCATGTTTGTTAGGACCATAATGTTGCTTTTCCTAATGAAATGAAGTGTTTTGGAGAACTTCTTTTAAGCAAAAACATGTGTTCCGGGGAGGAAACATTCTTCTGGTAAACAGCTGAGCCCTTAATATTTAGCAACATAACTCCGTGTTTGCAGCTATTGAAAGCTGTGTGACTAAGGAAGCCTGCGTTTCTGGGGCTGAGGACTGCAAGCATTTTGCTCGTTGTCAGCTAGCCAGCCCTTTCTTTTATGTATACACTAGCTGCAAGAACCAGCTATTGGATGGTTACTTCTTATGGTTTTAATAAAATTTGTATCGTATCAAAATGCCGCTGGGTTTCAACGTTGACACTGCACTGAGCAATGCTCTCCACTCAGGCACAGCTGGCTCTCGCTTTCCAGAAATATTGCTGCGCCCTGGCATTATTTGCAAAAATTGCAGCCCTAAATCATTTCCTCGCCCCTCCAACCTGCACCAAGAGGGACCCTCCACACACAGCTCCTCTCCTTCATTGGAAGCAGGGGTCATTCCTCCCCGCTCCCCCCAGGAGAGGTGCTGCATGAGCGAGGACCTACAGTGGTTGGAGGCAGCTGAGGGGTAGGACAAATTACCTGCCAGACACAGGCATCGGCCATGGGGAGCTCAGGAAAAAAAAAAAAAAAATAAAACAGCTCAAAAGTGCAGTAAGGAACAGGGATAAGAAGGCAGGAGCACCCCAAGCCCCCACAGGTGGGAAAGATGCTGTGTGCTGGTGATGCTGGGACATCCAGTTCTGGGCACTCCGCTGCCTCCCGCAGTGCGAGGGGATGTTATCTTGTTCCCATAGCCCTCAAAACAGCTGGGCATGCTTACCATTTTCAACAACGACCAACTAAGGCCAAACAAGATCCCATGATAAAAGTTCAAGGCCTCGCATTCCTCTTCTTATTGCTTTCCTGAGCGGGTTCTTATTTTAATCAGACTTATGGTACTTTCATCCAGTTATCTCAAAGCACATAACAACCATTATAATTGCTGGCAATAATGAGCTAATTAATTCTTCTGGGTATTGTTTTTCAAGGGATAAATACAACTATCCTTAGTATAGGGATGGGGAAGCAGAGGTAGGAAGGAGAAGTAGTTGTCCTTGGGTAAATAGCTTTGTTTTCTTTTTCCTAGCTTATTTCTTTCCTGGTTTTATTCACGTAGATCTATGTTTGTTTGGCTTTATTACTTTTAGGGTAGTTTATGTTTTATTACTGTTTTCAAGTAATTTTAAATGTTATCATTTTGGCAGGTGACATTTACCAACAGTTGGTTGTGTACGTATTGAGGTTTGTTTAAGAAAACTGCCATGTTTTTAGAAAAATGAACAGATGAAGTTTTCCTAAATTTATTTTAATCCTTTTTTTTTTTTTTTCTTCCAGAAAATAAAATACAGGTAGTTTCTCATGCTGATTCTTTTCTATTTGCTTTCGATATACTTTAGTCCCTACTGCAGAAAGCTAACTGAAGATGACTTTCTAACGTGTAAAGAATTCTCCTGGTTGTGAATTCTCCTTGTATACCAGAGGTATAGATTTCCTAGCATATTGGTTAATATAAATTCATGTTAAAAATGCGTGTGCTGGTTTGGCAGCGCTCACCAAGGGTGCGTGTTTTCCCCTTTTCAGGCAGGACAGGTACACTTCTCTGAAGCTGTCCTAAGGCAGCGCAGAGATGTCACACAGACAAGAAAGGGCTTGATTTTGGTTTTCTCCCAGTTTCCTCTGGCGCTTAACTAACCCAACTCATCCATCCGACGCTCTGGAGCAGCAAAAAGTTGGTCAGCACCGGGCAGGCTTTTAGGGGCGGGTAGGGGTTTGTGTGGACCCCTCGCTGTGCTTATAGCGCTGGCGCTCGCTCCTCACTGAGGGACGGGCTAAGGGCCTGTGGAGAGCCTGAGAACCTTTACATGGGCTTTATTCCAGTCAGCTTTTAATTCTGAGGAGACTTTAAAAAAATAAATTAAAATTAGGCTCAGCTGTGGGTTAAAACACATAAATACAGCGCTCCACAGGTAAGGTGGGGGTGAGGTTTAGCCGTTAGCCCCAGCAGTGTTCGCCTTGGGCCCCCTCCTCCCATCGCCGGCCGTTGCGGGGCTCCCCCCCGCCTCCCGGTGCCCCCCGCAGCCCAGCCCGGCCGCGGCGGCAGCCGGAGCGAGCAGGGAGCCGGGATATTTTTCAGGGTGCGCTTCCCCTTTAAGAGGCGGGGCCGCGCACAGTTTGCGGAAGCGCTCCGCTAACGCCCTGCTTCCCATTGGCTGCCGGCGGGCTCGTGACGCCGGCTGGGCGGCTCCCCCCTCCCTCCCCTCCCTCCCCGCGTTCCATTGTGTGCGCCAGCGCCCGCCAGGCCCCGCCCCCTTTCCGCTGACCACGCCCCCTTTTCCTCCCCCCCCCTCCCTCCCCTCCCCTCCCTTCCCCCCCCCCCCCCCCCCCCTCTTGGCTCACTTCCGGCCGCCGCCGCCGCCGCTGGCTGCCCGGGGAGGGCGGTGCGGAGCGGAGCGGAGCGGAGCGGCTGGGAGCAGAGCGGGGCGCAGCGCAGCGCAGCACAACAGCCGCCATTTTGGTTGTGTGCGGCCGAGGCGCGGAGCCGCCGGAGCCGCGCCGGACGGGGCGAGCCGAGCCGAGGGGTGGGGGGGGGCAGCGCACAGCGCACAGCGCACACAGACACGGCCCGGCCGGCAGCGCGCCCGCTACGCCTCTCTTTTATTTTTATTTTTTATTATTTTTTTTTCTCGCTTTTCTTTTTTCCCCTTTTTATTTTTTTAATTTTTTTTTTTTTAAATTTTTAATTTTTTTTTTTTTTTTCTCTCTCCTCTCCCGGCGCCCCCCGGCTCCGCCACACACGCCCCGGCAGCAGCAGCAGCAGCAGCAGCAGCAGCGGCGGCAGCGCCAGGCAGGGGCAGTAGGGAGCCTGCGCTCGGCCCCCGCGCTGCCCACCCCACCCCCCCCGCCGGCCATTTAACCCACCCCGCGGCCAGGCCCCCGCCCTCCTCCTCCTCCTTTTTATTTTTTTTTTATTTTTAAATTTTTTTCAATTTTTCACTTTATTATTTTACATTTTACCCCCCCCTCCCGGCTCTTCCTTTCCGAGGGGTCTCTGAGCCTTTACCCCCCCCCCCCCCCTTCCCTCCCTGCCACCAACCTCTTGGCTTTCCTCCCCCGGCCCCTGGCCGAGGCGAGGTGCGGGTCCCCCCCCACCCCCGAGGAGGAGGGGGGCGGCTTCTCTCTCTCTCCCCGCTGCCCCCATCTCGGGGAGCGGAGCCGAGCCGAGCCGCCGGGGCTCGCCACCATCCCGGGAGGGGGGAAGGTAGGCAGCGAGGGGGGGAGGGGCCGGCGCCTTCCTCCTCCTCCTCCTCCTCCTGCCGTGGGCTCGGCCCCTGCGCCTCCTGCGCCCGAGGGGGGGGCAGCCCGCTCCTGAGAGAAAAGAGGAAGGGGGAAAGGAGCGGAGCCGGGAGGTGGTGGAGGAGGGGGGCGGGGGGGGGCAGCGAGGGGTGTCGGAGCCCGCCCCCCACCTTCCCAGCCCGCGATCGGCGCTGCCTCCAGCAGGACAACAACCCCTCCTCCTCCTCCTCCTCCTTCCCTGCACAACAAGATGTGAAGCGGAGACTCCTGGGACTTATCCTCAGCCTCCTCATCCTTACGGCTCCCCTTTCTGCAGCCATTTAGCGACGGGCGAGGGAAGGAGCGAGTGGAGCTGGGGACCCCGCGCCCGCTCGGCCTCTCGCCCCGCCGCCTCCCCCCCGGGTATTTTTCAGCAGGGTGGTGTCGGAGGGGGAAGGAGCCGCTGCTAGAGGACGGTGAGCTGCTTTTTTTCTTTTTTCCTCCTCCTCTCCCCTCCTTCGCCCGCCTCCTTGTGGCGATGAGGAGGAGGAGGACGGCGCCGAGGAGGAAGAGGCTGATGGCGGCGGTGAGGAGGCAGCAGGAGGAGGAGACCCCCCGGAGGATGAAGATGATGATGGTGGCGGCGGCGAGGAAGCACCAGCAGCACAACAGCCGGGATTAATTTCACCGAGGGAAGAAGGAGAAGAAGAAGAAGGAAAAAAAAAAAAATCGAACCACCAGCCTCAATTTTTTTTTTTTTAATTTTATTTTTTATTTTTATTTTTATTTTTTTTTCGGCGGGGGCTCTTCCCATCTCGGCTCAGCCCTCTCGCCTTGGGGGGGCAGAGGCCTCTTGCTCCCACCCTCGCCCCGCTTCTCCGCTGCCGCCCTCCCGGAGCCCGAGGGGCAGAAAAAGGGGAACTTGGCCCCCCCCCAGCCGGATCCTCCCCGCTCCCTTCTCGTCGGCATTGTTGTGCTGCGGCTTCAGCCGGGGGCCCGAGGAGAAGCTGAAGGTCTCGGGGCTCCCCCCCTGCGTCTCTCTGCTCGGAGTGATTGTCTAAAAAAGAATTAAAAATGGCCGAGAATGTGGTGGAGCCGGGCCCGCCTTCAGCCAAGCGGCCTAAACTCTCCTCACCGGCGCTCTCCGTGTCCGCCAGCGACGGCACAGGTCAGTCTCGGGGGCCCGGGCCCTCAGCCTCTGGATGCCACAATTGCTGCCCTCCTCTCCCCTCTCCTGCCCCAAATCTTCCCCCCTGCCTTTGGCAGAAGCCGAACTTGCGCCTGCCCTCGGCCTTTCTCGGGGCTTTGCTCCCCTTCCAGCCCCGTTTGAACCCGTTCGCGTTTCGTACCGGGCCCTTGGGATGTTCCTGCCTCCTGTTCGTCTTTTTTTTTTGGGGGGGGGGGAAGTGTTGGAAGGCAAAGCTGGTCAGTTTATTGTGCTTTTGATCAATTGCAGATAACAGTTTGTCATTTTCGTGGCTTTCACAATAGTTATTACAGAGCTCCTTGCGAAGCCCGTGCCTTTAGCACTATTTCGTCTTTCTGCAACTGGATTTAAAGATGCCGGTTTCGTGCACTTTATTGTTGAATTTGTGTGTACGCTTGTACGTACACAGGTACAGGTCTCGGTTCTTATTTTGCATATATACAAGTTTTTTTTCACAGCTTGTTCAGAAACGAGATTTTTCTCTGCTGTTCCCCCCCCCCCCCCCCCCCTCGCATTCAGCCTGGTTATTTGATGTATTTTTACAATCCTTCTTGCTCTTCTTTGCAGAAGAATATCTAAAAATCATTTTTTTTTGTGGTTGTTCCGTTTCAAATAAACCATCGGCTTGGGGAAAAGAGAGCCAAAACCAAAACCCAGATTGCAAGTTTTGGGCCTTAGGTTCCTCAAGACTTAGAAACAAAATGTTATTTCACCTCATTTGCATTAAGAATCAATATGGAGTGCAGTTCGTTTTGCATCTCTCATTTCTTTGCTGTGAGACTAAAATGTCTGAAATTGCCCTGTGAACTTGGGGGTTGGGAGGATAAAGGGGCTTCTCTGCAGTCCTGCAGAGGTCTTTGGTGATGCTGTGAAGGCAGGCTGGAGGTTGGAAAATGTAGGTGTCCCAACCAGTAGCGAATCTGAGCTGGTTGTACTGGGAGGGGAGATGGAGTACCACAGGGCTGTTGAGCTTTTTCGTGCTTCTGGTGAAGCAAAGCTCATTTTTTTATCATTTTGCTACGAGACTACTTGCTTACCTGTCCCCCAGGAGTTTCTTTAGGCTCACTTTAGATCTTCTTAAGCCTACAGAGTGTGGATGGAGGCGGCCTCCTCTTGCTGGAGTCTGGTGAGTGGTGGTGTCCTGATGCCACCAGCCTTGTTTGCTGCAGTTAAAGCTGCCAAGAAGAAGGAAGAGTTCAAAAAAATAAAGTAAAATGGCTGGTCACTTGACAGTAGACAGCAGGTTTCAGTATCCAGTTTTTGTCTGAGCAGTGGGTGTGATTCTGCTTGGAATCATCTTCACAAACTTGATTTTTGCCTTCTGTTCTTGGTGGATGACGTATTAGCTCTGAAAAGTTGGTATGTAACTTTCAGAGCATTGTAGGTACAGGCAGTGGGATCAGTATAATGTTGCAAGTGGAGGCCACAACTCTCCTTAATAGCAACAGGTCTCCACGAAGAGAGCAGAAGGCTGAAGAAGCTGCTCTTTAGCTGGAGCTAGTTGGTTTTTTGTGCTACACTTGGAAACCAGTGCCTAACGGTAGTAACCATTTTTTTACTTTGCCTGGGCAGCGGTGATCTTGTTCTGTTTATGGAGGTGAAATAAAATGCTTTTGAGGGAAGTCTCAATACCTGAAAACATGAAAACTGAAGGCTTGTTTTGGTTGAGATATATGGACACATCAAAGTTGAGGTGTTTAAGATCAAGTCAGGCTTGGATAATGTGAATCTATCTCAGTTGAACAGGTGCAGATTTTCACAGAATATTTAGTTTATTTTCATAGTTAGCTTGCTGAGCAGCTTCATAAATGAGCTTTGTATATTTGTGGTCAGTTTCAGAGAGATTCAGGTGTGACAGCACACAAAATGGAATAAATTTTTTCACAGTCATTGAGATCCTTGTCACCTGGTAGCGGTGCAGAGGTCTCTAAGTGCTGCAAATGCTTCATATATGCTACAGAAAACTGTTGAAGGATTTTTACTCTTAGGGACTTCTTGTTGACAATTCCTTGCCTGCATTTGGGACACTTCCACGTACCTGTTTTTCTAATTGAATAAAATAAACCCTGCCGAGCTGATAAACGTATTTTAAGGGCTGCGTTTTTCAGTTGCTGCTTGAATGGCACGTTTTTCTCTCGCTTCTACTGTTGTGGGAAACATTTTTTAACCTATCTGCTCTTGAAATTTGCTTTGAAATAGCGCAAGCAACTTTCACACTAGAGAACTGGTATTGTCCCCCCTCCCGTGCTAATGATAGGAAATCAGAAAGGTGGTGGGTGCTGATGTAGCTTCTGCAGGGATCTTTTTAAACTTGGTGTTAGATTCACACTATCCATGTGGAGGGAGAGAGAGGTAAGAAACTTGCAATGTTAAGGAAACTTTTCCCAGCACATGTATGTAGCAGATCTCTCAGTGTGTTTCTCTTGCTGTTACCTTTTTGACCAAGTTCTTAGCATGAAACACTGTTTTAGCTTGTTAGATACCTAAAAGTAATGGCTGGCTGCAGTTAACTTATTCCCAAACTTGCAGGTGTTAGGAGTATCTATACTGGACACTAAGTTGAGTCTCTAATTCACCCATATTTTTATTGTAGACCTGGATGAAACTGATGTTCTGGGTTTGGAATATAGTAAACTCAATTAGATTAAAAAAATAATGGCAGTTGTGTGAATTTTGTTCAGATATGAATACCTTTACAGTAGGGTCACCTTTTATTGGTACAGTATTCTTAGTACTGCATGTGAATTCGTGATCCTGTGCTAGCAGCTTTTCTGTACTGGTGTGATACTGATGGAAGTATCGATAGAAATGGAAACCTTGTTGTGGCATGTTGCATCCAGCCTCAGAAGCCTTTTTTTTAAGCACTGTATTAGCAGATTCGTTGTATACGCTAGTTTGTTTCTGTCACTATAGCAGAATAATTTCAGCACATCCTGGAAAATTATCTCCTTGAGTAAGTGAGCGGAAGCCTTTCATAGAGATACGTTTTTAGCTGGATACTTTAAACCAGTGATTTTATTTTGGGCATTTTATTTCCGAGCCCCTCAATTTTTCCTGCAGCGATGCAGGTGGGCTGCAGTTGCCGCATACAGATTCCTACATGGTTTGTGTAGACCCACGTGTGCTGGTGGGGTGAGTTTAGTCGCCTTTTATGATTTCTTTTACAAATCGTCTTCATCCCCCCGCCCTTAGAAATAACCTGTGTTCTGTGGACTAGGAGAACTTTTTTGGCTGTGGGTTCTGAGCTGCTCTTTGAGCAAGGAATAAAGCTGGAATATGCTCTGTGCGCTAGCGTGGCTGGGTGGTATCGTGTCTTTTGGTTGCTAGATCCTAAAATAGGATTTTAAGTGCTTAGTGTTTCTGGCTTGCCCTAGCATTGGAAGTCACTTTTCTACAATTAGTTAGTTGATACGAGTGTTAGATCAGAGATCGCTCTGTGTTTGTGATATGTGCCTTAAGTTCCTTCAGTTTATCGTGTCCAGAAGTTGTGTTTTTCTGAGGAATAGCACATCCCCAGTCTCTGTTTCAGTACCCATCTTATATAAAACTAGCATGTTTTTTTCTTTTTCTTTTTTTTTTTCCCACTACTTCTGACCTTTAAAACTTTACTCCTCTTTACATCAAAGTTCTAAATCTTGGTATTTTTTTATTTTTTTTTAAATCTCATCTGGAGCGGTACAGTTTTTGACTGATTCTCATCTGTCACTTGTTCCAAGTGTTATCAGGCTACTTCTTTGCTTGAAATGAATCTTAATCTTGTCTCACTGCCTCTTCCAGAGGTACTTATAAGGTTTTCAACACTGTTTCCAGTCTGCTATGGATTTTTTTTTTTCTTAGAGTTTGTATATACATTCTTTCAAATACTTGTTACAAGTCTGTTTTCTGACTAACATTTAAGACCAAGTTGTTAGCCACGTTCAATTTGCAGCCATCAGTTAAATATTTCTATCCCTTCTTGTTGAGAGCCGCTTTTAAACTTGTTTCCAAGTATTTTGTCATCATATAAGATGCATTAAAATAGGGTTTATTGGGTGACATAGTGTACGTCAAGTGCTGCAATGGATGAACTTCCAAGCCAACAGCGGATGCTGCATTTGCCAGTGATGGCAAACGGGTATCTCTGCCTTGGAGTTCCCTAGGTTGTCCAAGAAACATCTTGTTAGGAGTAAGATGTTTCAAATACCTGGCAAACTGATCATTCTCATGGTGCTGAGTAACTTTTAGAAGAAAGTCTTACAGGCTTTTGATCCTTCTAGACCTCCAAATTGCTACACCTCTGTTTCTTTCGCCGCTTTGAGCGGGTTGTGCGTGTTGAACATAGGTATGTACTTCCTTTGCACAGGGTTGGAAAGGAAATCTGCTTGTAAAGAAATACCACTGCAACTCAGGGACCATCCGTACTGTGATGCAAAACTGAATTTTGAGCGCTTACTTACGAATAAAAACCTTTGAGACTAGAAAATGAGTTTAGAGTTGCAGTTTAAAAGCACAAATTCACTTGATATTGCAGGTGAAAAGCTTTTGTTGCTGAGTTTGGGAGTACAAATCCTAGATTTGGGAATATAAATCCTAGATTCAACAAACAAAAAACACAAACACCACAAAAACAAACAAAAAATACTGATTTTTTTTGTATCTCTTCCCAACATTTCCAGAGCAGCATTAGGATTTAGTATAGGTCAGTTGTGTATTTGCAGAACAAGCAATGTTTATCTGGGGAGGGTGTAGCGGAGTTGAGGGCTTGATGTATGCTTTTGGAGAATGTGCATTTCATGAGATCCTGGTGATTAATGCAGAACTTCTGCTGTAGATTTTTTTTTTGTATCTTTATAACTTGGACAAGGTGACTTGATTACTAGATTTTAATTTGATGTGATTTATTGGATATTTTTTCTATTTTCTTCCTAGGCTGCTGGATTTTTATTTTTTTTCTCCAGTGTCACCTAGTGTCTCACTTAGGCTGTTCCTGCTAAAGCAGCTGCTATGCTTGTTCTAACACAAATGATATTACTTTAACCTTTCTCATCACCCTAACTAGTGCCCCCTCTGAGAGGGTTTGGCCAGGAGTCCCTTAGATTTGACAAATGGAGTAGTTTTGCTGCGCAGTTTTCACTGACAGATAAACAGTGCACACCTGCCTCCAAGGATTTGGATTTTTCTGTCTTTACTTAAACTGTAGCAGCAGGCTGAAGCAAGATACATCTGTCCCTGCATGTGGTTGTACAAAACATCTGTAGTTACATTGAATTTGTAGGGGTTTCTTGTAGGATATATCTTAGGGCGATTCATAGACATCCTCTCCCTGGCTGGTAAGTGATGAATCTGACAAACTGATTTTGTCGTCTTCCTGAATATCAATATGTTTTCTTAAAATGGGTTGCCATATTAAAGTTCTGCAAAAACAGAACTGAAAAAAGTTCTGAAAAAAGTTCTGCGAAAACTTGATGAGTTTTTTTTTAACTTCAAGCACACTTATCTTACATAACTTTTTTTGAAGAAAATTAGAAAAAAAAAAAAATGTTCTGTGCTCCAGTCCTAAGTAACTCCTGGCTTAGTTGGCTGTCAGCTGTGCTTACAGGAAGGTGTGGGTATGAAATTGTGGTCCAAGCCTGGATTTTCACAGAAAAAGTAAAAGTTGGGTACAGGATCTTCAGAAATGGTGCAGGTGATTTTCTGTGACTGGTGATTGTAAGATGGGGTGGAGACACTTGTTGCTTTCTTCCAGCTGATGGTGCAGAACATCTCTGCACTGCACCTATCCCTGCATCTCTGGAAGAAGCAAGTAGAAATTGGAACCGTGTCTGTCTGCTTGCGGAGGCACGAGGGCCAGGAGAGGCATGGTGGTAGGAGAGGCACGGTGATTCTTCTACAGAGGCTTTCCTAAGACAAATGAGTTACTGGTTCTTGCGTTGTGGAGCTCCCAGAAACAAGCGAATAGATAATCTCTCTTAAAACGTACTCTTACTGTGTAAGAATCTAATGTTAGAGTTCATGTAAGTAAAATTCTGGCAAGGTGCTGGCGTATGGCTTGCTGAAGCTAAACTGCTGAACTAATATTCCTGGATGTCATTTTAGGAGCTCTGGTGGGCTACCGGTTCAAGAAGTCTGATTTGTTGACTTCTATATAGATAATTTAACATTTCTTTTCTGTTTTTACTTGGGAGTATTCAGAAAATTCACTTTGCTTTTTGGTGATCTTATACACAGCATGCGTTACTTCGAAGTTGGTGTGAACTTGGCAGTGCAGTGAGCTTCATTCTTTTCTTGAAACTGATTTGTAATCGCTTCTGAAATTGATGTGGTATGTCTGGGGACACAGCTGTGTCCCCTTCCTATCTGTGTGCACCCATGTTTTTGCCTGCTAGTGCAGCAAACCAGAAACTTCCCAAAGCTGCAGATGGATAAGGCACTTTCAGCTTTCTGCACTTCCGTGGTCCATCATTTATCAGGCTCCCAACTGAAATCCCATTCTTACTACTTAGTGCTCTCACAGACCAGCAGTAGGTAACTTAATGTGGTCTTGGGGGAATTTCAGCGGCATCCCAAGGCAGGGTACTCTTGGGAATAAGAACACCAATCGAGAGACTTTAAAGTTAAAAGCAGCACAAGGAAATTTATGCAAATAACATGTTCACAAGTAAATGATTAACCGTGTGACTTCAGCATCTTGGAATTACAATGGCAAAATTTCATCTTGTTCAGGTCAGCAGCGGCAGCAAGACTGGGACCTTTGTTACATAAAAGTGTGAACAGGCTTTGCAGGAAGAACTTCCACCTTAAGTAACGTCTCTTCCGTGTGATTGTACTCCTTCCGTTTTCCTAGAGCAAAATCTATATTTCAGAATCATAAATCTTCTCAGTTTTTTTTTTTCAGTGGTGAACTGCAGTCATCTGTATCTCTCTTTAGTGCTTCTTAAAGAGCTCTGAATGAGAGAGAAAGCAGTTTGTTGTAAATGCAGTTCGCTCCTGAAGCGGCAAACCCCACTTGAACCAGAGTGCACAAGAACTGGTCTTTCTGTTGCTATCAGCTTGGTATGAGTTAAACTTGCAGATTATTTTCCTGAACAAAACTGGGACTTTCTTTTTTTTTTTTAAGAAGGAGTTGATGTGTTTGACGCAGTGTTTGAGTAGAGATTAGGATAGCTTCAAAAAAAAAGTTGAAGGAAGAGTGCGGTCCTCCAATAGCCTTTGGTAGAAGTTGAGCAACGAGTGGTTGCTGCTTTAGAGTGATTTTTTTTTTATGCTTGCAAAATTCTGATGTTTATACTCGGTTGTTAGAACTAATACTGAAATCACGTGCATTCGAGATGAGGAATTAGATCAACGGGCTGTTTTTAAAGGTCCATGCCTGAAGTTGTGCGCTAGCGTGATGTGCAAACATGTTTTGTGCCTGGGCTTCTGCTGTCTGCCGGGGGCTCTGAGCTCCCTCTCAGAATGAGTAGCGTGCCTCCGTTTTCAGCTGTGTTTTCTGCTAGTATTGTTTGTGGTCTGTCTTCAAGTTATCAAGTTTCTTGATGTGGTGAGCAAATTCAGGTCTTCTCTGGATTAGCAGGAAGGAAGGAGGAGGCAGTGCTTCCCCACTTTCTTGCAGAGAGCAGAATTAAAAATAGTCTGATGCTGAAGACCTTGTTAGCGGAGCGCCGTAATGCAGAACAAGGATTCACTCCTGCTTATGCAAGAGCAACTGAGAAGACCTGCGTCACGCTGCCACTTCGGCAGCATGTCGTTGTAAGGCTTACACAGGGGCTGATGGCCTAGGGTCGTGGCGGCAGCGAATCTCGACCTTAAATTTCTCTGGCTGATGCCCGAGTGTTTCCTCTTCTGCCTTGCATCGAGCTAATAGATTAATTAAAACTAACTGCACGGTTTCAGGTGGGGAAAATGGCTTGGCAGAGCTCTTGTTACCGTTGGGTAATTGTGGCTTCACAGAGCATCTATGCGAAAAGCCTCCTCGTTAAAGGGCTTTAATCGTAAGAGTAAATCTGTTCTCCAAAATACAGCAAAACTCTCTCACGCCCACTTGGTAGGAATCTTGAGAGTTTTGCCTCTTTCTTAGCATGCTTTTTCCCCGCTGCAATTGCCTGAACATGACTGGCTTAATTTTCTGCCATTGCAGATGCCGTGGGAATCGATGATTTTCTTTTAGTAGCACTTTGTTACATATCTGTGCTTCACCTTTGCTCCTGTGTTTTCACAGGTGCCTGAGAGTTGTCTTGTGAGGATGTGGCTCCTTGTCCTGTTCTGCCTTTTTTTTTTTTTTTTAAAGGGTATTTTAGGACTTGTAATGCTGGTGCTTGACTGCAGACTTGAGTAGCTGGTTACTCTGGGGTATTGGTTGTATCCTCTGGGCATTTTCTCTGTTAACATCTAAGCCCTGTTCGATCATGGATAGCTTTGATGCCACGGTTGTGGGGAAGATGCTGAGCTCAGCAGCTCGTTGTTGAGCTCTGTCTGAAAGCACAGTGAAGGTATCCTGTTTTCTGTGTAGTCCAGCATCACCTGCAGCTCCTGTCAACCCTGTCACATCCGTACGTTGTGTTCAGTGTCCTGTATTAAGCTTCATCCCCTTATTTCATTGTGCACTTAACAGCTGTGGTGCATATATTTGATGCACGGATACGTTCCTGGAGCCCAGAAATGCTTGTGCAAAGAGGTGGCTGTTCAGTAGCTTTCTACCTTGCTGTCTGTTTTCAGAGCATAACGTAAGAGGTGCAGGGACAGGAACTGGAAGTCTCACACCTACCAAAAAGCTCAGCACCGAGGTAAGCGCAGGAGTCAGCTCTTGTCTTTCTTATGTGACTGGTATGAAGGGTTCTCCAGGCACTGCTGTTCACACGTGCTTCAGATACACCAGCTCCTCCTCTGCTTCAGTTTTGTGGCTGATCAGGCAGTGCACACGAGAATAAAGTGTTCTGGGCAATTTTGTAGTACATAAGCAAGTTTTTAGGCTGCAATGAATAACGTCAGCTTTCTGTTGGTTAGAACCAGGTAATCTTCATTTTGATAGAAATTCGTGTTTTGTTCCAAAAGGGGAGTAGAGGTCTGTCTTAAGCCAGAAATGAGAAAACTATGAGGCTAGAAAGCATGCAAGAGAAACTAGCATGTGCAATTTGAAACCCACGTGTGAATTTATTTGCTCGTTAGTCAGCATTGGATATATTCTCCCTGCATTGTAAGCATTTTTTGTCAGAAATCTCTACCTTGCCTTGCGTGCTCTGACAGCGGTTATCACTGGGGCCACCAGGAGCTCTTGCAGTAAAACTAGCTTGAAATACACATTTGTGACTCATCTGGAATCTGATTGCTTGATAGGGCACTGATTTCTTAATCACTTGAGAGTTTTGATGGCCCTCTCTGAGTCTGTACTGATTTCAAGGCTTTGCTGGTGTTTCCCACCCAGGCCAGCGGTCTACTTGCATCTTGCAGATCAGGCGCCATCAAAGGCAAGTTACTAAGAAGGCAGAGGGTTGTAGGGTCCAAAACTGAGAACAGAATTCACGGCAGACAAGGAAAGCTAACGCACCAGTTTTTGAGGTGGCTTCCTTGCAGTTCAGGGTGAAGTTCCACTTATTTGATCCAGTCTGACTGGACTGCGGTGGAAAGACAGACCTGCTCCATCTGCTCTCTTCTGACCCACCTTCTTGTGGCAGATCCGACAGCCATGGTGAGCTGGGCCAGCTTCTGGGCTACAAGATAGACCTGTGCAAAGGTTCCCTGGTGGTACAGTTCCTAAGGACAACTAGTGCATGCCTCTGTATACACTAATAATACCGTTAATAGCATGATGTGGAATCTGTGTCGCTGTACCGGGATCAAGATCTAGTTCTAATGCTTACTGCTGGATGTTTCTGATGAGCTCTTGGGTCACTTAGTGGCCTTCTGCTCTGGGAATCAGGTAGACAAACCCAGTTTGTTAGCAGTGCTAATTTGTCTCCTTCCACTTCCCACTAAGAAACTTTGCTTTCTTAGAAATCTTCCTTCTTAACGCAAAAGATGGCAAGGCGAGCTGTGCGTTCAGTGTACTGGGAAGTCACTCCGTTCTCTGGATATGTATCACCTCTGCCTTAAGCTATTCCGTTGGCTCTCGCGTGAATGTATTTGCCATTATTTTCATGTAGTCTGAGCTGTCTGGCCTAGCCCTGTCAGTGTTTGGATTGGCCATAGGTAGGTCTCTTACAGTGGGCTTTAGGGTGTGCAGAGTACGTAGAGGGCTGTGAAACGGATTGGAGCTCTTGCAGTATGCACACAAAGTCCTATTGTTCTGTAGGGTCTTCTGAGACTGGTCGTGTTTCAGTCTCGTACCTGAAATCTTCTGCCTCCTGGCAGCCGACTAGGAGTGGGATTTCATAGTTGACCAGACAACAGAACCTTTTTCTGGTTTTGTTGATTTTTAATCTGCTGGCTGGAGAAGACTTGAAAGTTTTTTTTGTTTTTTGTTTTTTTCTTTTTTTAAATCTTTTCTAAAAGGTGAGGAAGGCAAACTTGCACCAGAGTGATGCTTTGCTGGTATTAATGGCTTTTGATTTTGCCTTGTAGGTGCTAGGAATCATTTATGGTGTCTTCTACTGTCTTCTCTTGGATTGACAGTCTTAGCATGTTAGTGCCGAGGAGCTCTGGTTGCTTGTACCAGGATATTCGAGGTGGACTTGAGCGAGTGAGCTTTGCAGCTGGAAGTGTCCCCGTGTTTGACCAGAAGGAATGCTGAAAGAATGAGGCCTTCATAGAAGCAGATTAATATTTTCTTGGGAAGAAAAATGAGCAAATCTTTCAGTCTTTCAAAACAAGAATTGCACTGCCCTTTGGTAGCATTGTATCTGAAATCATTTAAACAAATCTGAGTAAATGTTTGGTGATAGTTTGAAAAAACAAGTAGCTCAGATGATCGTTCAGATCATTCAGATGATCACTGACTGTTTTCCAGGTGGTTTTGTGAACGGCTTTATATGCAGGAGTCTGGTCTCAGCAGAGCCAAAGTGGGGATTTTTGTTTTGAGACTGGCCGTGTCCTGGAACCTGCATCTGTTTAAGCAGTTCTTGTCCATCTGCAGCCAGTCACAAAACTGCCTTTTGAGCATCTTTGCTGGAACAAATGTTTCCCAGTTCAGAGATGGGAGGTTGCTGTGCTCTTCCAGTATGGTTTTGCTGTAGGTATGGGGTCTGTGTTGGACACCTAAGTTTTCAGTTCATCTAGGAGAAATCTTTCTGGACAGCAGACGAGCTTGAGAATTGCTGGTTTTACTTTTCACTCCCTGAGTTGTGAGATCTTTGTCAGGTTGTTTTGCCAGAGTGTTTTCAGAATTACAGTGTTTCAATGCTTGTCTGTTTAAAGACATCCTAACAGGCACCTTAAAATGCTCATTTGGAAGCATCTTAGTTTGCCTGTTGAAGCCATTTTAAACTGTCATATGGTATTTTTTTTTTTTGATGGCTTTCTTCATTATCATGATCTTGAGGGTCTCTCCTACTGTGGCTTTTCCCATGTGCATCAATATTCAATTCTTAGTTTTGGGGAGGGGGGTATGTTTTGAGGTAGGTGTACCAGCCCCAAACTCTAAATTCATTATTTTAAATGTAGAACTTGGGCAAAACTTCATTCTTCTGCTTCTTTCCTCACTTCTGAATCTTCAACAAGTATCAATTATGTTGAAAAGTACTGGAGATGTAATTGAAAGATGAATCCTTAGTATCTACTGCAAAACGTAACTTTTGGCACAAGGTTTCCTTTAAAATCAGCTAGCCCATTCTTTATTAATAGTCTAAAACATGGTTATTTGGAAACTCATTCTTCTTTTGGTGCTTTAGGTTAGTGAATAGTATATAAATGATGTTCTGAGATCTCTTGGTATACCTGCATTCTTCTCAACCTTATATCATATGCTTAGAATTCTTAAAAGTCCCAATCTTTTAACAGTTAGGAAATTGCATTTTATAAAAAACAGAACTCCTCTATTAGTACTGGAATTCAGCTGCTTGGCAACTTATGGTACTGTGTGAAACATTTTGAATAGATTTCTGATGCTGATCAGTTTTTCTGACTTACGTGTGGTTTAACTGTACTCTCTTCCATCAATATTTAGAACAAGTCATCTTGCCAACCTCTGTAAAATTCAGTATAATTGGCGCTTCCTTTTTTGCAATTGCTGAAATGAGTAGTATTTTAAGTCATCATCTAGATCTGAAGGTTTTGAAAATGACCTTTCTGGCAGAAGTGATGCTGCACTACTCTAAAAGTTAAAATAAAATAAATCATTTACTGTGTATTCTCAAATTTTAAATACTGAGCTTTATAGCCCGGCTGTTGCAAGTGGCTACATCACACAATAGCTTGGCTTTGAGCCACAAACTTTCTAGATTATTTTTGTTTTAGCTACTATAGATGAAATATACAGATCAAGGTGCATGCTACTTCTGCAGACATAAAACTTCTTGTTTGCTTGATCAAATTCATGGCACTATGTAATAAGATTTTGCCATTTGGTTACTTTGGAGATTACTCTGGGTTTTTGTTCAAGAGAAAAAAAAACTCTTGAATTTTTTTTTCCCAATCCTAATGTTTTTTCACAACCTCATGGCCAGGAGGGTTACTGAAATTGTTTTCTGACTATGCTTGTTGTGGGGAAAATACTGCCTATTCCATGAAGTTCAATTTAATTTTGCAGTTCTGTGCTGGGAATGACTGGATGTGGAAAATTAAAACAAAACCAACCACCACCAAACAAGAAGAAAGCTGCTATTTTTTATTTTTTTGTAAATAGCAAGCATTTTCTGAAAACCATATTACTATGTTAGTTCTCTTCTGGAAGTTACACTTCAGTGAAAGTCAAAAATCAAAAGACAGTATTTCCCATCAATCTTTTAACTCTTCTTAATAGTTGTCTAATTCCATTGGTGAATTCTGAGATTTTAATACATTTTTTTCCTCCTTCCCCTTTGAATTTCACAAGCTGGGAGATTACATTCTAAGATACCTAGTGATATTTCAGCATATACTGTTGTAGAAAAGTGACATAGAGTGGTTTCCTCCAAATTGTACTTTGTAAGGTTTAGAAATTGTTTATGATAACGAATTGGGATGGTTTTCACTAATGAATGATAGAGGAATTCTGCTGGAAAAGTGAAATTTTAATGGTTAAATAAATGGAAATTGATAAACAAGATTCCTCAAGACATATTGCTGATTGCACTGACCCCATGTACCATTTTTGTTTTTCAGATTTTGGATCGCTCTTTGATCTGGAACACGACTTGCCAGATGAACTGATCAGCTCCACCGAACTGGGACTCAGCAATGGCGGTGACATTAATCAGCTGCAGACCAGCCTTGGCCTGGCACAAGATGCTGCCTCTAAACACAAGCAGCTGTCCGAACTCTTACGGGCTGGTAGCTCCCCGAACCTCAACATGGGGGTTGGTGGCCCTGGCCAGGGCATGGCCGCTCAAACGCAACAGAACAGCCCTGGGATGGGGATGTTGAACAGCATGGTGAAAAGCCCCATGGCGCAGGCTGGGCTGACTTCTCCCAGCATGGCGATGGCTCAGAGCGGCCCGAACCAGGGTCCTTCAGCCCAGTCTGCAGCAGGAATGATGCCAACAGTAAACAGTCCAGTTAACCAGCCTGGCATGGGAATGAACACGGGGATGAATGCTGGCATGAATCCGGGGATGTTGGCAGCAGGCAACGGGCAGGGGATGATGCAGGGGCAAGTCATGAACGGTTCGATTGGAGCAGGCAGAGGGCGACCTAATATGCCCTACCCGAACCCAGGAATGGCAAGTGCTGGCAACTTGTTGGCTGAGACGCTGCAACAAGGCTCTCCGCAGATGGGAGGGCAGGCTGCACTGAGGGGGCCACAGCCCGGAGCCATGAACAAGGTAAGCAAGGCAAGCTGGGCTTGATTTGTCTTCCTTCTTGGCATTTATTTTGTGAGGCAGATCCCTCTGCAGTAGGGATTCTATAGAACAAGGTTCCTCTGCAGTAGGAAAACTGTAGAATAGGGTTTTTGTCTCTTTACCCCAGGATCCAATACTCTTAATTGTTTATATAATGTTAAAATTTAAGTGATGGGAGGCAAAAGTTGGGTCTTGCTCAACAAGCAAGAGTATTTCTAGATTAACCATCTTTTTTGCTTTTAAGTCCTGTGAGAGTATAGGTTATCAACACCATGGAAAACTTAACTTGGTAGCATTTAGTCTTTTATGCCTTTGTCCACAAATGTGTTTTCCCATCTACCGTGGTGAGTGTGATGGGAATGTTTCAGGATGTTTTAGAAGTTTGGAACTTCTCTGTGTGACACTTAGAACATTTTTTGTCTGAGGTGTGTTATGTATTGGGTTATGCTGGAGCAGATGAGAAGAAGGAAAATGCAGGTCTGAATGAACTGATGCGTAGTGTGTAAGATGTACATTGCCCTTGAGAAATACTTAAGTTATTGGTGAAAGAATTTGTGTAAATGCCCAAAGACAAGGGTAGGGTAGTTAAAGACTATTGGCATCCAGTTCTTGGTTTAAAATTCAGAAAGGTTTTGTCTCTTGGAGGGTAAATCAGAAAGCAGAAAAAGGTTTTCTGTTGGTGGGGGACTTACATGTGCTTTTATAATTCAGGAGATTAGAATAAAGTTGTTGTAGGTTGCTCTGAAAAGATGAGAGAAGAGTGGTTTAAGTTACAAGGAGGTGTTCATGATAAAAAAAAAAAAAAAAAAAAAAGACAAGTAGCTTTTCTAGAGTAGGGAATCAGATGAATGTTTCATATCAGGTTTTTGGTGTTTTGTTAAAAAGCCTGGAAAATATTTAAGTATTTCAGCTCACTTTAGGTGGATTTTTTGTGTTTATTGGTTAATGAGTGGAAAGTTTTTTTCTAAGATGCTTTATAACACCTGAATAGATTCATCCTGGAGTGACCAAAATCAGTCTGCTTGGAGGGCTTTAATTATAACTAACACAGCCTGTAAACATATTTGAAACGAGTGAAAGTCAGTGATTTTGCTATGCTTGAACGTATTAAGTAAAATGATGTTAGTGTAGTGTCTTGTGACCATTATTAATTACAAGCTTTTTTGGTCTTAGCTGGTTGCTTGGGCTCAGTGTGCTGCTAACCATGGTCCCGGTATGTTTGGCTAGGGATGAGTTGATGTTGCAACCTGTTCATATCAAATATTCTTGCCCGATAAATAAGATGTTGCAAAGTCAGATTGCTACAGTAGAAAAATCTGTACACAGTTCAGATTGGTAAGAAATAAGTAGCTACTTGGAGGTATTCTTGTATTGGAATTAGATAATTCGTTGCTTATTGGCTCTGTAAAAAAATTACTTCGGTGCTCAGAAAGCTGTATGCAGAGGGCAGAAATTGATGCGTTGAGAGTTTGGTGAAATGCCACATTGTCATCCTCAAACCTAAAGTAAGGTTTTAAATTTTTAAACAAACAAAAATCCTCCTCTTACCTGGGAGAAATAAAGGCCACAAATTGAGGTTTTGGCTTTTGACGCAGTTCAAAACTAAATCATCTTCCTGGCGTTCTCAAACTCCGGAGTGTGCTGAGTAGCTAAAATAAGCAGCGTTTTGTGCTTTCTGGGAACCTCCCCACCGAACAGAGAACTTCTGCTTTTTAGCTCATAATCCCAGACTGGTTTAAAAATGAAAACCAAAACTTTGAGCTCTTTACGCGTCGAGAGAAAAGCCTCGAGCCCGGCGGGGTGAGCGTAGCGGGCGCAGCCCGCGCGGAGCAGTTCAAACTGCCGGATGCGCAGGAAGGGTCTGAAATGGAGGCTGAAATTCCAGAACGTCTTCCATTGGTTTGGCTGCTGGCAGGCAGCCTGCCTTTCGCTTCGTGCAGCCGAGTGAGCAGGAGCTGACAACAGGCATGTCTGACCGTTTTCTCCCTCCACCCATCTGCTTTTGTTCCCCCCCCCCACCTACAAATCTTCAAAAAGCAGAGGAAAACAGAGGACCCTGAGCAGTTGTTTGCAAAAGGCGGCTTTTTTTTTTTTTAATTGGTAAATTTAGCCCTGTGTTGCTGCGAACGTGGGAGTTTGTGTAATAACTTTCGGGCGCTTCCTTCATTGCTGCAGAAACGTGCATTATTCAAGAGCTGTCCTTCGGCAGGAGGGGGAAAAGAGCAAAGCAGGCGCTTCGGTTCTGTTAACTGCGTCGGGTTGGCTTGCCAAAGTCAGCCTCTTCAGGTGAAGTGAGGGTTGCCTCTGTGAATTGGCTTTCAGTAAAACAGATGTGTTGTCAGCCATGGTTTTTACAGGCGAATAGCTTATGTTTGCTGGCATGTGAGCTAATTGGGAAGGAGGATGTTATGCTCTCCTAATAGCAGAGATGAGCTCCGAGCGGGTATTCCATTTGTACAGTAAAACTGCTCGTGTTTCTGCTTTGTTCTGTAGTCCCATGGAGTTGCTGAAGCATTTTCTTCCTCTCCTCCTGAAAGATGGGCTGGGAGCAGTGGAATGCTTGATCTGCACATTAGGCACAGAGTTCCCCGGTTTCTTAGCTGTGAACATTACTTTTTTAAGCCTGGAGATCCCAAATGTCTGTGTGACTGATTGGTTTGGGGTCACCAGGTGGGCATAAATTGGGATCATGGTATCCTGCCACTTGTCTTGGGGTCCAATCCTGTTATGTGTGATACAGGCAGTCACTGAGATGGGAAGAAGCAATTGTCTGCAAACCATCGCTGTACCAGTTACATGACATTGTATCGAGGAGCTAATGCAGGCTTGAAACTCACCTGGTCATTTAAAATAATAATTTGAATATAGTTTCCTGATCCACTTCATGCTGGCTGACTGCAGAGTGAGCCCTGATATTAGGGAGGGGACGTGTTAAAGGAGAGGGTGGTGCTGCTCCGAGCAGGGTGTGGGCCCTGCTCTGGTACCAGAGTCAGCTTAAAAATACCTGTGGAGGTTTAGCCTAAAAGGAAATTCTGGAGAGGGGAGGAATTGTAACAAATTTAGCTTTCTTGAATAGCTTTTTGTTTTCTGTGTGCTTGCTGGTGTGCATGTGAAGTGTAACGGGAATGTCTGTCCTCTTAAAATAGAGTTTTGGAAACTGTTTGTAATGCTTTGATTCTTTCAGCATTTAAACATTTTTCAGGCTTCTTATTTCACTGGCTGGCCTTACAGCTTTGGCTAATTTAAGTGTAAACAGCAAATTCAAGCTCCACAGTAAGTTAAGAACAAATTTATGTTCCCTGTCTTGAACCATTCTTCATTTGGAAACCCATATATATAGTTAAAACCTTCCTGTGGCTCTTCAGCTCTTCTGCTGGATTTTGCCCGGAGTTCCCAGGTTTTTGGGAACTTGTTAGAGGGGGAGAGATTTTGCATACGAGTTGGTGGCTGTATTTCCGTGATCTTACAGCGGAGAAATTCACCTGACCTTCAGGTCATGTAGATGGAGTATCCTGCTGATCCCAGAAGTGCTCTGGTACTCGATGAAATGGACATGAAGGCAATTCAGATTAGCAGGGAAATTACAGCCTTTGCTATGTGATTATTTCACTCTCATGAAATCACTTTAAACATTTAGAGCTCCAGTGTTAATTTTGTCATTTGGCCTATTGTCTCCTGTGAATATATGGAGTTCTGCTATTGTAATGGAGACACTGTTGTGCTTTACCAATGCCTAACACTTCTGTTAAGAAAAATATGTTGTAATGTTTTACAAATATGAACATAATTTAGATTTTCCGTACCTTCCTTTAAATAAGGCAGTAAGAAATGTCCAAGTCTTGTTCAAAATTGCAGAATTTTAAAGTGATGATACCCTCAAATAGTAAATTTAGGTAAGGGAAATGAGAAAAAGCTTGCTTGTTAGTGTTAGCACGTTCAGTGTAACATTCATTCCACGTTATAAAGCAACCAAGAACACTGACCTTCTACATATCGCTTTCAAGAAGCATTGGATTCAACACGTGGGTCTGTCCATGGTGTTCAGATTCCATGCCCAAAGTGTGCCATGCGATCGAGCACTAAGCCATTATAAGTGTGGCTGCACACTGTGGTCCTGAGGTGAACCAAGGTGTGAAAAATGGGTAATTGCTCACTTTATCCCAGCGCAGGGGAGGAATGTGTCTGGGGGAGAAAGGGAGCAGTAAGGACTTGTTTCTGGGGTGGGTAGAGGAGTTTCTTGCAGGGATGACAGTGCAGTAATGCTTGTCTTGCAGTACGTATCTTAAATGTAACGTGGTCAAATGCAAAGAATCTTCAGCAGTCCTTGCAAACAATGCAGCAGGTATCACGGGCACAGTTTTGTTGTTACTAAATTCCAGAAGAGAACTGCTAAAACTGACGTCCTGCTTTAGGGAAGTTATTTTCTACCCGTGGACACGTGTACGTGGAAAGATCGCCTTCATGTAGCCTTCACCTAGTGCATGTACTGCAGTTACCTCAACAGGGAGGCACGGCTGATGCTGCAAAAATTGGATTATTTGGACCAATCTTCTCATATCTTCATTCTGTTTCTTCCTTACAATTAGCTTTGCAAATCTTCAAATCGGTCACAGTTGCTGATACGTAGCTGGCTTCCGAATACCAAGCTCTGAAAGCAACTGCCTCACTGACAGAGCAACAGTAGCAAATTTGGCATGTCTGCATGCACAGCTCCAACAGGTATTCATCCTCTGGTAGGGGCTGTGCTTGTGGCACCGAGAGTAAAACGAGAGGCAGAGTTGTTGGTTGCTTGACTGTCATCCAAGCTGAAGCTGCATCTGTTTGGTGGCATGAAAACAAAGCAGTGGGGAGTTTCCTCTACCTCTGGAGTTGCCCTGCTCCGGCTGGGGAGGGGGGACAGGAAAATTGAGCGGAGTTGTTTTCAGCTCTCTGTGGCAGGAAGAAGCATTTGAGGTTGTCACCTATTAGCCATGTGTTGTCATCCTTCATTGCCCTTTATTTCTCTTCTCCTTTACTGTGATGTGCCTTTGTCTGCTCTTCTTCATGTGCAAGTCCTTGTGTACGTGATAAAAGGAACTCGGGCTCTGAGGTGAGGAGGAAAACAGCAGATGGGGGGGAATGAAGAAGAAAATGGAAAGAGCAGTGGAAGGAGCGAGCAGAAGTTGTACTCACTGCCTCTGAGCTGTGACTTGGCCATGTAGGGTTTTGCATGGTATTTCAGATGAAGCCCTGGACCTAAATGGCACTGATACCACCCTTCCTCGGCTGGTGCTTCTGCACTTGATGGTGTATTTACCCCTCACGCCCAGCAGGTCACTAATTTGGTGAACTGTATGTCAGTCTTTTTGGTCATTTCCAACAGATGAACTTAAGCACCCTTCTGAGGTGCTGCTTGCACGTGGCTTTTAGGGTCAGTTTGCTGTGCCTGCTGTCTGTCCTGGTCAGTGCTTTGCTGGTATTTGCTGCCTCTGTGGGCTGGGACAGGATCGCTGGGGTCAGCTGGGCTGAGTGGGGCACGTGGTCTGCTGCCAGCTCCCAGAGGATGGGGTGGGGGCAGAAAGTCCCCTCTGGGGGGTAGGTGAGGGTTCTCAGCCCTAGGGAGAGTGCATTTCTGCCATGCAGGTGACCTTACTGAGGGGCTGATTTTGCACCCCAAACAATGTTAATGGCTCAGCTCACGCTGAAGAAAGCATCAGAGATATCGGTGCTTTGTCAGCCTGAGCTGCACATCTGAAAAAGCCAGGGGCTTCACCTAAAACTCGTATCCAGCCATACTGTTGTGGGTACAAAGGTTGACTGGCACGGTCAAACCTCGTCCCTGTGTTTCATCAGAAAGCTTTGCTTGCCAGTGACATAGCAGAGGCGCTCTGGGAAGTCCAGGTTTGTCTTACCCCTCCTGCCAGGACAGAGCTGGCTCATCAGGCCACGCTCGTTCTGAGGCTGTGGGTATCAACGTAAGTCCCAACTTGCTGAAGGTGAGCAAATTGATTTCTTATTTCTCCCTGTGACATCAGGGTGTGAAAACGTGCCTTCACCCTAATCTGAATTGGCTGCTTAGTTGTTTTTTTTTTTTTTTTTTTTTTTTGTTTTGTTTTTTTTTTTTTTTAAAGGATGGTAGCAGTGTGTAACAGCTAGCTATGGAGATGAATTCAATTAACTTAAAACTTTGCTTAGAAATGTCCATTCTTTGATATGTTCCCAATTTCACCCTTTCTGGAACCAGAGATCAGGCTGTCTTTCCAGGAAAACCCACCTTGTTTGCCTAAGGAAGTAATTCCCACTGTCAGTCCTCCACTGACCTGTTGGTCAATTCGAGGCAGCAGTGACAGTGGGAAAAGTCTCCCCAAAGTTATCAGTGCGTTTGGCTCTCCAGATATTTTTCTTCTCCATCCAACTTGCACAGAAGAGAGACCTTACTGGTCTTCTGCGTGGAGGCAGGAAGGCCTGAAGTCTTCCTACCTGCCTCATTTCTGGCAGCAGCTACAGGACTGATCTCCGTGTGCGTATTCCTCATAGCGGAGACATGACAGAGGCAGTGCCGAGCGGGACAAAGGAAGTGTTTTTAGTTCCTCCTCATTGCGCAATTTGTCTGCCACACGGAGAGGCCTTTTCATTACTCTCCGGTGAATTACTGCTGTGTAATCGTGGTTATCGCGTGTGGGGCAAGAGATGGGGGTTGTCCCCAGGGAAATTCATTTAGATATCGAAAGTGGCAGAGCTGTCAGCGAGGTTTCTGCCCCGTTTCCTGTAGCATAGGTTTGATCCTGCTTTATTTATAAATGAAGCTGAAGGCCTTTGGAAAGGGTTGGCAGAAGTTACAGCCTGAGGAAGGAAAACTTCTGGCTAATCACAAGTAATCTCTGGACTTGGGGATTGCTTTTCTGTGTACATTGGAGAGGCTCGGTGAGGAGCAGCACCAGGGTGCTTCTGCTACAGGAAGAGCATTTGAGGGCAAATAGAGGAGTGATAGGAAGGAGACCTGCGTTAGGAGCTTGTGTATGCTTTTTTGGATCCAGGAAAATGCCCAAACTTGAACCAAAAAATGTCAAATAGACTGAACGTTGAGTCAAGTGCTAATCTGAACTGAAGCACACAGCTCTTTCAAATATTTTTGGGCTTTATTTTTGTGAGTTATGGCTCCTTGAGGATCCTGACTGAGTAATGGTGAGAGCGTGGTAATCTGAACAAAAATCTCAAATATTCCTGGTCCTCTATCACTGGTTGTTTTGGTCTTAGAGGCCCAAATTTTCCATGAAAAATAGATGGGAATCAAATGGAACAAGCTAAAGAAGAAATGACTTCATTGGCACGGTTGATGGATCCGAACTGTTCCTCGGATTTTGGAGTGCTCCAGGGCACCAAACCACAGATTCTGGTGTGCTAAAACTGTTGAATATGCAAAGAGGGGATGCACAGTGCAGAAAGCAACATAAAGCCTGTACGTAGAGCCTGTACGAAACACGGATCTACTTCCCCTATAGGTAAATGGTTCAATAGCTTCGTATTGTTAGCAGCGTTCCTGCCGTCTCCTTTGACCTTGAGTACTGCTCGCTGCAAACCAGTTCCTGTGCCTGGGTGATGGCGGTGTTACCTGTGCCTGTTCTCTTGAAATGAAACTGGGGTGTGCTGCACATGCAGTCCTCTGGAGGGGAGCTGTGGGAGTGCTGACAGCTGGGTAGGAGGTATTTGGGATAAGCCCTGCTGATATGGATGAAGGGGGCATTTGTCCCCATGTAGACTGTACACAGATGCAGGGAGCAGAATTCTTCTTCCAGACTCGCGTTATGTAGTCCATGGTGCAGATTTGTGACTGAGAAAGCTGGAACGAGAAACGTGTTGAATGAATTCTTTATAATAAAGAAAGAATCAGGCTAGTTCTGACCAGACTTGTCCTCAAGGTTGATAAATTAGTCTTACTCTGTTTCTAGGATCCCTGAGGTAGAGGAGTTAATGTGTGGTGGATGTGGATACCTACACAAGAAGGGGAGCATGTGGATCAGAATTGCATTGCAGTCCTTTCATGGCTGTGATCATTCTCGCTTCTCTGTTCGTTTGCCTTTTGAATTGCGAGCTACGTTATCTTACTTGAACATCTTGCCATTTTAATTCCTAGATGGGAATGATGAGCAATCCCAGTCCTTATGGTCAGCCATACAGTCAGAATACTGGGCAGCAGATCGGAGCCAGTAGTCTTGGACCTCAGATGCAGAATAAAGCCGGACTGCAAAATAGTCTCCCGCAGTTCCCAATGGACAAGAAGCCAGTGCCTGGGGCAGGAATGCCGAACATGGTAAGTAGAATGAAAAATGTCTCCAGTAAATGTTGTAGCAGTGTGCAGTGCTCAGATGTTGCCCTGTTAAAGGTCTTGCAGCTGTCATACCCAGTGTGAATTCATGCTCTGTATCAATGTGCAGTGCACTTCAACTCCTGAAAGGGCTGGTGTGGAGAAGAGGGCTGGGCTGTTGCTCCCTCTTTTCATAAGGTGCACCTCTGCTCTTCACCCTTCAAACCCTGTTAGCAGAGGAAATGAAAAGGAGCTCCTTATCCAAAACAACCTTTGCTACCTGTTAGGACACCTTTGCTCTCCAGTCCCATCCCTGCTCTTGGGGTTGGTTCCCTGGGTCTCTCAGTGTGAATTCACCTTGAGGGTTGTTTTCCTGCTGCTACTCACTGATGCTTTCGGGAGAGAGAAACAGCTCTTAAACGTATCACATGCGATAGTGCTTCGAAGCCCCAGTTGTGTGTATTCTTGTGCTCTTACATGAACACATGCAATGCTCCTGACGTTGCTGTAGTAGCCCTGTCACTCCCCCTGGCCCTCCAGCACTGTTACAGCAGCAGGGCATGAAGAACGGGGAGGTGAGTGGTGGCCCAAGCTTATAAATGACAAGCATTAACATTAGACTCTCCAGCTTGAGTTTAGCACTAGTGCCTAATGTTCTAGGAGAGCAACAGCTGAACATGTTTGCCTCATTATTCTGAAAGTTTAAATTGATTGGGGAAAGACATACAGCATTGTCTTACTGTTTTTCTTTTGTGCATATATGTTCTTGTTTGTGAAACAAAATCGCTCTTCTGAATATAGCTTGTGTTTCTCACTGCTTCAAATTTTACATTGATTTTTTCCGCTTCCTTGGGGTTCAGTTTCTTGATCTTAGTAACTTGCTAAAAAAAAAATGCTTTGAGGTAAGTTTTGTGCCTTAGATAGAGCCCATGGGGTTAAGATACCCAATTTAATGTTTTTTTTTTTTTAAGTTGATTATGAAACACCAGAATCCTAATGCAACCCATTGGTTGTATGAACCACTAAAGAAGCAGCCAGAACTTGCTGATCAGTATCTCAGCTGTCAAACTGGTGTTCAGTGCAGACCGTATGACTCTTGCAGTTGAGTTACTACCCTGCTAGGTCTAGGAATGAAAAGTGCTTGCTATCTCAGTTGTCATTTGGGCAAAAAAGACTAAAATTGCAAAAAAACACAGAGTTATACTGAAGAACCATGAGGGGACTGAGTAACTGGTAAAGCCTCCTTGTCAAATGAAAGGTTAGTGTGGGTATTGAAAGGCTATGGAAGAACTGGGGTTTAGGAATCATCGAATCACAGAATGGTTTGGGTTGGAAGGGACCTTGAGCACCATCTGGTTCCACCCCCCTGCCATGGGCAGAGACACCTCCTACCAGCCCAAGTTGCCCGAAGCCCCATCCAGCCTGGCCTTGAGCACTTCCAGGGATGGGGTAGCCACAGCTTGTCTGGGCAGCCTGTGCCAGGGCCTCACTATCCTCATAGTAAATAACTTCTTGCTAATGTCTAAGTTAAATTACGCCTCTTTAATTTAAAACCATTATGCAGGTAGTTGAGCTCTTTAATAATAAATAAATAAATAAATAAATAACATGAATCTTCAGAAACATTCCCTAAAACCTTCAGTAAATGAAGAGTCCGTTAGAAACAGAAGGCTGCTGAACTGAAATGAGACAAGTGACACAGAGTCCCTGAGTCCCTCTTCTTTGTGAGTGCTTCTCACATTTCACTTGCAAGAAACACAAAAGTCTGAAGACATAAACAGAAGTATGGAAGAAGTAGTAGCTGTTGCCATACTTGACATTACTTCTCTGGCCTGCGTTATACTGAAGTTGCGCTGCTTCTCCTACAGAGACTAGCAGATCCTTTTTCTGAATGTGTGTGTGTGAGTTTCCTAATGGCAAAAGGTTCCCAAACTTCCCCTTCATTATCCTTTTCTAGGAGTCCCACAGGAGGGGAAAAACTATCCATTTTAAAAGGTGCTTTCTTCCACTAATGTAAGAATTGGGGATACGGTTCTCTAGCCTCTAAAATGAGGTGATCATCTGAGGTTGAAGTGCTGTTAATATTTTTCTGGTTGGACTAGCACCACAAATTACTTGTGAGCATGTGCAAAGTTAAATTCTGCCAGTCCTCGATAAGGCGAGAGCTAGAAATAGGAGGGTGTGGTGTGGGGAAGACTTTGTGGTTGGCAAGAGAAGTGCTGCCCACGCTGTTGTTGAGGGGTTGTTTAAAATGGGTCATCCAGAGGTGCAGATAGATGGGATATTCCCTTGGTTACACAGCATAGTGATTCTTCATTGATTTATTTTTGGTGTTCACATGCTAAATAGATGATTCTTAAATAGATTTATTTCTGGGCATTTCTTTTCTGCCTCCTCCAGGGCCAGCAACAGGCTCCCCAAGTTCAGCAAGCTGGGATGGGGCCAGCAGCATCACAAGGAATGGGGTCTGGAGCCCCAACAGCGGATCCAGAAAAACGCAAGCTCATCCAGCAGCAATTAGTTCTCCTCTTACATGCTCACAAGTGTCAGCGGCGAGAGCAGGCCAACGGTGAGGTGCGACAGTGCAACCTCCCTCATTGCCGAACCATGAAGAATGTCCTGAACCACATGACACATTGTCAGGCTGGCAAATCCTGCCAGGGTAAGTGAAGGAGTGGGGATATAGATGTCAACCTTTGCAAGACCAAAAAGGCTCCTAGTAAGAGAGAACAAGTGGGCAGCTTGGGAAATGGATTTTTTATTTTTTAAATTGTCTGTCCCCTTAGGAACGCGTATGGTAAACTTCTGAGTCTTAAAGTTTAGCCAAGTTAAGGCAAGATAACAAAGAGATGAATTAAGATGTTTTGCTCAGCTTTGTAACTCACTGCTAGGCCTTTTGGATGCTGCCTTCTGCTGAGGGCAGACACAAAGGAGGAGTCTGCTGGCAGGAATCTGTAGCCCCTAAAAAGAAGGGAGAAGTCTCAAGCAATAGGTAGCCAGGAGTTAAGCTGCTTCTGGCACCGGTGAACTCTTCAGTCTATCCTAATAGCCAAAGAAAATGTGTGTTATCTTCTTGTTACCATCCCTCGTCAGGGTTGTGCCAGTGGCTGGCATGGTAATTGTTTGATTCCATCTGTCTGGTCCCTGATGTGCTTGGTGTTGTCCTCTGAGCTAGGCTTGGATGCGTGACATGGAGCTTCCAAGCAAGCTTTAATTGAGCCAATAGTATTTGAAGGAGTCTAGCTATATTTTCAGGGTTAGTTAGTACTGAACTACTTAAAGTAATCCTTTACTGAACTGTGATATAGATGTGTGTCCCAAGAGTGTTTGCTCCCTACCCAGGTTGTATTGACCACGTTGAGATGCTGGCAGTAGTTTGTAAAGGTTTTCCTTTCCTTTCCCTTCCCTTTCTCAGTGGCACACTGCGCGTCTTCCCGACAAATCATCTCGCACTGGAAGAACTGTACGAGACATGACTGTCCTGTGTGTTTGCCTCTCAAAAATGCTGGGGACAAAAGAAACCAACAATGTAAGTCTGCTACAAATTCCCCTGTATTAGATAAACCATGAAATTTATGTTAGGAGTTGAACTTGCTTGCACCCAGGTGGTAATGGTGATGCTGTTGGACCTGGAAATGTGTAATAGGATTTTCCTCTTGCTTTGTCGTGGCAGAACATTTTTCTGTCTCTGGTAGCTAGATTTCTAACTTCCAAATCAAAATCTATCAGATTTTCCTAGCAAGAGAGTGGTAAGGGTGAACAAGAAACAGTACTCTCAACTAATTGATTTGCTTTTCTCTACCACCTCTTCAAGCTGACAAGCTTCTGGAGACAGACATGCATATGCAAAGATGGTTGTTTCATTTTGGTCCTGATGATCTCTGTTCTGTCTTCATCCTCTGACTGCGTTATGTTTCTTTCCCACCTCCCTTTTCTGTCCCTATGTGTTTTCCTGCCAAAACTTTCAAGATTTGTCATCATGTTACCTGTATGCTTTTTCATGCTTCTTAATCTATACTTTGGGCTCTTCTCATGACCACTGTGAGCTGGGATATTTCATGTTTTAAGAAAATGATAATACATGTAAAATGAAAAAACATAACAGTGGCTGTTGAAGAACTATACCTTCCTTTCTTTAACCTCTGTGACCTAGGTGCCTCTGTTCTCAGTTTTGAGCGAACAGATGTCCTAAATACTTAGTGTGGGTTTCCTCAGCAGCTTGAAGGGAAAACAGTGTGTTCTTGGAATGACTGGTTGGGTCAAAATTTGTCTCTGTTTCATGGTAGCTTCTCCAAACCTGGCCTCTTATCTGCGTAGTCCTAGAAGGTGGTGGTGCTTTTGAATAGCCAGTCATTTCTTTTTCCCTGTTTTTATGGATCTCTTTGGCTGCCTTCTGTTGTCTTTATTAACTTTTGGCATGTTTCTTCCAGCACTGCTGGGCGGAGCTGCCGTAGGACTTGCAAATACTGGCTCGGTTGGTGTGGGGCAGCAGACAACGCCCAGCATAAGCACTACCAGTCAGATAGACCCCAGCTCCATCGAGAGAGCCTACGCAGCCCTTGGACTGACCTATCAAGGGAACCAGATGCAGACACAGGCTCAGGCTCAAGTGAAGAATCAGCAACAAGGACAGCAACCCCAGGGCCTGCGCCCTATGAATCCCATAAGTAAGTAGATCTGTCAGTTAAAACACAAATTACAGGCAACTTTCTATGCTATTATCTGATGCAAGTTTTCTTACCTGATACCTGAAGACAGGTAGTTCAGATATCTGAATACAGATGCAGATAGACCTGGGATATCAGGCTGCTCATTGGAACAGGGAACGTTAGAGGACCAAAATGCTTTCCCTTACAAAAATATTTTTCTGTGAAGTGTTTTCTTCGGAGGGAAAAAGTATTTTGGGGGAGGAAGGTTTTCCAAATAACTTTATTTAATGTTGTTTTTTAGCATCATTATTGTAAGGTTTTGCCAGTTCCAGGAGGTTTGGGAGTTTTTAATTGGAAATGCACGCATCAAAATGCTTGTGATTAAGTGTGCTTTCCTTGTCACTCAGACTGTAGCATTTTACAGTTGTATCTCAGATGTGTAATGCTTCTTCTAAAAATTTGTGAAGTAGTACATACAAACCAGCTCTCTGAATCTTGTCTTGTGGACTCATGTAACTGTAAGCTGTGTGGCTTATTGCAAAATCACAGAAGACATGAGAATTTTAATGTGAAGAGTTTAATTGTACCCTGGCTGTCATTGGTGTCCAATCAAGTAACCCTTAATCATCAAATCCGATGCTGATAGTTTGAGATTACATCACAGGAATTTTTTTCACCCTCAGCTCTTAGCTTGAGTTGCTTAAGCAGTGCCGGTTTTTAATTGAAAAGTGGAAAGATGGGCTGGTAGGCATTTAACCCATGCTTGTATGGGATTGTAGTGCTCCAGCCTATATGCTCTGTGACAAACTCTTGAATGGAATGAGTGCTGTGTTAGTGCAGGATCGCCAGTGGGAAGGACTGAGAGATTGCCAAGGAAAGTAAGCAGCTGGTTGCAGGCTGCAGTTCTGATGTGCTGTTTCTGCACAAAAGGACATCATATTCCTGAGTTACTCAGGAGAAGACTGTTAAGCAAAGAAGACTTGTTAATGAGATGACTGATCCTCATAGGTCACATATACCTTGTATACTGCTGCAACGTTGCCTTCAGTGTGAAAAGAGAGCCTGGTCTTAAAACAGGAAGATAAAATATGATTTTCTGCTGTATGTTAGTGCTTTACAAATGAATGAATTTCTAGAAGGTCCAAAATGTTATAGTAAGGGGCTTAGGAGTTTGAAAGAGTTGTAATCAGTTTTTTGAAGTGGTTCTCTGCTTCCTTTCTTCAAAAAAATGAGACAATTTGGCCTGTGACTTCTTAATTGGGCATTCCTTGTAGCACTGGTTCAAAAAAAAAAAAAAGCGAAAGAGATGGGGTTGAAAGGTTCTTGGAGAGTGAAGAACTGGTGCTTAATGGAGAAAGGACAACCATGGAGAATGTGGACGTTTGACTTGTTTCATTGTTAGGAGTGGAAATTAGAAAGCTGAGGTAGGAATCAGTTTATGGACTGAGTGCATGCCACCTAGTTTAGAAGAAATACTGGGATTTGGTGAGGACTCTGGTTTTGAAGAGATGCAGTCCTCCAAACGTTAAATAAATCATTTTGGGCAGTTGAAAAGGGAGAGGTGAGGCAAGGGTTTACAGTTGTCTTCTATACCAGCTTGTTCTCAGATGGTGTAAAAGTGAATTTGTGAAGGATAAAAGTGATTAGGCTAGGGGGGCTTCAGAGAGCTGTATGAAGGGGCTGTTAAACAACTGACTAGGATATTAGAGGTATATATTAGACTTGCTTAACTTAGTTTCAGTGGATTTCTCTTGTACACAGTGTCTAATTTTGCTTGAAGTACGAATTCTGTAGGATTCAGATGTCTTAAATACATGCAAAGCCTTGTAATGGGTTTCATGCTACTCAACTTCACAAAGTGATCTATTCAGAAGTTCTGGGCAGATATACACCGCATTTCTCATCATTATTGGAGTCTTAACTGCAGTGTGTAGGCACTTCTTACGGTGCTTGAGATCTGCCACGATGCAGAAAATGAGACGTTGGTACATAAATTACTAGCACTTCTTCCTGCAAAGGTTTGTCAGATTTTCCTCCTTTTTAGCATGAACACAGGAGTTAGCTGTAGGTTCCCTGAGTGTGGAATGAGTGAGAGAGGATCTTGCCAGATGTAGTTGTAGCTGATGCTTTGTTTTCAAAGCCTTTGAATATCTATCCTAAGCCTCTGAATCACAGAAAAAACTTCTAAGCAAACAAGAGAATTGGTTTGTAATGCTGGACCTTTAGAGGGTCACAGGAAAGGACACGGGTACATAACATGGCAGCAAATGTAAATGGCTTGTTTGAGAAGTTCAGGAAGGTGTGCAGAACAGTAATACTGTGTGCTGCTTCACCTTGAGGTCACCAACGTGCCTCAGACTTTAATTTGGTAAAAGGAAGGGATAAGTGGTAAAGAGAGCAGACAGCAATTAAACTCCTTCCACAAAAATCAAAGTACTTGAAAGTCTAGACCCTTGTTACTGCTGAGCAATTGCTGTTCTTGCTTAATAATTAAGCTGGTTGTTTTATACTTATGTTTTCTAGGTGCAAATCCAATGGGAGTGAATGGAGGAGTAGGGGTTCAAACCCCCAGCCTGCTGCCTGACTCGATGTTGCATTCAACCATGAATTCCCAAAAGTAAGTTGAATAATTCTTTGCAACCCAGTGTTTTGTTCAGCTGCAAATGCTGATGATTGCCTGTAGTAAATGAGATGAAGGCGATGGGAATGTGTGTAAGGGTTTGCACGCTTGTGCCGAGAGGGGCTGAGCAGATCCCTGCTGCTAAGGACAATTGGCAAGGAAGCAGTGTAGTTGGGATATCTCAGTTCGTATCCTTTCTAGAGGTCTTGGTGTCCACTTGAACTTTGGCACTTGGTGCTTGCAAACTGATTTTCTTAGGCCATCGAGGCTATAGATGTTATCTGGATTAGTATCTGGGCAGATCTGAAGCACTGGTGCGTTTGCTGATTAGGATGGCATACCACGAACTTGCCGTTGCTCCACAGTGGGAGTAAGGGGTGAGTTGTTCGCTGAGGTGTAAAAGTGATCCTTGTGCTTAAGTCTCATGGCACTTCTTGAATAAACAGTGGGATAAATTCCAGTGATTGTTATCTCTCTCTTTTGGATTTTCTAGCTTTTGTTCCAGTTTTCCAAATCCTTGGGTAGCACAGCGTGTACTCTTTCATGGTCCTCTTTAATCCTGCGAGGGATGCGTTGTTTTGGTGTCTGTGCAGCTATTTCTGCACAGTTTGTCCATTGATTAAGGAATGGCTGAACTAGCACTTTGTGCTAACGTTAGTCAAAAAGAGGCTATGACTGTAAGATGACTAAGCTTGGGCTGGACTTCCACCCTCAAATTCTTACTCTGTTTTGAAGCTCCATGATGAGTGAAAGCGCCAACGTTGCCAGTTTGGGGGCTATGCCAACAGCTCAACCATCCAATACTGGAATCCGAAAGCAGTGGCATGAAGACATTACTCAGGATCTCCGAAATCATCTTGTTCATAAACTGTGAGTAGCTAGCAACAAAACTCAGGGGCCAGAGTGTGAGTTTTGTGAGGGTTGGTGAGAAGGGAAAGCAGAAGCCTGTCAGAGGTGCTCCTACTTTCCTTGTTCATGGAGCTGCACATACTGCTCCAGGGCTGTCGTACTGGAAGTGTTCCACTCTGTACTTGGGCCATCAGCATGATGTGAGTGTTGACCTGGGAGTGGTAGCAGTGCCTCAGCCTGTTGGAAGATCTGCTTGCTGCTTTGGGTTGGTGCTGAGGCCCTGGTTTGGAGACAACCTAATAGCTTGTGTGCTTTTTCTTCAGAGTCCAAGCCATATTTCCTACTCCTGACCCTGCAGCACTGAAGGATCGACGGATGGAGAATCTGGTGGCATACGCTCGGAAGGTGGAAGGCGACATGTATGAATCGGCAAATAGCAGGGTGAGATGCTGTCCTCTGTCATCATTTGCACATCTCTGAGCCTCCTTGGCAGTGACTGGGGAGGAGGAGGAGTGGATGCACAGATGAGCCTCCCAGGCTGAGGAAGAGCATGTGCCAGGGCTGCTGGTGTCTGCCTGGTGTGCTGGGACTCGGGGTGGTGCCTGTGGTGTTGTGCTGTGCTTGAGACTTGCTGGGGTCTTGCAAAGGCAGCACGAAGCTTCATGACAGTACCTGTAAAGGAAGAGCTTCTTTCCCCTTTCTTCCCTCACCCCCTCGATTGATTTGATTACTTTGATTACTGTGACCCACTGCTTTTACTTAATGCATCTCCTTTCCTGACTTGTGCTCCTCCCCTGCAGGCAGAGTACTATCACCTGCTAGCTGAGAAGATCTATAAGATTCAGAAGGAGTTGGAGGAAAAGCGAAGAACCAGGCTGCAGAAGCAGAACATGATACCAAATGCACCAGGCATGCCACAGGCTCCCATGAATCAAGGGCCCAACATGGGACAGCCTCAGCCAGGAATGTCTGCAAGTAAGAACAGCTGGATTACTTACTACTTGGTGCAGTGTGATTGTGTACTGTCTTTATGGTAGACTGAGCATTTTGCCCTCATCGTTTCACAGATACCTGGCTTACTCAAAGTTAAACTCAGCTTCCTCATCTTCAGAAATATTTGCCAAGTCTTTGCCTTGCTTATCTATTAATTGATGGCCATAGGTTATATAAAATCTTTTAGTCTTGTTAGCAAATTGAAATATCCTAAACCTTTTTTACACTTGTTTTGATTGTTTTGAGGTTGGAGGGAATGGAGACCAAGTTGTGCTCTTAACACTGGAGAACTTCAGTCTCATCACATTCACCTCTAAAAGAAATCGATTTGAAGAGAACCCCACTTACTGCAGAATAAATATATTTTATAATGCTTAGTTGTGTGGTGTTTAAAATGATCGTCACTATTACTGTTGTTGCTAAGCAGAGTCTGATAATTGAAGTGCTTCTCCTACTTGCATTTATGCCCTTGAAAGTGCAGATAGTGCTTATTCTGTGCCACATTTGTATTTTGGACAAATGGCATTTCCAGCATGCAGTGAAAACTGGATTCCTATTTTTTTCCCATGTAGCTGTCTTCCGTTACACAGTAGCTTGAATTGACCCTCCTACTGCTGAACAGATTATTATTAGATTCCTTTCTACCCAGGCATTTGTATAATTAGAAGAAAAATGATTTTTGGAGAGAACCTAATGATCAAAACTGTAATGCTGCTAGAGTGTAATGTTTCTTTACAGCATTAGAAAGTGATGAGGCTTTGCCAGATATCTAATATTTTTGCTTGAGTAACAGGGTACACACAGATAACTATTTCTTGCAGGTGATATTTGCCCTTAAAAATGGGTAGGGATATCTGCTGATGCTTTTTTCAAATTAAGTGCTGTAGATCATTAACATACAGAATTTTAACCTGTACATTTCTCTAAAGTTTCTCTAAATGGCATTGTGTACTGTGAGTTAACTATACAGGAGAGGTAATATTTTTAAATATTTCAACTAAAATCTACTTCAGGGTGACTTGTCTGTGATTCTGGACTGACAGCTCTAGAGACTGAAATAGTCTTTCTTAAATCTAAATGCAACAGCTCTGCAAGCATGATAGAGATCTGCCCTTCCCCCCATATGACTCTCCTGAGAGTTTCCTTCTCAGAAGGATTTTCTCCTTGATTTATTCAGTCCTGCTTGTTCTTAGTTACTTCACAGATAAGAAATGAGTTAAGACATCTAATGGGAACAGATGTATAGCTGTCAATGACACTAATAAGTTATCTTAAGAAGATAGTGTCAAAATTGGAATTAACAATTGAGGAGGCAAAAAACTTCCCTTTCTTTTTCCGAGCACTGCATAATGATCCAGTAGTTTCAGCATTATTCTACAAGAAGCTTAATCTGTGTTTTCTTTTAAATATAAATGTATCTTGGTAAATCCAGTCCTGGGTCTTTTCATGCTTGAAGTCAGAACTGGATATGCTGAGATGCATTACCAAGATGCAAGAGAGGCCTTTAAGATTAGTACTGTGAATTTATTTGCTGTAACTTCTGTAGAAGGTTGGCTTTCAGCAGTTGATGTGACATGAGGGTGGTTTTTCACATATGTCAGTATCTCAGAATTCAGAGCTTTGATAAATACTTTGAGCCATATAGTTCTCATAGTGTTGTCAATCTAGAAGTGCAGTAACGGCATAGAATGGTCTGTAGAAGTTTTTGTGGTCTGGAATGCTCATGAGCTGCTGAGTTTCTCATTGTACTTTGGTAACATACTTCCTATCTGTCCTCAATTTCCAAAAACCTGTCTCTAAGTCAGAACGCTTTCCCCAATGGGATATGCTCATATTTCCAGGGAGACTTGTGTTTTTTTGTTCCACGATTCAGGGACTTAAAATAAGAGTGTTTAGAGTTACTGGAAAGTGCCAGTGCATTTTTTGTACGTGGATTTAAGTGTGTAATTTTCATTAACATGGTTGGTGGATAAAACCTGGTGGTCTCTACATGTCATAATCTTATTCCAATGTCTTTTTTTCCAGATGGTCCCCTTCCCGACCCAACGCTGATACGTGCCAATGTGCCAAACCAGATGATGAACCGCATGCAGGCACAGCCAGGTAAATACTGGAAGAAAACATGCTCCTGTGATTGTAAAGGAATCTTGCAGTTAGGCAGCTCTTGCTGCAGCCCTTGTTTCACCTGCTCTTTTCCCATTTGTTCAAGAAGAGATTTTAATACTTTATAATACATACATAATGGTGTTTCGTGACCTTGGGAATTTGAGCTGCTTGTTAGCTGCTTGCTTTGTTAAATGAAGATCTTTATGCTTTTGGAAGTTCTGTTTGTGTGAACAGAGGACGGGGGGGGGGGGGAGGCAGTCGGACATGGTGGGCCTAGTCAGCTTAGATGAAGATGTCTCTGTAGCTGAGGGAGGATGGTGAGAACTACTGCTTCGAAGGAAGGGGTGGAACCTCTGTTATGTGTACAAGAAGTATTGTAGCCAACATAAAAGGCACTTAAGGAAGTGAAGATTTACTGTCTGAAATTAAAGAAGTGAATTTCTAATAATTAAGGTAATGCAGGGTGCAGTGCATATGAAGCTATATGTGGAAGCAAGTCTGTCAGGGGATAAACAGTCTGTTCTGAAGGAGTATGGTATCGATGTCACTATCACTTGATATTTCAAGTTGTTCAATGTAATTGGTCGATGGGCGGAGATATTTCCATTACTGTATTGCATGCTTAAAAACTAACTAAAAAAAATAACCAGGAAGAAACTAACAGCATTTCTTCTGTAAATCTTGAATGGTATCCGAATGAAAATTCAGGCCTTTGCTCATAAGTGTTTTTTTGGCACAAATGTGCAGGAATGAATCAATTTGGCCAGATGAACATGCAGCTGTCACCGATGGGACCCCGGCAAACCCCTCCTCTTCAGCACCCTGGACAGCTAAGCCAGGCTGGGGCCATGAACCAGGTCAGTGCGTGCTTCCTTTGGCCAGGGCACCGAGCTCGCGGGATTGCCGCCCTTGGCTGTGCTGCCCTTAACACAGGCAAAGAAAATTGAATAAAATTCAAACACTCCCTGTGTACTGCAGACACTTCTCTTGCATCCCCACTAAAAGATTTACTTGCTCTGTGGTCAGCCTTAGATCTTGGTGAATAAAAAAAAAAGTGATTCCATTCAGTGAAAACTAAGTTTAAGTGGGGTTTGGAGGCTGTCGAACTCCTGAAACAAGGAACAAACCTAAGCCGTGGTCCCAGACTGAAATCAGTATCCTGTTCCTTAACAGACAGGGGAAATGATCATAATTTGTTTTTTGAAAGGAGCTATAGCAGGTTTTCTGTATTGTATTCTACATATAAGTGGCAAGCATCCATTTCTGCAACAAGAAAAATGTTTTTTTTTTTGTAAAATGTTAAAGGCACGTGCACGTTGTGTGAAGTGGGTTTTTCTTTTCCAACAGATGGGATTTCCTTCACGTATGCAACAGCCAGGAGTTGGCCAACCTTCTGGTCAGAATCAGTTTCTGCAACAGAACCCATTCCCTGCTGCTTCTCCAGGAATGAATGCAGCGAGCATGCCTATGGCTCAGCCTGGCAATCAGACACCAGTTTCTCAAGTAAGCTTGTGATTTTTGGAAGTGGCTTCAGTGGGCTCTATCTCACATATGGGTTTCATCGTTCAAGTTTGTAGTAACGGAGAAGAACTTGTTTTCTTAAGATGCTGCTGGAGTTACAGTCAACTGAATTCATGTATTGAGACTCAGCATTTTCTTGGCTGTAGTGCTGGTAATGGCAGGGGTGAAATGTTATTGGCTTGTTCTCAGGCTTAAGTTTAAGTGGCAGGATTTTTAAGATTGTTTTTCTGGAGCAAGGAAGGAATTGTTATTCAGCATATAGTAAAGCATTTCTTGCTTAACAGCAGAGCCTGAGAAATTAAGAGATGCTGAAAGAGTAAGTGACATAAAGGCATGTCCATCCAGGACCACCAAATGTGTGTTGTTGGCTTTGGGGGACAGGAGGGTTGTCGCTACTAAAGATCTGACCTTACAGTCTAGCAGTTTCCTTTCTGTCCTTTCCCTCTCCATTTTCAGCAAGAACCTTTCAGGCCAGGAAGAAGTAGGGAACGTCAGTTTGCTTCTCGTTGATGGTTCTTCCTAGTTTGCAGGCAAGATTATTGTGGAGTGACAGCTCTTTTTTTTTTTTTTCCTTGACCAATACATTTATTTATAATCTCAGTGCAGTTACAGCTGTACTTCTGATGATAAATTCAGTTTCTAGTCTTGGGGGTGGAGGGTGTGGGCACACTAAGTATATTTGAATCCTTTTTTTTCCACTGTGGTGCATTGTCCCTTATTGAGGATGTACATATTGACGTTTTTAGAAAGAAATGTTTTGTGAACTGGAAGTGTAGGTGTTCTGTTCTTAAGATACATTGAGTATGAGTTGCTCAGTTGAAACTTCTCTTTTAGAGGTGAATAAACTAGCAAACGGCTTTATGTTCTATGTTCATGTGGAGCAAAATAAATTGCCCAGTTCTCCTCTTGAACCAGTCTAAAAAAAGTTTATCGCTTTAAAAAGTGTGCCAGTAACGGTGGGAAAGCTGCCATTTAACAGCAACTTCTCTCCTTTTCTGTTCCAAGTCGTTACAAACGTGTACTTGTTCTCCCATAGGCACAAATGACCAGCTCTTCCTGTCCTGTGAATTCTCCTGCGATGGCTCCGGGTTCTCAGGGGAGCCATATTCACTGCCCACCTCTTCCACAGCCTCCCATGCACAGAAATTCTCCTTCTCCAGTACCTAGTCGAACCCCAACACCTCACCACACGCCCCCGGGCTTGGGATCACAGCAACAGCAGGCGGCAGCAGCAGCCACCACTGCCCCCACCCCTACTCCTCAGGCGATGCCACCTGGGCCGCAGTCGCAAACTATGCACCCTGCTCAAAGGCAGACTCCGACACCTCCACAGGCACAGCTGCCTCCACAGGTCCAGCCTCCAGTTCCCGTTACCCCCTCTGCAGAGCAACAGCAGCAGCCCCTGTCACAGCAGAGCACGACCGCGTCTGTTCCCACACCAACAGCACCGCTGCAGCCTCAGCACCCCACAACACCTGTAAGGAACCGTTTTAATGGTGCATATGGGCAAGTGTAAGGTTTAGGTTTTTAGTTAATGTTTATTTTTGTGTGACTCTGGAAGTAGCTCTCGGGAGGCTTAATATTAAAAAAAAAAATAAAAAATTGCATTTGGGAAGTAACATTTTTGCCTCAAGACGAGTCTATAGGTCACCTGGTGATTCCACAGAAGTATTTTTCATGCATATTTAGAAACTTGCAGTGAAGCATGCATGAGCCCTTCAGTTATAGCTACGTACACACAGTGATGGGGTACAGTGAGGAACAATATGAAATTATCTATGTGCTAGTTCTTCCAGTGCATGTCTTTCTGTAGCTGGAGTTGTGTAGCAACATGTACTTCAGGTTAATCAAGCAGAATTACTAGAGTGCATTTAAACTTGGTGGAAATAAAGTATAGGTGAAAGGTAGATTAGAGCAAAGAAAAATAATAAGTTCACTAGAAGCCTATTTGTAATGTGTGTTTTTTCCTCCTCAGCTTTCACAACCAGCCGTAAGCATTGATGGGCAGGTATCCAACCCCCCATCCACCAGCAGCACAGAAGTGAACTCTCAGCAGACTGCTCCAGAGCAGCAGCAGCCACCTTTGCAGGAAGTGAAAATGGATATTAAAACAGATGAGGGGGAGCCAGAACAAACAGAGCTGCAAATGGAGGAGAAATCTGAAGTGAGTTTCTTGGTCTGTTGTTGGGTAGAATATCTTCATCTAGTGCTGTTAGATGCTCTGTCTCCGTAAAAGAGATTCCTCCTGGAGTTCAGTGGGGGCTGTGGATGCTATCTGCTGCTCTTGTGATTGTCATCTTCCCTCCCTCTTCTTAAAGTAGGGTCTCTGTTTTGTGGTTGTATATGACAGACTGCTTTACTAGTCCATGACAACTTGTCAGTGAGGACAACAAGGAGCGTGGCTGCCAGCACTGTCGTCCTTCCTGCAATTGCAGTGCAGGATAGACTGTCAAACCTGTGTGAGGAGCAGGATGAATGCCCCTGGGTCTGCTTGCAGCTCAGAATTGTTCAACAGTTTATCACTGCTACTACAGTAGTGTTTAAATATATGTTCTAGCATATCTAATCAAGTTTTAGGCAGGCAACAACTACAAAGTAGACAGCCTTCTTCCTGGGGAAGATTGGTGGGCAAGACAGCAGAGAAATTTAAAGGACAGAAACATGGCTGGATGACTCTGCAGGCAGCTGTGACAGGCTGTAATCTAATTTTCAGGTTAAAGTAGAACCAGTTGTGGAAGAATGTAAACCAGACCCAATGGAACAAGAAGAGAAGAAAACAGAAGTGAAGACTGAAATACCAGAGGGGGAAGAAAGACCTACTACTCCAGCTACTCAGTCTTCTCCAGCAGCAGGACAGTCTAAGAAAAAAAGTAAGCGGGAATGCTGACTGAAATTCATCTGCCTAGAGAAATCTTGAGAAAGGGGTTGGGGCAGATGGAGACTGAGCTTTCTTCAGTGGTGATCAGTAGACTTATATGAATTGGTTTTGTGGCTTTTTTTTGTGGCCATTTCTTGGACAAAAATGCCTAATATGTCAACTTGTAATTGCTTTTGGTCAAGTTCTTAAGGCGTTAGTATTAAACATTAAGTATTAGTAAAATGGTCCATACAACAGAGATGGGAGAGACTTTTCTCTGTTATTCCTGTAAATTCCTGGAACATCAGAGAGGGACCATATTTGAAATGTAAAATTAGCTATTAAATTTAATGGTGTCTTCCTATTTTGAAACAAGATCCTCTTAAATGTTTTGGCAGTTTCCTTATGTCCAGGTGATCATTTTAATGTCCTACTCAGAACTTAGTGTTGAGAGGATAAACAACCCAAGTTAAGTATCTTGTATGCGTTGAGTTGTCTGTAGTCTTTTCACACACCACATTTTCCCAGCAGGTTTCTTCCCTACAGACATTTTTATCTTTCTAACGTTGATTGTTTTTCAAAAGTTTTCAAGCCAGAAGAGTTGCGGCAGGCACTTATGCCAACACTGGAGGCACTTTACCGTCAGGATCCAGAGTCTCTTCCATTTCGACAGCCTGTGGATCCCCAGCTACTAGGAATTCCTGTGAGTTTCTTAGCAAGATATTTTCCTGGCTTTAACCCAGAACTGCTACACTATGACATATCTACTTGAGAACAGCTTAGTCTGTCTTGTTGCCATTTTTGTGTTGATGTGTTTGAAGAGGTTTAACTTAGTGGAACATATGATGTTTGAGTTAGGAAAGTTTTTTGTTTTTTCAAAGGTTCATTTGGTTCTGTGTTCCTTTTGATAAATAAGCAGGTGGACCATCCAATGAAGTGATTACCACCAGTTCCCACTGCTGCGGGGGGATTCTTTTATATATGTTCCTTCACATTGTGATGCTTCTATCAATGAGAAGCACCTGTAGAATTCAGAGCTTTGAGTATGTAGGAAACTAAGTGGATTAAGACCACTTGAAAATAAAATTATCAATGATTAAGTTATTAGCAAAGAAGAGACTACTCAACTTGTTTTTCTTTAGGCTGAATTTTCTGCTTGCTTTAGAGTTGTCTCTGGAAGAAATTAGTATTCTTTAAGGGGTCTGTGTTTAAACTTTCCAGATTGACCACACAAAGTTTATTATCTGCCCACATGTGTACAAAGAATTCCTACTTAAGTCATTTGGGCAACATTTGTCTGAAAGATTTTTTTTGATTGGATGGCTTTATTCAGTTTTAATTTTCTGCAAAATTGCAAGACCTGTGTTTTAGGCAGGCATAAGTCTTTCTAATGTTCTTGAGCAAGCTTTCAGTTGGCTGTCATATTTGGAGGACTTTTACAGGACTGCTTGTCTTAATATTGTTTGGGAGGGATTAGAAAAAGGCATTTGTTAGATGAAAGATTTGTAGGAGGAGACATAACATCTTTTATCACCTTAATAAAATTATTGGGTTTTGTTATTAAATTAGCTGGCCTCTTTAAAAAAAAAAAAAAACACCACACAGGTTCTTTATGCTAATGTTCTTATGTATATCCTCAGAATCACGGTGGCTGCAAAAACCACTGCCATTTCCTTCTTTCTGTAAGCCTTGTTTTGCTGACTAAAAGTAGTGGCTTTATTTCATCGAGAGTAGATGAGTGATGGAGCCTGCGAAATACAGGAATAATGAAAAGGAAGCGCTAGGGAATGATATGGTGTTGCTTAGACTTCAATGTATGTCACAAGCAGCTTGACAGGCAAGTCAGGGAGGAACCTGTTTTTCTTGCTGTGTCCCAGAAGAATTTATATGCTGAGAATGCCTCTGCTGTCATTTCACAACGTAGTTCTGGAGTAGTATTTTGATATGCTACTTGTTCTTTCAGGATTACTTTGACATAGTGAAGAACCCCATGGACCTCTCTACTATAAAGAGGAAGCTAGATACAGGGCAGTATCAGGAACCATGGCAATATGTAGATGACATCTGGCTCATGTTCAATAATGCCTGGCTCTATAACCGCAAAACTTCCCGGGTATATAAGTACTGTTCAAAACTGGCAGAGGTGTTTGAGCAAGAAATTGACCCAGTTATGCAGAGCCTTGGTTATTGCTGTGGAAGAAAGGTAAGGAAAAATCATTCTTTTTTTTTTTTTTTTTTTTTTACTCTGCTGCTTGTTTTCTGACACTGAGGAGGAAAAATACAGCATTTGCAGCTGTTAGCAACTATGGTGTTTCAGAAATTCTGAAAGCTTACCAGGATTCACTAATCTTAAGTGATCTGGTTTTAAGTTTTTAATGCATCTTCCAATTCTATCTCTGTTGCTTAAATCATATATTTGTATATAAGCCCTTGGGGGGCTGCAGGGGAAGAGTCAGTTACTGAAAGCTTATGTTGATTTCGTTTAGTGCTAACCAGTTCATAATTACAAATGAAACAGATGTTACTGCACAAATGCTCTCAATTTCAGTGTGTATTGAGACTGTTGCACTTCCACTCTCTTGTTTTGTTATGCTCTCCATGTTTGGAGAAGAGCTAACCTGAGAATAACAGCCTACTGAATGTTTCTTATGACTCTTGGTAGTCTTGCCGTACTGTGAGATCTGTGCACAGAATAACGTGGTCATGGGTGGTGTCTGGGTCATGCTTGCTTGCAATGGAGAGCAAGTGACAATGTATGAGCACTAAGATGACCCCTTCCTCTTTGCAGTTGGAGTTCTCGCCACAGACTCTGTGTTGCTATGGCAAACAGCTATGCACAATCCCTCGAGATGCCACTTACTACAGTTACCAGAACAGGTAAGGAAAACTCACTTGGTGCAGTTTTGTGCATGCTGCAATCAATCTGTCAAAGGCATGCATGTATATACACATACACCCTCTTTATATGTGTACACCTTTGTGTTACAAGAAAAAAGTTGCTGGAAGCGCCCTTGAATAGTTTACCTTGTGTGCTAGTGATTTCTTTTTGCAAAAGTGCACTGTAGTCTATGCTCTTCTGCTTGCAATAATGTGTGATGTCTTAATAAATTATCCTGCAGTTAATTAAATATCATATATACAAGTTTGCTGTCTTTGCTTGCTACCATGCAGCAGTATTTTTCATGGGGAAAAAAACACATACAGCAAGTATGTTATGTTCATAATACATATCATACTTGGCAAGTCTTTGTTTTTCTTGCAATTTTAACTGAAGAACAAATATATTTTTGTGGTGCAAATCTTCAATGAAGATTTTTATATTCGGATACTAAGTAGATTACTTGCTTTTTCTCCTTAAGTAAGGGAGCTATCTTCACAGGCTTTTAGCAGCTGTGTAAAGAGCTGTTAGTTCTATGGCTCTTTTAACTAATGTTTTTGACCTCCAGTTTATTGAAGTAATTAAGCCTAATCTTATTTCTAAGGAAAGATTTCTTGCTAGGCTTCTCTTTGCCAACTGAGGGATTGAGGCAGGAAGAAACAGACTTTGACACTCTCATATCCCCATGCCTATTGCCAGAGTGCACCTGCTAGAAAAGGGATGGTTACCTCCAAATTATGTTTCCTCCATCCGTTTAGTTCCTGCTCTGTTCTAACACCATTCAAAAACAGCAACAAGGAAAACAAAGATTTTTACCTGAAAGTCAAGATTTTGCAAGAATTATAAATTTCTCAAGCACTTGGTTAGGTAGAAGCAACCAAAGAGCTGTAACAGATATACCTGAACCTTTTTAGGCTTCGTAAAGTTTTACAGCAGTGAATGGAGGTTTTTAGGAATGAAGAAGGGAAATTGTTTGTAATTTGAGTTTGCAGAGTCCCATAACTTCTGTATTCTAAAAGTCCAAAATTACAATAAGCTCTGTATTATGTATCAGTATTTTCTACTTATATTTATCTATGATCAAACACTTGATGGACCAAAAGACAAGTATTCCAAAGTCTGGCATGCTTTACCTGCTTTCAAACATCAGAATGGAATGTTAACATGTGCACATGGGACTTATTTGTATATAACAATACACACACGTACGTGTCTATCCGTAAACTGAAGTGCACAATCCCTGAAGCACTATTCTGTGCATCACCTCAGACAAAGGCTGGGAGAGAGGGTTGAGACCTGTTCATCTTAGCTTAACAGCTGCTGTAGTGTTGGTTTGTGTAGCTTTACAATAAGCTGTTGTAACTGTTTTTAGATGCCTTGTGCACTCAATTAACATGCTTTAGTAATAGAGAGGCTACAGTTTCAGAACACTTCTGAAGGCTGGGGTAGAATCTTGAATTAACCACTGTTTTTTTTCCAAATGTAAATGACACTAAATGAAACCTTTCTGTGATGCTTACTGTACTGATACTTGCGCTGTTCTGTGCTCAGATTGGGCTGTAGAAGAGCTGTGTATGTGTGGATAATTTGAGGTGTTTAGTTAATATATAGCTTGACAGTTCTATAATTGTCTGAAAGATTTTGAGGAGAGATTGTTTTATTCTTTAAGATTCTGGTGTTTAGCTTCCCCTTTCAACTGGGAGAGAATCCTGTGGCCTTTCAGCATTTATTCATTGAAGATGGAAGGTTTATCCTTCTTCCATTGATGTCCTATAGATCCTCCTGCCAACAGAACTGCTATGCTGATTTCTACGTCAGCATAGCAGTTCTTCCTTCTTTCTGCTCTTCCCCTCTTTCATTTTAATTCTTTGCTATGTGTGGCATGGATTATTAAAATGAAGAGGGTATGGGTATGCTAAAATGGAATACTCGTTTAATTTGCTTTAATCATTTGCTGCTTGAGAACCCATTTGAGAGATTTATTGCTAATCTGTGCTTTGCCTTGGCTTTCTGCTTTGTGTTGTCTTGTCCTGCTTCCATGTTCTTGTTTTTGTCCTGCAAACCCCCATTTCTTTGTCTGTTCGTGTATCTTCTCCTTCGTGCTTGTCGTTGTCTGCACTTGGCTTTGATTGCGCAAAAAACCCACCCAAACAAACAAAACCAAAAACCAAAACCAAAACAAAACCAACCAAACACAATGTGGGGCCCATAAATCTGCATCATTGAATATCCTTGCCGCCGTTGATGACCTGCTCTCTGCTCCTGTCCCTTCCTTGGCCTGCTGTGATTGGTGGCTCCATTGCTTGGCTTGGGCTGTGTTGTGTGGACGGAGCAGTTCACCCAAATATGGCCTTCTTGCTGACAGGTATCATTTCTGTGAGAAGTGCTTCAACGAAATCCAAGGGGAGAGCGTTTCTCTGGGAGATGACCCTTCACAACCTCAAACGTAAGTTGCTCGTGTTTGCTTGGGTTATGCATTCATGAACCGTGTCATGGTCTAAAGTGCGTCCTTGAAGGGAGAGGGAGTTCAGTTTTTGGTGACCCTATTTCTAGGCCAGTATAGGGAGGACCAGATATTTTTAGTAAAAGCCTGGGCTTGTGCTGTAAATTTCTTCTTTAAAATCTTGACTGGCTCAACTGTTGGTGAGGAGAAATTGCAACTATAGAGCTAGAGAGAAAAAGCAGTGAATCACTATTTTTCTGACAAAAACATCAAAGTATTTGAATGTAGAAAAGAACCATGACTACAGACAGGTAGGTGACAGATGTAGCTTGAAGTAGTTGAATGTAACATTCTGCTTATAGGCTGGCTATTCATCCTTCAGCTTGCTTTTCATCTAAATCAGAAGCAGGCAACCTCCTTTTGCCATTCAAATATTTCAGTGTTGGAGTGCCATCTGCCTATGAGAAATCTGTGCAGTTGTTGAACCGATAATGGCAAAAGGTTGTGGATGGATTTCCTTGCATCTTCCATGGTGGTAGGAAATTGTTTGGACAGTCTTCTGCTCCACTGTGCCTTTCTCATACCTCCCCCAGAAATCTTGAATCAGTTTTGGGAGACTAAGGAAGCCCTTGAGGGACAGCTAAGTGCCAAGCAGTTATTCTGAAGGCTTTGAGTTGTTAAGATGTTAAAGAAAGCTCTTTTGGGGAAGGACCTTCCAAGAACTCTGCAGATAGAAACAAGTGGGGAACTTGAAAGTCTAAAGCAAAGGGGAGAGTTGTCAAAGTCAGTAACTGGGCAGATTGAGGTGACTTTTGCTGGAAGTAGAAGCTGTCTTCAGCAGCACATCAAGGAATTTTGGTCACACTTACATACGTATTTAGAGCAATTGTGGAAGAATCTACTAGGGCTTGAGCAGGTATAAGTGTATCTGCTGCTCTGGAAGGAAAAAGAAATTGTTCTTGTGCTGGTCAGTGTAAGGGGCCAGGCCCGTGCGAAGAGTATGGATTGCTACTCTGCTAGAAGCAAAGACAAGATTTAATCAATATTGTTCAATTTTATTAGTATGATATCTGGGATATGAGGTAATTACACATGAGAAAAGCAAGTATATAGGTACATAGAGGTCTATGTAAGTAAATATCAAACGTGTATACAAAGTATTGCCTAGCTGCTGAGAGAATACAGCCTGTCTGGTAGGCATAAGTTGGCACAGCTCGTCACAAACCTTTGAGTCAGGGTAGGAGGCAGCATGGAGTGCTTTTCAATTGTTATGCGACATTTGGAAATACAGGTGCTAGCAACAAATTTAATGTTTAGTAATTAAATAAACCATTGCTTTCATGCAAGTAACGGTGAGAAGGTACTTCCAGTTCATAATGTACTTTGTTTTTGTAGTTGCTTTAAATATTTGGCTGTTATGTAATGAAAATGGACTCTATAAGCTGCACATAAGCAGCAAGTATACTTTTAAACACTCGTTCTCCTACTTAAAGGCTTTCTCTCAGGACCTCATTCTGATGGGGCAGAGAGATCTTGCTCCCTTCCTCTGTTACTGTAATGTGTAGTTAAAATGAAGGAAAGCAAAAAAAAAAAAAAAAAAGCTTAGAAACATATGTCAGGTCTTATTAGAACACTTTGGTGACTAGAGCTACAGTTTGGAGTAACTGGAAGTTCTGCAGAATAAACGCTGAAGTAAAAGGATTGGAAGGTTAATGCAAGTTGGTGTGACACAGACTTGGCCCTTCTTAGGGAGGCACGTGTCAATTGTCTCATGTTATCCAGCATCTCCTTAAGGTAAATTCTCAGGGATCTGGGTATTCTTGTTATGAATGTTCTGGACTACTTTGAATTACACTGGCATAAAAGATACCTGGGACCATACCGTCAAAAAGACAAAATTCCTAGTCCTGCAAAGGACTTCTTAAAGGAAGGTAAACCTAAAGTGCAAAGTGATGGCTGGGTTGAGGTTGGAGTGTTTGGAAGCTTAAATTTCTCCTTTGAAGTTAATCTAGGAGGAAGGCTAGAGGAATCTGAAAGAAAAGATCCTTTTTCAGTAATGAAAGATAATTGGAATTCTCTGCCTTCAGAATATCAGAGGCATATCAAATGGTCCTTTCACTATGAGAGATTGATCAAGCTTCTCCAGAACTTGAACCAGCTATTTACTATTTATCCTTGGGTAAAACTGAATAAGGGAGCAATGTGGGTCTTCACAAGCTATTGTGCTACAGAGAATTTTCTTTCTCCAGTGGGCAGAGTCAAGTGTGGTGTATATTTTGATTGTCAGTCGCTTTGAGCAATAAGATACCCTTCTTTGTAGTGCTAGTGAGTGTTTTAAAAAAAAATCTGCTTGCAGGTGTTGTCTTGGTGTGTGGAAGTGTGTGTGGTATGGCATGAATATATGCTGTCTTGTGTTAAAACTGAGTTTTATTGCCTGTTTTTCCATAGCACGATAAACAAAGAACAGTTTTCGAAAAGGAAAAACGATACACTGGACCCTGAACTGTAAGTAATGCTGTCACATCTTGAATGATCCTCATTTCATCATAGCTCTTTTGTTAAAGACATGTTATTCATTCACTACTAGCTTTGTTTTTCATCATCTTCCAAACTTCGTGTAGCTCTGTTCGTTAACCGGCAGGGGCTGCTAAACAAGCAGCATATCTGCCATTCTGTCTTGAGAACCCAAACTACCACAGCTGTACTTAAGAAAAATGTAAAGCTGTATGTATGGCCTGAAATTAGTGCATTTTGTTGTCTTTAATGTAGATCCAGCGAAAAAATGAATGCAGATAACTAAATTTGAAATGCTGCTGCAGCAAGTGCATGTCTCAGAACTGATTTGGGTCATTTGGCAGTAGCTTTTTGGTGCTCTTGGCTTCTCTAGTTGTCATATTTCACAGGCAGCTGTAGTAGAAGGAAAAGATCTGTTAAATTTGAATTATTTGGTTCTTCTGTACTGCTCTGGAAGCAGAACTGTAAGCATTCAGTAAAGATGGTGGTGACTCAGCTGCTTTTCTTTGTATTCCTGATGTTTTTTTTTTTTTTTTTTGAAGCCACTTTGAGCTCCTTCATTATACACCTGTGCTGCTACTCTGAAAATGCTATCCTCATTCTCGAATGAGTAGCAGGGATATTTATTCTTCCCACACTATTCTTGTAAAGGGCATAAAGGCCAGCCAATTCTTTCTTCTATTTTGCGAGGGCTGTGGGAAGGAGAAAATAGGAACTTGATTCATAACTTGTCTTTCCATTTGTTATAGTGGAGATGCAGCCTAACACTAACATACAAGCCTAACCTACAGTATGATACCATGTGCCCTACATAAATGACAACTATTCATTTTAAGTCTGACTTAGAAGCAGTTGTATTCAAAAGGAGTCAGATTGTCCTGATACATGAAATAACCTTAGCTATTTAGGAAACCTATATTCACCAACATCTGTGACCTAAACAGCATGACTTATCTCTGAGCTGTCCTTAAATCTCCGGAATTCTGAAAAATGCCCTTGACTATTGTTAGTGTTTTTCTCTTTCCCACCTTTCTGCAGTAGATGTGCAATGTTCCCCAGGCTTCAAGCACAGTGGGGCAACTAACAACCCACGGTTTCTCCTGGTTCCTTGCTTCTGATGACTGTGAATCAATTTTCTTTATTGTAGCAGCAACAAGCAGTTCACAGGTTTGAGTCTTAGAAGGGTTTCACTAAAAAAAAAAAAAAAAAAAAAAAAAAAAAAAAAAAAAAAAGTAGATGGCAGTAAGGCAAGCAAATGGTGTAACGTGTCCCTGCATAGCCTACCTGCAGATCTTTAATGCATTCTGGAGGCTGTTCTCAGCATGGGTATCCTCTATGATAAATTGAATCGAGAACCTTAAATGCTAGAACTGTTTTATTAAAGTACTACAGAATGCAGAAACAACTAATGGTACTACTAATCTTGCTTCCCTGCCACCTTTTTTTTTTTCTTTCTACAGGTTTGTTGAATGTATAGAGTGTGGAAGAAAAATGCACCAGATCTGTGTTCTTCATAATGAGATAATCTGGCCTTCTGGGTGAGGAATTTCTCCTTAAGTAGAGTATGAGATAGATTTATTGGAGTTAGTGCATATCTAAAGATGTCTAATAAAACCCTATCCAATGGAAAAAGTTGCATATCCACCTGAAAAACTTACAGAATATATACGGTAACCTCAGATTTGGAAATCATGTCTTACTATTATGTGTGAAGTTTTCTAACATTCCTGTATATAGAAGGCCTTTCAGTTTTATGCTTCAACCTTTTGTGTTTAAAGGTACTTCTGCTTTGTGAAAAGATGTTCCTAGTTTGAAACAATTTCATACCAATTTATTTTCTGCACAATTCAGATTGCTTTGTCATCTTCAAATTTTGTAACCGCTGAAGTATTTTAAGATGAATTCCCCTTCTTGACCCCTGATCAGATGAAATTGAAAAGCAGCATAGCTGTCTTTAAATACTGAGTTGCTGTTGATCAAAATATGCTGTCTTTTATTGCTTTAATATCCCTTTAAAGAAACTTATAAATCATATGTAGAGAAAGATCTATAGGGAGAGTTCAGATGATTCCTTCCTGATGAGAGCTCTTTAACTTTTACCATTTTGTTATCATTCACATTTCTGCAGAAAAGGTAGATACACTGTAACAGAAATAATTTGCAAATCTTTTTATAAGCTACAGTGTACTTAAGTGTTTTTTTTTTAATAAGGAGGGGAAGAAGGAAAGAAAAAGATTGGCATCTAGCCAACTTGTATTTTTTCTTAACAGTTTGAGACTGTTTAGCTTGAAGTATTCCTGGAACAATTGGTGTCAGACCTGCCAGTAAAGATGCTGTTTCCTGGGCTGAAGCTTGCAGGTTGTGGCAGGGCTGTACACAGGCGGTGTACCTCTTGGATCCTGTACTGCAGCTGTTTTTGCTGGCACTATTCTCTGTGCTGTCTGTTAGTTCAATTTTCGGTTAAGGTATTTTCCAGACCTTACCTGGTGAAAGATTTTGTTTCCAATAAGATGCTAAGGAACTTGTGGTCTGATTTGGAGTGTTTTTCACTTTACCATATTTCTTCTTCAGTTTTGTCTGTGATGGCTGCCTAAAGAAAACAGGACGAACCAGGAAAGAGAACAAATTCTCTGCTAAAAGTAAGTTTCTGATGACATTTGCACAAGCAATCTTAAATACTTTATGGGTGGGGAAGAATTGGCTTTATGCTCATTTTACATTTCAGTCTTTGAGTTAGGTGGAGGACACTTTCTTGAACATCTGTTCTGTGGTCTTCAAAATGTCTGCATTCTCAGGTGCTGCCTTTTGGTTAATAGTCTGTGGTACAGGATTTATGTACTATTTTAAAGCACTGCTAGTGCACGATCCATGGTATTTTTATCTGTTACAGGGTTAATAGGAGCTGATTTGAAGGCACTATATGGAACAGAGACAGCAATCACACAAGTTTCCACCTAGACAAACAAGTCTTTAGAAAGCTGCTTAGCTTAGTGTACATAAAATAGTAAATATTTACTATAGCTGCTCAAAAAAAAATAATTTCCAGTCAACCAGTATGTTTGGAGATTCAAATCTAACTTAACAGCAGTGTTATGCAGGTACTTAAGTTGCTGCTTTGGAAAATGAGGAAGGAGTTTGTCCAAGACTGTAAATTGTCTTGAAATTTGGGGTGGGGCTAGGGGGTGGACTGATAGACTTAGCACTCAGTCAAAAATTTCTCTTCAGCATTTCTCATGAAATGGAAAGCAAACCAAAGGTTTCAATACAGGTGTTACCACCTAAGTTTTCTTTCTAGCAACCTGTATCTGTTGCCAGACATACATACTGCGTACATGGTGATGCTGGATGTATACTCTGTATACTTCACTAAGAAGGTCTTAAATTGAAAAATGGAAGAGCCGAGTGACAGATCTGTAACCTCTGTCAGAAGTAGTGGGCAGCAGTGAGACAAGCCTTGTTATGCCACAAATCTTTGAACTCCCTTTCAGCTTTAGGTTTTGTCAGCTAACTCCATGCTTGTGCTTCTGTCTGCATTTTGTTTGAAGAAACTTCTGAACAACCTGTTATTTGCAGACAGTGATTTAGTAGTTCTTTATCAAAATGGATTCTTTGGGAAGTAAAGAGATTAACTTGACTAGTGTGACTTAAATACAGAATATACTTCTAAGTGCAACATCTTGTCTCGTCTAAGCTACATCTGAGAGCAGTGTTTGTAATCCAGTTTAAGTAATTAGAAGCTTCTATTCAAGAAGAACCTTAATTGTGATTGACTTTAAAGACAGATAGGAACTGGGTTGAGATGCAGATTGTTTCTTTGTTTGAATGTCTAAACCATAAGCGTGCCTGTAGGTGAAAGGCAGCTCATCTTTATCCAGAAGGGGTCGCGTTCAAAGATAATGCTTTCATTTATAGTAACGTACTGCATGTGTTGAGTCACTTTTCATTTCTCACCTGAAGAGAGAAATCACGTTTGAACACTTTGGTTTTGTATATATTCAGAGATGGTGTCTTCTTCCTGCAGGGTTACCGGCTACAAGACTTGGTACCTTCTTGGAGAACAGAGTCAATGACTTCCTAAGGCGACAGAATCACCCGGAGGCAGGAGAGGTTACAGTTAGGGTGGTACATGCGTCTGACAAAACTGTCGAAGTGAAGCCAGGAATGAAAGCAAGGTATGTTCTATCTGCTTCTAGGTTTGATCTGTTTTGAGGAGGAGGTGGGAGGGAAAGCTATTTGAATTTGCTTGTATGTTACTATAAAGAAAAAATACTGATGGATTCAAAACCTCGCTACCAACCAGTTCTTGACAAACAGGTACTACGGGAGCATATTAGTTCTGATGAGTGTTGTCTTTTTCATAGCACAAAGTGGATGTGTTATATTTGAGTAGTCTGTAAGCATTTAAATGTAAAATTACCCTAAAATTACACTTGTTGTCTTTACATGCTGATACGTATTCTCTGATACATGGATGCATTTGGAATTCCCTTTTTACCTTCTAATGTGCAGATTTGTAGACAACGGAGAGATGGCAGAGTCTTTCCCTTATCGAACAAAAGCGCTTTTTGCCTTCGAGGAGATTGATGGTGTAGACTTGTGCTTCTTTGGGATGCATGTGCAGGAATACGGCTCAGACTGTCCCCCACCCAATCAAAGGTGAGTAGCTGCATGAAATCTGATTTTGTTTTGGTAATGTTTCAATTAGGTAAAGCTTCTGAGGTTCTGTATAGAGCTTCAGCCTTGCATATCTGAAGAATGTAATTTGTGTTAGTTTCTAGAAACAAAATAGCTTCTGGAGGGGATATTTAGTTAAAATAACTTATTACTGGAGTTGTTGGCTGGCAGACTTCAGGATCATCTGTCAGTATTCTAAGGAGAGGGATTGGATGGCTCTACAGAGAGGAGGCAAAGATGTCAAAAACTGGTATGTTAGGATTAGAGATTTGAAGATTATATTGGATGCTTCAAATATATAAAATGTGAATAAATTTCTACAACTAACTTAAAATCTTTGCTTCTCATCATGCCCTCTTTTTTCTAGGCGAGTGTATATATCTTACCTCGACAGTGTTCATTTCTTCCGCCCTAAATGCTTGAGGACTGCTGTCTATCACGAAATACTAATTGGATATCTAGAATATGTCAAGAAATTAGGGTAAGCCTTTTTAATGTTTTCTGTGTAGATTTATGCTAGATAGTTCTTAGTGCAAATTAAGTTACTTCATCTTATTGTGCAGAATTCAGTGTTTAAATATCAACCAGTGATAGAATAAACTGGTAACACCTGTTTACAAGTAAGAAGACAAACAAATGGATTTACAGGTATTTCAGGAGAGGCTTGTTTCACATATTCTAGGTATAAAAAGCATTTCCAGACTGTTTTAAGTCTAGGTAGAAAAAGTTAACCTTGTATGGACAACAAAATTTGGCTGGCCATGTTGATTGATTGTACAGTCCATGTGAAACGCCACTGCTTTAATCAGGTCATTCCTTTGGACTGGCAAGTAAGTTCTTATCCATGTTAGTTTATGAGGAGAGAGGTAAGTGTCTTGTCTGCACTGATTAACAACTGTGCAAGGCTACTGAGAAACCTCTTAGAGAAGGAGGAGTTCAAATTGTGAGGAACTGGAAAGGTAGAGGAAGAGGACAGTATACATGGGACAGCACCAAAGTACAGAATATACATGCAACAGCACAAAAACCACCACAGAACAAAACACCACATAGCACGTTAAGGAAAGAGAAGGGTGGAAATTAAATGACTGATAACTGAAGTAGGAAAGACAGTGAGGTAAACATCAGTCTATTGTTAAAAGTATCTGGTATAGTTTGGCAGAGTTATTCATGAAGAAATTTTTAGGGATTGTTTAGGGTAATTGAGAAAAAATGAGGGAGTCAGAACGGAGGGGTGGATGGTACTGTACTGTCTTCAGTACCTCAGAGAGATGATACATTCACCTATGATGAATATATACACTTCGAAGGCATATATTAGACTTCTTTCCTGATGTTTTGTTATATATTTTCTGACCTGTGAGTCTGAAAAACTTATGTGTAGAGCTCAAGGCTCAGTTTTACTTAATGCTGTTCTGTGCTAATGGGTAACATCAGGTTCTCATTTTGGGAAAACAATATTGGTCACGCAATATCATCTCTCCATTCTCAGGCAGAAGGAATGACAACTGGCTGCAGTTCCCAGGGTTTGGGTAGGGTTCTGCAGAACTGTTTCTCAGCGCACCAAGGATGGTTATTTTTCTCTAACTTGAGATCTGATTATTGCTCCTACTGGAGTTCTTTTTAAAAACTAATAAAGAAGAACTGAGGATGAAGAAATGATCTTCATGGCATTATAGTCTCTGCAGCTGCTACTATTTGGATGTCATCTGTCTTCATAGTGCTTATGATTGTGTACCCAACAGCATAGGTTGATAGTGACTGTGTTTTGTTTATTTCCAGATATAATTGTGAAACCTTTAAAAACTGATTTTCAAAATTAAAAAGAATCTACAGTAGAAAAATGAAGTGTGTTTAAGTAATTGTGTTTCTTAAATGTTGCTAGGTAATGAATGATTAGTGCCTCATAGAAAAAGAATTCTGCATTTTCCTACTTTAAAATACCTCGTCTCCATCTTTCTTGTTAGTTAATTGGCAGGTGGTAACTGCAGGTCTGCATTAGGCTTTGTTTTTTTTTTTTACCTTGACTTAAAAACATGCGCATTTGATATGAGCTCCTCTGTATACAGTGCTAAATCTCTAAAAAAAAAAATAAATAAATAATAAATGAAAATAAATAATAATAATTAATGGAAAGGTGCTAATGTTATCTGTGTGAATGGAGCTGGAATGAACACTAGAATTGAGATCTTGGAGAGCTATATGTATAATTACTGTACTTCTGGTAATAGCAGCCAAGTTTGTGGGAGCTCCATCTGGTGGCAGAGAGGGAAGCAAGCTGTATTAACTATCATCAGAGCCCACATGTACTCTTTTTGTCTAACGATGCTAGGTATACTACTGGACATATCTGGGCATGCCCACCAAGTGAAGGAGATGACTACATCTTCCACTGTCATCCTCCTGACCAAAAGATACCCAAACCCAAACGACTGCAAGAGTGGTACAAGAAGATGTTGGACAAGTCTGTGTCAGAGCGCATTGTCCACGATTACAAGGTTTGTTAAGTGCATGTTTGTGTTGTGGGAGGGTTTTGACCAGTCTCATCTTCATTTTTTTTTTCTTTGCCTTATGCATTGTCTTATTCTGGGAGTGTACTACATCAGTTTTAAGGGAATTGAGCACTAAAAGCTTAGAGTTAACCTGTCCTATTCAAAGCATGAAGCTTCTGAAATCAATTCTAATGGTAGATTTAAAATGACTACCGGGAATAAACTAAATTTGTGAGCAATGCTGTATAAGGATCTAATTTTTACAATGTAAAGAATTTATGGAATCTCTGGTTTTCCTGTGTTAAATAAGATTTCAGGGTTAGGCTGCTGACAAAGTTGGGAATAGGTAAAATCTTTGGAATTACCAGCTAGTGTAGAGAGGTCAGTGATTATAGATATTAGTGCCTTTTTATCATGTATTGAAAATTATCTTTACTCACTTGATTTGTAGTAGTGGTAACCAGATGTTGTTTTCTTTTTTCAGGATATATTTAAGCAGGCAACAGAAGACCGTTTAACAAGTGCAAAAGAGCTACCTTACTTTGAAGGGGATTTCTGGCCGAATGTTCTAGAGGAGAGTATTAAGGAACTCGAGCAAGAGGAAGAAGAACGGAAGAGAGAAGAGAACACTAGTAATGAAAGCACGGATGTAAGAATGCTTCCATTATTTCATGATCTAAAGTAAAAGTTGTGATTACCTATAGTCATTTGAATATTAAAAACAAACAAACAAACAATAACAACAAAAAACAAACACAAAACACTGCTAGGCTATTTGCATGGCTGGCTTTTTCACCTTTTGCTGTAATGGAAAATTCAAATTTACGTTTTATAAATTAACAGTTTGGTAGAATATCAGCTACATTTCTATTAGCAGTGGCTGTTCATATGGCTATAAACCTAACTAATTACCAAAGTCAATTAAAGTGAAACAACTGTTAGTTGAATATTTTGCTGCTGAAATCCAATTATCCATGTTCATGCTGCAAGCTCATCCTGGCTTGGAAGCTTCTTTCTTAAGCTTTAGCTTCTGGACAGTGTCTCTCCTTTCCAACCTAGATGTTACAACAGTGATCTTAGCAGAACACTTGGAGAAAGCAAGACAGCTCTGATTTAGTGATTTACTCAACTGAGGGTTTTGTTTTTTAAGTGGGAAGCTTTACAGTATTGAGGATGTAAAGCACAAAATCCCATTGAATTGTTGTGGGACTACCTAAACTACAAATTTTTTTTGCTAGTATCTTGTGCAATTTTTTTTAGGAGAACATGCAAAAAATATCCTTTTGCATTCCACACAGAACAAAAAAGCTATACCTCTTCAAAAATAAATTTGAAAATGAGCAGATGTGGAATTCATACGTTTGTCCTTGCTTTGTTGAGCTCTTTGTGGAAGAGGTAGTGAAAAGTTAGTAATCCTACTCACACAGTAGAACTTACTAGTTAACTCTTGTTTAAATGCTGCTGCTTCCTCATCTTATGATATTTGAATTTTGTTCTGGTTTAGAGTCAGCGTTCTCCTAAAAGATTTCTGCATCAAAAAGTTAATTTAATGTTGCAGGAGAACCACATGTTCTACTTGTGCTGCTCTTTGCAACACCTCCTGTCAAGGCTTTTGAATAAACTAAGTTTGAGCCATCTGGGAATTAGGCAACTTGATACTGAATTTGCAATAACTAACAAGTAGTTATTTGGGGAGGCATCATTTTGTTTTTTTTTCCCCACTTGGCATAGTTGCAGGTTCACATCTCTCTCATCTATCAGAAACCAGTGTTGAGGAATCTGACCTAGCTGTGTGTGTGATGCTTCTCAGTGCCTATGTTGATCTTTCAGAGCAGTTTGGCCCAAAAACTCATGGTGGGGAAAGCCTGCAGCATATTGCTGTTCAACCTTGGTTACTAAAAATAAATTGAACCTGTTATTTACCCCAGATTTCAATGAAATCTGAGGCAATAATAATCTGTAGACTCTAATTAAGTGATAATCATTCATGTTCACTGGAAATTTCCATCATGATAAAGTTATTTTAAGCTTAGCTAAAAGCTTATTTGAATTAAGAATTGCTTTGATTCTTGACTGTCATATGCTCGAGTGTTTTGAGAGGCCCTCTCAGGAGCACAGAGAGTAAATTGTTCATTGGTATTTGATTATAACTGAAATGAAGCTGACCTGTTTTAACTGTTGCACCTTCCTCCTATCACATCCTCATTAGAAATGATATTGCTAAGGCCTTTTGAACTTGGAAGAAAAACTTCATATAAAAATCAGTTTAATATTATACAGTTAAGAACTGTTGGACAGAGGGGTGTAACAAGGTAAATCTAGGTGATTAAGTCTCTTATCTACAGTTAGTGTAATATCAATTCTGCTTTTTTTAGTTTTAAAATGCAACGAGGGCCATTTGCTGAACCCATTTGTGATTATTCAGGTTCTTCAGCATTCAGCTATCAGAGACAAACAACTTCCGATAAATATTGTTTAGTGCTCTTTATCCCTTTATCCTTCCTAAGCATTTATGCTTTTAGTGCTTTTGGAGCTATGCATTGTTGATCTTGTTATCTTATGGAGTGATTCCAGTGGAATTAATGTAATCTTAACTTCCTTTCAGGGGACACCATGGTAAGTGTCTTTGGAGTGAATTACTGTGAGTTTTAGTCCTGCAATTATAAGAGGTGTGAAAGTAATAAAATGTTGATGTGGTATAACTTAGATACATGACATAAAATGCCTTTAAAATTGCCAGGTGAGCAAGGGAGACAGCAAAAATGCCAAAAAGAAGAACAATAAGAAGACAAGTAAGAACAAGAGCAGTTTGAGTCGTGGCAATAAGAAGAAGCCTGGCATGCCCAATGTGTCCAATGACCTCTCCCAGAAGCTGTATGCCACTATGGAGAAACACAAGGAGGTGAGAGCTGACAGAATGAGAAATATAGTTTGTACTTAAGTACGTAAGTGTGCAAAACCTTAGTACTTTCAACAGATCAGTGTGCTGTAAATCATACAGGTATGGCTGGGGAATTGGGTGGCCCACCAGACAAAGGTACCAGTAAGTCAGGGCGTTCTTTGCTATGAGGGCAGTGGGGTTAAATTCAACTCTGCACATGTGGAAGGAACTTCCTAGTAGTAAAACTGTTGTGGCCATCCAGACTGTTAGTCTGTTCAGTCCAGCACACGTTACCTAATGCTTCTGAAGGTGAGCCTGCAGTGCACCCAGCGGTTTGAAATCTCTCAATCTTTACAAACATACCACCTTAGCAGCACATCATTTGAGTGTTAGCTGGGCCTGGAATTGTGCACTCTGTGTAATGTAGTTTGGTGAAGAAAACATCTTGTTAAATTCTGGCATTAACTCTTTTTTCTTGGATTCACAGGTCTTTTTTGTCATCCGTCTCATTGCTGGCCCTGCAGCCAACTCCCTGCCTGCCATCGTTGAGCCTGACCCACTCATTCCATGTGACCTGATGGACGGGCGCGATGCTTTCCTAACCCTTGCTAGAGACAAGCACCTGGAGTTCTCCTCACTACGAAGGGCTCAGTGGTCGACCATGTGCATGCTGGTGGAGCTGCATACGCAGAGCCAAGACCGCTTTGTTTACACCTGCAATGAGTGCAAGCATCATGTGGAGACCAGATGGCACTGCACTGTTTGTGAGGTATGCTTGGTGAAGGTTACCCTAATCGTGTGCCTGTATCTCTGTGCCCAGAGTGCTCTTCAACTAATTTCACAATATTAACTAATGAAAAAGATCTCTACAGCTCATCTTCTGGTAGTTAGAAAAGAGAGGAAATGTTTTCTGTATCAGATAATGCTATTAGTTGACTACTTGATATGATTTCTGTCTCCTACTTTAATGCTGTGAAGAACTAAAATAGCAGAATGGTGTTTCCCGTAGTTCATTTAAGGTACCGCTGCTTAAGCAGCTGGAAACTGTAGCGATTGCTTGAGTTGTAATAGTGGGCTTACTTGATTCTTCTGAAGTGCAATTCATCCTTTCTTCCTCCAGAGTCAGAGTGGTGCTGTGAGATATTTCTCTAAATAGGGTTCTTCATCAGCTTACCAATACAGAGATTTTGTTGTGCTATAAAACAGATTCCTGTACTTGTGTGACTATTCTGCTAAACTGTTGTCGGTCTGTAGTAGCAAACAGCATACTTGTCCTAGAAGCGTTTGCAATACCCAGGGTGTTTGAAGACGAAGCCCAGTGGCCTGTGTCAATGCTGTGTCCTGCAGAAGCTGGAATAATCTCGAATCTGGCTTAATTTAATTTTGTAGCCTGCTGGAATTAAATGACTACCTTGGATTCAGTTCTGAAAATCCCTAGTTAAAATTTGATGCTCTCATTTTGCAATATGTACTGGAAAATGAATTCCAAATTTCCTATGGATTAATGAATCCTGAGGACTTGGATCTTCTTAAAATCAGTTAGTGAGCCCAGATTCTTTGGCTGTTGTTTTCACAGAATGTAAATGCTGTTCTATTCTTCTGTCAGTACACTTTGCAGTTTAACTCACTTGGAAATGCAGCTTTCATTCTGCTTTCTTTGAAAATTGGTCAAGAGTGAGAGAAAAGGTACTCCTTTTGAAGAGGCAGTAGATGGGCCTTTCCTCTCTTCTCCTTTTTTTTTTTTTTTAATCAGGAAAGAGAGGGATTTTTCCAGCCCAGCTGAATCACGTGTGACTTACTAACCCAGAGCAAACTTGTTTTTCAAGCTATTTGTGTAAATTTCAGACACCCTTACACCCATGCGCTTTCTCTGGCAATAATTTGGGTTTATTCCTCTCTGCTACCTCAACGTAGCCTGAAAAAGTAAATTTTTCCCTCAAGCAACAATTTGCCTGGAAGGAACAGTCTGGGAGCAACTTGTTGGGGTAGCACGGCATTTATTTTATTGTATGGAGTTACAGGATCACTGATAACTCTGCCTTCGTTGTCTTTCCAGGATTACGACCTGTGCATCACCTGCTATAACACTAAGAATCACGACCACAAGATGGAGAAGTTAGGCCTTGGTCTAGATGATGAGAGCAACAACCAGCAGACTGCAACCACGCAGAGCCCCGGTGATTCGCGTCGCCTGAGCATCCAGCGCTGCATCCAGTCTCTGGTCCACGCCTGCCAGTGCCGCAATGCCAACTGCTCGCTGCCATCCTGTCAGAAGATGAAACGGGTTGTCCAGCACACCAAAGGCTGCAAACGCAAAACCAACGGCGGGTGCCCCATCTGCAAGCAACTCATTGCTCTCTGCTGCTACCACGCAAAGCACTGCCAGGAAAACAAGTGCCCGGTGCCCTTCTGCCTCAACATCAAACACAAGCTGCGGCAGCAGCAGCTTCAGCACCGTTTGCAACAGGCGCAGATGCTCCGAAGGAGGATGGCGAGCATGCAGCGGACCGGTGTGGTGGGCCAGCAGCAGGGGTTGCCCTCGCCCACACCAGCCACCCCGACGACTCCGACGGGCCAGCAGCCCCCGACGCCGCAAACCCCGCAGCCCCAGCCTCCGCCGCAGCCCGCCTCGCAGCCTCAGCCCGCGCCTCCCAACAGTATGCCGCCCTACTCCATGCCGAGAACTCAGCCCCCCAGCGCTGTGTCCCAGGGCAAGGCAGGCGGCCAGGTGACTCCTCCGACTCCACCCCAGCCACCTCAGCCGCCGGTTCAGGGGCCTCCTCCAGCAGCGGTGGAAATGGCCATGCAGATCCAGCGGGCGGCGGAGACCCAGCGGCAGATGGCCCAGGTTCAGATTTTCCAGAGGCCGATTCAGCACCAGATGCCCCAGATGCCGCCGATGGGAATGAACCCTCCGCAGATAGCCAGAGGTCCCGGCGGCCATATAGATCAAGGCATGGGGCCGGCAGGAATCCAGCAGCAGCCGCCGTGGGTGCAGGGGGGCTTACCCCAAGCTCAGCTGCAGCCGGGGATGCAGAGGCCATCCATGATGTCCGTGGCCCAGCCGGGTCAGCCGATGAATATGGCACCTCAGCCAGGGATGGGCCAGGTCCCCGGTGCCGCTCAGCCCAAACAACCACCTCTGCCCCAGGCAGCCTTACAAAACCTCCTGCGGACTCTCAGGTCTCCCAGCTCACCCATGCAGCAGCAGCAGGTGCTCAACATCCTTCACTCCAACCCTCAGCTGCTGGCCGCTTTCATCAAGCAGCGGGCCGCCAAGTACGCGGGCTCGCAGAACCCCCAGGGGATGCCGGGGCAGCCCGGGATGCCCCAGGGGCAGCCGGGGCTCCAGCCGCAGCAGGCCATGCAAGGGCAGCAGGCGGGGGTGCACCCCAACCCGGCCATGCAGAACATGAACCCCATGCAGGCGGGCGTGCAGAGGCCCAGCATGCCGCAGCAGCAGCCGCAGCAGCAGCCGCAGCAGGCCATGGCCGGGATGAATCCTCAGGCGCAGCAGATGAACATGAATCACTCGGGGATGGCTCCCCAGTTCCGCGACCTCCTGATGAGGCGGCACCAGATGATCGAGCAGCAGCGCCAGCAGCAGCAGCAAGGAGCGGGACCCGCGCTGGGGCCGGGGATGGCCAACCACAACCAGTTCCAGCAGCCCCAGGGCGTGGGGTACCCCCAGCAGCAGCAGCAGCAGCAACAGCAGCAGCGAATGCAGCACCACATGCAGCAGATGCAGCAAGGAAACATGGGACAGATAAGCCAGCTCCCCCAGGCGATGAGTGCAGAGACAGGAGCCAGTTTGCAGCAGGCTTTCCAGCAGAGGCTGCTTCAGCAGCAGATGGGGTCCCCAGCTCAGCCCAATCCTATGAGCCCCCAACAGCACATGCTCCCCACCCAGGCCCAGTCCCCACACCTCCAGGGCCAGCAGCTCCCTTCATCGCTCACCAACCAAGTGCGTTCTCCGCAGCCTGTACCCTCGCCGCGGCCCCAGTCCCAGCCCCCCCATTCCAGCCCGTCCCCCCGGATGCAACCTCAGCCTTCTCCACACCACGTCTCCCCGCAGACCAGCTCCCCACATCCAGGACTGGTAGCTGCCCAGGCTAACCCCATGGATCAAGGGCACTTTGCCAGCCCGGACCAGAGTGCAATGCTTTCCCAGCTTGCTAGCAATCCCGGCATGGCAGGCCTCCATGGTACAAGCGCCACGGAACTGGGGCTCAGCTCCGAGAACTCAGACTTGAATTCAAACCTTTCACAGAGTACACTAGACATACACTAGACACGTTGTAGCATTTTGGGAGCAAAAAAAGAAAAAAAAAAGAAAAAAAGAAAAAAAACTTATTTTCTCAAGACTTTTTGTACTGAAGACAAATTTTTTTGAATCTTTCTTAGCTAAAACAACATTTTTCCCTGGACACATCTGAACTCTGCAGCAGTAGTTTGTGGTTTTAAAAACAAACCAACAACGAACCTGAGGGACAGTAGAGTACAAAGAATATATTTTTGTTATGGCTGGAATCATAACCAGTCCTTTTTCTTGTTTTTTTTTTTTTTTTTCCTCGTGTGCGTTGGGGAGGTCAGGGGAAGAGGGTGATCTTTTGGCTGTTCACCAAAGGACACCCTACTCATGCCTCCAATAGGTTTTATTTTTTTTTAAATTAATGAAAATATGTAATATTGATAGTTATTATTTACTGAGGCAGATGGTAAACATTTTCCCTATTCTGGTTTTTCTTCATGTCACTGCAAAAAAACAACAACAGAAACGTTTTAAAGACAACAACACAGGAGAAACTATTCCTAAAACCGGAGGACAAAAGGGGTTAATGTTGCTTTAAAAATACATTACATATATAAATATATATATATTAAAGTAAATACCGATCTTTTCCTCTTTGGTTGGAAATATGTCAATTCTTTGAAAAATGTAAAAATATTAAATAACTCAGTCCCCTCCTGAAGTCTACTTTTGTCCTCCAAGAATTTTCTATACAAGAGTCTGAGCTTAAAAAAAACTTCAAGTATTAAAATAATTTGTACATGTAGAGAGAAAACAACATTTTTGCAAATACACAGGGGCAGCTGCCAAATGGATGTAGTATATATATTGTGGTTTCTGTTTTCTTGAAAGAATTTTTTCGTTATTTTTACATCTAACAAAAGAAAAAAAAATAAAAAAGAGGGTAAGAAACAATTCCAATGGGATGATTTTAACCTGAGAAAGTCCCTGGGGTTTCTTCTTTATGCTTGCTTTCTCTCTCTCTCTCCCATGCCCTTTTCCCACCCTCTTCCACCTTCTGTAAAACTTGAAAATAGAAAGCAAAAAACCCTCAGCTGTTGTAAATCATGCAATTAAAGTTGATTACTTATAAATACGAACTTTCGATCACTGTATAGACTGTTAAAAATTGATTTCTTATTACCTATTGTTAAATAAACTGTGTGAGACAGAACGCCTGTTTTTAATGTTTCCCTTCGCTCCAACATGTGTTGCTTGTTCATAAACCGGCGGGGTGGCCGACTTTGTGCTGCTTCCCGTGTTTGCTGTTGAGAAGTTGGAGAGCTATTTAATGTATATGACTGTTTTAAAATGCAAATCTATAATAAGGGACGTGGAGTGACGATTAGTCTTATAAATGGACGCTTTGGGTACAACTCTGCATTCGCGTTTGTTCGTGGCATGTATTTTACCAAAGAACCGAGGTCTGACCTCAACAGTTGTGCCAGTCAGCTGCGCCGCACCCTGCTCAGCCAGGCTGGGAGCAGCTGATGTTCAAAGGACCTATTTTCCATTTGGAGATGAGAACTATTGTTTGGATATGTGACATTAAAAGATCCTATTTCACTTGGAATACATTGTACAACTTTTGGCACCAAGGTGGGGGCGTGAGGTAAGCTTGTGTGGGTGTCCCCATAGGCACTGCACTGGGACAGCTGGCAGTAACGTCTGCAGGTCAGGCACCTCCGTCTTGTTTTGGGGTTTTCCTGCACAGAAATGCTTCAGCTGGGGTGTGCGTGTGTAGCAACCCCAGTTGTGTGCAACTGCCTGCACGTGGTGTTAATCCTGTCATGTCAAAGTCGTGTGTTGTGTGGTGGGTCCCTTGTGGGCTTCCCAAAACACTCAGCTGGGTGCAGAGGGAGTAACTTGTGCACCTGGGAGACCTGGGTCCAGGTCTGGAAGTGTGGTGTGGCGTGAGCATTGCTGTGTCCACCAAGCCCCGGCAAATGGTGTGAGCAAGCTGCCCTCAGGGGAAAAAGGGCTGACAGAAGATAGAGGAAGCTGGATGAATGGGAGCCGCACCCAAGCGTTGTCCAAGCGCAATGGTGTTTTGTAAAGTGGACGGATGTTTGAGGCTGTTAGAAAATGGGAATAAAATGCGTGGTATTTGGGTATAAACACCAGTAGATTGATTGTCCTGTGGATAGAAAGGTGTACTTGATAGCAAAAAGCCTTCAGCAGGTTGGTGGAAAGTCCCTGAAAGGCTCAGAGAAAGAAAGCAGCCCTGTGCTTTGGCATTCTCCCATGAGGGCACGGCCAGTTCTGCATGAAGCCCCTGAAGCCCCCAATTCCTGCATCTGCAGTGGGAGGCACTGAGAGAAGCAAACACAAAGCCCCGTATTTAAGGCCAGGGTAGTGGAGTGGGATGGTTGAGCCTTGGGTTCTCCATTTTAGACGAAGTTTTCCTCTTCCCCACACCTATGCAGAGCCTCATTTTACTTTCAGCCTTGGGCCTTGTTAGGCTGTAGCACAAATAAAAACCCTTTTTAACTAGACAAGTATAAAGTGTACCCGGCTTTCTGGCATGTGTTTGCTTTTTGTATATCCCAACTTACAGGCTTGAATGCAAGCAAACTTTTCCGATGTTAGCACAAAAAAAAAAAAAAATCTGGTTTGAATTTGTCCCGGCCTGCATAGCAGCATCTGGCCCTTGCTAAAGTGGGGAAGCCTCAAGACCTGGCAGAGCAGGTTTGATTCAAAGAGCCACAAATCTTCCAAACTTGAACATCTACGCAGTGACTTGCTGAAGCATCACCAAGACGTTTCATGTGACAGCACAGCTGCTCTGTCCCTATTCGTAGATGCAGTTTGTGAGCCAAGTTCAAATGTTTTATTGAGGTGGTGTGGATGATCGGGGACTTTGGATTTGCATGGGGTTCCTTCCCCCTTCACTGCTCTGCTTTCCCTGATCCCAGCAGAGAACCAGAGCCCACCAGCTGAGCCACCATACAGCTGACTGGGGAAAGGGTAGGGCTCCAGCATGGCAGTAGGTTGTTAGCCACTTGGTCCAGCAAAAAGATCTCCTACACAAAGTTAAGAATTAATCACCAATTAGTGTTGAAAAGTTTTAGCAATACAAAGATTTATTGTCCAGCTACAATGTTACTAAGGCTTAAAGTAAAACTGCATGCAGTTCAGGGATGTCTGCACCAACTTTCTAGTGTCTGCCCCTTCCACTGCCACTTCCAGTCCTAAAGCTGATGACTGAAGTTGCAAATGGGGCAAGCTCACAGTGAGTTTGTCAGGGAAGGAGTATAGTGTTCATGGTTTCTCCTTCAGTTATGGGATCAGCTGTAAAACAACACCAAATACTGTTCTCACCTGGTTCACTTTTCCACATTATTTGCACATTTGCTGTTTATGGAGTGTTTTCTGCATGTTGCACGCTTCTTGTTATATATAAAACTGGTTCTACCTAGCTCCCAGTTGCTCCAGTGATTTGGTTACTGGTGCCTTGCAATAGCACTGGGCAGTGGCATCCTGCGACTGTGTCTGCACCGCCTCCCTTGTTCTAGCATCGTAGATCCTCCACTCAGCACGACGACTCATTGCAGAATCACAGAACGCCTGAGGTGGGCAGGCACCTACGGAGATCGTCCAGCCCACCTCTGTGCTCAAAGCAGGGTCATCAAGACCAGGTTGTACTGGGCTGTGTCCAAAGGAGTATCTCCAGGAGGTGCTATGGCCTTTCCAGGTAACCTGGTCCAGTGCTTGACCACCCTCACAGGAACTAAAGTTTCTTATGTTTAAACAGAATTTCCTTTGTTTCAGTTTGTGCCCACTGCTTCTTGTCCTGTTCCTGGGCACCACCGAGGAGAATCTGGCTCCATTATCTTTCCTTCCCCCATCAGGTAATTATCCACACTGGTAAGATCCCCCTGAGCTTTCTCCAGGCTGAACAATTCCAACTTTTCCTCATGAGGGGTGTGCTCCAGTCGCATAATCATCTTCATGGTCCTTTCAAGTGTGCTCTCTCCAATAGCTCCGTGTCTTTCTTGTATTGGGGAGCCCAGAAATGGACATAGGGGTGGCCTCACCAGTGCAGAGTTAGTGGTGAAAAATCACCCCCCTTGATCTGCTGGCAATGCTCTTCGCCACAAGGGCAAGTTGTTTGGCACGTTGTTCAACTTGGTGTCCCCCAGGACCTCCAGGTCCTTTTCTGCAAAGCTACCTTCAACCGAATCAACTTCCAGCATGTGCTGGTGCCTGGGGTTGTTCCTCCCCGGGGGCAGGACTTTGCACTTCTTGCCGATCCGCAGGAGATTCTTGTCAGCCCATTTCTCCAGCCTGTCCAGGTCCCTCTGGATGGGAGCACAGCCCTCTGGTGTCTCAGCTGCTCCTCCCAGTTTTGTGTCTGCAGGCTTGCTAAGGCTGCACTCTGCCCCCTCATTGAGGTCACTAATGAAAATGTCTAACAGTACCGGCCCCAGTACCGACCCCTGGATACACTGCTAGCGATTTGCTTCCTCTGGGCTTTGTATCAGCGATCCCAAGCCTTCAATTCACCTCACTATCTATTTATCTAGTCCATACTTCCTCAGTTTGTCAGGATGTCGTCAAGGACTACGTTAACAGCCTTATAAGTCCAAAATAAACAACATGCGCTGCAAAATAAACAACATTGGCTCTCACTCGCCAAGTCAATCACCTCATCCCAGAAGGTTGCCTAGGCGTGATTACCCTGTAATCCATGCTGACTGGCCTCAGTCACCTTGTCCTTACTGTGTCTGGAGGTGGTTTCTGGAAGAATTCCTGTCACCTTACCGGGGACTGAGGTGAGGCTGACTGGCATGTGGTTCCCCAGATCCTCCTTTGAGGCAGGACTCTCATTTGCTCTGTTCTGCTCCTCAGGAACTTCCCCCATTCACCATAACCTTTCAAAGACAGCAAAGATTGGCCTTGCAATGTCATCAGCCAGCTCCCTCAGCACTCAGGGATGCAATCATCAAGTCTCACAGACCAATGCGTGTCTAGTTTGTTTAAATGTTCCCTCACTGGATCCTACTTCACTGACAGAAGTGAAGATGGTGCTCTAAACATTCCCAGCAGGTTCAGGCAGCTGCAATTGCTGATGACAAAGAACTTCAGAGAGACACCCAGATGTGCTGACTTCCCAGAAAAGCCGAGAGATTTCCCCACAACGCTGTCCTCCCAGAACTTCCTTATTTTCGCTTTTGCTTTCCTTGTTACGCTTGGGTTGGGCCCCCTTCTGCCGTGTTTTGTTGTTGCCAGGATCTCTCCTCTCAAAGCCATGCTGCAACATCCACCAGCCAAATTAGTCCGTCCTGTCCTCACTTGATTGTCAGTTGTCCCATCCCTCACCTGCTGTTCCTAGTTTAAAGCTCTGCTCCCCAGGTTGGGCAGCTTAGCAAAGATGCTTTTACCTCCCTGGTCATGTGGATCCAATCTCTTCATGGTAGCCTTTGATCCTTGAAGAGTTTCCCACGGTCATAAAAGCTAAATCTCTGGTGTGCCGCTGCATTGTTGCTCCCCCTCAAGCAGAAGACCCTATAATTATGGCTACTGCATCCAGGGCCATGAAGCTGTACTTGATATGCTCGAGATCTACCCTGGAGATCTGCAGGTGGAGCAGAAGACATCTTCTTGGTGCCAGAAGTCACGAGCTTCCAGCCTTCTTTACCACGGGAGTCTCTGTGTTCCCAACTCGATGGGCACAGACTTCAGCGAAGACAAACTTCGGAAAGTGACGGGTCTCCAAGAAGATGCCATCACGAGCCAGCCTCAGCCAGAGTGAGAAGCCATGAACGCTGCCCTCGGCCTGAGCCTTGCAAAGCTGTATCCTCACCCAGGAGAGCTCAGTTTGGGTAGAGGCTTGGATTTACAAGAAGAGCTATTCCAGGGGCTGCTGGAGGCCGTGCCCCATGGCCTGTTACTGCCTTAATGCCTCCTGTGCTCGCTGCTGTGCAAAGCCCTGCGTTAGCCACGCTCTGGGTGCTGCGCTCTAGGCCCAGCAGTTAACGGGCCTCTCGCTAGGACCTGCTGTCTGTCACAAAAATAAATAATCAGCAAGTGTATGGAAGTTAAAACAATGTTGGTAGCAGCCACCTGCTCCTTAGACAATTGCTGTTACAGCCAAATGAGCTACAGCACGGCTCTGGGCAGGCCAAGACGAGTCCAGACAGAGCCTGGCAGGGCCTGAGTTACTCACACAGTGCAGGGCTTGTGGGCTCCTGAAGGCAGCGGCAGCACCACGGCGAGGCTGACACGCACAATGTGGCAGTGCCAGACATTCCAGCTCCTGCTGCCTTTTCCTGTGCTTCTTCCAGTGCTTGATACACATCCAGCTCCTGTGCAAGAAACTCAACCTTCTCTTTCCGAGACAGTCTTTTTGCATACACCATGTCCTTGACTGTGCTGTTCCCAATTCCAGCCAAACCCCAGCCAAACCCAAGGTCTCTGGCCCGGCCTCTCCAGAGAGTGGCCTATCCTGACATGCATTAGAAGCATCTGCTCCTAATGACTGCTTCTTCCTAAGTGTGCAAAGAGGCCTCCTACCTTTAAAATGAGCTTTTCTTTGAAGAACATTGATACATCTTTGATACATTGTCCTGACTAGGAATATTTGGTTTTAGAAGCCCTCTTAGCGGCTGCCTTTGTACAACACAACCCTTCATCACTGTCAGGTTGCACAAGGATCCGTTTTCTCCCTGTGCTTGTCAAAATAGATTACATGCTATAGATCCCGACCTGAGACAGAGCCTAGACTGGCCCCTGAAAGTGTGAGAGCACACCAGGCTGCACCTGCAGTGCTTTCAGCAGCTTCTATTTCCGAGCCACTGTCAAAAAGCCATGGGGCTGCTCTGTCAGCCATACCAGGCATTTATTTGCCTGCCACTGGTGTTTGCCTGAGCCGACTTTGATCTGGCACTTAATTTAGAAAAACAGGGGCTTAATGATTGCCTTAAGTTGCCTTAGTTGCACTTCCTTAGAACGGGGTCTTGCCTGTAACTCCCCAGGAGGGATCATGCACACAGGGGATGTTCGAGAAGGAAACCTGTTTCTGTAACCGGTGCTGATGGGCAATGAGCCATGGTTCCCGTCTCTGCTCCACGTTGTAGGGAGTGCAGTGGATTTGGAGGGGTGGAAGTATTACCGTTGGCACCTGAGCTATCTTTGAAGCCCTTCATAGCTCCTAGTGAAGCTGGGGTGGCTCTAGCACCTTGGCTGGGAGATGACACCTGGCAAGTGATGTAGCAGGTCCAGGAGAGGGAGACTGCAACACAGCAGTGGTAGCCTGGGCCCCATTTTCTGCTCGTAGCAACCCTAATTTCTGAAGCTGAAGGGCCTTCAGGCATTTCCTTTTCTTGTGCTTTCTTGCAATTGCAGTGAGAGTGAAGAGCAGCAGACAGAGAATCCTGTGTTCTTCCTGTGTGAGTGGGTCAGTAACTTCATGTTTCTCTAAGGAAAACTTTTGGGGCAGGTATCTTGGAGATCCTTTTTGTTTGTTTGGTTGGTTGGTTTATTTTTTGTTTTGTTTTTTTTTTTTTTTTTAATTCACCCATTATAACACATGTTGCTCCTGGGCTGTGAACCATGTGCTGTTTCTTTTCTGAAAAGGTGTTATAGGGGCATGTGAAGGAGACAAAAAAAACCTCATCCCTACATAACTCATGCAGCCTGCTTGGTTTATGGAGCAGCACATTTTCTTTTCTGCTGGAGGAAGATCTGAAAGGTTCCTCTGAGGGACGGAGAGCTGGCAACAGGTTGTAGGTGAGGCATCAGTTACTGAGCGTGGTGCTGGATCAGTACTGTGCTGAGACAAGGAATTTCATTTGCTTCGAGCACAGTCGCATTACATCTCTGTCCAGTCAAAGATTGGGACTTGCTTTTTCGGTTGGTGTCCCAGCCGGCTTCAGCCTGTGATGTATGCTGACTCACACAAACCCACAGGTAAGACAAGTCTTTGTCCTTACTTGGCACTGCTGCTGAAACCCGCAGCACACACTGCCCAGCCCAGCTGAATTTCTCTGCAGCCTGTGAGGAGACACGAGCTAATCCACTTGTGCTCCTCCTGAGTGTCAGCAGGAGCCACCCTGCAGCCTCAGCCGCCTTGTGCAAGCCCGGAGCCAGCAATTAAGTAGCAGGTGAGACTAGCATTAATGTCCTGTTGGATCACACATGGACAGCAGGAGTTCAATACTGCCCTTCTTAATGGTCTGCAGATGGTGATGGTGCATGCGACAGAGGCAGCAAAGTATCCAGCCCTGTGATGTCACTTTTTAAAAAAAAAGACTCAGATGTGGTGGTGGGGAAATGAGGCTGAATGTAAATGCCTCCCTGCCCCATGACTCTTGAGAGAGGATGTTCCTGTTCAGAAATAAGCATCTGTGCATGGCCTTGGCACCTACAGTTACTGCACTGCTTGTTTCTCTGTTGATCAGACTAAAAACAGGTGTCTATGGCACTTTTGTTCTCTGTTTTGAAGGGGAATTCAGGAACTTGCTCTCTGCATCCAACCTGTCATGATCAACTATGCAATAAAACAAGTGCCTTGTTTTAAAATGGATTCTTTCTTGGAATATGCATTGCTGTGCGATGATGGAGGCTTCTATAGGCCATTCTCTGGTACTCATGATGCTTACAAAAGCAGTGGCTTCTTCTTTTATCTCAGTCCTCTTCTGGGACTGTCTGTGCATGTCCTGGGTCAATGGAAACGTATGTGTTCCTTTAAAGAGAGATGTATTTTTCTGTGAGACCCAACTTCTTACAAAGGGTTTGTTTATCTTGCCTTTCAATGTTTAATTTCTTCATGATGTTCCTTGTGCTGGAGGTTGCACTGAATTGCAGCTCAGTGTTCCCAGATGTATGTAAATATCTGAGACAAATTTAAAGGATCAAGGATATGCAGTGAAGACTGATTCTTTTGCTGCAATGACCACGCTGAGGATGTATGTCATCTGCCTAAGAAAATGGCTCCCTCCTCTTCGTGCCATGGCCTCTGCGCAGCTTCGGCAGATGCACCTTCCCCTTGCCTTCATTTCCAACCACACTGGAGCACACCACACCACACCCTGCACTGTTATACATAGTCGAGCAGGAACCTATATAGCTTCAGGGGGATGATTTTTGTGTGTTGTATGGCTGCAGTGTGTTGCAGGTGGCAAGGGAGTGAGACTAACACATTTCCCTTCCCTGTTAGACTAGGTTCTAGATGTTAGGTTCTTCTTACAGAAGCACAGAGCTGGTTCTCTCGCAATTCAATAGGCTCTGATGGATTAAGGGAGAACGAAATTTATTCAAAAGCATATTGTTGTTCAGGATCGGAATAGGGTAGGGAGTTAAAATCAGAAGGCTTATTTTCAGATTGACTTTGTGGGGTTTTCCCCCTTTCTTCTGGAGTGTGGCACTGAAATGAGCTCCTGACTCAATGTCTCTCTGGTGAGCAGAGGTTTGGGAGCCATGCAACAGACACCTCACCAAGCCTGGTGACTGCAAGCCAGGGCGGCCTAAGGCCTGAGGTAAAACCTGCGTCTAACAGCAAGCACTCATGCTGCCATGGCTTGTAACCACATTCACTGGCTGGATTAGTGCTGCCAGAAGTTAGAAGCCCAAAATAATGCGTTAAAAAATAACAGATCTCAAGTGCTCTTCTGTTTGCTCACTGTCCAAGCTTGTACTCGAGGATTTCAAGCCTTTTTTCCATCACCTGGGCCCAATTCACAGAATCACAGAATGTTAGGCATTGGAAGGGACCTTGAAAGATCATCTAGTCCGGTCCCCCTCGTAGAGGAGAAACACCCAGATCAGGTCACAGAGGAACACATCCAGACAGGTTTTGAATGTCTCCAGAGAAGGAGACTCCACAACCTCTCTGGGCAGCCTGTTCCAATGCTCTGTCACCCTCACGGTTAAGAAGTTTCTTCTCACATTTAAGTGGAACCTCCTGTGTTCCAGCTTGCACCCTTTGTCCCTTGTCTTATCATTAGATGTCGCTGAGAAGAGCCTCACTCCATCTTCCTGACACTCAACCCTTACATATTTATAAACATTAATAAGATCACCCCTCAGTCTCCTCATCTCCAAGCTAAAGAGACCCAGCTCCCTCAGCCTTTCCTCATAAGGGAAATGCTCCACTCCCTTAATCATCCTCGTGGCTCTGTGCTGAACTCTCTCAAACAGTTCCCTGCTGTCACCACAAGGAGAGAGCGCTCTTAACTGCGACTTAAGAAAGCACTTGTAAAAGGGTTTCTGCCTTGGTAAACTGTATGTAATGCACCAGGCCATATGGATGTTGTGGTGTCTCATCATCTGCTGTTGGCTGGACATACTGGTCCTCCAGACTGCCCCTTCTGCTGGGGAAGGTGACCTGGCAAGAGGCGGTGATGGCACTATCATAGAATGGTTGTGGTTGGAAAAGACCTCCAAGATCATCTTGAAGCCAGGGATAGAAGACTGGGGGCTTGCTTAATCAAATTAATGACTTCTAAATAAAACAATCGTAATTATTAAAGACAGGAATGGAAGAACGGGGGCTTGCTTAATTGCATTAAAATAGATATTGGTGAGTGTCTTTGCTTACTACTGTGCAAATTAACTGAAACAAGGAGTCTCAGGGCCCCTCACAGAGGATGTTTCCTGACAAAATGGGGAACCTGTCTCACAAACCAGATGAGATCGACCTTGTGGTCTGGACAAGAGCCAAGGAGCAGCTGAATCTGTACAAAGGCAGGGGGTCAGCTAGTGGTGATGAAGAAGAGTTATCAGCCTTCATCCCCACGACCCCCCGACGACCACCAGCAGAAGGCACTGTGCAAGCGCAGATGGGAGGAGCTTATAGAAAGGACTTCTTGGAGCTAATTGTAATACAAAGTGGGGATAGGTTATGCATATGTGTAGGCATATTGGGAAACCTGATGCATCTGTAACTCTTTACTGCATATAACCAAAGCAAGTTGCCGTGTTAGGGTGCGTATGCCTTTGGGAGCTATGTCGCATGTGCCCGGCGCCACAATAAACCACGTACCTACTTTATTACTCATGTGCTTGGAGTTGTAGAGTTCTTCCAGGAATCAATCTAGTCCAATCTTTAACCTCATACTTACAAGTCCACTGCTAAGCCATACTACTAAGTTCTACGCTATCCTCCCAGGCTTGTGGAGGAATCAAACAGGTAGCCCAGCTCAGCACTGAAAGGCAAATTTAGTGGTGGAGGTGGGGGGTGTAAATACTTAAAACTGAAGGATTTATCTCCCAGACGGTTAAATCTTTGGGGGTTTAAATCTCCTACATCTAAGAAGGCTGTTACGTGTTCACACGTAAGGTAGGACGTGCTGTCAATTAAAAAAATGTCATGGCCAAGCAGGTGGCATTGCCTTTGCCAAGGAAGGTTCTGCCAGAGGATCCTGAATCAGTAAGGGAAACACCGGCTGCTTCCACACAGGAAGTTTTAAAACTGTGTACATTCAGGGCCTGCTGCCAAAACGTGACACTCCCAAGAATGCAATTGCTCGCAGGCACCCATGATGGCCGCACGGATGATGGTCTCCATTTCCCTCTCCCGGCAGAGCTGGGCAGGCTGTTCCCCGCCTCTGGGTCTGCAGCACGGAGGGGTTGGGGGGCACCTGGCTCAGCGGGGCGGATGCTGCCTCCCCTGCTTGCCTCAGAGCAGATCAGTGAGGGAGCGGCACTTTTGTCCTCAGTAACCCCTCCCAAGCTATCTACCCGCCCTACCGGAAACGTCCCTGTGCTCTTACAGTTTCTTGCTTTTTCTCGGTTTTATTTCCCAGGAGGTTCAGTTGGTGCTTTCCTCAGTACGCTGCAGCTGCCTGGGTTGCCATGTTCCCCTGCACCTCCAACCAGGAGCCAGAAGGCTCCCTCCCATCTGGGGTCAGCTGCAAGCCCTGGCATGAGCAGGTCACTCCGGTTACGCGCGATCAACTTGCTCATAAATTGTGAGTAGCTAATAACAAAATAATCCTCAGTCTGTCAGACGATTTGCTTGCTGCTTTGTGTTGCCATCCCTTTGTGTTGGTGCTGAGGCCCTGGTGAAGCCAGGGATAGAAGAATGGGGGCTTGCTTATGTCGTGGTTCCGCTCGAGTGGGCAGCCGAGCTCCACCACAGCCGCTCTCTCACTCCCCCTCCTCAAAGAGGAATGGGGAGAAAACATGATGAAAAGGGCTCAAAGGTTGAGATAAGGATGAGAAAATCACGCAATAATTATTGTAACGGGCAAAACAGACTCAGCATAAGAAGACAGATAGTAAGATTTATTGCTCATTACTAACAAGCTAGAGAAGTGAGAAACAAAGAAAAGAAACCAAAAGCACCTTCCCCCCATCCACCCTCTTCCACCTCCTCCCCCTGAGCGGCTCAGGGGAACGGGGGAATGGGGGTTATGGTCAGTCTACAGCAATTCTTCTCCGCCACTCCTTCTCGGTCACTCTCGTCCCCTGTGCTGTGGGGTCCCTCCCACGGGATACAGTCCTTGATGAACTGATCCGGCGTGGGCTTCCCACAGGCAGCAGCTCTTCCAGAGCTGCTCCAGATATGGGTCCGTACCACGGGGTTCATCCCTCAGGAGAAAACTGCTCCAACCTGGCTCCCCCACGGGCAGCAGCTCCTGCCAGGTCACCTGCTCCTGCGTGGTCTCCTCTCCACGGGCTACAGGTCCGGCCCGGAATCTGCTCTGGCAGGGGTCTTCCACAGGCAGCAGCCTCCGTTGGTGCAGGGCCACCTGCTCCACCGTGGTCTCCTCCATGGGCTGCAGCGTGGAACCCTGCTCCACCGTGGTACTCCATGGGCTGCAGGGGGACATCCTGCTTCACCATGGTCCTTGCCACAGGCCACAGGGGACTTCTGCTCCGGTGCCTGGAGCACCTCTCCCCCTCCTTCTACACTGACCTTGGCACCTGCAAGTGATTAAGGAGGTATTGGGGAGGCATTGGGGAGGCAAGGACAATCCCCAGACATGGACTGTATATCTCGAAACAAGACACTGGAACTCATGATAAGGAAGCGGCAGACGGACAGAGAAACAAACGTAAGGACTATAAATCTCAAAACTGGACATTGGAATTCATTATAAAGATACAACAAACGGAAGAATTGGCAACAACCAGCTCTCACAATTAAGAAACGTGCCAATTCAGCAGATTCCTGACCAAAGATGAAAAGTACACTGTGAGGAAGACTCGGGGTCTTCCTCCCAGAGACCCCTGCCCACGTCCCAAAGACCCCTGCCCACAATTCTTGGAAGGCTCTACGCAGGCGCAAGGTGCCAAAAGGCTAATTAGCATGAGAAGCAAGGGAAGGCGGGGATAGGTAATGCATATGTATAGGTGCTTGTAGAATATTGATAGATTGATTGTATAAATTCAAGACTGCTTTTTGCTTTAGGCATGCACGATAGGTGGAGAGATCCCCCGTGCATCCAGCGCTGCAATAAAGAATATACCACTTAAAGGAATTTCGGCTTCGATCTTTGAATCAAAGGCTGTTTTCTCACTCCCTTGACTCTCCCGGCTGCTGTATGGCGCAGCGTTTTTTTCCTGTCTTAAATATGCTCTCACAGAGGCGCAAAACAACATCGCTTATTGGCTCAGATCTGGAAAACAATGGGGCCCTTCCCAAACATGGGGCAGCTTCTAGATCTTCCTCACAGAAACACCCCTATGGCCCCCTGCTACCAAAACCTTACCACATAAACCCACTACATTATTAAAGCCAGGAATGGAAGAATGGGGACTCACTTAATTGCATTAAAATAGATATCGCTGAGTGTCTTTGCTTACTACTGTGCAAATAAGACAAAACAAGGAGTCTCGGGGCCCCTCACAGAGGTTTTTCCTGACAAAATGGGGAACCTGTCTCAAAAAACAGATGAGATAGACCTTGTGGTTTGGACAAGAGCCAAGGAGCAGCTGAATCTGTACAAAGGCAGAGGGTCAGCTAGTGGTGATGAAGAAGAGTTATCAGCCTTCATCCCCACGACCCCCCGACGACCACCAGCAGAAGGCACTGCGCAAATGCAGATGGGAGGAGTTTATAGAAAGGACTTCTTGGAGCTAATTGTAATACGAAGTGGGGATAGGTTATGCATATGTGTAGGCATATTGGGAAACCTGATGCATCTGTAACTCTTTACTGCATATAACCAAAGCAAGTTGCCGTGTTAGGGTGCGTATGCCTTTGGGAGCTATCCCGCATGTGCCCGGCACCGAAATAAACCGCTACCTACTTTATAACTAATTTGCTTTGATTTGTAGAATTCTTCCACGAATCACTGGTTTGGAGACAACCTAATAGCTTGTGTGCTTTTTCTTCAGCGTCCTAGCCATATTGCCTATTCGTAACCCTGCAGCACTGAGGGATCGACGGATGGAGCAGCTGGTGGCATACGCTCGGAAGGTGGAAGGCGACATGTATGAATTGGCAAATAGCATGGTGAGATACTGTCCTCTGTCATCATTTGCACATCTCTGAGCTCCCTTGGCAGTGACTGGGGAAGAGAAGGAGGGGAAGCACAGACGAGTGTCCCAGGCTGAGGAAGAGCATGTGCCAGGGCTGCTGGCGTCAGCCTGGTGTGCTGGGACTCGGGGTGGTGCCTGTGGTGTTGTGCTGTGCTTGAGACTTGCTGGGGTCTTGCAAAGGCAGCACAAAGCTTCATGACAGTACCTGTAAAGAAAGAGCTTCTTTCCCCTTTCTTCCCTCACCCCCTCGATAGATTTGATTACTTTGATTACTGTAACCTGCTGCCTTTACTTAATGCATCTCCTTTCCTGACTTGTGCTCCTCCCCTGCAGGCAGAGTACTATCAGCTGCTAGCTGAGAGGATCTATAAGATTCAGAAGAAGTTGGAGGAAAAGCGAAGAATCAGGCTGCAGAAGCAGAACATGATACCAAATGCACCAGGCATGCCACAGGCTCCCATGAATCAAGGGCCCAACATGGGACAGCCTCAGCCAGGAATGTCTGCACGTAAGAACAGCTGGATTACTTACTACTTGGTGCAGCATGACTGTGTACTGTCATTCCTATATACTCTTGAGCATTTTGCCCGCATTGTTTCACAGATACTTGGCTCAGAGAAGAATTTAGGAAAATTATTAGAGAAGGAGATAGGAAAAGTGAAGTCTAATCTAAATTTTGGGGCTTGGTTTCTTGAGATTATCTGTACTGTTACATCCTTAAAGACAGCAACTACCTTTACAAAGATGCAGTGTTGTTGAGACAGTGAGAGGCAGTACCAGACATGCAAGGTAGGCTTCTACCATCTGACTTTACGGTCATCTGTCCATTATATGATAATAGATACAGGACCCTGGTTCAGGAAACATGAATGTAGATGTAAGGAAGCCAAATTAGAAGGGGTGGTTCTTCAGTGCGTTCTGATTGAGAAATGCGTATGAAGCTTCTTGGCCAGAAAGCTGGCCCCATAGAAGGATAGCTGGAGCAACACTATAGCTGCACATATAGCTCATCTGCCTCACTCTGGGATGGTGCTGAGGCCAGAAGAAGATGCGTGGAGGACTGGGATGAGTGCCTGGAAGGTGCTACTCTTCTGGGGAGGCTCAGAGTGCTGGAGAGCGGTCAGGCTGGAGCACACTCACTCCTCTCCCCAAGGACGTGGACTTGTGCACATTACCGCTTGACACGTGTCAACTGTGAGCGTGAGACATTACAAGTAATGTTGTATAAAAATCTATTATTGTTAAAGAAAATAGAAATATTCCTTAGTCAATTTAAATCTGATTCAAATTAAAATGAAACTATTTAAATACAATTATTTTTCAAAAAGTTTTATTAAGAAGAGCAACAAGATACAAACAATGGGGACTATCTTTAAGCCTGTCCTGTGTCCATACAAGACTCATTTTTACTTGGGCTTTCAGGGCTTTCAGCCTTGAGTCAGCCTGTCCATGACCTGAGGGAGCAGTGCTGCTTGTTCAGCTCTGGGAAGCAGGGGCTACACACCAGCAATAGCTCCTAACATGTTGCATGAAAAAAAATTACTGCAGTAGAAAGATTTAATGAAGTTTTAATTTGGTATTGGTGTCTTATCTGGAACCATCTTTTTTTGTCTGTCATACATTACACTGTCTTCTAGCAGTACTTGCAGGAGAATAGCAGGCTTTATGATTTAGTTTGTTATCAACTGCGTTGTTTAAATACTGTAAAAGCAATTTTCTCTTTCTTAACAGCCCCGGAGGATCGTTTTGGAAACCTGAACCTGGAGGACCCCACACGCTACTGAAATTTGCCAATCAAGTTGCACACATTAGGCTCTGCAAGCTCACCACCACCATACCTCTGTAACTCCAGAGGGTGTAGCTTTTGCATGGAAGAAAATCAGTGCTAGAGATACGGAGAGATACCTGTTTCTTTCCTTTTCTTGACAGTGAGCTGGGATAAGGGATGTTTTTAGCAGTATGACTAAGACCACAGTGCTTCTCCACAGGGAAAAAATAACCCAAAGGGGCAGACTCGTACTTCGAAGAAGCTATGCCATAAACGCACAGAAGCTTTAAAATAAATCACACCGCTTTTTACCAACGATCTGTTTATGGATTAAATCTCTGAGACCGAGTGCTCGCCCCCCCCCCCCCCTCACGCCTCTCCCCTTGCCGCCATTTCCCTGCCTCCCGCCGTCATGGCGGCGCCCCCGGGGCCTACAGTGCCCATGGCGCCCCGCGGCGGGGCCGAGCCCCGGGGCTCGCCAGCTCCATTTTCTCCGCCCGCTGCCACTCAGAGCCGCGGCCGGGGGAGGGAGGTGCTCCGAGAGGCGGGCTGGCGGCCATGGAGCAGGAGCGGGAGCGGGAGGGGAACGGGGAGGTGAGCGGCGGGACGGGGACGGGGATGGGGGGGAGCGGGGGGGGGGCTCCCGCTGCTGCAGGAGGGGCTCTGAGGCGCCGGGGTGCGGGGCGCGGGGCCGGGCGGCAGCGCTGGGTCCCTGCGGGCTGGAGGGGGGTGAGGCCGCAGGGAGGGCTGGGGAGGAGGGGGGGGGGCTTTTGTGAGGCTGCCGAGGGGTTGTAGGGCGCCAGGAGCGCGGGTTTTGGGGGTGGGCGCGGGGGAGAGAGGTTAAAGGGTGGGGAGCCCGCGGTGGTGTGGGGTGGTGTGGGAGGCAGGTGGCGTGCAGGGGGTGCGGGCTCATGGCGCTGCTCGTGTCTCTGATAAGGCTCCCGAGCCATCGAGCAGAGGGGATTCACCGCTGCGAGGTGAGGGGCCCGCTGCTGAGCCTTTGGTGTTGGCTGCTTGGATGAGCGGCCGTCCCCTGGTGCCTCTCCATGCGGTTCTGGTCTGCCGTCCCGTGCCCTCTCCCCGTGCTGCTGCTGGCTTCTTGCTGCTGGTTTCACACAGAATCCTCTAGGTTGGAAGAGACCTCCAAGATCACCCAGTCCAACCTCTGACCTACCACTAACCAGTCCTACGCTAACCCATATCACTGAGCTCTACATCTAAACGTCTTCTAAAGACCTCCAGGGATGGTGGCTCAACCACTTCCCAGGGCAGCCCATTCCAGTGCCTAACAACCCTTTTGGTAAAAAAGTTTTTCAATGACTAACGCCTTTTCCCAGCTTCTTATGCTCTTATTTCCAGCCTGGTCCAAGATTTTCCTAGTCTGAGGAACAGTCACTGGGCTCCTCTTCCTCCCCTTCTGTCCCTGCCTCTCTGCTCTCTTGCTGTAGCAGCGTGGGACCTGTCCCTGGCTGGCTGCTGTAGTGTGAGGAGCTGGTGAAGCTGTCTAGGTGCAGAGACATCTGGTTGTACGGAAAGGCTGGAAGGACGCAGTCTCCTGCGTTTTGGTATAAAACGTCTGGTTTAAAAGCAGACTGTTTCTTCTGTCAGGTGGTGTCTTCCTTATGCCACAAGACCTCATCTTTGGAGCGGACGGAGGAGGAAGGTGAGGAGGAAGAGGAAGAGGACGACTTGGACATCTTTGGGGGTTACGACAGCTTCCGGAGCTACAACAGCAGCGTGGGCAGCGACAGCAGCTCCTGCCTGGATGAGTCCAGCGATGATGAGGTGGTGGACCGGGAGGCTGGAGAGCTGCCGACCTCCCCTGTGCACCAGCCACACGCGGGGCGGATCACAGAGGGCAGCGGCTCTGAGCCAGGTACTGCACTGCCTGCCTGTTCTCCTGTGCGAGATGGAAAGAATGAGGGCTGAGGGAGGCTGAAATGCATGGGACTTTGTCCTGAACGTGCTCTGGGAGCAGAATCAGACTGGGACAACGTTTTTTGGGTTACATGGGGGAGCTGCCATGTGTAATATGGGGTACCTGGCCTTAGCTCTGTCCTTGTAGTGCGTCAGCCCTGCCAACTGCTTACACCTTTCTGCTTTCCCTCTCAGCTGTGTGCGAGATGTGTGGCATTGTGGGAACCAGGGAGGCTTTCTTCTCCAAGACCAAACGTTTCTGCAGTGTCTCCTGCTCCAGAAGCTACTCCTCGAACTCCAAGAAGGCCAGCATCCTGGCCAGGCTGCAGGTGAGTCGAAATCCTTCCTCTGTCTCTGGTGATGGAGCAGGATGTCCAGGTGTGCTGGGGGTGGGTGGCTGCTGTCCAGTGAGATCACAGCCTGCCATTACCAGTGGTTTGCTATTTCTGCTCAACGTCCCTAGAGAAAGCACACCAGCTGAGAGGTGCTGCCTCCTAGAAGCTGGGGAAGAAGATAATTTACTTGCTGCCACTTCTTGTGCATGCGAGCATTCATAAAAATGGTAGTCACTCGTAAATCCCTCCTGGGAAGAGGTGCATCCTCTGCTTGCCAGTTGCAGGAGCTGGCTTCCTCTCCCCTCCTGTACCACCAATGTTCCTTCTTTTGTAGGGGAAACCGCCAACAAAGAAAGCAAAAGTCCTGCACAAGGCAGCCTGGTCGGCCAAGATTGGGGCCTTCCTCCATTCGCAGGGCACGGGGCAGCTGGCAGATGGGACGCTGACGGGCCAGGATGGTGAGTGAAGGCAAGGTGTGAGGAGGTGCAGCTGCAAGAGCCACAGGGATGAGGACATTCAGAGGGCTCTAAGTGTGAGCTCTGTGGTCCCAGTCCCACCAGGTGCTGGCTTACAGGCTCCCTGCTGCTCCCAGCTGATTGCTGCCCCCATGCCCACTGGGGTTGTATTTAGCTCGAGTTGTTCACGGGTGGGTTTTAGGGACAGCCAGTCCCTGCAGTGGGCAGAGCAGCCCCTGCGTGCTGGGGCAGAGTGCTGTGTCCCAGAGCAGGCCCCAGCGTGGCTGTGCGCTGGAGTCCAGCGGTAGCTGAGTGCTCTGTGCCTTTTACTAACCTCCTCACCTGACTTTCCTCTCTTGTGTCTGCTCATAGCACTTGTCCTGGGCTTTGACTGGGGAAAGTACCTGCAGGAGCACGGCTTCAAGGCAGCTCCAGTCAGCTGCTTCAAACACGTGAGTCCTTCTTGGCTGTGCCACATGGTGTGCGTGGGACACGTTGCATGCACGGGGCTCCCCCGTGCTCCTCTGGCTGGTGGGGAGAGACCGGGGAGAGGGGTTTGGAGCTGCAGGGAAGGAAGCTGGGGTTTCCTCACAGCTAAGGAAGGGAGTCCATGAGTTTTGGGGGAGGAAGCAGAGGCAGATTTGGTAAAAACACTGCCAGTTTAGGCAGTTTAGGCAAGGGCTGGGGGCAGGATTAGGTGTGACTGAGGTGGGCAGGAGACAGATCCCTGCTGCCCACACAGTTTGTGTGGGTGAGCACAGCGCAGGGTGGGGTGCAGGGAGGAACTCGTCCAGGCCTGGCAGCAGCTGCCCCTCCAACAGCTCTGCTTCCTCTGGCATTGACTGCACTGGCGAGCCCTGTGGGCTGAGGAGCCAAGGCAGAGAAATGGAAGGAGGGCAGGTTTTACGTGTCATAGTAGCTCTATCCTCTCTGCGTGTTATGAACAAATTTGGGATTATAGGACAGCTGGCAATGAAACAGAGCAACACTGAACTACAGTGTTGTGCCTTTTGGGATCCTCAGTGAACACCCCAAAGAGATGTTTGGCATGGTTCGGTTGCTGCTGGCAGATACGGGAGGGGCAGAGCGTGCCAGTCTGCGTCTAAGGTGACGTTCTGTCAGTGTCCCTCTCCCATTGTGGCTGCCTCGCCCCCTCAGGTGCCGCTCTTCGATCAGTGGGATGATGTGGTGAAAGGAATGAAGGTGGAAGTGCTGAACAGTGACGCCGTGCTCCCCAGCCGAGTGTACTGGATCGCGTCCGTCATCCAGACCGTAGGTACGCCTCCGGCATGGCTCCCGGCCGGCTGCTGAGGGAACCTGCAGAGAGCAGAGCAGAGCTGCTCAAGCGAAGCCTCAGAGAATCACGGAATCACTAAGGCTGGAAAAGCCCTCCAAGATCATCTGGTCGAACCGCCCCCCTCCCACCAGTGTCACCCACTAACCCATGTCCCCAAGCACCACGTCCAACCTTTCATTAAACGCCCCCAGGGACGGTGATTCCACCACCTCCCTGGGTAACCCATCCCAATGCCTGACTGCTCTTTCTGAGCAGAAATGCCTCCTCATTTCCAGCCTGAACCTCCCCTGGCACAACTTGAGGCCATTCCCTCTAGTCCTGTTGCTCATTACGTGTGAGAAGAGGCCAACTTCCAACTCCCCACAGCTTCCTTTCAGGCAGTTGTGGAAAACAATGAGGTCTTCCCTGAGCCTCCTCTTCTCCAGACTAAACACCCTCAGTTCCCTCAGCCTCTCCTCACAGGACTTGTGCTCCAGGCCCTTCACCAGCTGCGCAGCCCTTCTCTGGACATGACAGTTCTGCTGCCAGAATGGTTGGAGAAGCTCTGATAACCTTTGCAGAGCTCTGAAGGCCATGCTGTAGGGAATAAGCCTGTGGTACCTGACACAAGAGAAATTCTTGGTCTCCAACGCCTTTCTCTGGTTGTCTGCTCTGTCCTGGCAGGGTACAGGGCGCTCCTGCGGTACGAGGGCTTTGAGAACGATGCCGGCCATGACTTCTGGTGCAATTTGGGCACGGTGGATATTCATCCCATCGGCTGGTGTGCCATCAACAGCAAAATCCTGGTACCACCACAAAGTGAGTGGGGGGTGAGGGAGGTCAGCACGTTGGCTCAGCGCTGTGGCCATTCCTCCTGCTGACCCACACAAAGGTTGTTGGGCTTCGGCTTTGGTGGAACTTCTTGGTCCTACATCCCAGACGGTGCTTCTGAGCAAAACAATGGCTCCAGCCCTTGCTCAGCTAGCGGTTAGGAGGGGGATGCTAATTTAGCAGAATTCTGGCAAGCAGATGTGCTTGGTGTGGCTCACGTGTTTGCTGTAACACCACAATTTGAGCTGAGCGGAGCTAGATGTCCGCTTGGCACAGTCCCTCCTGTAGTGGTGATGTGGGGGCAAGCCTGCAGAATGGTGTCCACCTGAGAGCAGGTGCAGGACTGGAGCGTGAAGAAGGCCTTTTAATGCAGATGGGCTCAGAGGTGGGGCAGGGGAAGGTGTAGGGCAGTCCCTTGGTCCTAAAGATGTGCTCTCTCCCTCTGCGTGTCCAGGTATTCACGCCAAGTACACTGACTGGAGAAGCTACCTCATGAAGAAGCTGGTGGGAGCCAGGACCATCCCAGTGGATTTCCACATCAAGGTAAGTGTGAGAAGCTGTTGCTCTGTGGAAATAAAGCCGAGAGGTATGTGGGGAACACTTCTGGTCTGGTTCTGACCTGTGCAATGCCCGTGTACCTCCTTCAGCCCCCGTGCCCTGGCAGCACAACTTCTCCTTTGGGGCCCTGGTGGTTTTACCTTGCTGGGCAGCTGAACTGCACCGCCACCACTCTCACTCCCCCTCCTCAGAAGAGGAGGGGAAGAAGAAAAGGAAAAAAGAACTCACGGGTTGAGAAAATGATAATTTAATTAAAGGAAAAGTAATTATTAAGGGAAAATTATTATTAAGGGAAAAATAAATTAACTAAAGGGAAAAGGAAAGTGGGAGAGGGAAATAAAAGGGGAGGGAAAACAAGCAAAGACCATATGGAAGCACAGAGAGAGAGGAAAGAAACTACTCTGTACTTCCCACCAATGAGTGATGCTTGACCCAGAGGGGCACCGGTACCCTCAATGTGCGTGGGAGCACCTGTGCTGGTGCCCTTGATAGCTTCTGTTTTCTTCGTTACTTCTCTGGAAGCTGAAAGATTGTTTGACTGCTGCGTGTTCCTGGGCCTCAGCTTGTAGCTGAGAGCTCGTGCCATGGAAGGGAGGTGCTAGAGGGAGATGTTGTCGGGATGTTTCTCCTCCCAGCATCCCACTCCCACTTAATGAGCAGAAGCGGTGGGGATGGGGACCTTCCCTCTGACTTCTGGGGTCAGGTGTTGGCTGGTTTGGGTGGTCTGTTTTGAGCAGTGGCTTGGTGTCACAGCATTCTGGGACCCCCAGTGCCAAAATGTCTGGTGTTCTATAAACACCTCTGACTATTTGTGGGTGAGTAGGGCTAGGCTGCTACCAACAAACTGCAGGTCTTCAAAAATCAGCCAGACGGAAGGCAGCGGCTCATTGAGCGTGCCTGCATCTTTGGGTCAGTCTGTACAGGATCTCTAGCACTGAAGCTGGCAGATCATTACATTGCTCAACCTTTGAACACAGTAAAAATGTGAAAGCTGTCCTGTGTGGAGCTGGCAGCCCCCTGCCCCCCCCCAATGAACTCATTCCCACGTGTCCCCTCCCAGAGGTGTCTCCCAGCCAGTTTGGGGCCGTGCAAGGCTGTGTGGGGGGAAAGCTGTTCTCTGAAGTCTCTGGGAAGGAAGACACGGGGTGGGATTGATCTCGCCTCCTCTGCTTGTTGTTGCCAGATGGCGGAGAGCATGAAGTACCCGTTCCGGCAGGGCATGAGGGTGGAGGTGGTGGACAAGAACCACGTGTCCCGGACGCGCATGGCGGTGGTGGACACGGTCATCGGGGGCCGGCTGCGACTCCTCTATGAGGACGGGGACAGCGACGATGACTTCTGGTGCCACATGTGGAGCCCCCTCATCCATCCTGTGGGCTGGTCACGGCGAGTGGGCCACAGCATGAAGAAAATAGGTAGGGGTCAGGCCACCACACGCATCTGCTGGCTTGCTGCCTGAGTCCTGCTGTTAACGCCGGGCTCAGCATGCTGGGAGGACCTGACGGATAAGGTCTGTGCAGCCACGTCTGCCGCTTTTCCACCTAGGTAGATAAAAGGTTGGGACAGGGGATTGTAGGGTTTCTTACATGTAGTCTGTCCCCACGCTGTGCCAATGCAGAATCTGCAATGTCATGTTAGCTTTCTGAGAAAATTCATCCCGGTTGCTCTAAGACCAGATGCCACCACATGGGTTTTTCCAGAGACCGTTTTTCTTGTTTTTGTTTTTTTTTCCTTCTGGACTTAGACTCAAGCCCCGTTGATGCTTTGATTTGTGTCTCCCTTGCTGCCTGTCCCTGGTGATAACAGCTGCATTTTGAGGTGCTACCACTAGTGCTCAGGAAGACTGGGTGTTTGCTTTTGAGCAAGCCCTGTATCACAGTTCATGTTACAGGAAGATGTAGAGGGACTGACCTGTTCTCATTACCCATCTCTGATTTGATTCTTCTACAGCTGTTAGATTCTCAACAGATAATTATGTTTTCTTACTGTGGTTTCTGTAGGTTTCTCAATTCTCTTTCCCCTCTTTCATTCCTCACAGAAGAAAAGCGCAGTGACATGGCAAACCATCCCACCTTCCGGAAGATTTACTGTGATGCTGTCCCGTACCTGTTTAAAAAGGTAAGACAAGTCTCGCTTTCTGTGGTGGCCACAGCGAAGGAAGCAGTGGTGGTTTCCTTTGTCCCCCTTCCAGCCATAGGGCAGTGAGGTGTTTGGGGTGTCAAAGCTGTAGTTGGCCAGGGGAAAAGGCAGAATAAAAAGACAAAAGACCTAGAAGACAGCTTCAGATTGAAGGGCTCAATTTAAGGGCTCCAGTCCTTGGAGCTTTGAGCAGGAGAGGCAAGGAGATTGCTTGGGAGAGACCAGGTGAGACCTAGGGCTGGATCATACTGGTAGGGACTGAGATCAAGAGGTTTTACTGCAGCTGTGACTGGCCAGAGCCCTGGTAGAAGCTTGCTGGCGCAGAGACAGTGTTGCACTGGCTGCGTCTGTGTAGTTTTCTTCTTTCCTTTCCCCTCCTGACTTGGGCTGAGCCAAGTAAAGAAGCCCTGATCCTGTCTGTAGGGGGGCAGTTGATGTTGGGATGGGGCTGTCCCATGCCCCTGGCAGTACTGAGGTGCCGGACTCTCCTGTAGGTACGGGCTGTCTATGCCGAAGGCGGATGGTTTGAGGAAGGCATGAAACTGGAAGCCATCGACCCCCTGAATTTGGGCAACATTTGTGTGGCCACGGTTTGCAAGGTGAGTTTGGGGCAGGGGGAAGGAGGTGCTCTGGCTTCACCTGAGACATCACAGCCTCTAGGTTTGTTCTCTAATGCGCTCCGGCTCTTGGAGAGCATAAAGGGAGGCATCCGTAGCATCCTCCTGGAGGAGAGCAAGGGCTGTGGGAAGGGTGATGGGCTGTGTCTTTATGGGCAGCACTCACGGGTTTGGGAAGCTGAGGAGGGTTGCACCTCCGACCTCTCCTGATGAGGTGGTGGGAGAGCTCTGCTCCTGTGCCTGAGTTGGAAAGCAAATTGCTCTGCCAGGTTTCCTCAGTGAGGTGCTTTGTGTCTCCTGGAGCCTGGACTTTTTTGCTCCATTGAGAAGCTCTAAGAGAACGCAAGAGTGGACTTTGATGTGTGGGGTTTGGCAAGGGAGTGCCAGGAAAGCTTTCTGTCTGGCGAATCACAGAATCACAGAATTTCTAGGTTGGAAGAGACCTCAAGATCATCGAGTCGAACCTCTAACCTAACACAAACAGTCCCCACTAAACCATATCCCTAAGCTCTACATCTAAACGTCTTTTAAAGACTTCCAGGGATGGTGACTCCACCACCTCCCTGGGCAGCCTGTTCCAGTGCCTAACAACCCTTTCAGTAAAGAAGTTAAATGTTCCCTTTCTCCAGTGCTTGGAGCTGCAGCGAGGTTGGGGCAGGCGTGCCTGTCGTGTTCGGTAGGTACAAATTGCCAGCGAGTGACAGGAAGGGACAAGTCTTGCTGCTGTAGGAAGTGGCAGTTCTGAAGGCAGTGCCCTTCCCTTCAGCCCAGTAACAAACTGGTTGGTAACAACCTGACTGGTGTAGAGGCTCTGGGCTGCCAGGAGTCTGGTTGTGAGGGAGAGCAGCGCTCCTGCCTGCTTACAGCCGAGCCTTTTGCACAAAGCCATTAGTGTTAATTGCAGCCCTGCAGTAGTTGCTGCTTTGGGGTTTAGCTTGCGCTGGCTGACGTAGCAGGAGAAGCTACCACACATCCTGGAGCAGTTAATGTTGCATTTTGTTATCTAGTGGCAACAGTGATCTAGCTGTGGGAGCTCTTGGGGGAATCTGTTGACAGGAGAGACTTTAGAGCAAGTGAAGCTCTTCATTTATGCCCCTCACCTCCTGTCTTAGGTCCTCTTGGATGGATACCTCATGATCAGCATTGACGGAGCCACATCCGATGACGGCTCGGACTGGTTCTGCTATCACGCTTCCTCACACGCCATCTTCCCTGTCAACTTCTGTCAGAAGAACAGCATCGATCTGACCCCTCCGAAAGGTGAGATTTGGGCTGTGGTCTGGTGTACCAACCTGCACACGGAAGCTGCTGGATGGGCTTTTCTGAGAAGCGTGAGGTTCAGGTGAAGCAAAACCACGAGGTCCCACCCTGCCTGCTTTGGGGGGAGATAGGGCTGGCTGGGGAGAAAGCCAGGCCATCTGAGCTCTGATGGTAAACCAAGTCGTGGTACTTATGGATTGAAGTTACATCTCCTGAGGGCATTAACGTTGGTCAGGATGAGTGGGAGAGGTGTACAATCCCCAAACTGAATAAATCCCTTTGTGAAAGGGCAAGGAGGGATGAGCAGAGCTATTGCTACGTGACTCAGTCGTTACAAGTAGCAGGAGTCACTACTTCTCTTCTTGCACGAATAAATCTGAGACAGAAGGATTGCATCTCGAGATTTTTTTGCAGAAAAATCAGAGTGGATTTTACTGCTTCATCCGGCCATACCACAAAAGGCCTGCTCTGAAGTTCTTCGTTGCAGCACTTTGTGCAGTGCTGTTCTGTCGTCTTTGACGTTGCTTCTAGTGGGAGAAAGATTGGTTTTAGTGGTTTGCTTTCAACATGCTTCTTCCTGCTAGTTCCTTCTCCTCACCTTTCTCTGTGGTCTGGATGTGTGACTGACATGGGCGTTCAGTGCTGCATCTTGCACAACTTCCCTGTTTGCCCACTGGAGGGGGTTGCTGGACTGCTGTGGAGTCTGTGCCTTAGATTGAAGTCCAAAACTAGGCCGAACGCGCCAGTTAATGAAACTGCTTTGGAAGCAGTTGCAGTGGTTCCTTCTTGCCCTTTCTGCCTTTTCCCTCAGCTGGTCTGCCCAATGACTGCCTTTTTCCTTCTGACCAATTCTTCCTCCTGCAGGGCAAGATGCAAAGACCTTCAACTGGGAAACTTACCTGGAAAAGACTAAATCAAGACCTGTTCCAGCACGGCTCTTCAACACAGTGAGTGCTGCCTGGGAGAAGAGATGTGTAGGGATGTTTGCAGTGAGCTAGGTGGAGCACAAGAGCTCTGGCTGTCAGCGTGGCTGAGGTTGGAAGGGACCTCTGGAGGTCTTCTTGTCCAAACCCCCTGCTCAAGCAGGTTGTACCGGACTGTGTCCGGACAGCTTTCAAAAATCCCCAAGAAGGGAAGCTCCCCAGCCTTTCTCAACCTGTGCCAGTGCTCAGCTGCCTGCACAGTGAAGTGTTTCCTGCTCGGGTGGAACCTCCTGAGTGTTCCAGTTTGTGCCCGTTGCCTCTTGTCCTGTCATTGGGCACCACTGACAAGAGCCTGGCCCCACCCTGTTTGCACCTGCCCTATAAATACCCCCCAGGTATTTATAGACCTGGATAAGATCACCCTGAGCCTTCTCTTCTCCAGGCTGAGCAGTCCTGACTCTTTCAGCCTTTCCTCACACCAGAGATGCTCTAGTCCCTTCATCATCTTCATGACTCTTTGCTGGATTCTCTCCAGTACACCCATGTCCTTGTACTGGGGTGCCCAGAACTGGACCCAGCGCTCCAGGTGCAGCCTCACCAGTGCTGAGTGGAGGGGAAGAATCGCTTCTCTCTACCTGCTGGCAACGTGCTTCCTAATGCAGCTCAGAATACTGTTAACATACTTTGCCCCACGGGAGCATTGCTGGCTCATGTTCAACTTGGTGTCTACCAGGACCCCCAGGTCTTTTTTTTGCAAGGCTGCTTTCCACCCAGTCAGTCTCTTGCATGTGCTGGTGCCTGGGGTTGTTCCTCCCCAGGGGCAGGACTTTGCACTTCCCCATGCTGAACTTCGTGGGGTTCTTGTCAGCCCATTTCTGCAGCCTGTCCAGGTCCCTCTGGACGGCAGCACGATCCCCTGCTGTGTCAGCTGCTCCTCCCAGTTTTGTGTCATCGGGGAACTTGCTGAGAGCACTGCCTTGTCATCCAAATCCTTAACGAAGATGTCGGACAGGGCTGCTGTCTGCTTCCAGTCAGCACTTCTGAGGAGATCTCCAAGTAAATCCCATGTCTGGCTGCTCAGGGCAAGCACCATCACACCTTGGTGGATGTCGTGATGTCTCTGAACCTGCAATTTTGCGGTGTTTCCTGGTGCTCCAGGCTCTTGGTGGGTTCTGCACCACCTGTTACCTGTGGTCATGCTGCTGTTTGGGTGGAAGTAGTCTGGTTGGCATCAGAAAAACTGCAGCAGCAGTGAGCCTGTGCTTGTCTTTAGGATTTTTCCAGCGCTGCCTCAGGCTCTGGGTTTGATCAGGTGTCTCTTAACTGCTGCGTGCTGCTCCCCCAGTTCAGGATCTTTTTTCTAAAGGCTGGGCTGAGATTCTCTAAGGATGCAGCTGGCCTTGGATCCGTTCAGATGTCCCCTCCTGCTGTAGGCTGGCTGGAGGGGCATTGAAGTGGCTTGAGTTTGGACTTTTTCTGTCTGCTTGCTGGATGTAAGCCTGTAGCTGTTCCAGGGTGCTGCCGTCCGGATGCGGGTTTGGACTGGCTGCAATTGCCTTGGGTTTTTCTCTTTTTATCTTTTACGCACCCAGGACTGCCCAAACCATGGCTTCAAGGCAGGCATGAAGGTGGAAGCGGTGGACCTGATGGAGCCGCGGCTCATCTGCGTGGCCACGGTGAAGCGCGTCGTGCACCGCCTGCTCAGCATCCACTTTGACGGCTGGGACAGCGAGTACGACCAGTGGGTGGACTGCGAGTCTCCAGACATCTATCCCGTGGGGTGGTGCGAGCTGACGGGCTACCAGCTCCAACCCCCCGTCGTTCCAGGTGAGCTCAAGCTAGAGGCAAAGGTGGCCTTCCTCCTTCGCTGTCAGCGGCTCCTCCTTTTGGGGCCTCGTGTGGAGGAGAAGCTTGCTGGCTTGGTCTGTGCTGGCTGCCACCAGTCCTCCTCTGCCGCCACACAGCCTCGCAGCTGGTAGAGGGGGGAGTCTGTGGCAGGGAGAAAACAGGCTGAGGTTTGAGGTTGGCTCAGGTTTCCCTCTACTCCCTCACCCGCACGCCAACAGAACTGCTCCTGCTGAAGTTGGGTAGGGTTCCAGGCGGTCCTGACCCTGCACAGTTCCCTCTTACTAAGCACACCGCAGCCTCGGCCGGGTCGCAGGGGCAGCTTGGCCCCTGCTCCCTTTTCTTATCAGTTCTCTGACTCAGCCTGTAAAAGGTAAGAGCATCCCTCTCTCAAGAGTTTGTTCCTTTCCTGGTCACGGGGAGGCCATTGCCTCACCTGTAGATGTTCTCCTTGTCCCAGGCAACGAATCTTGTTTCTCCACTGTCCCTGGCAAGTCTGTACGGGGCCTCTCTCCCCTGTGCTGGGGGAGCACAGGACAGCGACCGCGCTCCAGCCTTGCTTTTCCTCCAGCTGGTTGTCTCGGGAAGAGGGCAATGACTCGGGGGGACGGGTGTATCTTATTTCTCGCTTTTGTCACTTCATCCCAGTTACCTACTGGTTATGGGACTTGGCTTTCGTTTCCCTCTCGTCTCTATGACAGAGCCCACAGCTCCAGCGAAGGCCAAGGAGGTGCCCAAGAAGAGGAAGAAACCCTATGGAAAGAAGAGTGAGTGATGTTTGATTAGCGCCCTCCCGCTCGCTCGCAGGCTGGGCCCAGTTAGAGGAACCCTGTCTATGATCAGGAGCAGGAGAGAGAGAGACCTTGTCTTGCTGTGGATGCTCTGAGTCAGCTGTGGGTTTGACAGCTCAGCTTCATCCTTCTTAATCACCCCCGTTCCCCAAGGGCAGAGAGCTGTGTGTGTGGGAAGGATCTGTCTTGCAGTCTGTTCTGTCGGCCGAGGCTTAGATGGCGCTTGCTTCCAGGCGTGAGGTGTGCTGCTTTCCCCACTGTGTCCGTGGTCAGAGGGAGATTCTTCCTTGCGGCTGGAGGGTAGCGGGCGAGCAACCCCGGCTGCTGTGTGCTGAGGGAGAGAAAGCCTCGAGGTGGCTGAGGAGGCGAGCTGTGGGGCTGGACCGTGTTGCTGTTTCATCCTGTCGTTGTTGTCGTCAGTGTTGCAGTCGCTGTGGTGAATCGTGTAGGCGGGCAAGGGATTCCTTCCTGGGGGGTGGAGGGGAAGGGACATCTAAAGAATGTAAAAGACATTCAACCTGAATAAAAGCATCAGCTAAAACTGAGAATATTAATGCTACAGTGTCCGTGCCTTGGAGCCACCGTGCCCAGTTTTTAGGGCTAGACCCAGACAGGTAAGCAAAGCTCTTAACTGACTCCAGCAGGACCAGCTCCTTGGAACTTAAGCACGCACTGAAGTGCCTTGGGTTTAATGAAGGACAACACAGAGGAGCATGTTTTGAGACGATCGATCTAGTTTTCCTTCAGTAGGTGATTTTCTTGGGGTAACCAGTTGGCAGCTAATGACCATGTAGCTTGCTGGTCAGTTGTGCTGGTCCCTGGCATATGGCTTCTCGGTGGAGCAGGGGTGCTGGTTTTCCAGGGGAAAGGAACTCACTTTTCCCTATGCTATCTCCTTTTTTTTTTTTTTTAAAGGAAAAAAGTTACCTGCTAAAACCCGCCCGATCAAGCAGACCGTCAAGAAGCCTTCTGTCTCGAGGACGAAACGAGAAGCAAAAGCTGCCATCAAGGTTTTGACAGAGCCACCACCCGATGAGAGTAAGGGACTGAGTTACTCAACCCTATAGCCCTGTACAGCTCTTGTGTACACCCTATATATCTCTGACAAGCTGTGCTTCCTCGCTCCTCCAGAGGCAGAGACTCTGCTGCTTTAGAGCTGAAAGAGCAAAAAAGCCTTGGCCTGCTTTCTCTGGGAAGGTTCTCCTCCTAGGAGGCTCAATGGCATCACTGCAGCGGGATGTCTTGATCCTGCTGCTGCCTGCTGAGGGCCTGGCTGCCCTACTGAGCAGGCTGGGGTTGGGGGAGGTTGTTGGGAAGGAGATGGATATGTCAGAGGTGTTTGTCACGTCCTGCTCCCTCTAAGGGCTGTCACAGCGTGTCAGCACTGCCCATGGTGCTGAGCACCAAGGGATGTGGTGACCAGAAGAGCATCTGGTGGCTGGGTCACCTGCCCGGCCTGGCAGGTACTGGGGAAGGGGGTGGGTGAGGTGCTTTGTGTGCACGGGAATGGAGCCTGACGAAGGTCCCAGTTACTCATAAAGGTTTAATTTCCCCTTTGTGTGGACCCAGGCAGGTAGAAGATGGACCGCACTGACTTTTCCTCTATTTATGCTCCTCTCCTTCCCGTCTCTTGCTAGTCATTGCTGTGCAGGTGAAAGAAGAAACCATTGACCCCTCGCTGCCGGAGTTTGAAGCCACTGAGCTTCCCGTTCCCATCAGCAGCATAAAGGAAGAGGTGACGGACTGATCCTGGGGTATCCCGCAGCAGCCTGTGCTTCATCTCGTGGCTTTTGGGGAAGGCAAAGGGAAGCAGAAGACCGAAAGGGCCTTCCCTTTTTGAGGCAGCATCACAACTCTGCTTCCTTGTCGTGCAAGCAGATCGCCCCCAGACTTGGAACTAAGCCCTAGGATGTGGACTCCAGAAGAGCCACAGGCTCGCTGAGGGGCGTGACTGGGGGGCTGCTGGGGTTGTGTGTGCCCGGCACCAGAGGCACCTCTCTGAGCAGAAGCCCCTGATGAGAAAGAGGCTGCCAGAGCACGAAGGGGCAGTCTGGGTTCTTGGCCGTGGCTGGAGGAGGTGACCTGCAGTCTGAGATGGTGCGTGCAGGTCGCGTGCATCAGGGAGTCGGCTGCTGTTGTAGGATATCTGTGCTGTGCTCCCTGGCCTTGGCCGTACAACCTCTGAGAAAGGCAGGACAGGAAGAGTGGAAAGAGGTGCGAAGTTGGAAAGGAATGATGATGCCTCTGGAGGAAGCAAGAGAACTTTGTGTGTCATTGTTTCCTCCTTTTGAACCCAGAACTGCGGATTATGTGGTGCACAGTTTGAAATTTTTATTTTTTAATACTCGTACTGTAAATTTGAGCAATGACCTGTGAAATAAACTAAGGAAGAAGTCACATGCTTGTGTGCTGTTTTCTGGTTCACCAAAATACCAGGGCTAACTAAAAAGGGGAGGAAAAGAGAACTTGGAAAGTTCAATGTGGCAGCAGTGGCAAGAGTCTTAAATGTGGGTTGACGTTTGTTCCTGTGAGCTTTCTGCAGGTGAGTGCCTCGCCTGTCCTTGCCACTGTGGGCCTCGTCTGGCCGCAGTGCACATGTCTTGTCAAATGCTACAGGAAAATGACGGCTGCTGGTGACTGCACCTTGGTCACGAATTGGCTGCCTCGGCCCTGCTCTCAAGTTCCCAGCCCAAAACAGTTCATGTTTTGCATCGTGGGTCGGGGGAGGAAAAAAAAAATTGGCAAGTTAACAAGCAAACAGGTGGAAGAGACTGGGATTAATTAAGTCGTCTTTTGCCCTTATAAAGAGGCAAATGGAGGCTTTAACTGGAGAGGGAAGAAAAGTTTGGGGATAGCAGTGAAATACAAGTGGGAAAGTGGTGGAGGGTCCATACCAAACCTGGTGAGACCTGGGCTGTTGTGGCTCACCCTTAGGGGGGGGCCTGGGCTCCTGAGGGAACCTCTGCTTCAAGGAGAGGAGTCAGGAAATGAGTGGGGTGTTTAAAAGGCAGGTCCTGGGGCTTCCCCACCTGCCTGCCCACCCCTGCCTGAGGCTCACCAGCTTGCAGTAGATGGCTTAAGGCAGGAGGATCCTGTTCTAGGGCAAAACCAGAGTTTTCTCTCTTCCCCCCTCCCTCTTGGGTGCCACCTTTTCCCCAGCACTGGGAAGCAGCTGGGCTTTTAGGGCCACTTGTCTTTACAGGAAGACGATTTCCAACTTTGGCTTTCTTCTTCCTCTTTTTTTTTGCTCTAAATGTTCCATGCCTCAAAAGATCATTTAAGGGATATAAGCGTTTACTTACCAAAGCCTTCCCACTCTGAAGAAAATTCACACTTTAAGAAGATGGATGACAATGTGGCCTTTTTTTTTTTTTGCCTTTAAGGTCATTTTCTTTTTTCTTTTATTTATATATATATATATATATATATATTTATATATATATTTAACAGGCTCTGTACTAATTTTCCTCACAGAATGACTAACAGAAATACATGTATGACCAACAGAAATATGATCCTTGTGCACCTTTTGTAGTTAATTAATTAGGTCAACTCTAACCACTAAGCCCCTTGTCAGGCTATTTCTATTAGAGATAAGGAGCGATTGACCTTAAAACTGAAGCCAGGTAGGTGAGCCTGTTCCACAAGGTCTTTCTTACATTGATTCTAAGCTCCCTTCTCAGCCCTTAAAATAAATAAATAAATAAAAATCTCAGAAGCTCGAGTGCACGCAGGTAAGCTTGACTTTGAAGAAAGTTCTTAAGCACTTGTTAAGATTGAACAACAGGCTGTGTGAACAAGTTGCCTTAAAGTGAATTCAAATTTTGCCTTATAAGTAGAAACGGATTAGGACAGGTCGGTCCCAGGTCTTTTTAACCCTAAATGGTCAAACTGAAGAATTTCTAGTCAATAACAGTGGCTGAAAAAAATCTGGATGAAGGCAGTGTGATTTAACACACAACACTAGGAATATTTCGAACGACTCCTTTATATGATTACTTGAGAGGACAGTAGAAGACCAAATGTCTGAAGTTTTTTAACTTCCTAAACAAGGCAAACTAGAAGTGATATTAGAAGAGAATAATAAAATTCCTGCACTAGGAGACACCTTTTTGGAAAAACTATAAATAGAAATCCTCATACAGCCATCTGACTCACTGATTTGTCATCAAACATTTATATGATTAGATTATGGTTTATTCAGGAATAGGCTTCTGGAGTCCATAAGACCCTCAGAAACCACTGGAACTTTTCTGAACTGTGAAAGAGGCACACCTACCTCTTTTTATCGTTAATGGGCACTTACATGTCTAATTTGTCGTGTACTGTACTGAGATTTCAGTACTGGAGTGGCAAAGCATAAAAATTACTTAACTATATTTTGAAAAAAAAAAGAAAAGGGTCTAAGTCTGGTCTGGTAACTCAACAAAACTCTAAATTCTCAGCTTCTGAGTAACAGATTCAGCCTGATCCCACAGGCTGCATTTCATTCCCTTGATTAGCAGAGCTTGAGAGCACTTCTTGGCTGGCAAGTTAAGTCACCGTGGAGCAAACTTTGTGTTCTGACTCATAAATGCTCTTTGCAAATATCATTAACAGGCATTGGAATAAATCCCGCCTTTGGCTTTTCATTGCATTTTTAACCCCCCAGAAGGATTGAATGGACCAAGACATTTTTTACGTGTTACTGGTTGTTTGATGTGAATAATTTCCTGTGGGACACAACTGTCATACTATATCTGATCAGCTCTTCTGAAGAAATTTAGAAAACACGTATAGCCTAGAAAGGTTAGCTTTTAATATGTCTTTTTCCTTTGTTATGCAAGACAACTGTAAATCTGCTGATTTGGAATAGTAGGAGACCCATTCCATGGGCAACGCCATTTACAGCACATACTAAGTTTAGAAGCCTAATGATGTCAAACACAATCAAGCTATATAATGAAAGCAATTAAAGGTGAATGCTGTAGGACTCACAGATTGGTAGACTTAATTAAATAGATTTAGGTTACTGCCTGCTTCATTATCTTCCATATGATAATGGTTAAGTCATACGGAAGAAAATAGAATTCTGTTTAAAACACCCTCTTCATACAAATCCAACGATAACTTTGTGATTTCTGGGTAATACAGAATGAGGTATTTGTATAAATAAGTACCATAATTAGTATTTCTTTAATGGAGAAAATGTCAAGTAGTAAATGAAGAAAAAAAAAGATGATCTTGAAAATAAACCACCAGTTTTGTTCTGGAGTTATGAATTTCATAAATTTCCTGCCAGGATTTTATTTTTGTAGTACTCATTTTTACTTATGAGTGGGTGGCTCTGAAGATGAACAGCTGAAACAATTTAACTAAGAGCCTTGAGCTGGAAATTACAAATGTAAACTCTGAAAGAGGTTCATAGCTAGCCAGAGTTCAGCAGAAGTGCTGCTTTGACACACAAGCCCTTTGAATTCCGGATAATCAAGGTTTTTATCTGTGGTGTTTCTTTTCCTTTCTAAAGGAAAGATTAAGAAAAAAAATCACATGGTAGCTACCTGCAGGTCAGGTCCCTCACTTGCCTCCGATGGTGTAATTATTCAGATGAATTGGCTTTGTTATCCTGTGCAGTAAAGAAGAGAGGGTTAGCATCAGTCGTGGGTGGTGCTATGTTGTGTGCTCAAGTTGCATGAGTGTAATGTGAAAATCTCAGTCCTAATCAGTAACCAAAAATAAAAGCACACACGCAAAATGGTACTGTTAGATAAACAGATGCTGATCATAGGACTGTAGACCACCCTGGTGATACTGAGCATATTGGCCTGGTGCTAAACTAAATGAAAGAGGATGTATCAGAACTAGGGCAGCTATCAAATAAATGCTCTGTTATCACATACGGCTGCTGGTGTATACAAAACCAGCTCAGTACTAGCAAACATGAGTGGGTGACACTCATGGGAACAAACTGCCTTTTGTTATCCATCTCCTTTTAAAGAATTGCACTGAAATAGACTTTTATTTACTAACATTATAGTTCATGTTAAACACGTGAACTGAAAATGCACTCAAATTAATAGCTGGCTTTTAACTTTTTTTTTTTTTTTTTTTTGTACAACCAGAAGAGTATTTCTTAAGCAATCTGAAAACAATTCAGTACATTTGAGTTCTTTAAATTTGCAGTGTGCTTTTTGATGTGCATTTGAGCAGTGGCCGAGCACATGTAGGCCAGTAGTGTATTTATCAGTTGTGCTTGGCCTTGGACAGCATTTCTGTTCTGTTAGAGAGAAGAAGGCTGCTACCACAAAACCTTTCAAGACCTTATATTAACATTTTTTTGCAAAGCCACAAGCTGAAGTTCAGGACACCTGCAACACATTCGTAAAGAAATTCAGCATGGCCTGTTCCATGGCAAACAGTTCCTGGAAGTGCACAGGACAGAGCAGACCTTGAGCAGGGAAGTGCAATTCCACTTTAGGTGGTGCTGGAACAGGAGACACAGTCCCAGGCACACACAATACATTTCAATTGTTAACAGCGATTTGGATCAGTGTAAAGGCAATCAAAGTAAGAGTTCTGTATATTTCAACCATTAATGTTTTCTCAGTGCTGAATTTTTCCTTCTATATATCCAGTCCTGTTATGTCCCGTGACTTGCTAATTTAAATAAAGCCTCTATTGCCTGAGACAGGTTGTCTTAATAAGTATTGTAATAATGCATTACGTGTTGGAATACTTATGCATTGCCCTGCATGCATTGTATAACTTTTTCTTCCTGAAACTAAAACACTTGCAATTACAGATTGAGTTTGTATTTTCTCACATCACTTACCAATACCTATGTAATATCTATTAAAACTTCCTGACTCCCAGACAAGAAATAGAACAGAATTTTGGAGTCAAGCTTCCTGTAGAAGACACTGAGCTGTGTAAGCAGAAGGCTGGATTCCTGTCACACTTGATGTATTCTGATGCTTTTTCACTTCATGTTATTTAATGCAGCTGTTTTTAGGGAAAGTGATGGATCTCCCATCTAGTTTGTGATTGAATTTTCTTGGCTTCAATTATTTGTCAATTGCACTAAATGCTTGCAGAAGGACAAAACAGTTAATATGATAGCTGAGAAGTCCTTTGTCACCATGGTTATCCTCACACAGCTGTGAATAGGGTGGAAAGAAGGGGAAAATGGTATATCAGAAAGCACCATGAATGTAAAAACAGCAGGAAGACAGAAAGCCAAGCAGACAGGTATCTCAGCTTGTAGCACTATCTTATTCGTAGTCTAAAAGGCAGTGGCCCCTGGTAACTTTTAACTAGGGAAGAAAAGAAACTCAGGATCGTGGCTTGAAACCTCTAGATGGAGGGCAAAATGATCACCATGAAGCTGTATAGAACTGGTGGTTAATAACTCTCAGATTTTACCAATTGCTCTGAAACAAAAACACCACCACCAACAAAATTTCAAGGGAAATTACTGTCAAGACAGCATTTTATAGAGGAAGAAACAAAAACATAGAGTTTAAATGACTTGCAAGCAGCTCCATGGTAAACATTGGTCCCCTGAGTCCTATTAATTGTCTGTTTGTTATACTACTGACACTGCTGTGCCTTGTCTAAATAATGCCAAAACTGAACTCTTTCAGAAGACAAGAGCCAAAATGTACCTGGAATTAAAAAAAAAAAAAGGAAGATTAAGACAGGTTCTGTATAACTGAAGAGGTGAAATTTAATCATGAGCAATTCTGTCATATGGAGGTTTCTGTTTTTAGCTTCAGATGTGTAAGGATTATGGGAAGTGAAACTGGTATCTCTTTGCTTTAATAGTAAGTTTGTGACAGAGAACAAAATTTCATGTTTGTATAGCTTGTTAGATTGAATTTATACTAGAGAAGTTATACTATATGGATTTTTTTTTAATTCATTCATTCATATATTTCATTCATATATTTTACCATCCTTTTGTTCAGTCAGACTGATTACTGAAATGCAAAGAAATGTGTATAATTGGAATGATTTCCCATACCTGGGGATTCTTGAATCTGAGGAGTTTTAATACTGGTAATACCCATAACTAAGTAGGTAGTGATTGTCCAGAAAACCACCCTCTACTTGTCCTGTAAAAGATAACTTATGCATGCATGCTGCTAGCTCTCGGAGGGAAGATGATTTGGTATTCATCACTTTTTCTAGTTTTCAAATGTAAATGATGGAATGATCAAATTAGACTCAAAAAATATCCATAATAATTTCACCTTCTATATAACTTTTTTTTTTTTTTTTCCTTACCATTTAAAATGTAGTTCAGCTTGTTCAGGGATTATGTAGCTCATGGTGTCTTGATTGTTTGTATGGGTATTAATACTGAAACTTTTGATATTTGATTGTGGTCAACTATTAAGCAGAAATTAACAAACTTTTCTATTTATTTTTTTCATGATGTTTTACCTAATGTCACTTCTGTGTTAGTACCAGAATGAGGAGACAGGTTTTTATCTCTTGTTTTCCAGATTTACCTACACTTAAAACAAATGGAAAGATGAGATTTGGTAGCGGACCACAAATGGTGTAAAAAATGACTCATTACTGTTGTTGGGAAAACAGAATCCCATGATTTCATTTTTCATTAAATATATTACCTGTCCGGAAAATTGGTTGACTTTGGGGGAAATGAATTTTCTAGAAGATGCTATCTGGCTTCTCCAGTTGTTACAAGGCAGGATGTTTTTTTTTTTTTTTTTTTTTTTTTTTTGTATTAAATCATAGTGTTCTCTAGTGGGAGAGCCATACTTCAGAGTGCCTCTTTAAAAGAAAAGAGACATTTTAAAATACAAAAAAAAAAAAAAAAAAAGTATTAACTACATCTGAAAATATTTTTCTGATGTTTGTGAGACCATGTACAATTTTTATGTGAGATGAAAAACAAATGCATATCAAAAGAAAGAAGAAAGCTTTTACTCAAATATTTATTTTTATAATATTTATTTAAAATATTTATTTTATTTTATTTTCACCTGGCACAAGTCTAAAGAAATGGACATTGCTTTTGCTTGCCTAATACTCCCTCAGTCCAAGAAGTCAATCTTTGGACTCTGGTTTCTAGAGACCATTATGCATGGGCACTACAATTCAAACATGTTGTTTGGGTTTAACAGCTGATAAAGCAATTTGTTTTGATGTATCCTATAAGACTTGGCTCTAAAATTCTAACAAATTCCCCACCTCACATTAGATCCTGCTCTCTGTAATGGGTATTTGCATATTCCATATAAATATTCATGAATTTGGTCCTCACAAAGGCTGAGGTAACAAATATAGGGCTTAAGAGAAGTCCACTAGAGATTTAGACATTCAAAATAAATGGGAAACGTACTCTCTGTTATTAAATCACACAGTTATAATATAAATTGTATATATAATTCCAAGTACATACACAGGATAATTGAGCAAGAACCAGCTGAAGGCTCTTAAGATTTATAAATAAACCAGATATTCCAGTGAACAGAAAAAGAGTATAAACCTCCCAGAGTTTTTACTGAGAATTAAATACTGAAGATCCACTATTGTGCACAATTTAAAACACATACCTAGAAGTCATTCACCACTTTCCCTTAACAAGAGAAAGCAAATATTTGAACAAGCAGAGTGCATGTAGAAATTCTTTCCTTTGACCCTGGAAAAGCAGAACTGTATAGATATTTTGAGTAAACTTCAGGTTGCTTGGGGAAAAGAAAACAATAGGACATCAAGGATAAGGCAAATGACCAGGTTTTAATCTGGGGTGTTTGCCTCATTGATTTCCACTTGTTTGATACTTATTTGACAGAGAACATTTTTTTTCCTGCCTTTTTTTTTTTTTTTTTTTTTTTCAGATCCAGAGAGCTTACTTGAGTAGATTATCTGATGTCCTTCCTCATTGCCCTTTGCCTTGTGTTTCTCCTTAAAGTGTGGAAAGTAGGTATAAGCATTCATGAAACAGTTTTATTCATTATAGACTAGTATAAAAGGCTATAGAAGATGAAATTAATAAAACAAACAAACAAAAAACAGTATCTTGAAGGTGGGCATGCAGCCTCATCTCTATTATAATAATGACTTTTGGCCTCTAACTTTAGTGAGTATAAATTTTTACTCTGCAGTCTAAAATGCACTGAGCTTTTCTGGAATTGTATTTCTATGGGTGAAAACGTAAGTGTCTGGCAGCACCATAAGAGAGAGAGGTGGACCTGAATGCATAATGGAATATATTTGGAAATACAGTTTTTCTACTTGCTTATCAGTAAGTTTTCCTGCTACTTGTAATGATTCTTTGGACTGAATCCATACCTATTTTTTCGTATTTACATTCTTACGGAATCCTGTGACACGCTTATTTGCAGTATGAGCTATAGAAAAAGCTACTTCTGGAGTTTATTACTGATGTTATTTGGGGCAATCTGAGCTACTATTTCTTCCCAAAGCTGCTGTGAAATTTCATCCATTCTCTGCCAGTCTGAGCTGCTCAAGACTGGGATCATTCCAGACATCCACAGAATTGTTTGCTATACAGCTAAAGATGAACTCTCATTCTTAAAAATACAGCACACATTAATAAATGACAGTTGTAATGAAGTACATTATTGACTTTGCACTTAGTCAACTTAGGTGATCGTTTCTGTTTTGCTTGCAAGGTAATTCTGCAGCTGAACTTAAACAGCACATTCTCACAATGTTTGAACTTAGCTTTCCTTGTCATGTAATTAATATAGTTATGTAGTGGAAGAAGGATCATGAAATACGTCACAAATACTAAGTATGAAGTTCAACAAGGCCAAGTGTCGGGTCCTGCACCTGGGGCACAATAACCCCAAGCAGAGCTACAGGCTGGGAGATGAGTGGTTGGAGAGCTGCCAGGCAGAGAAGGACCTGGGAGTGATGGTGGACAGTCGGCTGAATATGAGCCAGCAGTGTGCTCTGGTGGCCAAGAAGGCCAACGGCATCCTGGCTTGTATCAGAAACACTGTGACCAGCAGGGCTAGGGAGGTGATCGTCCCCCTGTACTCGGCTCTGGTGAGGCCGCACCTCGAGTACTGTGTTCAGTTTTGGGCCCCTCGCTACAAGAAGGACATCGAGGTGCTTGAGAGGGTCCAGAGAAGGGCGACGAAGCTGGTGAGGGGCCTGGAGAACAAGTCCTACAAGGAGCGGCTGAAGGAGCTGGGCTTGTTCAGGCTGGAGAAGAGGAGGCTCAGGGGCGACCTTATCGCTCTCTACAGGTACCTCAAAGGAGGCTGTAGCGAGGTGGGGGTTGGTCTGTTCTCCCATGTGACTGGTGACAGGACGAGGGGGAATGGGCTTAAGTTGCACCAGGGGAGTTTTAGGTTAGATGTTAGGAAGAACTTCTTTACCGAAAAGGTTGTTAGATATTGGAACAGGCTGCCCAGGGAAGTGGTGGAGTCACCATCCCTGGGAGTCTTTAAAAGACGTTTAGATGTAGAGCTTAGGGATATGGTTTAGTGGGGACTGTTAGCGTTAGGTCAGAGGTTGGACTCGATGATCTTGAGGTCTCTTCCAACCTAGAAATTCTGTGATTCTGTGAATGCTGACTACTTTTTAACAACAGTGCTTGCGCTTGTGGTCATTCTGATGTGGTGATCTGGAAAACAGTGGTAGAGGCATATAAAAGAAACAGGAATAGGTTTGGAAAAAACAGCAATTTTTACTCATGTAGAGATGATCAATAACCTGCTATTTCAGGAACCTGGGGAGCTTGAGGACATGGATTACATCAAAATCAAAGTTCAATGCCAATATTTATAAAATTACATCATCTAGTTTGTAAGCTAAATCCACAACAGCAGGAATTCAAAGCAGTAGCTAAAATGCTACCTGTCCCCCATAAAGTTTACCACAGATCCCGTTTTTTTGTTTTTGTTGCTGTTAGGTTGTTTTGTTGTTGTCGTTGCTGTGTTAAGAAGATCCCCATAATCTCTCTGGTTTTGTTTCTCTCATTTTCAAAGTCTTCTTAGAACTTGAAAGTATAAAAGTTAATTGCCCAGAAGAATTTTATTAAAACTGTCTGAACATTTGACTCAGATTTAGCAGGGTCTCATGTAAGTACAACTACTCAAATGAATAAAGCTAAGCACATGACCAAGAAGGTGTCTGAAACTACACTTACATCTCTAAAAATATGGATGAAATACAGGTCGTCCTGAACTGTAAGACCTCCTTGGGGAGGAATCAAATGATAACGTCAGTAATAATTGATACTAAAATTGTATTTTTATCCCATAAGATCTCTAGGTCATGTTATGCCTCATTCCCACCTGGATTGAGTCACAGGCACATGTCTAATTGAAGAGTTCTGTCCAAATATGTATTTTTTCAAGCCACATCTTAATTATTTTCTGTGTGATCATTCTGTGCAAGATTTTTGGTGCATTTCAAGTAAAGCTGTGATATGTTTTAGATTCTAAGATGGCTAGAAAACTGGAAAAATAATTGTATGCATTTATGTACATAAGAAGGTGCCTACTTTCATCACCTTGCAGGAAAATAGAAAAGTTTTTTTTTTTATTTAAAGTTAATTCTGTGGACTACTGCATGTTGTAGAAAGTCACCTGTCTCTATTCCTCAGACATTAACAGCATGTAGGACTTTGAAACTTATTCAGTCTTCTTTGGGAGAGATGCTGCCTAAGAGTTGGACAAAAGGTGGTACAGAACCTTAGAAAAGTGATTTAACTTATGTCCTAATTCTTTTAATTCTTTTGCAGTTCTGATCTGTGCTTCTGAAAGGACTCTCGAACTGCAGTTTGAATTAACAAGGTTCGAAGGTCTTGTACGCTAGGATGGTCAAATCATTTCAGATACAAGAAATATAATACTTCATAATATTTTTTCTGCTAATCTTTTTTTTTTCAACATATATATAATCTTCAAGCATGCATGCCTTGCTTGAAAGGATACAGTTGTGGAAAATGTTATTTTTTCAAGCAAAAGAAAGGCTTCAGATAAATTATGTTATAATGTCAGAATTACCTATGCCAAGATTCATAGTTTGTCAATTACATCTATGCCTAGAAACAAGCACGTGTTTTACAATGAAGCCTGCAGCTACAAGGGTAATTGCTACACACATCACTAGATATCATTTCAAAATTCTGTGTTGAATGTGAGTTTTGGGGGCATCAACATTTGCAAAAAAAAAAAAAAAAAAAGAAAAAAATCCTTAGAGGGAAAATTCAACAGCTCAGAAATCTGTTGTAATGGCATTTCTAAGTGAATCTTAAATTACTAGCATACAATCGGAGAGTTTGCAATCCGTTCTTTGCCCTTCAAATATCAGTATGGGCTGTGAGTAGTTTAATTAATGAAGTATATTCCATAGACACTCATTGGAAACATTCCTTTAGGAAACAGGTATTAGTATGTTACCTAAAATAGGAATTTAGTGCACTTCGTGTTCAGATTAAATACATTTGTCTCTGGTGTATTATTTCTAGTAGGCCAAATAATAAAAATGAATAACAGAGCGCTTACTGTTGCAATACTAACTCCGTTGCCAAGTGCTTGTACCTTGATATTAAACATATATAATGGGCAGAGGGGAAACATGGTTGGCATTGCTTTTCAACACCATAAGAAGTATTAGGCATCACCAGACACTACCCATGAGGTGTTTAAATCTAGGGATCCTTCTTTCAGTGTTAGCGTCTACAACTAACACATTACAGAATGCACATAATTATTATTTCAGGTAGTCTGTCCTTGGTAGTTTTATTTGCAGTAGAAAAAAGGGAGATATTGTTCTGGCTTACGGTTTGCTATCACCACTCAGAGGCTGGCTACATCCAAGTGCTATAGGTTTCTTGTAAACCATATGAGCATCAAAGTGTTGATGATCTGAAGGATGTTGCTTGTAAGGTAATTAATAAGAAAGGTTACTCCTTGAGAGTGGATATAACGTACAGCTCTAACAACCTGATTTGGAGAGAATGGGCTTCCCACATTGTGCAGAGGCAATTGCAGGTTCACCGGCAGTGTGCCACAGGTAGGGAGCTCATTGCACAGCACTCAGCCATGTGGTGGGCTTATGGTCACCTGCAGGTCTAAGACCTGTTCATTAGATCTGAACAGGTGTCCCCAAAGGGGGGAAAAAAAATATATTTCCATGTTTCTGTAACTGCTTTCAGTCAGAATTTTCAGTCACTGGTCATCTTAAAAGTAGGAAATACAAGATAAAACTCTGGGAATATTTTTTGAACTCTAAGAGCAACTATGCGTTATCCACGAAGCAGCGTTCTACAGGCACATTTGTACAACATGTGCCATACTACCAGGCACTCAGCAGCAGCGCCTCATTTCAGGCTGTCAGGGGGTCACAGTGTTTACAACCTCCATAAGCTGTTCATTCTTTTTTTTCTTTCCCTCCCTCCCTTTTTCATTTCCTTCCTCTCTCCCTCCCTCCCTGCCAAATGTATTTTTGATTTTCCAGCTTTGTAGGCAAGCTGTAGGGAAATTTTCATTATTTGTCCACTTAGTCCTTTAGGCGTTTCAGGATTCTGGAGAAGATGTACTTATTATAAATGAGTCTCTGATGCCAACTTGCTACATCAGTGCTGTGTTACTACAGCCCTGCTTGGAAGCAGAACAAGCTGAGCTGTGGTGCAGTGTGGGGCAGGTAGTTCACACAGCGCTGGTCAGTGCCAATGGCTCCTGCAAGCCATGGGAAACTGTCAGAGTTTACTTTACCAGTAATGTGACACACCATTATGATCTCATTGTATCAATTCCACAGTACTCAGGTAACAGATGCCTAAATTAACTATGAGTACAAAATGTATCTTCTTTGAATTACAGAGTTCCTCTTAACCGTGTAACATCTTTTACAATGTGATTGCAGGAAGAATTTCCTGAGAGACTTACAGTGGATAGGCCTATTAAAGCACTAAAATAATTTCATAAGACACAAGACATGTCTCTGAAGCCGGTGTATGTCTTAGCTGACTTGTGCATTACAATATTCTGAAACATTACCACTGAAACTGAGGAAGGGTTTCTAAATATATGCCAAGATGTGCCAAACAAAAGATCCACTACAAATGATGGAGGTCTTCTGGTATATGGAACAGACTTTTTTTTTTTTTTTTTTTTTTTTTTTTTGTGGTACTAATAACATGTCTTATTTTTTCATAGGCAGTTTTTCTCAAAGTTCGAGTGTATTTCAAAATAAATACTGAGGAGTATTGTGGCTATATATCATGCAAGTCATTAAGCCAAACATAATTTCAGTTTCTCCGTCTCTCCTTTTTCTGTTTTCAGTTTCTCTCTGATGATATTTATAGTAAATTCTTCTCCATTCATGTCATAGTATATTATGTCATATAGTAAATATGTCATGTAATAGTATATTATGTCATGTAGTAAATTCCTCTCCATTCATGCCGTTACATTCTGCTACCTCAGGCTTAGACAGTCCTTGTACAGACGTACGAATGTAATAGCTTAAGGAACAGTTGTGGAGTTTTGAGTGCTGTATTCAAGGAGCCAAAGCTTAGTAGTGGTCTTCATTTATTAATTTATTATTTGTGGATAGGGTTTAGGAGCTGGCATTAGATTTAGGACACGGTATTTGATGTGATGATGATTTGCAACCATGACTTAGTTTCCTCAGGGAAAGAAAAAAAAATGTAAAGCAGAAAAATCTGCAAATTGCAACTTGAAAAGAATTTCACAAGGAGAAAAAGCATCTGGACGTGGAAAAAACGGGCAACACCTGCGCCAAGCGCTCAGGAACCCGGACTGCCTGTGGTTTTGAGGGAAAGGGTAACACCTCCGGGGATCGTCTCCTCTCCACAGCGGGGCTGTGGAGCCTGCCCTCGCCTGTGCCCTTCCCTCACCTAGCGGCCACCGCACGCCCACGGGGCCCCGGGTCCGGCCACCAGGGCGGAGGGCGGCGGTGCCAGACCCCGACCCCGAGATGGCGGCGGGGCCGGACCCCCGAGATGGCGGCCGGCCCACCCCGGCCCGGCCCGGCCCGGCCCCAGGGGGCGCAGCCCGGGCCGCCCGCCCCCGCTCGGCGGGGCTCCAAGCTCCGTGCTCCGCTCCGCTTGCCGAGGGCAGCCGGCGGCCGGGGCCGGTCTCGGTGGAGCCGCCACCATCCGAGGGGGTTCCCGAGGGCTGTGGGAGCCCCGCGGGGGCCGCGCACCATGGGGCTGGTGGGCAGGCTGGCGGCGGGCACCAGATGGGGCTGGTGGCTGCGGCTGCCCCGCTCGGGGAGCCGGGTGCCGGGCCGCGCCGCCTGCTGCCGGGCGCCGGGCGACTACGAGGCGGTGTTTAGGGCCTCGGTGGCCGAGCCCGAGAAGGTTTGGGGAGCGGCCGCCGCGCTGATCCGCTGGGACAAGCCCTGGGACCGGGCACTGCAGAGCCGCGGCCCCGGGAGCGCCGCCTGGTGAGTGCCGGCCGGGGGCAGCGGGGGTCGGGTGGGTGCTTGGGGCAGCGAGCCCGGTGCCCTGCTGTAGGGGTGGGACAGTTTAATGGGAATGATTAACGATGGAAATCCGGACGGGTGAGGGGGGACTTGGAGTGTGTCTGGGTGCCCTGTGTGTGAGCCTGATGCTCCCCGTGCGCCCGCTTTGGGTTGCTGTCAGTGCTGGGGATCTGGCATCAGGGGGATGGAAGATGTGCCTGTGGGAACGCAGAGGTGGTGGCTTGCAGTTCTTTAACTTCAGAAATGGGCTGAGTAGGTCATCGCTTCGAGGGCACGGTAAGGTAATGTTTAGCAAAAGCGCTAGCAGCCTGGTATGCGCATCCACGTGGGGAGCGGTAACTGCTCAGGCAGAACGGACATCCTTACAAAATTCAGGAAAAGGTTTTCGGTGCTTCTTCGAAGGCAATTTGCCTGGTAAAGTTTTGTCATGACCGCCGTCATCTCTTTTTTCAGCAAATTGACATCGTTCTCTTTGAACTTTTCTCAAAGAGAAGCTAATCCAGGATAAAAACGGCAAGGCAGGACAGCGGGCGTCTTGGGTGCATTGATGTTCTTTGTCTTTTTAATTTTTTTCTGTGATTTTAATTTAAAAATACTAAGCATTCTCAAAATATAATTAAAACAAAACAAAACTCATCACTCAAACCTGTCAGAGACAGAACCAGCAGTGTGGAAACTTTCTTATTGGTGTCTGTGATTGCTGTGTGGCAGCTCTCACAGTGACAATTTGTTTTATCTCTTAAGCTGAATGTTAAGCAGCACCCAGCCAGCATAAATCCCTTTAAGTCATCGTGGCTGTAGAACAGTCAGGAGGCTTCAAGTGGATTGATAAGGAGACCTGTGGTCCACTGACCTTGGGTTTTTAGGTCATGGCACTGGTTAGAAGTAGGATTGCCTGCACGATTAAGGACCACTGAGGCTCCTTGGCATTCCTGAACAAAGTAACGAAAAAGTAAGGATAGTTACTTTTTAAAAGTTAAGGGATAAGAATCTGATACACACTAGCAAGCATGGTTTTTCTATCAGATCCTGTCAAACAAATGTAATTTGATTTGATGAGTGCGATAAGCTTGCTGGCTGCAATTGATGTGGTTTTGTCTTTTTAAAGCATTTTGGCTTCTTAGATGAAGTTATTTGGGCTTATGACAGGAATAGCTGGATGAAGTTTCATACGCTGAGGTCAGATTTATCTTCCAGTGGTCTTTCCTGACTTTCTGTCCCCCTGGCATCTTTACCCCTCTGTGGATGCAGATTGCCACAGACCGAATTTATCTTATGAGTGTGTGCAAGTAGGAGGGAAGGTGTAAGCAAGATGGAGCCAGGCTCTTTCCAGTGGTACCCTGCGCCAGGGCAAGAGGCAGTGGGCACCTTCTGAGAGATCTTCAGAAGCCTCCTGGAAATGGTCATGGGCAACCTGCTCAAGAAGGTTGCTCTAGGGAAACTTTCCAACCTCAACCATTCTGCGATTTGGTGCGATTATACATGGAAGCAAGTCTCTGAAGACTCAGCATCAGGCCCTAATTATTGTTTGATTGTCAGGGGTCTGTTGCTATGTTGTGGATAATAAAGCTTCAAGTAATTCAAATTTGTTTAATGCTCTTAATGTGCAATGTACTTTTTTTTTTTTAATTTAAGTTCATGTTAAGAGATACCAGGCTGTGTAGTGTTTGGAGATACTGGTGATACTGGTGGTAAGAGATATTGGTGCAGTGTTTTGCTGCCTCTGAAGTCCCAGATGATTGCCACTATTCTGTGTGCCTAGCAGAACAACAGACAGATAAACCTTTTGAGGAAAAGACTAAATTTAAGAAAGAAAGAAGGTATAGGAGGTGATTTCAGAACATGTTCTGAACAAACAGGAAGCAGTTTATGAAAACCATAAAATAGTGTTAAGAAATTCATGTCTGTGCATCTTGAGTTGGAAAATGTGTTGGAGACATATTGTTAGGTCAATTAACAAGCATTCTTTATTTTCAGTGTCATTGTGTTGGTTGCCAAACCCGAGACTGGCAGAAACAGACACTTTATGTATGTTTTCGGGTCCTGTTTACTTCACCTGAAAAAGGTTGTTAACATATCTGAAACTTCAGTTTATAGGACAAATTCAATTTCTGCCTTTCTAAGTACTAGAAAAGCATAAAAAATATGCAGAATGCCCTAGTGCACTTTCTTTAGTCTCTTCTATTGGAAATACCAGTATTATGTCAGTGGGATGCAAAATGCTGTCCAAAAGTTATGCAATCAGTGCCACTGTCGTCTGGCTCTTTTGCTCATCTCAAGGCACCATCGGCCATTCTGACCTGCATCAGTGGCTGGTACGGGTGAAAAAATAATGAGAATAGCAAACAAGAATGAGTAGTCAAGGAAAGGGTGAAGGAACTGAAATTGTTTGGTGGAGACGAGTAAAAGGAGACATGTTTTGAAATACATCAATTTTGGCTACAAAGCTCGAGGAGAAACTCAAGTCTGCTTTGAAGTGGTCAGAAAATAGGGATCTTAAATTGCAACAGGAGAGATGTTTATTTTAGACCTTAGAAATAAAAAAATCTTTTTAATTTTTGTGGTAGTGAAACACTTGAACATATTATTTGGGGATCTTGTGGAATCCCGATTAGGAAGGTTAAGCAATTTTTTTGTTAGGAATGGTAGAAACGTTTTCTTTCCTAACTAATGCAGGTAGAGGGCAATTTTGCAAGCTGTGTTCTTCATGACTCTAAGACATAAACATTACGTGAAATCACCTTTGAGCTTCAGGAATGTTACCCTGTTTGCTATTCAAGTATTACTGACACTTTAAAGAAATGTGGCTGGATCAGTTAATGTACCTTTATCTTAAAATATCTAATACTGTAGCGGTTTTGTTTAACGCTACATTCAACTTCTGTTCTGACTTCATCTAAACAATTAAAAAACAAAAATCCTGTTGATTCCTGGGAATTCAGGCTGGAGAAGTGCTTGTGCATGGCATTACAGGAATTAGCGATACACTTTTTTTTTTTTTTTTTTTTTACATTTAAAGTACAAAATAATTGTACTGTGTTTTTTTTTCTTTTGCATACATGCTGAGTTTATTCAGAACATTTACCATCCTTCATTTTTCTTCTTAATTATCTTTGCCTCAGAGCCCCACTGAGTGAAACTAAAAATTGTCTCTGAACACAGCTATTTGATTTTGAAGATAGCAGATATTGTCGGAAATTACAACATAATTTTAGAATATTTGAATTTAGGCTTAATTATGTACTGCCTTCATCATGATTATACTTATTTTGTTACTAGCAAGTCGGCTGTTGACAAATCTGAAAAAAAATCTGGATGCAGTAAAAACCATTTTGGTGCCACAGATAGTAGATGTTAAGCTGTATGTAAGCAGAGTCCTGCTATGGAGGACCTGTAGGAGAGTGCGAGCAGTGCTTCCTTGCCCCTTCTACTTCCCCTTGAAGATTCAGTTGTTTTAAAGAACGGTTAAAGAAAAGCCAGTGCCTGTTCTTGAGATCCCTGGTTGTGCAACAAGAGCAGCTCTGCCAGACCTGCAGGAGATGGGAGGTGCTGGCCCCAGACCAGGGAGTCAGGAATTCCTGCTGACAGCTGGAGGTGGCTTTAAAGGGGCTCAGGGGGTCGGTAACCACACTGAAATTGTTACAGGGATGCGTGAGTGGATGAAAGTTACACGTCCTGTGGATTACCAAAGGCTACTGCTGTCAGGGATGTACAGGAAAAAAGACTTGCCAAAAAGGTAGATATTGGCAGAACATTAGCTTAAAAAGTTGCTGTGAAGCAAGCTGTTTTGGTATTATAACCACATTTAAATACTGCTGTGATTTTGGCAGGAGGAACCCTGCTATTTTTCTTCCACAGTAGCATCAGTGGATAGGAGACGAGCTCTTCCAAGAGACTGGTGGTAAACTGAATCCAGTTTCTTTTATGTATTGGAGTTATTACTGTTCACTCTTTTTGTTTCTCTTTTTTCTCCTCCTCTGCTCCATTTGTTTAGTGTTATTCCTTTCCCAGCCTTAGGAAATGAGCCTAAAGAAAAGATCTTCAGGCTGGAATTTGGTCCATAAGCATTATTGAGATAAATGTCTGGTTAGCAACAGATTAGCATTTTACAGCCCTGCTGATGGCAAGATTCACTTGCAACTCTTACAAACATCCTGCAGATCCATCTCATATCTTTCTGCAGTTTAGTGGAATATTTTATTTTCAGTTCTAGATCTCTTTTTAAAATGAATGTCCTTATTCCAGGGCTGGGGCCTGTTTTAATGCTGCTGTTGCTTTCCAGCTAAAGCTTATTCAAGCAAATTGATGTTCTTCAGAGATACTCATTTCTTTGGCAAAAAGATGAACATGCAAAAAGTTGTAGCAGCCCTGGGCAGTTCTTCAAAGCCAGGTGTTTTTTAATTTGTCAGCCAAAATGGGGTATTCCAGCACGTTTGTGAGTGACAAGTACAGAAGCAAGAGACTTGCACTTGTGTCCACAGTAGGTGCCTTGCTGCTTTCTGCGCTCCCTCCCTCCCTCTGACCTGGGCACCAGAGCTCTCAGTGTAGAGCGCTGGGTTTTGCTTCAGCCTGCAGTCACGTTTTCTTGGGGGGGGGGCTTGTTCGCAAGCACTAGTTAAAAAATGTCTTTGATAATGTTGATCTTGCTGCATAACTTAATGGGAATCCAAGCTCTGCCACTCACTCATGCTTCCACCATTCTTAAATAGCAATGTGTGGTAACCCAGATACTGTTCCGTTGTTCACATCGTCCTACAGAGATATGGTATAAAAGTCAGTGAATGACCTAAGCCTACACAGCTTTTATGACAATAATACAGAGTTTATCTGTATTACTTGAAGCAACTGACAAGCCTTTATTGTTCATATAGTTCTTTTATGGGAAGAGGTTTATAACAGAATGTTTTTTTTTTTTTTTTGCTTTCTTGTTCTCCCACCTTCTCCTTATTAATGGCATTGTAAAGGAGACACAGGAAAGTTTGCTACATCCTAACATCCTAATTGGTTTTGCTTTAATAATTGCAATTCTTTGACAATAGGGACTATTCAATGGCCTGAGTTCATATGGATATATGAATAATACATCAAATATCCTAATGTAGAGCAATCCTATCAAACAAATTTATAGGGTTTTATGACCGTTGGTGTCAGTTTCATTTAGATACAGATGCATGTATGCTTAACTGTTACTGCCAAGATGTGAACAAGAACATTTGGAGTCCTGAACCCACTCTTCTTAAAAGATAAGTTTACATGCCTGTACAAAGTGTAATAAGATATTTTCATAATGTCAAAATTATTTTACGTGAATGTATGTCTTGTTCCCCGAAATTGTAGCTATAAAAATCAGAATGATTGATGCAAAGTAAGTTAAATCAAGATCCAGTTTAGCATATTCTTTGGCATATTCTTTGTTAAGTCAATTAAGGTATAAGTACTTTACTTCTTTTACTTATCTTGGTTTATGTAGCATTTTAAGTAAATTGTGGGGTTATAGAATAAAAAATGACTCCCTGGATGGACTGTAAACTTTTATGGATGATGCTTCAGTTGCACGCTCTCATTCCTTAAAAGAAAAAACAATAACAATCAACCCTGTCGTAGTCATTTGACATTAGTCATTGGCTGTAATGTACTTTCAACTTCTTTTTTAGGTTTGTAGGTGGAGAGCTGAACATTTGTTACAATGCTGTAGATCGTCATGTTGAGAATGGACGAGGAGACCACGTTGCCATTATTTATGACAGTCCTGTAACAAATACCAAAGAGAAAATAACATATAAGGAACTTCTTGAACAGGTACGTTTGAGAATAACCTTGTTACTGGAAATAGATTGGAAATACTGCACAGCAGGTAGATATTAGGGAGTCAGAAGTGGTCTGCCTTGCTAGTTTCTAATTTATTCCTTTTGCTGTGCTCGGTATTGATCTATAAGCTTCACTGCTTTTATCTGATAATAGAGCATCTAAGAAGTTTTGATCTTCCTTTAATTATCTTTTTTTTTTTTTTCTTTTTTCTGCAGTTGGTTATTTTTTGTCCTGGTCAGTTAAATTCTGAACTTTTCTTTCTTGATTTCTCTCTCTGTGCCCCCCCCCCCTCCCCCCGCCCCATCTCCTAACAGTTCTTATTTCCTATATGAAAGGTAAAGCAAAATATTAGTCTAGCCACTTGGCACTGAGTTGCTACAAAGAACAACAGTGCTGTTGTAGTAATAATGAAGGTGCACGCCTTGGCTATTGCTGCAGATAATGGAGTGTAAAAACAAATGCCCAATGAACAGGAAGCAGGTCCAGGCCGAGCTGCGTCACATGCCTGGTGGAGGCTATAGCGAGGGTGCTGATGGCCTGCACTAGCACTCCGTTTGGGAAGCCCGTGGATTTCAACTGTCAGCTGGGGTGGCGAGTGTCCAGTTCAACATCAGCCCCGAGTGCCAGGCTCTCCGTGTGCCGCCATCAGCAGGTCTCATGCTACTCCTCTGTGCCAATAATTTGGCAGCCTCATTACCTGACGCTGTCATTTACCAAAGGTCACCTGCTGATGCCACCCTCAACCAGGCCCAACCCATGCCGATTGCTATAATTGGTACTTAAATTGAATTTCCTGTTCAAATGCTGTATTTTACCTTTGTTTGCTCTGCTTTTCTGTTCTAGTTGTATATAGCAGTTGCACTTAACACTGAACACAAAGAAATTTTGGAGTCAGACTCCTCTTCTTGCTTAACGAATTTCAGACTGCAAGATGCATTAAAGTGGTTGGAACACACTCATTGTGCTGCAGATACATGTAATGCAAACCTATGTTTAAAATGTTAAATGAAGTTCACAATACACTAGTTTGGTGTGTGAGGTTTGTATTCCACTGTTGGAAGAAAAGAATAATCATCAGACACAAAGACTGATATATCTCTGCTGTACCATACCTTGTAAGAAAAATATAGAAAATATTTACTCCTCACCAGTTTTTTGTTGATTTACCAAATCCAAAACTGAACTTTAAAGTTACCATGAAGTATGCTGGAGCTAAAACCACTATTTCAGTGTTTTAAGAAATCAGGCAGCTTTAAAAGGGCACAGCTTCTTGTCTATTTTGTCTATTTTTTTTAAAATCTCTATATGTTTATGTCTTTATATGTTTATGTTTATATGTCTTTATGTTTATCTATAAATAAATTGTAATTATATGCAATTTTATTTGTCATGTACCGTATATAAATGTATATGTATAAGTGAAAAAAGTATATATATGTAAATACCTGTTCATTTATTGTAATGAATACATCATTTTGATGTAAATTATCTTCTGTGGGCTTCCTCTGCAGAAATTTCCTCTAAAAAGCACTTGAAAAGTAGCCTTAGTTCATTTTTAGTGTGGATGATGGTGTCTCTTAAAGTTGTGTATCTGTGTTTTCTATAAGCACATTAAACAAGTAATCCTGGTGGTAGCTGAGTCCTATCTTAATATTGTGTTTGAATTCTGTACAGTTTGTTATTCTCCTTAATCAAAAAGGCATATGATTGTGAAAGGCAGGGTTTGGGATGAATAACTTCCCATTTGCACCTTTCTAGTCCACTCTTGTGAAATAAATTTAACTTGGTTCATCTGGTAACTGTTGAACACCAGGTAACAAACAAACCCACAGAGATGTTGGCTGAAAATTGCAGACACATGGGCGGGTGTGTTTTGTGTCACAGATCTCGTAAAGACCAGAAAAATGTTGGGAAAAGGCCTACTAAACCACCATGAAGCATGCCTTACGGTGTTTGGCTCACATCCCGCTGCCATTACTTGTCGCTGTCTTCTCGGTCTGCTCAATGTAAGCCAAAAGTACTGTATGCTGGAGTTTTGAAATAGACTTTCACTGATTTGCATGCTTCATTACCGACTGGTATGAGTGTAGACCAGACGTATGAACAAAGTTAACAAATAGGCTTAGTAATACCCCAGAGACAAAAGAAACCTTTTGCTTCCTTTCTGGAGTTCCTTTCCCAGTTTAAAATAGCCTTCAATGGGAATCCAAGTGCGGACTGCAGTTTGAACTATACCCATCCGATGAATGTTTGTAGCCTGCCAGGCCAATAAGCTGTTATTTCACTGAGAATGTCTTCTCAGAGAGGCTGCCTGTTCAAAACGTCTCTACAAGAGATCAGGGTTTGAGGCGATGCATTTCTTTCTGGCTTTTGGTAGTAAAAGAGGATTTGATAGGTGGACTAACTAAAAGTTATGTGGAATAACTGTGGGTCGCAGGATGGGAAGATGCAGAATTATGTAGCAGGTTGGATCATTTGTCCAAGGATCAAACACATGGTAAGGATGAAAAAAATGACCTAGGTGCTTGGTTGGGGATAATACAACTCCTTAGGGAGGGTGGGATAGCTTGAGCTATGTCCTCGGGAAGCCTGTTGCTTTCAGATTACCTCTATCCTTTTTACTCATTGCACTGCTGTTCAGATCTAAGAGCTACAACAATGTTGCAATTTTAAGGTTAAGCACTGCTAAACTGTAAATAATTGAGAGAAATGTTGGAAGCTTGTGGATGTTTAGTGTCCAACCTGTGAGGAACAATTTTTTTTTTTATTTATTTTTTTTTCAGAATTGGAGTGGGATTGCAGGACAACTTCAGCAATTTATTGATACAAATACTGACAAGATCTGTCTGTGCTGATACTCTGTGCAACTATATTTGGAAAGCCTTGTGACTCTTAAAGTGAATTTTTAACATAGTGCATATGATTGCGTTGTATTAATTATATGGTGTTACAGATGGAATGCTGCAAATGTGGAGAGTAGGGCACTGACGAAACTGATGACATGACAGTCTTCCAGAACGTACCTATTGGATTTATTTTACTGATGCCTCTTACAGGCTTTTAAATGTGGATTACATAATTGAACTGCTTACAGTGAAATGGGGATGTAGCTGTACGCTTTGTGAATACCTTGAGATAGTCTCTAATTCCAGTAGTGAGATGCCAGAAAAAGATAAGGGAGACATGAATTCTTTTAGAAATGTTACTGAATCTCTATAATGTTAGGGAAAAATACATATACCCAGGGGGGAAAAAAAAAAAAAAAGAGAGAGAGAGAAAACAATGGCTTCTGTTCATTTAAAAAAATCTTTCTGTTTGGAAAATGTTGGAAAGTACGACCGTTTTCAGGTTAAGAGGAAGGTTGTTAGGTGGGTGAAAATACCTCTGTGTTTACATTACTGTGTTATTTTTGTAGGCAGCCTCCCTTGCTAAAAAATAATAATAATAATATTAAAAAAAATCTCAAGAATTTGAATGACATATTATTTACAGTTGTTGACACTTGACAGATATTGTACATGAAAACAATATGATTTCTCTTGGTCATTATTTCAGAAATGATGCACAGTTAATGTGCTAGATTCAATGCTGTAATAAATAATTTCTAAGTGCAAAAACCTGACAGGATTACTAAAATCCAGACCTCCTTCCCCCCAAGCTGAGTCTCTGACAGCACTGAATTTTACAAAAATATGAATGAGAGAGAAGGGCTTCAGGGTTATCAGCACTGGATTGTGATGTAATTTCTTTGTTAGGATGGTTTTTTTTTTTTTTTTATTTCTGTAATTACCCACCCTAAAGGCATCTCCTTCTGAAATAGCTGTATTAGGAATTGTCAGGTTGTATTTATGTGTTTGTCTGTCTGTCTTGCACTGCATTTATCTCCTGTATATATACGACTGAAGAATCACCCAGGTTGTTTTGCTTCTAGTAGTCTTTCTCATTCTACGTGCTTTACTCCATCTTCTTTCTTTGCCTTCTGCCTTGTAAAATGGACAGTTGCTTCTTAGCCAGAAATAATGACTTTCATTTCAAGATTTTCATTCTTAGAAGTGCTATAAAATCAAAACCAGAATACAGACAGAAAATCCTACAGAGACTGACAATCAAACTGTTTATTGTCTTTGTCTAGTAAAGCAAAATTACCTTGCTAGAACTATGTATTAGACTTTTTGTTCAATGCTGTTTTTCATTATCCTATTTAAATTTCAAAATTCATTCTTCAACAAATGTCTAGAAAGATTTAACTATGATGTACAAGAGTAGCTCTTCAAAAATATCAATAGTAGTATTCTGGAAAGGATGAGACTAATCAAGAATTTACAAAGAGTGTTGCCTTGGGTTTTTCATGTTCCACAGAAAAGACTTCCAAGTCACCTTAGAAATCTGAAGTGGCAGGAACTTGATCTACCTTGACATAAGTGTTATACTACTCCCTTGACTTAGGTGTTACACTGCAGCATGTCAACATCAGTGATACCTGCAGTAATGTAGAATTTGGTGCAGCATTGGCAGAGTGAAGCAAAGTCGTACTGAATTAATTGCTGAGGCTCCCGACATTTCCACTATATGGGGTTTGCAGGTTTTACTTTGCAATAGGTTTCGTTTGATCCTTTGAAACAAATGCCCCATAATTCACTTCATAACTGTCAGAACATAGCTGTTCCACAGATCTCTGCTTCCTTGACTTGTGGATGCCTTTAGGAAATGCCATGCTTTTCTTTGATCTGTCTCACTGCTGCTTGATTACTCTCCCCACACTGAATGGACGTTGTTCAAATAAGCATGTAAGGGGAATAGGTGCTGTAGGATTTTTGCAGAATGCTATTGTCTATCACTTAAAACTAGTTGAAATTTCTTCCGTGGCAAATGTGTGTCTGGAACTCATCTCTTCTGCAGAGTGGATGCTGTGGCATTGCTTCTGATCAAATGTGAAATCCATGCCATGCTGGTGACCCTTAGAGAATCCCCATCTCATCCCAGGCCCTTCTAGCAGGCGCACGCTCCACAGCTGGTCTCCCAGACCAGGAAGGAAGATGGGCCTGTATCTGTGCCCAGTACCCTGTATCTGTACCACAGCACCCAGCTTTCCCTCAATCCAAAGAGGATTTGTGTCAAAGACTTGACACTGGTGAGACCCACACTGTTCAGCACAGTCAGGTTTGGAATTTAATTTTTGAGCATTTGGAGTGGAATTTCTGCTTTAGTATTTTCTAAACAGAATTCTTGTGGCATGGACCAAAACTGAACTGTATTTTAAACCACTGGGGACAGCTGGCTGATTTACTTCAGAACTGCACTACTTCTCCAAACCTGAACTGTTAATACAGATACAGTGTTTATTTGGTGGCAGGGTAAAAACAAAACTGCTCACTAAGGCTTGCATTTGACATAAGTGTAATTTAAGTCCAGATCTTCAAATCTGAAAACCTACTTCAGCCTCCTGTTATATCACTTTGTCTCAAGTCATTTTATTACTGAAGTGTCAAACATATTAAGGCAATAGAGCAGTCTTAAACTTTGAAGAAGAGCAGAGAAATAGCATGCTCGTAGGAAAATAGCAACTGTAAAATCTTGAGTGATAAAGTATGCTGTCTTAATGTAAACCATAAATGACAACACACTAACAAACTGTAAGGTTTCATGGCTTTTAACAGTTTAATGAAATGTCACTACTCACACTATTTTTTCCTCCCTTTTGGGAAGAATAATTGCTTGAATGTTTCAGGGTTTCCACATCAATCTTAAGGGCAATGTAAACCTGCTTTATGATGTTCCACAATCTTCCAAAAAGTTGCAGATGGAGACAGTGTTTTATTCTGTAGAGCAAATGCTCACTGGCTGTCAGAAGGGTGAAGGAAAAGAAAAAAGGAAAATTGTAGCTACCCACATATTGTATTGGGTTAATGCCTCTGGTGACATTGAATTCTGCAGAGTGGGAAGGTTAAGTACAAACAAGTAACTAGTGAGCTTGTCTGGAAGATGTGGTTTCTGCCTGCAACATGCTACGTATATTCTGCTTTAAATAAAATTTATGCATGGTAGATTTCAAGAAAACTTACTTCCGTATATGCAGTTCTCTTCACTGTCTCCCTCGTACAGCCAAGTACCAAAGTTGTGTAGCTCATATACAGGCACTGGGAGTCTTCTATTACAAAATTACTAATCATGATCTTTAAATGATGCCTTTTTCATCCACAGGCAAACATTACCTTTTTTCAGCATCAGTAATAATTATAAAAATAAAAATGAACGTGTTGTCCATTGTGTTTATTATTTATTGCTTACTATTCTTACTATTACTTATATAGGATATAGATTTACTCATTAAATATTATTTTTGTTTTCTCTGGCCTTTTTGTCTACGTGCTGCTTGAGAGTCTCACAAGCAGCAAATATGAAGATTAGGTTTTTAAATTCTTTGAGATCAGTTGATATTTTCTCTCTGTTAAAATGAGTTTTCAGATTTTATTATTTTCACAGTGGGAAGTACACAAAAGGAATTTACCTTTGTAAGCAGAGTTGTTGTGCATACTTACAGTTATGTTCACTGATCTTACCTAGAAATGACTAAATGCTGGTGGTATGGCTATAAATTGTAGTTGTATAGATGTCCAAGCCATGTTGATTTGTGTTTGTACTTGATAGCACATTGATAGGTAATAATAGGTCTAAAATTAAAAGATATTTTCTTCTGGTAATCAGTAACATTTAATGTGAGAGGTCTGTTATGAATGAGTTGCATACATTACTTTATGTATGTTTGCAGCTTGGTATGCTGATGACTTTGCCTTATAAACATATTCTTTGTCTTGTGGCTGAAAATAACAGCAGGGATTTATGCAGTGTTTATGAAAGAGGGAAACTGTTCTTACCTTCTCATGCAAGCCATGCCTGGGGCTCCTGTGTTTCCATTTTCTTAAATCCTCAGGTGGAGGTGTAGTACATGGTTTGATTGTGGATGAGCTGTGTAGTTAATGCAAACACAGCTCAGGTCTGTCTGGAGCTCTGGGGTGTTACTGCCTCATGTTGCAGAAAGCCTGGATGTGTGGTCCCACTGAAGAGAGAAGCAGTGAAGTAATGCCATGCCACTCTGCAGTGCATGCATGGGCTGTGTTCCAGGACTGGATGCTATTGCCCCACATTTTCTTGAGTGCGATAGCAGAAAGCACCTAAATGCCTGCAAATTAATGAAAGTAACATTGCCATTAGGATTTGAAATATTAAACTGGGATAAAGTAATTCTTTGAATAGAGAAAATGCAAATTTGATAAACAATATAAATGGGAGCAAAACATTTCATAGCTGATCTACACCGCTAAGTGCATCCTTGAAAAATAAGGTCCTTTCCTCCATTCCTATTTACACAAGAGTGGCATAGGCTTTCCCATTGCTTGCATTGTTTGCTAGGTCACTGCAAACATCTCTTTTTGCTTCGGAGGCTTGGAAGTGGTTAGTTTCCATTCTACAGGCAACATCCCCCTGCTGCTCTCAGGAGTTTGTCTCCCCTTTCCTTTCTTAGTCTGATAGGAACCAAAAGGAAGTCTTTCACAAGACTCAACTTTACTGAAAACCTAACCTATGTGATAAAGTGAATAAATAAGGAATAACAGCGTGTAGGTAAGGTGTGACATACTCATATATGAGTAGATTCACATAGCATTGATAGCGAAAGAAATCAGAATCTCAAAATTTCTATTACCGTGGTATTTTCTAGTGAATGGCGACCTGTCAAAGAAAAGTGTTTTACTAGTGTGGATAAGAAGAATTCCCCTGCAAAACAGAGCAAATCCTTTGCTCTGAACTTAGATTTATATGTGTATTTAGCCGTCCCAAGAACTTCTAAGAGAATTGAACATTTTAGTCTTGTCATTAGTGTAGGACCATTCAAGCAAAACACCAGCTCTTGTTACTTCTGATTGGACTGTAACCATGCTTGTGGAAATCTCCAGCTTGTGACATCCTGGGATGTTTCTACTTCTGTCCTGTTTTGTAATAGCTTTTTAGTCTACCTTGTGTCCACCTAGTCTGCAGCTTTTCCCATTAACCTATTGACCAGTGTTATGTACGCAATTAAGTTGTACCTCTTCTACTTACACTCACAGAATCAGAGAGTGCCTGAGGTTGGAAGGGACCTCTGGAGGTCATCTTGTCCAACTTCCCTGCTTAAGCAGGCTTCCCAAAGCAGGTTACCTCTCTAAACTGTGATGTTTATTAAAAAAATTAAATGAGGTTGACAGGTTTAGATATTATCTGAGTGTCGCCCAACTGTCAGCCTCTTGAACTCCAGAAACCTCTGACAGGTAAGTTAATTTGTTTACTCTTGGGGAATTGGTAATTTGATTTTCCTTCAGAAGATGCCATATTCCATGCTGCTACAAGTGCACAGCACTTGTCACAGGCTTCTCAGTTCACTTTCTAAAAGAACTTACTAGGCACCGTCCTGGTGTGCTAATGAAATAGTACATTATCACAAAAGTAGTATTGACTATACACTCTTGAGGTAGTGAATATTTACCTCACAGTGATATGGGTGCCTGACATTGCTTCTGAGCTTCCAGATTTGTTTGCCAGTTCTTTTTTTCCCATACACAGTCTATCTTCAGGCTTTTACATACAAGAAATTTGAAAACGAGAGGAGAAGTGTTTTCTTAAATCTAATTGTGTTTTTTTTTGAATTTGTACCTGCATTTGGCTCAGGGTGTAAGATTTCTTAAGTTCTGAGAAGTTTACAGCACTGCACTGGAGAAAATTGGAGAGCTTAGTTCACATTGATTTGTGTTTCAAATGTAGGTAGTACAGAAGTTTTGTTATGCAATGCCCTGCTTATGTATATTTAAAAAAAAAAAAAAGTAAATTTGAGAAATGTAAGTGAGCTGGATAAAAGAATGCATGGTTAGAGCGGCATTTAAAATTTGCAAAACTTTGCTATTGATTTTTGCTATAATATTATAATAATATGCATCAATCCACATTCATTTTATATAAAAAGGTGTATTACAGTGTTTCAAAAAATATAAATTCTCCAAAATTTATTGAACCTTGATTGTATTGTTCATCAACTTTCTTTATCTTACTGGCTTGTTTTCATAACATCCTGCGTCTACTGATTATGTGAAGGTTATTTTTCATGGGGCAACATCAGATTTGGATAAATTTTTAATATGTTGTAAATGTTTTGTCAGTACAGGTGTCCAAGTTAGCTGATGTCATGGTCAGGCATGGTGTGAAGAAAGGAGATCGTGTTGTCATCTACATGCCCATGATTCCACAGACAGTATACTGTATGCTGGCTTGTGCAAGAATAGGAGCCATCCATAGCCTGATTTTTGGTGGATTTGCCTCTAAAGAACTTGCTGTTCGCATTGATCATGCAAAGGTAATAAATATTTAGAGCAACAAATGCCATTGCATTAGTTATTTGTGTAAACCAATGTCAAAAACATTTTTTTTCCCCTGAAAGGATAACAACATTTCCTTTTGTGTGGCACATGGTCTCAGTCTGCTTGTAACACCTAAATTGAAATGTGAACTTACTACTTGTGTGCTATGGGTTGTATTTGTATAGCAGCCATTGAAATACAGTTTTTTATTTCTTTAAAAAAAAGTAATGATTATTTAACATACTGTTGTCTGTTTAGACTTTCTTCTTTTTTTGTCAGTCAGTCTCTACTAAGCATCACCTTAAAATTTTGGCGTCTCACCCAGCATTTTTCTCAAGTGTCTTCATTGGTTTACCTGATGTTTTTACATATTAAGTAGAAAGTTTTTCAGCTATATCCACTTCATCTAATTTGTACAAGAATCAGCACAACCAGTGAGCTAATTGCCTTAAGTTAATGGCTCTGTAGAGAACACAAGTAATAGATGTGAATGCTTTAAAGGCTTCTGAGTTAGGTGCAAGTTAAACATGTTTATGAAACAATATGTAAGTCTTTTTAAGTGAAAATGCATATAATACTTAAATAGCCAGCTCAGTAGCTTTTATTAGTATATTAAAACCTTGTGTATGTATATGTATACAGTGTTTATACTGGAAGTTTCTGTTCTTGTTTTCTATCAATGAACAAAACTCTCTGACATCTTGATCAGTTGCTTGGATCATTCAGACCCTCTGCAGTAGCCATAATCACTGAATCATGTTGGCTAGACTTAGAAGCCTTAGGTTAGAAGAAATGTTATACAGGGTAAAGTCTGCAGGATTTGTGGAACTTTTACTGAGATTTTTGTCTGCAGAAGTGCTCTTCAGATCCCTAAAGTTTGAATTTATGAATATCTGTAAATTGAAAGCACTTCTTTTAAAAAGTTGAATGCATTTCCCCTTTCCTGCCACCCCTGTTTGGCGTTCTAACAAAGCAGAAGTTAATAGAACAGCTGAAGGGCTTTGTTTATTTATGAAAAATAGCTGGAAGGAGACTAAAGGCAGGTTGAGTTTTTCCATGTCTTTTTTCCCGTTCCCTGACTTTTTCAAAAGCTGTAAAAATTAATTTTTACTCATAGAAGCTTTTGATTAGGGAAAAGTAATAGATTAGATTTTGATAAGAAAAAATAAACGTGAAAGTTGAAAATGAAAGTTGTTTCAATATGAATCATCTAACATGTTTACTTTTAGAGTATTTTGCAATTGTTAACTACTTAATCCCAGTAGATCTTCTCAGAGGGACAAAAAGAGACAGCACTGTAATAGTCTTTGCGTCATGCATTAAAAGGAAAACAGAGAAAGTTTAAACTATTTACTCAAGGTCATGTAGCACATCATTTTAATGGCTAGCTATAGAATTACTACCTGCAGGCCATGGATTAAATCTTAATTTATGTTGCCTTTTTTCCTTTAAAAGGCAGAGCTAAATATTTAGTTTTATTTTTTGATCCATATGATATATAATGAAAGTGTAAGAAAAGAGGAGAGGCACACTAAATTTCAAGCCTTTCCCCTCTTATGCAGTATTGTAAAACTTCCTTGATAAGTGAATTGCATGCTACTAGATTATCTTCAAGATATGAGTATAAGTAGCTGTGATAGAAAGTGTTTTCCTGAACTCAGATATTAATTGAAGCAGTCTCAGCCCCCTCCTCCTCCCCCCCCAAGTATTTGTATTAGGCTTTTGTATGAATTAGGTACTGCAGTACAGGGCCTAATTTTGGAAAAAATAACTAGAAAGAGTTAAAGACATGGAATAGAAAGCTGGCTTCGAGGTGCTTTTTCAGAAGAAAGGTCGAACTTCAAGTTTTGCCAGAAGACCTAAATAACAGATACTTTCTAGTGACTATAAAAAACTACATATACTTTAACAACTTGCCTTAATTTAACTTGAATTTTAATAGGATTAATTTCTACTCTTGCCAGGTATTGGCAGTGTTATAGACTTTCTATGGTGAATTGTGATGAAGTGATACAGTGTATGAGAAGAGGCATTTCTTCAAATCTTTTATTTCATCTGAATTTGAGAATATGTAGTGTTCAATATCAAAACAGTAGATACTTTTGAAAAACATTAATTATATTTTGAGAAATTAACATGACATTTGTTTAAGCACTTTATCTTAATAAACTAGGAAAGCAGAGAAGGATGTTTTAAGAACAGTTGCTTCTGTGTTTATTAAATAAGGCAGTTGCTATGCCTTTGACAGATTTTTTTTTTTTATTGGAATCACAATAATTATATAGCAATTCTAGAGGTCTTTTTAGACTTTAAGTCCAAACTCTGCAAAATAAATATGAGTAATGTTTTTTTTCAGACACGATTTTTGAAAGCTCTTCAGGCTAAAGCAGAATTACGATTTGCACAACAGTTCTTTGAAATGCAAAATATAAGAGACACCCAAGTTATTCAAAACTATCTTTTATGATCTTCCATTGAGGTCAGAAATACTGGCCTCAATGTATTCCTCGCTTATTTACTATTGACACAGTCAGGGATTTTAATAAGGCATCCTTGAAAAAATAAGTTAATATTTTGCAATAGTTTATTCTGAGCAAGACATATTTCCTGTGCACAGATGTGACTATAAATGGTTACACCTACTTCTCGTCATAATGCGGCACATACGGGACCACGGAGTGATTAGAAGCAGCCAGTATGGGTTTATGAAGGGCAGGTCCTGCCTGACTAACTTGGTCTCCTTCTAAGATAAGATGATCTACCTAGTAGATGAGGGAAAGGCGGGAAGGGCTATGGATGTTGTTTACCTTGATTTTAGTGAGGCATTTGATGCCATTTTTCATAGTATTCTCCCCGAGAAATGCAGCTCAGGTGTACAGTTTGCTGGGTGAAGAATTGTCTGGGGAGTCACAGTGAATGGAGTTCTGTCCAGATGGTGGCTGGTCACCAGTAGCATTCCCAGGGCTCAGTATTGGGGCCAGTTTTGTTTAACATTTTTATCAATGAGGATGAGGGAATTGAGTGCAACTTTTGTAGGTTGTAGGTGACACCAAGTTAGGCAGGAGTGTTGATCTGCTTGAGTGTAGGAAGGCTCTGCAGAGGGATCTGGATAGTCTGAACTGGTGGGCTGAGTCCAGTCACAAGATACTCAACAAGGCTAAGTGCTGGGTCCCGCATTTGGGTCATAACAACCCCAAGCAGTGGTATAGGCTGGGGGCAGAGTGGCTGGGAAGTTGCCTGGCAGAAAAGGACCTGGGAGTGCTGGTTGACAGCCAGCTGAATGTGAGCCATCATTTGGCCCAGGTGGCCATGAAGGTCAATGGTATCTTGGCCTGCATCAGAAATAGTGTGGCCAGCAGGACTGGGGAAGAGATTTTTTCCTTCGCATTTGGCACTGGTGGCACCGTGCCTTAAGTACTGTGTTCAGTTCTGGGCCCCTCACTACAAGAAGGACATTGAGGTGCTGGAGTGTGTGTAGAGAAGAGCAATGAAGCTGGTGAAGGGACTAGAAAACAAGGCTTATGAGGAGCAGCTGAGGGAACTGCGGTTGTTGAGTTTGGAGAAGAGGAGGCAGAGGGGTCATGTAGCAATGACCCCATTGCTACAACTGCCTGAAGGAAGGTTGCAGTGAGGAGGGTGTCGATCTCTTTTCACAGATGGCAAGTGGTAGGATGCAAGGAAAGGGCCTCAAGTGGAGTTAGGGGAGATTTAGATCGGATATTAGGAAGAATTTTCTCATGGAGAGGGTGGTTATGTGTTGCAATGGGCTGCCCAGGAAAGTGGTGGAGTCCCAGTCCCTGAAGGTATTTAAGAGACATGTGGGCGTGGCATTAAGGGACATGGTTTAGTGATGGGACTCAGTAGGTCAGGTTGATGGTCAGGTTGGACTTGGTGGTCTTGAAGGTCTTTTCTTGGTGGTCTTGAAGGTCTTTTCCAGCCTAGATGATTCCATGATTAAGACTGAAGGCTCAGCTGCTAAAACTTAATTGCCTTACAATATTTGCAGTCCTGTCTTGACTTGAAGCACTGTTTTTTTATTTTTTTTTTTTTTGTAATATATTATTAGAAATGCATTATAGATTAGAAGACAGTATCTTGCTCTTTGTTTTTTTGTATGGTATGATTCTGGTCTCTGTGTACAGCAATGTATAATACCTGACGGAAATAAATGTGCATGGCTCATGTAACTACATAGTCAGAGCAGTACCAATGCAATGAAAGTGCAAGAAATTTGAGGACAGGCTTGTGATCAGTTGTGTGGCTGGGGCAAGAAATGGAAAGAGCTTTGTATGTTGGTTGAGTGCTTGAGTGCAGGATCTCTCCATAAATGTCTTAATGATGGTACTGACATTTTATACCTAAAGCTTGCCTGTGTTCAGTTTGAGCTTTTTGCAGCTTTCTGAGTTGGCCCACTAAAAGCATTAGTTGCTTCTTCTAAACCTTGCCTTGCATGCTGCTAGACACTATGGAAGAATTTGTAGAAGGAGCCTTTACAGTAGAATAAAAATGTTGGTCTAGTACTAATGGACCTTGCTTTATCTCACTTCTACTTCTTCATATTTTTTTTTTCTACAGCTCACTATCTCTGGCATTCCTTCTCCAGCAAACCTCAGAACTTCTCTGCTTTTCCATCATACTAGTTGTATTTCTATGTAATCTATCATGCAGGACTACATGGAGCCATGGAAGAGGTGGGAAACGGGTGTATAAAAGCAATATGGGAGTGGAGGTGCAGGGGAAATAATATCAGTAGACAGAGAGGTAAAACACTAGAAACAACTAGTTTTGAACCTTTGATTTGCACAGAGTGATTCATGATGCTTACAAGCAATAACCCTCACTTGGGAAATACATCACCTTAGCCAATGTAGTACTGGCTATATTTATATTTCCTTGCTGCTTACAAAGTAGTTTATGAGCAGAGGGGACACATTTTACATATGACTGTAAAACTGAAACTGGCAACAGTCATTCATTGTAACAATTGAATACAAACATGTTAATAACATATTAATTATATCTAATTCCAGGGTAGCCTCCTGATGAATTTTCAATTTAACTGTATTGTATCATCTTTTATCAAAATCGCTGCATCCCAAAAGGGAAAGATGACAAATGCTGAAATTTTAAAGCTCATCAGAAACCTTTATTTTGAGTACAAGCTAATTATCAAACTTCCCTGAATGGCAGATCTATACAGGAAACATTTTGTTATTCTTTGAAATAATTTTAAGAATAAATTGTAAAAAACAATCTCTACTTTCTTTGCAAAGCTTAGTGAAATCTTAACTGTGGCATTGTGGTTTGTGCCTACCTAATGAGATATATGCTGATGCATACGTTTACTAAACTAGCTGGATACGAGTGAGGAAAGCAAGGAGATTGAAGGCTCATTCTTCTGTAATTAAAATGTGTTCTAATATATAGTTTCTTTGGTGCTACCCTTTCCTGAAATACAAGAAATACAATTACTGATCTTGGGATATAAATCAAAATCATTTGTATGCAGTGAAGTGACTTTTTTGCCATAGGAAATCTTGGATCAGCATCTTACTGAGATTGATTTAATGAAAAAATGTAATGAAAAATCTGGAAATCTTCTATATCCACATTGGGAAATAGAAATTATTCTAAAAAACAAACAAACAAAAACATCAACAAAAAAGCAAGCAAACAAACAAAAATGCAACAAAACAAACAAAAAACCAACAAAGCAGAACTACAGAAATTTGATTTTAACAGGATTTGCATCCTGAATCCTGCAACCATCACTTGAAAGACTCTAGCTTAAATTCCCTCATGTGCTTTACAATTTTAGCTTATTCTTTTCTGGTATTTCTAGTTTCTTGTCATCTCTTGCTTTTTTTCTTTTTCCTCTTTCCCCCTCTTACCCTCCCGTGTCATTTAATTGCAGGCTGAGAAAGAGCCACCAAAGTGCTATAGCGAGTTGTGTTCAAACATAATTAGGAAGCAGGCTGACTAGGACAGATGATTGTTGACATCGTTGTAGAGCTTTTCCTTAGTGGAGGGCTACATGGAGATGGGGTTTTCTGTCTGATCAGTAAATTTTGTACAATTTACAAGTACTTAATGTTGTTGCTCAAATTTGTTTGAAAATGCTGAAGAGTGTCAGAGTTACTAGAGTGCTGCAGAACAAAAAACAGATGCATGGACAGCAAGATCACAAAGGCTTTGTTTCCTTAGAAACTGATCTAACCCCTGGTTCTAATTATATGAAGATAGATTTTCTATACTGAGCTTCATTAACCAAGTAATTGCATGGAAAACATGTTATTAGGTTACATATACTTTATAAAAATACATTGCAAATGTATATATCAACAGTCTAACTTCTTCATTTTAGCCCAAACTTATTGTAACAGCAAGTTTTGGAGTTGAACCGAAAAGGAAAGTGGAATATATATCACTCCTAGAAGGAGCACTTGCAAGGGTACAGAACAAACCTGAGAAAGTTCTCATTTACAGGCGACCTAACTTGGTGAGTGTACAGTTGCAGTGCCTTATTGTTAACTTTCAGATATATATTTAGTTCATATGTCTTCTCTGTTCTACAAGTAATTTTTTTTTAAATGTATCTGTTTTAGTTTGGTTTTGTATTTTATGGGGAAAACTTAAATGCATAATATTTACATAGTAAATAGAACTACTGCTACTGTACAGAAAATTGAATAGTATGTTTTTTTGACCTATTTACATTTTATTCCAACCATTTTTCTTTGAACTTTTTTTTTGTTTTGTTTGATGGGCAGGGACATGTTCCTCTTGCCCCAGGCCGCGATCTCGACTGGGAAGAAGAGCTTTCAAAAGCACAACATTTTAAGTGTGTCTCTGTTCCTTCAGACCATCCGCTTTATATTCTGTATACTTCTGGAACAACAGGCTTGCCCAAGGTAAAGGACTACCTGTAGTCTAACTGTTTGTAACCTATTTGCAGTTCCACTTGAGGAAAATATTTAATTAAAAAGGTTGAAAATGTTTACTGGAGCTCACTGCTATAAATGATTAGCATTGCTAGAAATGCTTTAAACTCATTTATTCATATTTTTCTACTTCAAAGTCCTGGAGTAAATTGTGTTTGTTTATTTAAATAGTAGTACAAAAATATACTTCATTTAACCCAAAATATTCATACAATAAAAGCTTGTGAGGATAGTAGAATGTCTTCCATCCATGAATATCTTCTGTACTTTAACTATTTTGAGATGAGCATAGGGTAGTCCTTTAATGGCAAGATTAGTTAATATATCACTTCTACAATAGCATTTATTGCTGAATAGACTTTGCTTATTCATTATTTACATATTAGCTAATCTTCTCATAGATGAGATGTAATGAATGACATTACAGATTAAATGGAACTAGGCATCTTCTAAAGACTTGTGTTGCTGAACAGTTCTGAGACTATAAATCCCATGAAAATGAAAGTTAAGATTGAGTAAGGCTGTAAATCAACATAGGGCATTCTTTGGAAATGTTTGTGTCAATTAGTCTTAAGGATCTGTTTTTAAAAGATCTTATTTTAAAAGCAAACTCTTTGTGTTTGCTTGGTTCTTACAATTCTTTTATGAAGAGTAGTTCGATCTGAATGTAGTTTACCAGCAGTGATCTCACTATCACAAATTCGGAGCCAGTATCACACTGGTATGACTTAGATTTAAGTGTTCATGCAAGTAAAATTGTTCAGTTGTGATATCTCCATAACAAAACTTCTGTTAATCTCAGAGTGGAGACTGAGTTAGAGACTGAGACTAACGAAGGCAAACAGCTTTCTGAAATTCACAAAGCATTAGTTAACCATTCTCTGTTGTGGCAATCTCCATTTTAATGAGCTACCGTGTCTCAGTGGTGCCCAGGTTCTTGGACAAGGTCTGAAATAATGCATGCAGAAAGAGAGAGTAATTCACCCCAGTTATTTTAGGCATCGGCTATTCCACAGGTGCCCCTTTTTCTCTATTGATACTGGGATTCAGGGAGCCTAGACAATAAGTGTAAAATATGACTAACATTTAGATGGATAAAATGAATTAAGGATTTATTCTCTTATATTTTTGTCAGCATAAGTTGACTTAAAATTTGTATCTGATTTGAATGAGACAACTTCAGTCTTTGTTAGTTGTCTTCTGGAAACTGTTGTCATAGGACTTGGGTTTTTCTTTTTTTTTTTTTTTTTTCTCCCCAACATTACTTCAGTTGGAACATTAGCAGAAGCATATACTTGTAAGAAAGGATCCTTTTATTAAATGAGGAGTATTGGAAATGGATAACTTTAAGTCTGTTACTGCTAAAAATTCAAAATTTAATTGAAGACAGGCATATTATTGCATGCTTTAAATGGTCTTAAATGTTTAAATTTTCTTATTTAGGGTGTTATCAGACCGACAGGTGGCTATGCAGTAATGCTGAACTGGACAATGTCAGCTGTATATGGACTCAAACCTGGTGAGGTAATTCTGTTTAAATGTTGTATAATTTCTTTTTGAACTTGTCTTAAAAAAAGCGCACACAACAATATTCTTATTTTTTTTATTTCATTTTAGGTGTGGTGGGCAGCTTCTGATTTAGGCTGGGTAGTTGGCCATTCCTACATTTGCTATGGGCCTCTCCTTCATGGGAACCCTACAGTTTTGTATGAGGTAAATGTGTACTACCAACAATGACGTTTTTGCAGTAAGTGCAATGTGGAATTAGGGTATTACTTCTTCTTTCAGATTTTTCTTCTCAGGTTGTTTCAAAATTAAAGTATTTTAATTGAATTCATCAAACCTGGCCTCTTCCAGTACTGGCTCATAGTACAAATCTAGTTTGTGAGCCACTTCCAGTGACTTCATGGGCAGCCTGAGTAGCACACAAAGAAGTTTGCCCTCCTGTCTGATGACTGCAGTGGAGAGTAAAAGCTGAGTACTACAGATTCCAGCGCTGATTCTTGGATCAGCATCAAGGCAGAAGACGGTGCCTGAGCTAGAGTTACAGTGGAGAGTCTGGGCTGTAAATTAGCACTGTCCTGGTTTTGGCTGGGATAGAGGTAATTTCCTTCCTAGTAGCTGGTATGGTGGTGTGTTTTGGATTTAGTATGAGAGTAATGTGGATAACGCTCTGATGTTCTGTTGCAGAGCAATGCTTAGGCTTATTCAAGGACTTTTCAATTTATTGTGCTGCCCTGCCAGTGAAAAGGCTGGGTGTACACGAGAAGCCGCTGTGTGAACCGTGTCTGTGACACTGGATGAGCTCATATTCATGCTTCATGTTACTGTTTCCCATGATATTAAGTTTATTTTTGTCAGTGTGCGTAGAAAGAAGATTGGTAATCTCTCATAAAACAGCAGATTATGCCCAGCTGACACCTGTGTATGTTGCTTTGTGCTTTTGTTTATAATTTTTGTAATGGAAAAATGTGAAATAAGAAACAAAGTGCAATGTTTAAAAGCATAGCAAACTTTGAGGTCTTAAAAATGCAGTATGGACTTTGGTCTCATCTTTGTGGTTCTACTGATTTCTTCCCTTCACTGAAATATGCCAGGTAAAGTGTTAAGCTGTTGTATGAAACAGAAAATGATCTCTTGTTAGGGTATTTTTCTTCCACATGTTGTGATCTGTAAGGTCTGAGGCAAATAACAGTTTTTTTAGTGTCTAGACCTTGAATTGATTTTTTCAATAATCTCTCAGGAAAGCAGGCCTGCAAAACAAGTATTTTTATTAAATATTAAACTACACAGAGTAATAACATTTTTTTTTCCCTAAACAGCTAAGTCATAGAGAATCTCACATACTTTAATATTTCCAGCCAATGACTGCAGCAACTGGAGGAAACTTAAACAAATTGCTATTCGTAATTTCAAACCCAGTTTCCCTCCAGGAAAGATGAAGTTTACTGACTTTCTTAATGCATCAGCATTCAGCATGAAAGCTTGAAGTGAATGCATTATTTTCCTGTGAAGATGACAAACAGTCTGGACACTCCTCTTATCATTATGGGGTGACAGAAGAGACTACTGTGAGCAAGCTTTGGCTCTGAAAAATAAACTAAAGTTAAAATTTTGCACACACATATTCAGTATCCAGTTTTCACCTGCATGTTTCTGAGGTGGAGAGGTGAAGAAGAGCAGTCTGTGTTTTGCACACAATGTCCCACAAACACAGAAACACAGAAACACAGAATTTCTAGGTTGGAAGAGACCTCAAGATCATCGAGTCCAACCTCTAACCTAACACAAAGAGTCCCCACTAAACCATATTCCTAAGCTCTACATCTAAAAGATTCCATTTGTCCTTCCCCTTTTAGGTGGTAATGATCTTTGTTATTACACCTATATGCTATATAAAAACTGTAAAATCTTTGGAAATTTAGTATCCTTAAGCAAAAATCCGTTACTTATTTTGACTTTGTCCTGTTTTCTGGAAATGACGGCTTAAAACGGCTATCACTGCAGGCTATATTTAAATACTAACGTGCCATCCCTCAAGCTTGTACCTACTTTTCCAGCAAAAAAAATCTGGTATATAGTCTCTACACAAGCTAGAAATCTTTGTTTTCTTACTTCACTTGGATCTACTCAGATAGTGTAGATCTTCTGCGCAAAGTTAAGAGATGGACAAGCAAACAAATTGTGGGGAATGCTAGCAACACTGGTGCTAGCGTTTAATATTACTCCCTGTAAGTAAGGTATATGTTACTGATTAAAATACCATTTCCTCAGGTTAACACTAGGAGGAAAGGGGACAGATAATCTTACATCCCTTCTGATGCTGCTCATTGTGCAGCATTGTAAAATAAAATCTCTTCATTATTGCTGCTGCTAAACATAAATATGTTCACATGAGAATCTGCTGCTTCACTGTAAAATTTGGTCTTCCTCTTTGGCCCTGGTAGCCTGCGCCAAGAGGAAGCTGTCTACAGACAGGCTCCTCTGTTAGGATTAGCTGGCAAAGTTTGTCCTGCAGCCAAGGGTTATGTGCAACACAACACAGCCTTTAGGGCCAAATTTTATGTGCAGCACAGCACAGGCCTGCACCTCCTCAGGTCAACTGTTAAATGGATTGCTAACTTTGTGATGTGCAATAGTCTTCCAGTGAGATCATTTCTGGTTTAGGAGTACATGAAGGAGTAAACCGTTGACTTTTTTGACCAAAGACTTTGTAGACTCAATTCTTATTTACATGTGTATGAATTTGAGAAATCTCAGCATATGCTGCTAGGAGCTGGTGCTTTCAGTGTCAGTGTGTGTCGTGCATGTGCATCCTCCTGTGCAGGTGTATGTCTATCAAGGTAAACATAAATGCTATGTAAATATACCTATATAGATACTAATCGCTTTTCTCACCCTTGTGTTCGTGTTCTTTACATTTCTAAGTGTATTTAATTATCCAGAGTTTTCAGATGATTTGTTCATCTGTTCCATCCACTAGTTTTTTTTTTTTTTTATTATTTTTTTTAATTTTCTATTTAGAAATCTAGTTTATGAATAATATCTACTTTTAGGCTCCTTTTCTTTTTAATTAAGAAATTTTGGAGGCAGTGAACGCACAACATATTTGGAGTGTATTGACACTAAATGTGCGAGCTCAGATGAAGTTTGGAAAAGAAATAAATTAAGCACTTTTCTGTGTTGATTTTTTGATTTGGACAATTTACCTGATGTTGTGTACCTTCCAAACCCTATCTTGATCTTTATTTCATTTGTAGGTGCTCAGTGTAGTTCTGGTATACAGTTTTGGGGGTTTCAGTGGCTTAAGGATCTCTACAAGTAATTAAACAGAGAATTCAGTAATAAATGTCTTTCATTAGAAAAACAAAGAAAATAGAGTAAAGAAAAAAGAAATAGTTGTTCTTTTCAAGTTTAATTCTTTTATAAAGTAGTTCCATTTTCTACTATGGAAAAGAAACAACATACAATGGTTTCCCAGTGGACCAATAGAATTTTAAGACTGGAGACCACCATGATTGACTTTTCTCATATTCTGAATAACATGGATCAAAAACTTTAGGTGGTAGCAGAAGTACACATTTATAGAATCAAATATCGTGTTACTTTGAGTATTAAATTATTATACTCCAATTAATGTTTAAGCACATAATAGATGTTAATTGGATTCTTTATTCCAATGGGATTAACTCATCACCACCGCTCCAGTTAAGTAGAAGAAGAAAGTGGTGTGGGTAAATGACATTTTCCCAGACATAAGGAAAAGACTTGGATAGTTTTATAGTATCTATTCTTGACCACTGAGAACATTAAAATTATTGCATGCAATTTCCAGAAGAGAATCATGAAAGTAAATACTGCAATGGAGGTGTTTTCATTCTAGAAGGTATGGAGTAACACAAGAAGTAATGATGAGTAGAGCAATGTGTTCCTTCAGTAATCTCTTACATGATTGTCTTACAGTGGAGTTTTTTTCATTTCATCTGTCCTGTTTTGTTTTTCTCTAAAGAATGATAGACTTCATATATAAATAAGCTACTTGAAGTCTCACATCCCACTCTGGGTTGTTTGTGAGGGTTGGATCCCAAGCAAACGGGCAGCAGGAAGAGAAAGTCTAGTTACTTCTTGTGATCTGTAATGCCAGGAAGACAGCAGCGTTGTCATTACTGCAATGCTCAGGATGTGGAATTAGAGCCAGGGAAAGGAAGAGGACGATGCCCACGCCTTCCAAGGAGCTGTGCCTTGAGGACTTCATTTGAGTGGTCATGGACAGAGAAGGAGCTGTAGTCCCACACAGAGCTGCAGTGAGACATTTCTGTGCTTGGGGAGCACAGAAAGGACCCCAGCTCTCGCAGGGGTCCTTCCAGCCACTGCTCTTGCAACAAGCCTACAGCCTACACAGCAGCAGCAGCAACCAAAGGGTCCAGGTTTACACTTACTCTACTTTGGCACATTTCTTAGCTGCTTGGGACATCCAGCCTTTCTGTGGTTCTTGTAAGCCATTATCGGCTTACAAAGAAAGCACTGTCCCTGGAGTTTGCCAGTTCTGCCATTGCCCATATTGGTCATATTTGTGGAGTGAACTCAGTAGGATGTGTCATCTCGAGTCTGTAGCAAGGGGTTGGCAGCAGGGCTGACAGCAGAAGGAGGAATGCCTCTATGAAGATGTTCTTTTAAGTCCTGATACCTCCTTAGTGTCAGCAGATTTTAGTGGCATTGAGCTCCATGTATACTATTCACTATGCAGAAAGAATTTCCTCATTATGAGTTGAAGTTTATCTTTAATTGAATAGCCTCATGTTGTTACGAGTCAGGCAAAAAGGGAACTGCTGAGCTGTTATTGATGTGTAGTTGGTTGTTTTATTATAGTTTTCCTAATATGTCTTCTTTTTTTTTTCTCAAGTAATCCATCCCAATAGCTTCTGACTTTCTCCACAGGAGAACATTTCTATCCCCTTGATCATCCTTGCTGCCTATGAATTTTCTTTCATAATCATGCATTATCCATCAACACATTCTGCCTGAGGATGTATGCTCAGTTGGTAGACGTGATAAATTACGCGCTTAGTCTAGGTACTTCCAGAAAGAAACACATTCCTATCTGTCTGTCATTCTGAGTCTCTTGGTAGGTTATTAAAAGAAAGACTTTACCTGAATCCTATCTGATTCAAGAAGTGAGTCTCCTACATCTCTTTTTTAAAATCAGGTGATGCAGATCACTCTTCCTGACTGCCTTGTTCTTGATCACCACTATTTCAGTTCCTGCCAACCACGGATACTACTGACAGTGGTTTCTTTTTAATAAGTTTTCGTCTGCAATATTGATGCAAATATTGCATCAGGTCTTGAGCTGATCCCTGCAGAAATGCAGTAGAGTCATCTCATTTTCTTATATTCCCCAATTGACTCAGCAACCTGTCAGCATATTTTGAATTCAGTTACCTTGTGCTGTAATTTTTGTAGCAGTGACTTTTTAAAAATCAAAACTGCATGTGATAATAAGCCTCCCATGGCATCTTGCAGTACTCTACAATTTTTTTCTATGATAAATGAGAACATACTTTGGCTCTTTTATTAGTAGTTTTTTTTTTTTTTTTTTTTTTTTTTTTTTTTTTTTGCGATCTGAAATTAATTTGCACTGTCTCTGATTCATTTTGCCTTTGTCAGTTTTTGTTTATGCATCTGCCAAGGCACTGGAGAGCATTTTCTGCAGAATCAGTAAGAATATTTTGCAGCTAGGCCAGATTTTTTTTTTTCCCTAAATGAAAATTTTAAGTGTTGCCTTATTGGGAACTATTTCCAATTGATTGTCAGGGGAATTTTCTATTCCTTTACTTCCACAGCTCTTGCTGTTTTACTTGTTTTTCTCCTAGATCTGAGAATTGCACTTCTCCAAACTGAAGCTGAGGTCAGGGTTTGGGCCAGCTGGAGCTTGCTGCAAGGCACAGGCAGGACTGCAGCATGGCTTGGCCAGGCACCAAGGGCAGGGATCTGAGCATGCATCGCCTCTGAGCCGAGGGAGACTTCTCACACCTCTACCAGCTCTCTTGCCTCAGGTTACACCATAGCAATCCTGGCCTTGAGCACTTGCAGCCAAGCCCAGAGGGTAGAGTTGAGGTCACACATAGCACTTTTAGAGGCTCTGGAAATTTTCATTTGCTTAAAAATTACAGGCTATGTTATTATGGGCAGAGTAACCAACTTCAGATTGCCTCACAGTTAGGTTTTTGTTTGTTTGTTCTTTTCTGTCCAAGATGACTACAAGTGGTACTAGTTCAATTACATAATTAGTTAATGAGAAGTTTATGGAAATTTGGAATTTTTTGCTCAAAGTCCATTCTAGTGTTAGTGATGCAAGGTTTAACTCCTATGCAGATCATTGCACATCTGCAGGTATAGCGAATATTATATAGAGACAACATGAACTTGAATAAAGAGGTTCATCAGCAAATACTGGTGAGCACTTGGGTGAATACATGAAAGTTACAATGAAGATGTGTGCGAGGAGAAGGCTTAAGGACAGAAAACCTGATGAAAGGTTTTTGTTTGGGAACTGTGTGTTATATGAAACAAAAAAAACACATTTTTTTTTTTTTTTCAGTACAGAAATCTCCTTTTGCATGCCTCTTTGGGAATCTAGGACAGGCTATTAGTAAAAAGAAAGCTTTTGGCATTAGTGATACTCCTCCCTACTTTCTTGGCTGGGAACTCTTTCTTTTGTTTATTCTCTCTTCATTTGCTTCTCATTATGTCCTCTATACTTAAAACATAAAATAAAATCTTCAGTTGTGCCATCTGATTTGCCCTGCTTTTTTTTCCTTTTGCGGCCATCCTCCACTGCTGCACTGCTCTCAGCAGCAGTAGCTCACTGTAGGGCCGCTACAGTGGTGGCCAGCCTTGGTTGGGCATCCTGCGCTCTGGAAATTGCCAGCTGGCCACTGTTGGTCTTGTAGCTGGTGCCCAACAAGTGTGGGGGGATTTGCAGTGGGGAAAAGGGAGAGGGAAAAGGAATACCTGGGAGCCTGCGTCACAGCCAGCGGGCAGTTTGCTCTGTTGGGATGGGGCAACAAACCCGATTTGTGTGTGATTCCGTAAAGGCATTTACTATGTTACTAGTGCCTTCTTACTGCACTAAAAGTAGGGGATTTAGTAAACTCTTCAAGGTATTCAAATGCCTGTGTTCCATTTGCATCTTGGCAAATTGAAAAGTATTAATTAAAGTTTTGCATGTTACTTTCTTTTTCACTGGACCTATTAATCTATTTGTTGTATTGTGCTTGTCTTCTTGCAAATGTGCTGCTTCAGAGGAAAAAAAAGTAAAAGAAAGAAAAGTTTCTTGAACGTTACTGGCAGATGTCCAGACCATACACCCTGTGGCTGGTTAGAAATTCAAAGCTGTGCCTGTAACTCTTGAAAGTAATAAAATACATGAACCTGGGTGACGCGTGTTAAGCAGGACACACTGCAAATTTGTGTTTACACAAGGCTGGTGGAGGTATAAATTTGTTTTGTGGCTGGTAAACTGCTGTAAATTTGGTGACATTTTCAGTGGTGCAACTTTCTCCTTATTCACGGCTTCCTGCAAGTGTTTGTCTCTCCTGTCTTGTTTGTATGCCTTGTCAAAGTTCATCTTCCAACTTTGGCCTTTCTAGTGAAAAGGTTATGTAGCGATAGCTGCAGAGCTTTAACAACATCTTTTCATTTTGATATACGTACGGAGCAATTCGTTCATTCCAGTAACACATACAGAAAGATTGTTGTTAGGTGAGCCTGTGCTGACTGCTTTTCATATTTGCAGCACCATGGAAAAATATTTTTGATTATTTATTATTATTATTATTTACCAGTGGACAATTTGTCATGTCCAATTACTTCTGTTTACAGTTTTCCTGACTATGCCCTGTAGCTCAAGACAATGTTTAGTTTTCTAAAAACAAACAAACAAACAAACCCAGCAGATACCACACTAACACAGTTAAAGGGATCTTTGGCTTCTCTCCAGCTTTCTCATGTGATAGCAGCACAAAGATACCGGTAAGCCAGTTGTAAGCAGCTGAGTGGGAATTTTTCCAGAAATGAGAGACAAATTCGAAGTGACAAAAAGCTGGCATTATGACCTGCAGCTCTGTGCATAGGGTATGGCTGAAGTGCCACTGTGTCCAGAGACTCCTAGGTCAGTGGGACCATGAATGTTTTACAGCCTGTTTGACAGTAAGGAGAGATGTAGGCATGACTCCCTCTGCTGGCAGTGTAATAAAAGCTGTTTGGGGCTGTCTTCATTTGCTTGTCCGTTTGACCCATTTTTCTCAGTTCCCAGAGATTATGCCCAAAGCTTGTGAAATTTATTTCTGCAAGTGAGTACACTTAATGTATTATTATTTTTAACAAATCCTTCTTTAAAGTCTTATTTGAAATTACTTCAGTTGCTGTGCTACCGCTACTATTACACGTTCAAGCCTTGAACTGTCAAGGAATTATGAAGTATTTTTATCCTGTGACGTTTTAAATTATTCTCTCCATAGGGGAAGCCTGTGGGAACGCCAGATGCTGGTGCCTATTTCCGCGTGCTAGCAGAGCATGAAGTAGCTGCCCTCTTTACTTCACCAACTGCAATTAGAGCAATCCGTCAGCAGGACCCTGAGGCAGCCCTGGGAAAGCAGTACTCTCTGAAAAGGTGAACTAAGGATACACTGGAAGCATTTTCTTACAGAAGCAGACTGAATGAGCTAAGAATAGCAATGTCTGGGGCTTTGCCCACCTATGTATAACAGAATTCAAATATAGTCTAGGTGTATATGTATTTGCTTGTGAATTTATATTGACGGTTTGGAGAAAAGGCAAGCTATTAAAAAGATGACTCTTTAATTGCTCATTAGAAAGATATCTCTAAGGTATTTTACTCCACTTTTACCTCCATTTTACTCCACTGTGCTTATACCCTGTAATACAGACTTGGATTACACGATCCCATACTGTTTTCCCACGTGACCTCCCACTTCTCTGAGTTCACAGGATCTTCAGTGTTGATTTAATCAGCAGCTAGTCAATATCTATCTCCCCATAATTTAGTCACTGCTTATGGTTATATGTTGCTGTTTCATGCTGTTTTTAAAGTTTTTATCACCGTGGTATCTCATGCTTCAAAATCATGACTGAGTTCATCCTCACAAATCCCTTGTGAGATGAGAGAGTAGTACTTGTGTTTTGCAGATGAGAAGCTGAGGCACAGAGAGATTAAGGTAAAAGTCTTCTATTAATTTTGAAGACCAGACTGAGCTATTGAACTACCATTATTTCCGAGTTTTTAGCATTATATGGTTAAAATACATTATTAGCATTTTGTAGTTGAAATGCCTCTCACACTGACTTGATGCATCTGTGAGTGTTTAGTACTTCTACAAATCAGATTTCAGCATTGCATGCCAAATATTCTAAAAATGAAAAATATTTTAGACCAGATACAATCTTGGAGCTGAATAATTTGCTCAGCATCAAACAAGGGCCATGTCAGATTGTAGGCAGTATTTAGTCATGAACATCTTTTATCACACTTCTCCAAAGAGAACTGGAAGATGTAAAGCTATGTAGCTTAATTAGACCTCCATTCTCATAATTGCTCTGGGAAGTTTTGTTTATCAGTAAGCTGGATTTATTCCTCAGGTATTCATTACAAGTTCATCATTACTTTCTTCTGTCTATTTTGAGTGTTGTCAGCAATCATTTCCCTTCCATGAAATGGGGAACAAGCTCATTTGAGACCCTAATGCCCTGTTCTTCTGTGATGTTTAGTGACAAGAAAATGATACAGATGCTAGAAAATTTAATTGCTATTTCTCAGCATTTATTTAGGCAGTGACTAAAATGAGTCAGTGTGTAATTAGAGTAATAAATGACAAGAAAATCTGCTAACCTGCTCTGTAAGTTGTTGCATTTTCTGACCAAAGAATTCCAGGCAAGTTAGAGTCCCTTTGCTGGTAGCAGTTGCCCCAGATGTAAAGGGGTATTTCGTCATTCCTACTCAGTGTGTAGTTCATGAGCTTCTCCATTTGCGCACAGATTTAGTCATCTCAGAATTCATTCAGCTTTGGGCTATGCAATCCCTTGGTATGCAACTTCTCCTCTAGTGAAGCATTTAGTATCTAGTATTCTTGTGGATTGTCTTTAGTCACTTATATGCAAAATCCAAAGCTTTTTGCACCTGTGGGTAAAAAAAAACATGTCCAGTGACTGTTCTCTGAATCCTGGTGTAGTGCTGTAAGTCTTCTTAATGTAGTGCTGACAGTCTTCTACCTGCCTTTCTTTCCATGTTAGATAAGGATTATTTTACTGTAACATCTAGTTATGGCTCTAACTTCCTGGCTATGTGTGATACTGTCATGTATATTATTGAATTGGGAAAGGTGCTTAAATTAGACTGGCTATCCTGTAATGATTTCAATATTAATGTCTAGCTAGTTACAGTGAGTGTTATTTTATAGGTTAAGCTGCAGTTCTTAAGAAGTCGAATCCAACAGATGATTAAAATTTTCTTTCTAGGAAAATTCTTGCTTTCAGGTGTTATTTAGATGGACTTTTCCATCCAATGTCGAGATAATTTTCTGTTTCAGTTTGGATTAACACTTTTAATTGATACTCTCGATATATGATACTTTATCCGCCATTATTTGGTGCAGAATCTGTGAAGTGGGATGTCTTTTTCCCATGTGGGATAAAATGTATTCCTACTTACTCTAGAGACTAAGTCAAATGTCTAGGAATGCATTCCTGAAAGAGGGTTCCACCATGTTACATTTAATTCCTGAAAACTTCTATTAAAAATGATATAGGTTAAGGCGATTTATTTTTCAATCTGATTTAAAAAATAAAAAAGACTATTGCTGAAAGGTACAGGGGTGGTAGACAATGCCAGCTTCCAGTATACACAGCAGTATGTGATTTACAGGAGTAAATTGAATGATAAACATATTTTTGTTCTTTTGAAATAAGTTAAATAAGTCCCTGTTAAAAACTAATGTTGGTAGCATCATTGACAACTGCACAAAATTATGTATGATGTTTCCAAAGGTTATGGTGTGCCTACTTCAAAATCCTTGTTGGCTTTTGGAGTCAAATCTTGAAATTTGTTTGCTTTCAAAACATCACCTGTGTCTTAAACATGACTTATGCTAAACAGCAAAAGAGATTTTTAATTTGTATTACTGCAGGATAAAAGCCCTGTTCAAGGATCTGTAGCAGACCTGTTTTTTTGATAACTCACAGTGCTGCTAAGCAGGCCATCTAATCGTATTGCTGCCTGTTGTGTTTGAAAAGCAGCAAACACCCAAATTCCATGACCTGGGTATATTCTGGTTGGCTTGTGGAATCTGTTCTCATCTTCACAAGGTAACTGTGACGTTGACCCATTGACTCTTCCCCTGTTTGGAATCACATTTCATCTTTTAATTGACTTAATTCTTATGAACTGTTTAGGTCTGATTTCCAAATGACTGCCAACTGACAGTTGTGCATGAAATGGGGAAATAACACTGCAGATTAGATTAAGATATAAGTAGAAATTTGTAGCTTGTGTTCCATAGTGTAATTGGCTTTCTTTGCCTTAGGTCAGTTGTGAATGTTCTGCCGTTTTATATAAGAGAGTCTGGAGACTGAAGCTTTTTCATTGGATACCAAATATTAATGTGCTTGCTTTAGAAAGAAATACAAGGCTGCCTAAAATCTGTTCAGAAATAGTGGATATAGTTTTTTGAATTCTGAAAATAAACCTGCTTTTACGTGATGTATCAGGTAGCATAAATGAGTATAGCTAAGATTCTGATTGTTACTCAGAGCATACAAGGAATATCAGTCTTCCCTCCCCTTTTGTCTTTATCCCATCTGGGACACAGGTCACAGATGTTTACTTAATTTGTATTCTTGTTTTCCTTTCTTGTCCAGATCAAGGTAAATACCTTTTTTTTTTTATTTTTTTTTATTTTTTTTAAAGGTTCAGAACGTTGTTTGTAGCTGGTGAGCACTGTGATGTGGACACACTAGAATGGTCAAAAAAAGTCTTCAAGGTACCTGTCTTAGACCACTGGTGGCAAACTGGTGAGTGTTTTGAACTATCATTTGTAAAATACGGTGATGAAGTATTTTCAGACTTGGTTCCTGAGTCTGCAGGTAGGTCAGCTATGTGTTTCCATGAACATTGAAACAGGAAAGGCTAACAATGAAAATAAAAATTCAGCAGAAAGAGTGTGTTTGTTTTGGAAGTGGTCTGAAAAATAACTTTATAACAGGATATATTTAAACTGTGGCATTTTTAAAAGCTATGTAGAAAAACAAAAGCATTATCTGATCCCTATCTTAAAAAAAATAATGGTATTGTTACTGTATTTTTCTAGGTTTAATTGTATCCATTTGTATGTTTGACTTCTTCATACCAGAAAATTTGGAGAAGCTTTCATGTTTAAGTTATGTTGTATGTGTGTATGTATATATATATGTATGTATTTAAGTTTATATATTACACATATATTTTGTGAAATTAAAAACAAATGAATGGAATGCTGGAATGGAAGGCTGTTGACTCAAGATAGGCATGGCAGGTGAGATGGAGGTGTTGCATTGTACATAAGGGAGAGATAAGACTGTATGGCTGTTAGGGATGATGCAGTAGAGAGCCTCTGGATGAGGATTAAAAGGATGGAAACCCAAGCAAATGTAGTCGTGGGTGACAACCATTGATTGGCCACCCAGGACAATAGCATAGATGAGCTATTCTGTAGGTAATTAGGAGTTGCCTACAGTTGTCTGATCAGTTACTTTTGTCCTTGTGGGAGACTTCAAATTCCCAGACATAAGCTGGGAATATCATACCGCCACAACAAGTAAGGCTGGGAATCATAAAGCATGTTATAGATCAACTTCTTGACACAAATACTAAGTGTGTCGACTAGGAAAGGAGCCCTCCCAAATCTGTTGTTTGAGAACAGGGAAGGCCTTGTGGGAGATGCAGTAGTAAGGGGCTGTCTTGGCCACAGTGCTTATGAATTACTTGAGTTCAAAATTTTTTAAGTAAGCAGATAAAAAGTCAGTGGAGTCGCCACCCTGGGTTTTAAAAGAGTGTGCTTTAAGCTTCTTGGGGAGCTAGTTAGCAGTGTCCCCTGGGAGTCTACTCTAGAGAATTAAGGGGGGGTCCATGAAAGCTGGTCAGTTTTTGAGAACCACCTTTTAAAAGTCCCAAGATTGAAAGTTAATGGCTTATTCCTACATATGAAAATGCTTTTTACCTCTAATAATCTAGCAAATTATTATATATTCCCAAATTTGATATATGTCTGTGTTCTTCCAAAGCAATAACATTGCAACTCTGTGAGAAATATTGGCATCGTAATTTTACCCGAATACTGTAGTCTTATTCATGCAATTTTGTCTTAGTTGTTGACTCTTTCAAATGAGGCTAAAGCAGAAGGTGGTGGAGGAGTCTAGTATTTGTGTTATCAGTAGGTCTTGTAAGATGGAGTAATTTCTATTACCTTGCTTATGACTGAGATAAGTACGGAATAGATAGATTTGCAGAACAGAGGTGACCGAGTCACTATTTGGAGGCAGAAATGAGTTTGACACGCTAAAGTATTAAAAAAAAAAAAAAAGACAAAGAAATGTAAAACGGCTATTTAGAAATGTAGGTAGTCTTTCATTTTGTCTTTGGAATATTTATGGAGTATATGAAATTGTTGTGAATTGAAGCAGTTGAAATGAAAAGAAGCTTTCATTAGAGGCTTCAAGATGTTTATACCAGAAAAGCCCAATTGATTACAGCTTTAATTTGTGTCAACGTCTTCATCAATAACACTTCTTTATTTGAATATTTGTGCTAAATATAGTAAGCACACCTTAAAAGATGTGCAATGCATGTCATAGGATCAATAAGAGGCATGTAGGATTTCATGAAATAAGGACTGCTTAGCACTTGTTGTTTGCTTTGGAGACATGGCAGTGAATGAAAGAACAGCCCTTTCTGATCCTGTACTCATCTGTACATAGGGAGAGGATAATCTTGTTTTAGATTTGTGCAGGTGTTTTGTTTTTGCTTATATATACAAAATGGCACTTAGTATTTAAATAGCAATTTTCATCTTCAAAGTAATTGTGCAAGCACAAGTAAATTAATTCTTTTAACACCATGGTGAAGTAACTGAAGTTATTCCAGTCTGACAGACATTAAATTGAGAAAGACAAGTATCTTACCTACCACAAGCTATCCAGGAAGCCACTGCAAATTCAGTGTTAGAAGACAGTTTTCTGTGCTCAGAGATAGATTTTTATGTCATATTTACATATGTTTTGTGGCATTTTGAGTCTTTGTGAAGGAAAACAGAAAAGTGTCTTTCATACCTTGTTTTAATTCTCTGTGTATGATAATGTTTATAGAGAATGATGCTGCATTTCAGTATTGCTGCTAGGAGCTTCACAAGGAACTTTGCCAAATCTATTTGAAAAAACCTAACAATGTTTAAGTTATACTCACCGTGTCAAATTCTTTGGAGTGGTCTCAGTACACAAAGAAATGTGGATTACATTGGTTTTGGATCTAGCTTTCAAATCAAGAATTAACAACAACAATAGTAATGAAGGTGTGAAGAGTTGCAGAAGCACAGATGCTCTGAAAGCTTGTGTTAAACATTCCTAGCTGCTTCCATGGTAGCTGTTCAGTATTTGTAGCAGAAAGAAATAAAATGAGTCTTCTATACCTTTTTTGACACTTTTAGAAGTTAGCAAGTAAAATTTCCATTTCTTAATAAATATAGGATGCAAAGAAAAAACTCAGGGATAAATTTGAAGTGTATAAAATGCCAGTCAAGAGACGTGCTTTTCTGGGACACACACACACACGACGCTATTTTATTTTTTTAGTTGTGTACTTATACTACGGGAATCTAAGTTACAGAGCATGCAAACGTAGGAGGTTCAAGTTGGAGAATCAGCTGCTTCATGTTGTGATATGATTGCCTTAAGTGTTCTGAGTGTCAGCTCACTAACAGGCAGAACTATGAGAACACTGCACATTTTCAGTTCGCATGGAATCACTGAATGGCTTGGGTTGGAAGGGACCTTAAAGATCATCTAGTTCCAACCTCCCTGCCATGGGCAGGGACACCTCCCACTTGATGAGGTTGACCAAGGTCCCATCCAGCCTGGTCTTGAAGACTTCCAAGGATGGTGTATCCACAGTTTCTCTGGGCAAATTGATCCAGTGCCAGTTCCACAGGACTACTGGTCGTACTGATATTTTGTTCTGTTTGCATAGTCACAATAATTGTACCATTTAATTCAGTATGAAAATATACACAGTGTAATATATTTCAATGAATTATTTCCTCCTACTATTTAAGCGGAACAGTTTATTAATGTGGTCTCCAAGCAGCATGGTCTTGTCCCGTCTTCAGTTTCTATTGTGTTGTCTTGGCAGCACAATGTCCTTCTGTCATCTCTGCTTTGCCTGGGACAAACTGCGTAGATGTGCTTTTAAGTCCATTGAATATGATGAAATTTTCAGAGAAAGAGGCAACAGGAAAGGCAAATTAAACAAAAGATATCTGTTTCTTTTGCAGCAAAAGAGTCAGTTCTTGGATTTTTTTTTTTTTTTTTTAATATTTTTTTAATTTGCCAGAGTTGCAGCTGTGGAGTTACGTAACCAAAGCATCTAGAGCTCAGATGGAAGATGGTGCTCAGATCTACGAGCTGAGATGGATGGCAGAGATTTCTTTCAGAGTTCAGACTGTTTTAGGTTATCAGATAGTTCCTCAGTGAAAAACATTTTGTTCTTGCTTTTAAAGACACTTGTATCCTGTAGACTAGGATCATATTTAGCTTTTGATGGAAACTAATTCACAAAACAGTTCTTTAAAACTGGGAATTACTTTGTGGAAAACTCTGCAGCTATGTAGCCCTGAATTGCAGAGGCCTCAGAGCATAATGTTATGGATTACACGAACACCTGTTACAAGTTCAGTTGAGGGAGAGGAGAAACACAGGCAAGTGAACTACTGTACTTTACTCTACTCTACTCTATTCATTTCATGTAATTTCAAGGAGCCAACATAATTTAATGTAACTTCAGTTTTTTAATGAGCCAAGTAATTTGGGCTAAATTGCTTTGGGCAAGCCAACCAATCTCTTAAACTTGTGAAGAGCAGTCAGTGCCTCTCCTTCCCAGTATTTTAGTAATGTTAACATTCAGATGTGGAGGGAAAAAGAGAGGGGAAACAGCTCCTCTTCAGCATGGGATGTGGGAGACCTGAATCCACATGTACATTCCAGATTGCAAAGACAGTACTAGTTCAGTGAAAGAGTTGTGGGGGGGGAATCTATTGTTTTTATTTATGGAATTGATTGTACTCTGAGCATGTTAGCCAGTAAACACACCAGGTCCTTCTACTGAAAAAAAAAAAATTAGAAAAAACAACAAAACAACAAAAACATGTACCTCGTGTCTTTAAATTCCTGGGAATTCACTTTTCTTTATTTTCCACCTGAGTGTTCTTTCTTTTTTCCTCCCGCTGATGAGCACCTCTTCTGTGTTGATTAAAAATTCAGTATCAAACGTGCTGTCTCATGTACAATTTCAGTTTTCTGTCTTACGTATACTGACATTTTCTAATTTAAAATAATTAGAAAGTACCTTAAGCTTTTCTGTTCCCATTTGACTTCAGTTTCTCTGTGCTTATTAATCTTAATCACTTCTGATTGCCTTTCACATGCAGCCAGGGGCATCCATTAATATGAATGAAGCATTATTCATATTTTTCTGCTTTTAAAAAAATTATTTGTATGGTTGAGATGACTGAGAATAAAAGAACTGTAAAGCAAACTTAAGTTACGGAGCACATCCATGAACAACGTTTAGAGTGCCCTGGATAGGCAATTGAAGAAGAGGGGACACCTTTTGGAGCTAGTGTGTTAAGTGAGAATAGAGCAGCCTCAAGTGCCTGAAGGAGACAAGCTGTGGCAGCACCTCCAGTTTGTTACAGGTTGCTGATATCATTCTTGTTGCATGGCGACTGCTTTTTTGTAGCTCAGAGAATAAAGCCCTCATTAGTGTAAAGTAGATGATTTTTTTTTTCTGATGATTGGAGAACAGAAACGCTCGTAGGAAGCTGCATGAGTCTACTGCTTGTAAGGAATAATCCTTTACAAGACTTAGAGCTGCCGAGTGAAAGTAGAGAGCAAACAGGAGTTTCTAAGATGTTAAACCCAGATACAGATAAAAATATTGTGAATTGCACAGTAGCAATTTTATGTGTCTTTTCTATCTTGATAGTATTACGATGCATACAATATATTAAGATTTCCCCAAATGGTTAAACAGTAAACTGTTAGCACTGAGATGTATAATGACTTTTTATAACCTCCATTTATCTCTTAGTACTTCATCATGTATCAGTTATGATATTACAGTAGGAAGGAAATAAAAATCTGAAATTCATTTATAGTCTGAAAGCATATTATAATTCAGTGCATTTCCTGACATCTTTAAACATGCTATCTGACTTCTTCAAAATATGACCACAGAACCACGTTTCACTATGTGCAAGTTATAAGATATACATTCCAAATTACCATTGGATAGCAAAGGAGCCGGGTATGTTTATTACAAAATTAATGCATAAGCTTCAGGTGTTTTGTGACTAGTTTGCCAGTTTACGATGACTGAAGTTATTTCCTTTTTTAGAGGACTTAATTTTGATAATTTCCACGGTCCACCAACATTTAACTAAGGTAATTGATATATGTAGCTAACTAAGCTGTATTTTGCACATTTATACTGTCAATTTTGATTGGATGTGCTTTGAAATCTTCAGAGGTCTTGTATGAATGTATGATACCGCTCCACACAGCACAGTCTGTAAATATGTTCTGTATTTGGATAAAATCATGAAAGAGAGCCTTGAGGGAATTCTAATGGTTTGGGGGTTTGATTTTATTTTTAAATGAATGGATCAAATACAGCAATAGAATCGTTATACAAGAAGTATTTGGCCTTCACAAGTGTAATATGTATTCATGGTAATTGATGCATTATGCCTACAAGTGCTTTGAAACATTTAGAAAATACTTCAAAAATTGTTTCTTATCTGACTTTCAGTTCTAAAAATAAACATGGAAACTCTGGCACTTCAGAAAATATATTACTTTACAAACAAATGGATTTTTTGAGAAACAGGCTTCAGATTTGCAAATAGCTTTAGCTTATTTTGTGGTTTTCCTAAGCTTCTGTACATCTGCAAGAAATGAGGCAAATACTCTGCTTCTGGCTAGCTGTGCACAGCTGTTGTTGTACAGGTATTAATATGGCTCCGCAGTCAAGTTGATATTAATGTGATAATTCCTAGGTTATGCAAACAAGCTTGAAGCAGTCATACCCAGCACTGTATGCGTGCCTAATAATATGGGAATGCCTACCCATTCATTTAAAAAATTAAAATATATTTAATTCATGCAACTTGCAACACAGTGCATCATTCACTTTTAAGGTGGGGAATTGTGTCCCAGCTGAGGTGGGAGGCATTCATCTACACAGCTGAAGGGTAGAATCTGAAATAAAGTGAAACCAATGGAACTACCTAGATGAGTTTTGAGTAAGGTAGTTGTTGCTAAAACTTTGTTCCAGAAAAATGGCTCATTTCATGGAAGCACTTAAATGTGTACTTTTGTTGCATTTGTCTTTTAAAATGTAAAGTGATAGTCTGAATCAGGGATTAGACTAAATGGACAAATTGACTGTGGGGCAGACAATACATGTGATTCTATTCCTGTTTTGATGAAACATACTGAAATAAATAGCTTGGCACCATGGGTGAATGGGAAGTGCAAACCAACCCTGAAAGAGGGAGGTATCTCTGGCAATGTGTTTGTACCCCTTCTTTTAGGCCAGTCCTAGCACGCGTGTGGCTGTGTGGTGAACAATGTCAGCCCAGAACTAACCTAGCTAAAAGGAAGAACATTATTTTAAATCTTTGTCAGTTCATGCAGTTCAATATAAAAGTATGGGAGTATTCATGCTCGAAAAAAGGAAAGATGGGAATGTACAGCCAAGGTGCAGAATGATGAGAACCTATTTTGTTTTTCTGTGATCTGTGCTGCTGTGTATTTAAATCAAGTCAGCTGTGCAACTGATTGTCCAGTTGTGCATTTTAATTGCAAAATTAGCCTTCTTCATGTGTTGGATAATTAAAATGAATATGGCTGCCACATCATTGTCTCTTTATGCTTTTGTTTGTGCTGACAGTAAATGCTTTTTGTGTGGTGTCTGTAGTGCATGTCCCTGTTTAAGCATTCTTGATGCCTACTGTACATTAAAGAATATGGAGAATAAGGAAAACTTGAAATAGAAGTGAATAAGGAACAGCAGGTGGCCATAACCAGAACCAATGCAAATTTTTGTGCCAGGCACTGGTTGTATTGTGCAAATGCACAAGTACTGGATGGTTTGCTTAATTAACAGGTCTTTCTGATTTCCTTAGTCACCCTTTTAGAAATGGGTTCATTTCCTATTTATGTACTATTTATGTCACTTTTACATACTTTTTTTTTTTTTTTTCTGGGAGTTATCACAGTTTCTGAGTAGAGAAAATTAAGCAATTCAGCAATTTTTTAAGGTTCTGTATACAAATTAACACAGTGAGAAAGGCTGAATTTACTTTCACTTGGATGTGAAGAATAAGGTGAACAATACAATTGGTTTTCCATGAGGCTTACAGTTAACTTAAGGCTTAAGTTATATTGAAGAGGGAATAGGTAAAAGGAATGGAGAATTTATTGATTTGATTATCGTATATCTAAAAAAGCAATTTTCACTAGCCTTTATCCTTAGAAGGCTGTAAAAATCATTGGATATCAATGTACACTGACAATTTGGGTTCATCTGTACTGTACTTTTTTGGCAGTCTTCCAGCTGATAGCCCAGTATCACATCCCACTCCCCTGAGATCAGCCAACCTGTGTACCTCTTTGCTGTGTGTGGTCCTGGGGTAAGAGTGTCCAGGTGTCATGTCCTTGCTTTAATTTTGATGGATAATTGGGATCAGACTATTTGTAGTGAAATGCCCAGCACTAGCCAAGTGTACTTGGTATATCTACATGTTAATACTTCATTAGGTGTCAACCTGGAGAATATAGGTATCTTCTAGGGAAAAGATGCAGAAAACTTTATTGCAAAATTATGCAGTTGATGTTTTTGAGTGTCTGCTGAAGGCACAACTGAGCTATATTTTAAAAAGATTACCTGAAATTCTCTTCCAAGGCCAGTGAGCATAAGACTAAAGTGGTGCTTGAGCTACCAGCCCAGCAACATGCCTATCTATAATTTATCATGGCTTAACAGTGCTAAATCTGAAGTTGTGAGTGAGGCCACCTACTGTTAGTGCAGTCAGAGACTTGGAAGCTGGTTTGGGTTTTAATGATGGAGAATCACCTGGGAAACTGACAGTTGTGCGGAGTTATATGCTGAAGGATGAAGAACATGAGGTCTGTATGAACAATCAATGATCTGGTCCCTGAATGTCAGAGTCCTCCTCAGTACATATTTCTGTGATGTGTTGGGTTTAGTTTTATTATAAGGAAGCAGCATGGCATGCTGTGATGTGGATTTTGAGTGCTAGAACTCATCTGGTATTGTGGTTTTCTGTTTCTGGGTGCCCATTAGTTGTTGACATGCTGAGAATACATGTTCCTGGTACGTTATTGATTTCTTCATTCTGTCCTTCCTGGCATAACTAAAATGACCGCTGTGTGGAGGGAACATGTGCAGGAAGTTTTCAGAGCCGTCTTCTTGCTGTGTGGATGGATACTGCATGGTGATGGGTACTGCCTAAGCCTCTTCCCTTCTGTAGACCCTTGTCTCCATTTCATCTGTGCTGCCTTCTGCTGCAGTGATGCCTTTAATTCCACTCGACCAAAATGACAACTTTGCCAGGAAAATGTCTGAAAACAGTACTGCCACAGCAAGAATTTAGTTTATTACATTTATCGTATATGTTAATGTGTTAATGTATGACAATTCCTCCTTTCTCTTACATAAAGAGAGAGACACATCTTTGAAATTTGAGGGTGATTTTCTTTAGATCAGCCCCTATCCTGAAAGTAGTGATGTAAGGAGGGACTTGGGACATTTTAATAGCGATGATTTTAAGACAATCTCTCGGTAAATCTGTCTTGCAAGTCTCTGTAAAGTGCTTTTCATTATTCTCTCAGGTATATATATTCCCTCCATTGTAACTCAAAGCAGATGTTGAATGTACTTCAATGTCCAGACTAGTTGTGAAACATTGCTCTTCTAAATAGCTGTTTCATTGTCACATTATAAGGTGTTAGGCAAGAAGTAAACTGGGTTTATGACCCAGTTGTCCCTGAAAAGCCTTCCATAGCCGGAGGGCTGCTGACTTGCTTGCATAGGGAGTGGAAGGCTAGCACCTTACATGTGTGCAGAAGGGATTGATTGAAGACAGATCATCTGTTCTATTTGTTACATTAAAAATATGCAAGTTCCTAAAGACTGCGGTATTGGGAATCTGTTTAGACACTGCACATTAATTTCAGAGAATCTCCAACTGTAAACAAATGAGTCAAGCAAGAAATGTGTGCACATTTAGACACCTGGTGTAAGGGGTGGGTGGAATACAATGTCCATTTGACACATTATACTACTTCAAACTGCTGCTGTTTTTACTTTCTGACCTATGTCTTGTAACCTGCATATAAATCTTGACTTTAATTGTAAATAAACCATACTTAATTCAAACAAAGATTCTTAAGTAGCTTTGCTTATTGGAAATATAAAAAATGGCCACACAGAATTTGTAGTATACATGATTGGTAAGAGAAATTTCTCATCAGTAGTTGTTTTTCTGTTTTCTTCTGAACAATGTTGATTTCTTTTCAGCAGGATTTTCTATTCAATTCTCCTTTCAAGTCAGGCTGTTTTTTCCTTGATGAAAAATGCTGTGCTGGAAAGTGGTTGCTGTTTTCTGATTGGTTTGGGAAATTGATATTTCAATTCAGCATCCTGCTTGAAAGATACACATTGATTTCCTAAGAAATGTACAGCACAAAGATGCATGCTATCCTCTGACAGTACTCCTTGGTGCTTCTGTTTTGCAAGAGAATATTTTAACATTCAGGAACTGTTAACCTAACATAAAGAGTGGATGCTTCTGGGATTCTCTCCTAATTAATTCTCACCTAATTAATATCTGGTCCAAATACCAACAAGCCATATTTTTTTCATGTATATAAAAAGACTTATTGACCCATGGGAATTGAATGCACACCCTAGAGATTTGAACACTGGGTAAATATGGAAGTAATGTATTTCTACAGGCAATTGAGAAGACAATAGAAGAAACAGCAGCAATTTTAAAGACTTATTCAGAAAGTTTTAGAACTTGTGATTCTTGTTTAGAATAAATGGACTTACATTCAGTCTTATTCACTGTATTGCAAAAAGCAGAAACACAAACTAGTGTGACCATGTTTCCTTTCTGGTTTGTATTCTTTTAATTAGCAGTGTATCAAAGAGCCAAACAAATGCAAACAAATTTTTAGAAATTTCACAGATCCCTCTTCTTCCCCAAGGGTTTTTTGACTGAGAACTCTGGGATTAGAAATCTCTGTCAGTTCCTGAGAAATCTCTGTCAGTTCCTAAATCTTACCGGTGCCTCCGGTTACAGTAGTGCTGTGTTCCTTCTCTCTCAGTAGCAAATCTAATGACTGTGTTTAGTTGATGAATACCTTTCTCATCTGATCTGTTACAGTATGGTTTTTAGCTCTTGCCTTGCAATATGTAAGGCAAGATGTAATCTGTGCCATCACTTCTCCTGCCAATGCAGCCAAAAAGAAATTGTCCCTTCCACTGTCTTTTCCAATTCACTTTTCTCTAAGAAATGTGCATTTTTTCATTCAGCTCTAAGGAAAAAAAAAAGGGAAAAAGTTGAGGTCAGTAATTTCAGTACTGTGCAAAATACGGAGCTCTGAAACTGCTGAATAGATTGTGGGTTTCGCTTCCTGCAGCTTTCAGTCTGATTGCTTGCTGGCTACATTAGGACATGTTGATGTTGTGTCTGTATAATTGCAGCTTGGATGTTCTGCTTTTTTGGAAGGAAAAAACCAACAAGATCAGTGTTTGTGTGGGAAATGTGCGTTGTGTAGAAAAAATAGAACAATGGAAAATAGGAAGCAACCAAGCAAACTTTTTAGCATGGAGGGTTGATCATTCTTGGTCTGTGCTCTGCAGCTGGAGTTAGGCCCTAGGATAAGTATGCGATGCTAATGCTAATTTTCAGCTACTTACTAACACCTAACTTAATATTACATAAACTTGTGGTGGTGTTGTTCTTGTTCTTGCTCCTTTAAGCAATTGAGTAATCATTTAACTACTTCTGAAGTGGCAGAGAAATGCTGTGGAAGCTGAGAAAATTCACAGCAAAAACAACTCTAGTGAGCTAATGCAAGAGAACTGAAGATAAATTTGGGCATAAGTGATCAGAGCCCAAATACAGAGCTGAACACAAACCTGCTTAGCTGTGCTGAAACTTAAGCATGATGTGGACTATGAATTCCAAGTGACCTGGGACATCTCCAGAATGATAAAACTGTGTTTTTATAGTTCTAGCCCCATATTGTGTCCCTGCTATTATCTGTAGATAATACCCACCTACACCTTCCCCCCCTCCCACCCCTGTCCCATAGTTATTGCAGCATAAATTTCTCTGTTTTTTCTTACAGGGAAAGGAAGGAGAACTGTGTCTTTTTTTTTCTTTTTTTTTTTTTTTCTTTTCTTTTTTTTTTTTTTTTTCAAACTTAGACTCTGCTATATGACAATATATTTTTTATTCCTCTTTCTTAATAACAGCTCTTGTAGTATAAATGCATTATGTGCAGTTGAGCAAGGGTGGGTGGGTGAGAAGGGAGAACTTTGTAGCTGCCTATCTGTGGGGATAATTAGGAAGGTGTAGGCACTACAGGGGATATTTGTGCTGTCTGAAGAAGGTATTTTATGTTACCAGTGCAGCAGGGATTCCAGACCTACTTGCTTTTAGTGAGCACCACACAGGGAGCAAAGGCACACAGTGCAGGTGTTTAAGTTATTTGTCTGCAGTTAGATGAATGAATTTCTTCCTAAGATTCAAAAACCAGCAGTTATTTAAACCAGTTATTTGTCTTCTGGCAAAATAAATAAACAAAAAGCACAACAAAACTCTAATATACTATCATTAGTAAAACTTTAATGTTTGTAGATGGAGGAGAATGCAGCTGGATTATGATCACAAAATCTTGGAGCTGTTTGATTCCCGTTCCTCACAGCATTCCTTGGCAACATGAAATTTAGTTATGACTTCTCTACCTTATTTCTTCTCGAATCTTGAATCTTTTTATTGCCTGAAATAGTTCTCACCAAGAAATGCTAGTGAGACCTCCAGGGTTTTAAAAGGGGTATTCCTGAATTTTCTGCATTATTTACAATAAAATTTGGGAAGTTTTTCCTTTTTTATGATTTTCCTGACCAATATTGTTGTGGAGATTTTGTGTTTATTTACCTTCCAAACCTCATAATGTGTAGAATTTTTCAGCTCCACAATAGAACTATGGATACTTTTTTATCACTGACCTACAGTGATAAGATAATCAGTCAAGAGTGGATTGATGTTTTTTTTCTGGAATTCATTCTTTCCAAAGATATTCATTTGTAAAAACAATCTCTGAAATATATCTGCCATACACAGTATTTCTGTCATGGCTTTGCTGTAGGCAGTTTCCTACTGGTGTAGTATAACATCATACCTATAGCAGAATAAGCTAAAGGTGTAGTGCCGAATGCTTGTATTTTTGATTGTCTCCTATGGAGTGCAAAAGCTCCCCTGTGAAGAATGCAGATTTCTGTGAAGAACTGATAAAACTATGAGTATTATTGGATAACAAATACAAAGCTCCTGAAATCTAAATCTTCCATTGCTTGTCTGGCACATTTATTAATTTCTTTTTTAATTGTGATACGCTGAACTAGAAGAAAACTTAGAAACAATAAATACTCAATGACACAAGAAGCAATCTTGGTTGATGTATTTGTGTTCTTTTACCAGAATCTGGTTCTGCAATTACTGCTTCCTGTATTGGTTTGGGAAACTCTACAACGCCTCCACCTGGGCAAGCAGGAAAACCAGTACCAGGATACAATGGTAAGACTGTGCTAAAAGTATGCTGCTATAAAAGGGTATTGCTTATATTCCTGTGTAAGAGCACTTTAATCTAAGACTTCATAGGGAAAGCAAATTCCAGTCTTGCTAACACATTTTCCTCCTTCTTGTAATAGGAAGCTGCCTTTTTTGTGTTGTGGAATGTGACTGTGCTTAAGAAATTCAGGGTACTTCTCCAAAACGTTGAGAAACTACTCCTACTTTTCTTATATAAAAGGGCTACCACATACTTATAAAGTGGATATAACAAAGATATGAAAAAACTACTGTGCTTTAAGGCTTTATCTACAATTGCACAGAATTAAATTAAAAGCAGCAGTAAAACTGTATTGGCACAGCGGGAGGAAAAATGTTAGTCATAACCATCAACAGAAGAGGAAATGATAACTAGACAAATAATTGCTGCTGTAACTTGCACTTGGAATGTTTTTCATACCTGTATTTTCAATTTTCAGAGCCTAAATAGTTTTGTTTTGGAAGATGTACATCAAATAACTGTGTCTCAGAGACTTATTGATTAGATTTTCTTTTGGTGCTACAGTTTTGTATGAGAAGTATCCTGAAGTGCACAAAGGGAATTCTTAGTGTGACATCTGTGTCTTCCACAAAGGTGTCACTAATGAACTAACAAGCAACCTGGCAAGGATATGAACTCTTCCCCTGCCTCTTCCCCTTCCCCCTTCCCCTCCCCTCCCCTCCCCTCCCCTGTTGATGTTAAGCACATTATCTTTGAGTACTTGTAGAGCATTTTTATTTCCAGATCGGAAAATGGTAGGTTATGAACCAGCAGTAAAAGGGAGAGCGCTCATTGTCTGGAAGCTATTTGTTTGTAGAGCGTATAGCTACAGATTAAGAATGCAAAAATATTTTCATACTTGGGAAGCCTGATCTTAACACAGTTCTAAAGAGTTACTTGAAGTCCAAATAATAATTACATTTCTTAAAGATCAAACTGTCCTCAGAAAAGGTTCTCACATTCTTGGGCAGAAAAAGCTTAGCCATTTTTTCTCCTAAGTGATGGAAGAAATGGAAATGAACATTAAAGAAAATATGTGCAGCTGTTCTGGGTTCTAGCACTTACAGAAAGAAGACAAACGTTAGTTTAAAAACAGCATTAAAACCAAGCTGTGAAGTTCGTCTACAATTGTAATAAATAGGGAAGAGTGGAAAAAGGTATGACACATGCTAGAAAATGTCCTGCCCCAAGATATATGAGTAGCAAGAATATAAAAATTACACTTGAATTTTCTGAAACATGGCACCGAGTGTAAGTAAGGAATTCCTTCAAACAGAACAGAGGAAATATCTTAAACATGCAATAAGAAAAGAAAAATAAAATGAACACTGAAATACACTAAAGATTTAGGAAAGAACTGTATCTTTTTTGCTTATTGGTTTGAGGCCAATTATGTCCTGTAATGCAGCCATTCATTAAGTAGTGGATCTTCTGAAATTACTCTGTGCAGACAGCTGTCTTGCTGTCACCCACATCTGTTTTGATGTTTTGGCTGCTGTTACTGTATTAATTAGAAGAGTTTCTTATGCCTTATGCATTAGAAGATAGATTTTGTATTCTTAGATTATACAACTGGTAGTGATTTTTGGACATTGCTAAAGTTTTGTTTTATTTATGCTATGATGTAAATAGAAAGTTAAAAAGTCTACTTAAGTAGACTTCTTTCCTGTCATACTGCTGAAATAAATTTATTTCTTTGAATCTTTTTAGATAATTTCATTGCATTGTTCACAAACTGAAGCAAGTCCTACATTTAGAAGTACTGTCAGTTCATCAGTAATTCAGGAATAAGCAGTGTAGTAACCACCTTCCCCTGATTTTTGTATATTGAAATACTCTGCTTGCAAGGAGAATAAATGCTGGAATTCCTACCCTAATAGAATAAACTGTTTACATTTTACTTTAATATAATAAAAACAGGAAAAATAAGCTAGGTGTAAGGGAAACATTGAAAGATACAGGTGAGTGGGTCTTTGTCTTTCTGTGTTCTAAGTCTAAATTCTCCAAATATAACATTACCATCTTCTCACAACATCTAAAAAGATAAAAGATCCCAAGTCACTGAATTGTAAAACCGGTGTGGTTGACTTGCCTGTGTCTGTGTGGTGAGCTGTTGCTTTTAGCAGGCTCTTCAGTCACTTAAAAAATATCATTCTCTGTGAAGGAGTGGTTTCATCCTGAACTAGTAAATTACAGACTTTTCTGTTCTTTGGACAAATAATATATGATATTACTCATAAGACTCTTAACGGGGATTTAGTGAGAAGTCTATCCTCCTCTTTTCCCCATTTCCTCTGTAACTTTTTAATACAGAATGTAAGATTATTTGTATTAGTTTAATTCCAGCTGAACATAGCTTTCTTTGCTTGGGCAGACTTCAAAAGGCATGTTTTTAAATCCATGTCAGCTTAGTCTGTCAAAACCATTCGTCCCTGTTTTTCCATGGTTTAGTCATTTCATTTTGTTCAATTCCATTTATCATAGGCCAAGTTGATACTCTAGTTAAGAAGTACTGTGGCCTATCTACCATTCTTCCTTATCCCTATGCCTTCAGATGAAAAGGGTGGTTGTAGTGGATTTCCCAGCTGACTGCCCTGAGGAGGCTATTTCAGGTGGTTTTCCTCAGAAGCCTACATACTTCATACCAAGATGCAATCTGAAGGTGATGGGTCATTGTCATCTGGGAAAAAGTCTTCTCTTCAAAGGTCTGGATTTTTTGGTGTTCTCTAGCATAATGCTGCTGTACAGTTTTGGGTAATTCAGAAGTTAAATTACATCTTTGTGTTAGACTAGAATAACCTTGTCAGTTGGGGACCATCTTTCTGAGTCTCCTGAGAGCCTTTGAAAGCCAGGCACATTTATCTACTGCTAATAGCACTTCTCACATCATCTAGATGAGCCTCCAGTAATCTTAGTTATGTTATCTGAACACTTTTTCTCATAATATATCTGAAAAATCCTTCATTATTTGCAAGCTTAGAATTTCCAATATGAAGGTGTCTTTTAATTCTCAGTTCTATGTTTTTTCCCTTTTTGACTTTGTGCTGTCTAATCCCAGAGCACAAGTATTATTTGAGACTTTTAGGACTTAAGGCTGAATGTTAATGTCATAGGGTTATCGAGTTTTGTACTCTCAAATTACTTAATACCTTTAGTTGCTTGGTGTATTGCCATTCTCAACTGTGACATAAATTGATATCCGTGAATGAAGACACTGTCTTCCACTCTTCCACCTTAAAATACTCTACTTAACAGGAGTTCTCTTCTTGTATTATTATTATTTATTTATTTATTTTTTTTTTTTTACAGTGATGATTCTGGATGAAAATAAGGAACCAGTGAAGACGAAGACTTTAGGAAATATTGTGGTAAAGTAAGCAAACTAAGTATTTTCTGAAACTTCTGCCTCTTTCGTGCCTAACTGTTGCCATAATAAAACTTAGGTTTGTAATCAGTGGATAGACAAAGGTATTTGGAAAGAAAATTGCCCCTAGCTGCCATAGGCATTCAGCTAGGATGGAAGAAATCACCTTGCAGATGTGCTTATGTCTCTTTGCTGTCTGTAGGGGTGACACAGACAGTTTAGAATAGGTGCTTAGCACTAGCTACCTACAGCTACGCGAAATTAATTTCATTCTTAGCAATTCTCTGCCAAATGAGATGAATTATATCTACAAACAGGTGGATAACATTTCTGAGTCATAACTATCTTGGTATTTACATGCCTGTCAGAAGTGGATATTGTCACATTAAGAGATATGTTGGGGCTATTCTCAAAGTTTTAAAGCCAAGATTTATCTTCCCTAACACTGCCCTATATTTAAGCCTTTTTCTTAAGGGATTGCGAGGGTGTTTATGTATTGATTTGTTGTTTTATCTCTCCCAGCATGATTTTTGCTGCAGCCAAATAAACTGATAGGGAAATAGTGGGGAGATTTTCCTCCTTATTTTCCTCCCGTCCCTTTTCCCCTTTTCCCCTTCTTTCTTTTCTTCCTTTTTTTCATTGGATCACTCAGTGAATAGTGTCCCTGTACCATTGCTATTATATCGTCATGTTCTTATTTATTATAATATCCATTCTGAAATTGGGGAAAGAGTAGTAAGGGCAAAATTACAATGTTTCAAAAAAAAGTCGTTATGAAACATTAATTGTTAACCCATCTTTCTGTTCTGTGTCTTTTCTGATGATCTTTCAAGATGCTCTTAAAATTCATCCTGCAGCCTAACTATAAAATGCAAACAAAACAAAACAAAAAAAAGACAAAGCTTTTGATGAGCTTTAGAAGACCAGTTCTGGGTGTTTTTAACATGTCCAATGTTTGAATCTATAGACTGTTACGAGAAGTTGGTTTTAGGATATTATGGTTTGGAGTGTCTTAATTTTGTTCCAGGTTTCATTCGAATAAGTAACAATTTCTTGACAGTGTTTAGTTGGTTATTGTGTTCATAAAAATCTGTGGCTGTTAGGTTAAGACATCACGTTTTCTATCTTCTGCTGCACTCAGCTCAATTGTTGTTTAGCTGTAAAACTTTTTTTCCTTAATTTTTAGATTAGGACTAGTTTGCATAAAACCCTCCTGCAAAGGAAGCCTTTCCTTTCATCATTTCTTTACCTCTCTACTCATACAAATCCCTTAAAAATAGTGGTGATGATCCTTGTTTCTAGCAGGGTTTGTTTATCAACCCAGGATCCTCAGGCATCTTGAAGTGATGAAGTGGGAGAATTGGGATAGTTTTGACTCTTCTTCTGTCGTACAGTCAGCAGCAAAATATGGTCCACTGCTTTAGAAAAACAAATCAAAACACGACAAAACACAGGTATTTGCTTTATCTGCAGCATACGGGAATTGAGAAATACTCTTCAGTATTTCTGGGAATGGAGTATGACCACACACTGCCTACAATACAAGCTGTGCAAAAGTGGTATGATGCAGCTCTTGGTTATTTTTAGGCTAGTCTAACTGCTGATAAGGACTGTTGGGGGCTGCTTGAGGCCTGCAGTGCTCGTAAGTATAGTATTTAAAATAGCTGTTCATGCAATAGAGTTTTGAAATTTAATTTTATCCTGCAGGAGTCTAATAGTTTAGAAAGGTCGTTCTTACACGCTCCATCTCCCAGCACCAAGTATGTTATTTTATTTTTTCATACCTACCAGATGTTTTTTCATATAATCATCATCTTTGTGTCCTTTGGAAAGATTCTTTTTAGTGAGGAGAACTCTCACAGCGGATAATTTACCTGGACATGCAGCAATATTTTTGACTTCACAAGTCTTTCAGGGTAGAGTAATCAAATGCAGTGTCACAACATTTATGATGAAAGGGCAAAGGAAAACGAAGATTACTGCAGCTCATGAGAGTGGGTTTATATGAATTGTTTCCACATTTATGTTTTTTTCAGCTAGAATCTTTGGACGTGAAGAATAATTAACCAAGAATTCATTCTGAAGTGAAAATCATTGCGCCAGGGGAGTTTTAGGTTAGATGTTAGGAAGAGCTTCTTTACTGAAAGGGTTGTGAGGCATTGGAACAGGCTGCCCAGGGAGGTGGTGGAGTCACCATCCCTGGAAGTCTTCAAAAGACGTTTAGATGTAGAGCTTAGGGATATGGTTTAGTGGGGACTGTTAGTGTTAGGTTAGAGATTGGACTCGATGATCTTGAGGTCTCTTCCAACCTAGAAATTCTGTGATTCTGTGATTCTGTGATTCATAGCAACAATGACCTCCACATCCTTTAGCAAGACCAGTCTGATTTAGTGACACACTTGTGCTCGCTTTGTTCTGACCTGCCTATAATTAATACAAAATGGAGAAACTGTGTGTGTGTGTGTGTATGTGTAATTGTGATTAGCAATGAGAAATTTCAAAGGAATGTTAGCAAAGAGAAATACTATTTAAATTCCAATGCAGTGGGAATTTCAATTTTGCTCTTTTTCGTTATGAACATTGCAAACCTGTTATTTTTATTTAATGAGACCATTGTCAGCATTGTCTCATTCTTTACGTTTGTTCATGAAAGAAAGAGGACTACGTTTGCCATATATTCATTCTATCCAGGTAGTAATGTCTACCAGTAAATTTCCCTCTAGATCCTTTTAGGAATGTCCATAACCATGTTACACTTCCTCTAGTGTTTTGTTTCGTTAATTTTGTGCCACTGTAATGGGGCTTTATGTGATAAGTATTTAAAAATTACTTTTACTGGTCTCCACTGCATAGAATCACATAAGCATTTCCATTCCATATTCAGAAAGAGGAGAGACAATGCATTATACGTTCAGCGATCCTGAAATGTGTTTGTAAGTTGGAGTGGTGGACAACTGATAAGTGTTAGTTTTTTAACTAAGTGATTAGTTAAATTGCATTTAAGAATAGAACATCCTGAGTTGGAAGGGACCCACAAGGATCATCAAGTCCAACTCCTGCGTCCCCAAAGGATCACCCCCAAAAAACAAAAATCAGATCATGTGTCTGAGAACATTCTCCAAACACTTCTTGCTGCAGAGATGAAATGTTGCTTGTAGAACCGTTTAAAGAAAGTGTGTCATCCTACATAGACTACTCGCAATACATTCTTGTAATTAACAGCCATACACCTAAGTACAATTTGCTAAATTTATAAAACCTAGAAAGCAGTGCCTTACAAATAAGCTATTGGAACAACTTTCATAGGAATATGGTGTTTTTTTATTGACACCACAAACGTGGATTGTAAATAAATGCTTATTTTACCAAACATTACAGGCTTGAGGTAGAATTTAGTAGATGATATCCTTTAGGCTGTGTTGTATGGGAGGTCATTTTAGATAATTGTTTTTTTTTTTTTTTGTTCTTATTATTTTTATTTTTTTTTATCAGCTCTGTCTTTTCCCTTTACAAGTGAAACAATGAGTACAACTTTCAATGTGTGAGCAATTTGTCCAAAAATGAGCTGAATACATGTGGGTAGCATTTGAACTTTTTTACTTTTAACTCTTTCCAGGCATTTTAACATTTTTTGATGCTTTTCCTCTTTCCCATCAAACTAGATTATTTTTTCCTGCAAAATACACACTGAAACCAACTGCTTCTGTGACATTTTTCAATTAACTAAAGGGACATTTCATGCAGAATCATAAATTCTCGAGATCCTCTCTTCTCTCACCTCTTCTCCACCTTTTTTCAAGTCCTGTTGTTCTTTGTGCCTGAAAAAGCTTGAAGATTGGAGATGGTTTTCAAATTGCAATCACAAAAAATTTTTTTGAAGAGCGTTGTTTACATACAGCACTACACAAATAATGAGTAATAATATAGCTGCCAATCAGGATGACTTAATTCCAGTCACAGGCCTACCTCGTGTAACCATGGCTGATATTTGCTTTGCCTGGCAGTAATGAACGGCCTGTGACTGCCATTGTCTACCATAAAATGAATAAATGAAGGGATGACTTTTCTCCTTTCTGAAACTCAGAAAAGTAGTACCTGTAATAGTTTTGACTTTCAGCTGTACTTTCAGAAAGCTGTTTTTTTTTTTCCCTCTAAATAATCTTTTGAGGTCTGTGTCAATAATTTGTTCCAGCAGCAAGAAATCTTGCATCATTATGCCAAGTGGCATCCTGAAAGGATGTGACACAGTCAGCTTTTCCCAGGCAGTGTTACAGGTGGGTTGACCACTGTTGCATGAAAAACAAATGAACTATGAAACAATGCTCAAAAAACAGGTAATGATTGTAGTTTCAAATTGGCTATTAGAAAATGGTTATCATACTTCAGAGGTTTTTGCGATGTTGCCAAGCTCACCTAATCTTAATATCTCACTTTGTAATAAAATTACCTTTTTTTTTTTTTTTAATAAAATGTAACCAGAGTGTTACATTTCAGTCTTCTCTCTCCTTTCACATCATTATGATCCAGCGCTTCTCCCTTTAGAATTCATGGCAGTGTTCCCGTGCACAGCAGTGGGACGGAGATACTTTTGGCTCGGGGTTATTTGATCCTGATGTCTTGGCAAAATTCCAGTATGCTGAATTATTTTCTGGCAAGCTGAATTCCACCTTTATTAATTTTATTAGCAATTTGTGTTTTCCCAGCACCTACAAATTGTAGTCAGTTGTGATCCTAAGCACTTTGTTACCACTAAAGAATTGCTTGTGCCCATCACTGTTCAATTATTTTGCCCGAAAGACTGACACATAGAAGATGACATTTGTTTTTTGCTTAGGAGGTGGAATGGAGTCCTAACTGCAAGTAGTGTTTTAGAGAAGACAAAGGAGGGGTATTTTCAGATTGTGTCTGTTTTTCAGATGTGTTGTGCTGTGGAAATACCTGTGGTAGCCAGTAGTTTAGCAGCCTGGTTTCCATAGACTGAGGAAGATTATTTCTCTTGCTTCTCAGCAATATGCACTGTGGATATCATTGCAATTTTTTCCTTTAAACAAAACAAACTAACCAACCAAGCAAGCAAAAACATTGGGAGCAGGGATTATATTTTTGATGATATGTTACGTAGTTCTTGGTTTAGATTTCTAAACAATTGCAGTTACAGAAAGCAAAATGTCTTCCTGGTTTCTGCAATAAAATTAGCTCTTCTATTTAATGGCTAAGTGGAAACCACTGAATAGAGCCTTGGTGAATTTATTAAGGATTTTGTCAATATGAACTGTCCTTTCTCTCCCATCACAAGAATGCTTCAGATTGTTAAATAAACTGAAAGTTCAAAATCTGCAATGATTCAGGCCATTATGAACTATTAGCAACCAGGCAACAACCATAGTAACTACCACTCTTGGGTGATTTTTCTTAAATCTGAAGAAGAGGTTTTTCATTTAAACGCATACACACACAAACACGGGGATTGATATATTGCTTTTCTAATGTATTTATTTCAAGGCAAATACTCTGACATGTTTATGTATCACAAGGGTGCTTACTAAGCTGGTAGGTCTCATGAATTCTTGCCAGAGGGGCAGAAGCCAGCCAGATCTCCTGAAGCCTGGGTGCCTAACTGGGAAGTGTCTGGCATTTGTGGCCTTGCCTTAACCATACCTTCAAGGAATGTGACTTATAGGATGTGTTGAGACAAAACGCTTAGAATAACAGTAGTATTTATAGTAGTGTATTCTGTTATGCTACTTGAGCTGAATTAGCTTGGAGACACCTGGCATTGTAAAAAGTTGTGAATTTAAATCATTGCTAGATGATGTGGCCTTTTGAGTATAACTCTTACTATTTATACCTTATTTAGATAAAAATAAATGAATATATATATATATATATAACTTTAGAAATGCACATGTAGTAACAGATCTGTTCCTGGGACCTGAACATCGTAGAGACTTGTAATGATATCAGTGTTGCTGCCATACAGAGTGGTGTTACGCTGCTAGAGATGTTGCCTTTTGGGCTCATAGGGACCAGTGTTGGGCTCATAGAGATCAGTGTTAAAAAATAAAATGCCATGGATAAAGATTTGTTTGTAAGGAATGCAGGCATATGCATTCTGTAGGAAGCATTTACAGTTTTACCAGTATGAATATGCTTCCTTGCCTGATCATTCTCTCTCTGTTACTAGGGTTAAGCTTTATGAAATTTGTGTTGGATGTTCTGTGCCTGAATATGTATCTTTTAGGGTTAAACACAGCTTCCTGCCTTTGAAAGACAAAAATGACCACTTCTCTGTTAGCTGAGTCTTGTCTAGCTTTTCCTGTTCTGGCAGATAGGTGCAATGTCCTGTCTTTTGTCATGTTCCTGTCCTTGACTGAAGAATGGATATATATGGATATATAGTATGAATTGAAAATTCAACTAATAAATCATTCCATAATTTTTCAGCTTCACTTCTTAAAATATATATATATATATAACTCCAGTTATTTTAAAAAGTTTTTAAATTGACTTTTTATCAATATACTTTCAAATAATTCACAAAATAATTCCAATAATATTATGTAGAGTTAAAAGAAGGAAAACATTTTTATTCAGATTATTGTGACTGAAATTGTTAAATCTTTTTACAGAAACTGAAGATTTGTGTGCCTGATGATTTGTTTGCCTATACATGAGCTTGTACATGTTAGATAAATAGATATCTATAATAATGAATTTGTCTGAATCATAGCATATATGCACACATTTCTGAGAGATACTTAATTCATCAAAATGTTGGAAGCTGAATGCTGATGACATATTTATAGTGTAGTATGTAGTGCTTGCTAGACCAAACATCATTTTGTTGTATATTAGACACACTTGTGTTATATACAAGGCAAGGACTGGATACGGTACAGAGACACATGTGATCACAACAAATGCACAGTCTTGTTGATCTGTTATCAACATATTATTAAACAAAACTGTTTTCTTATTCCTAGTCAATGACTGCTATCTGAATATAAAGTGTGAATGGAGAGCATGAGCTGTACTTGTTATATCTGTGTTTCTAACTACTTCACTCTGCTCTTTTTAATTTAAGGTTGCCTTTGCCTCCTGGAGCATTCTCAGGACTTTGGGAAAATCAGGAAACATTCCAGAAGTTGTACTTCCAAAAATTTCCAGTAAGAATTACAAAATATATAAACTTTTGGAAATCTCGCAGCAGTGAATGCCATGAATTTTCAATTGGGTAGCATAAAAAAATTGTATCTTATTTTAATGGGAAATATTTTGATACACTTCTTATGGGCTGAAAAGCATTTCAAGTTAAACATTTCTTCATACATACTTCCAGCTTTTGGTCACATTGATTTTTTTCAGATCTGAAACAAAAGAAGTAAACCTTCTGTAAAGAAAGTTTAAAGATTCTGAACCTAAAAGTTGTTTTATGTCATTTGGTCTAATAAAGATAAAAGCATTGATTCATTTCAAGCTTAGACTGGAATAACTTCAAATCCACTACTATTGACATGTAGTCATTCTAGTTTAGCATCAGTCCAAAATACACACTTGTCTACCATATGTGTATATATGTAGGAGGCTCCTTACTGAATTGTCCTTGTCAGATGAACTATCTAGGGACTCGTGTCCTCCTTTCTGCCTAGAAATAGATGGACTGGTCCAGATAGACTGCCCAGAATTGAAGGTTTGGTCCAATAAAAGTAAATGAGTGAACTGAGCAGGCAGATTATTTTCTTTGCGCACTGGCATGATAGTGGTGTATGAATGGATCCAGCAAATGGATATCGTAAGGGTCAATTTGACAACTGTCATTGTATTGTAACAATTCCACTCTTCTTGTGTAGATTCAGGCAACATCCTTCTCCAAGCTGTCAGGGATTAAAGTAGGCAGAGTGGAAAAAATCCAGGCTTATGTGTTCGTTGTCTTCTGCTCTGTCTTAATAAAGACTGAAAAAAACTTCTGAAAAAGGAGCTCCAAGGTATATGATGATATAAGAACAGTGAAAAAAATAGAATTAAATCTTTTTGGCACCACCAATTTACTTCATTTGACACAATCAGTTTTGTGTGTTGGCTTCCTGGGAAATGGATGGATCTTTCTGATACTCTTCCCTGAGTTTATTTGCATTTTTGGTTATGTTGTTTTTAGGGATATTACGATACTATGGATGCAGGTTATATGGATGAAGATGGCTATTTATATGTCCTGTCTCGAGCTGATGACGTGATCAATATTGCGGGACACAGACTTTCAGCAGGTGCAATTGAAGAGGTAAGCTCTGCCTGACAGTAAAATAGAAGAGTGAAATATGAATAAAGCAACCTGAGTTCATGAAGACTAAAAATCTCACAAAAATCATTTTTCATTCTGCTTATCTTGATTGCATTTGCATTGGTACTTTTAGGAAAAACATTAATTGTTTCAGGTCCTTCCTATTCAGGTGCATTCTAAGACAATAATAAGCAATTTGTATCACAGGCTTGAGAAAACAAGTGTGATGTGACATATGAAGATGGAGGTAAGGGGCAGTGTGGTAGCATGGAAAGCGTTCTTGAAGTTCTAACATATTTACTTGGGAATACTTTAAGGTAAGGTAGGCTCAGCATGTCAAGTTGTTGCATTAGCTCATTAGCTACTGAAATCACTTAGGAGTAGAAACTATTTTTTCTTAAAATACAGTTTTTAGTTGTTTGGGTTTTGTTTGTCTTTTTTTTATAATGTTTGGTGTTATCTGACTCCTTTTTGCATAGATTCACATTTGGTGCTTTTTCTTGTTTCGAAGAATTTCCTTCTCAGTTCCTTGAGACCTGTTTTTTGTCTCTCTTACTGTAAGAGCAGTGCTAAATGAACATAAATTTTTCTTTAAAAAAATCCTACCGCTGAGTGAAAATCATTAATGTAATTCCTATGAAACTCAAAAAGTTGCAAATACTGTTGCAGTACGTAATAGTATCTTAATTTCATATCTTTGTTCACTTACTCCTTCACAACTGCTGTGGTTGCCAGTTATAAATTTCCCTGATGACATATCAGTTGGTTATTCAGGGTGGCTAGGAAAAGGTGTGCTAGGTAAGTACAAGGGAAAAATATACTTAAAATTCTGAATTTAACTGTTCACTGAATCACAAACTAATTTGTGATTTTTTTCCTTTCTAATGTTTATATTAGCAATATGTTAATTAGTATGTTTTAGTGACTGTATTTTTTTGAAGACTGGGTAACTTAAAAAAGAATAGAAGAAACTCTGATTTAACAGAAGGGAACAAATCCTTATAAATGTAGGAAGTTCTTCAAGGAGCAGTCAGCCAGGAAGTTGGATCTGCTGCTGTACTGACAGGTCTGTGAAGACATAAAGGTGTCTTTCAGTCTGTTTAAATCTATTGCCCCTTTGAAGTGAGTGTTTTGTGTTGCTCTATGACAACAGGGAACCTCATCCGTCCCCATTACTGCTCTGCTACCACAACAGCATTGTTTCCTGGTATCAAGCTGGATCTGAACCTTGCACAGCAAATGAGGAACTGAATTACCTCAAAGATGACATTCATGTCATCTTTGTGTCCATCTGAATTTGGTCAGAAGCTCAGTGTTGCTGTTTTTCTCCCTGTTAGAGCTTTCCCCAGAAATGGTGTTTCATCACTACAGACTTCTAGATGCTTTTCTATTCACCTTCTGAACAATGCTAAAAAATAGTGTTCTTAATACATGCACAGCAAATTGCTAGTTAAATGGGAAAGCATTAACAAGAACACAATTAGCTTTTCAGTAAGATCAGTAAATACAGAATTAGAGGTTCATTGAATAGACTTCTAATTAAGTGACAGTCACCTTGTTGAGCAAGTATATTAACTGTATTTACATTATAGCTGCATTACAAGCTTAACATGTTTTTCCTTAATGCTTTGGTGTTTCAGCTTCATTATGTTCCAAACAATTAGTTTCTTGGTCTGTTAGTATTGTCAGGGCTCCAGCTTTACTGAGATGCAGTAGGAGTTACTGTTTACCTTGCCAATCACTGAATGTTAGCCATTTTGGTAACCTCAGCTTGTGTTGACCCATCCATCTCTGTACATCAATGGTTGAGTGCTTGGTTTGACTCTTTCTAAATTTGCTCTGATGTTAAGGAATTTAACATGAAAAATTCCCTTCCTGACGGTGGGGTTTCTGTCTGCTGCTACATTAGAAGTCCATCCTTGTACCCACTGAGTCAAGGAATTCCCCTTCACTTTCTCTGTTTCTTACTTGTATGCAGTTTTTAGGTGGCTAGTGTTGATTCTGTTCTCTGATCATCTTTTCAAGCTGTCTTACAAAGTTTGATAACCTTTAACTTAGTATTTACATTTTCTGTCATATGAAATTGTCTGTTCCAATGTCAAAGGCGTATTTATGGGATTTTTTTTGATAGATTAGTGAAGGAAAATATTGCAGTGTTTGGAATATTTCAGCTCAACATAAGACTTTTCTCAACAAGTGACAGACTGGAACAATGCAAACAAGCTCCTCCAACATGAAGCTGGGTACACTTTACATCTTCATCTTAGGGGTCCTGTTGGATCCTGATGGATAATTATCGAATTGATGGTAATGTCACATTACTGAAGATATTATTCCTATGATTTTGTGGAAAGGCCTCAGCACCTCTGGTCATAGACCTTACTAGCACACTTCTGCATAATTCATTGAAAAGTAAATGAAAAATAGTTTCATCTTTGTCTTTCCTTCTTAATTCTATAACAATCAAATTGCAGTGGTCAGGATCAAGAAGTGAGAGCAGAAAAGAATGGGTATTTAAAGCGTGAAATAGAATGCGTTACTGAGGTTCTGGACTAGATGTGACCCAGGCTCGTAGGTGTATGTAATACAGACAAATACCACCAGGATTTGGAGTTGCATGAAAAGAGCTAGGTGCTTTGGAAGAGGATTCACAACTGCTGGTGTCTTAAGTCTAACTTTGTCCCAGACTTAGTGATGCATATCTCAGTATGCATTGAGACATCTTGGTGACTTTTCTTCCAGGAAGTAAGAACCTCAGCTGGCTAATTAGAAACAAGAGAGTCTCTCACATTTTGTTTTCCTGAACGAGATTTTGAGGTAGTGTCCATCACTTGTGTAATTGTGTACATACGCAGTAGGAAAGAAGGGACTTTGATTTAACTCGCTTTGTTGTCTAAGAATGTTGAGGTCTCACATTTCTAAGAGGATCAGCTGAACGCTAGGTTGGCTGCAAGCCGAGACAAGGCTTGTATTTGGCAAAGAATTAAAAAGATACAAGGCATCAGAGAGAATAAGAATGAATAAATATGACTTTATAGCCCTGTAATAGAAATGCTTCTGTGGTTTTGGTCCTTACTCACTTAACTGCACAATATTCATAGCATTAGACTAATATTATTTGTCTCAGTAAAAAATCAAACTAACGAAAACATAGGTGTGACACTCTTGTTTTCCCAAAACTATAAGGAAATCACCTTTGCTTTGTTCAAAACTAGATGATTCCAGATTCTATGATTCTGTATTTGTACCTTGTGCTGCCACAGTTTTTATTTCTTCCACTTATTTGATAACTACACATAGGTGTGTGTGTAAATATTCACTGTTACATTTGCAACATGTGTAGTTGGAATCCCGAGTTGTATTGACTAAACAATTTTTGATGTCAAAACTTAAGAAGTCTATTTTTTATGTCCTTGCCTATGATTTTTTTTTTTTTAACTGAGATGTTCAAATTATTTATCTGGTTTAGTTTTGTTTTCTGTCCCTCAGTGTATTCTGTTCCATCATGCTGTGGCAGACTGTGCTGTTGTAGGCCAGGAGGATGCATTAAAAGGGCATGTTCCCTTTGCCCTGTGCGTACTCAGAGAAGGTGAGAGCTCATTGCTACTGGTGGTACTAAAGCTTGCAAAAATCCTGAAAAGGTTGAAGGATATGAACTTCTTTACTAGGTATAAAGACAGAAGAGGGGAAGATTTTGGAAGAGATTGTTGAGAGCGTTCGAAATAACATTGGTCCCGTGGCAGCTTTTCAGAAGGGGGTGTTTGTGAAACAGCTACCAAAAACGCGTTCTGGCAAAATCCCACGTTCAGCTCTTTCTGCACTTGTCAGTGGAAAGCCGTATAAGGTAAGCTAGAGAAGTATGCTTTAATGAACTAGGCACATAAGTGCATCCAAAGACATCCAAAGTGCATCATGGTTTTGATTCTCTAGACCATTCTGCAACTGGTCCATGACTTCAAGTATTACATAGTATTTTATTTCTGTTTATTACCCCAAAGGTTTTCATTTTCTGGAGCTTACCAGATACATTTTTTTTTCTTGGCTGCTTTCAAAGGCTAGATTTAGAAGATTCTCTAAATGAGAATCTTCTAAATTCTGTTTTACTGTTGAAGGAGTGCAATCTACTATCCTTTGCTTATGTATATTTTTCCTTTTCAGATAACACCAACCATTGAAGATGCTAGCGTGTTTAAACACATAGAAGAAGTGCTGAAGAAAAAATCAGTGGGGAAATAGGTTATTTAAAAGTGTCAGTTACTGAAATATGCAGAGACTTTCTATTAGGAAATACATATTTTAAAAACTAGTCATGATTGGCACTATTTTTTTTCTTTATTACATAAATGATGCTATGTTCTTCACTGTATTGCCATAGCCAATGAAGCATATTGAAGACTGCATGTTGTCATGATATGCTGTATGTTAAGATTGCTAAGAATTTTAAATAGTATTCATACACTGATATAGCTTTGGAAGGAGTCACAGTATTATCTCATTATAATAGAATCATGGAATCACAGAACAGCCCAGGTTGGAAAGGACCTTGAAAGATCATCAGGTCCAACCTTTCATGGGGAAAGGGAGCCTAGATGAAATTACCTGGTACCCTGTCCAATTATATCTTGAAAATCTCTAGTGATGGAGATTCTACAATATCCATTATTGTATAATGAAACCAATAACTTGAATTTGGCTACAACAGCTTTCAGAAGGTAAGTCACAAACTGAAGACAGCAATAAGTAGGAATTGTGATATGAAAATCATTGCAGACATAACTTGTCTTAACTTATAAATTATGAGCCTTATGCCAGTCAAATTTTTATGAATCAAAAAAAAATTAAATTAGTTTTCTCTATTCTACTGATTTTTCCTAAATCTTTGTGCTATAAATTCCTCTAATTGCTTCATTCAATGACTTTTGGAAGTGCCTTTTTTTTTTTTTGTAAAATAATAGGTGATTTCTGTCTTTCAATCTGTTAAAATCTTAATTTATCTATAGTAATGTTGAATATAAAATACGTATTTTAAATAAATGCAAGCATTTACTCCTTGCATTTTCTGATAATTTTGTTGTTGTGTTTTTCATCACTCATGAAAAGGATAAACCAGGATGTGCTTTCACTGACATAATTAGATGTTTCAGACTTGCTGAGATATATATCGCTACAAAATGTAGCAAATACACATACTGGGCAACCACTTCTTGACAGTATTGGCATTTTCAAAATACTTTCAGGATTCTTAATGTATCAGGAAACGGAGGATGCACACTATAAATGCATTACTTCTTAAGCTGCAGTTTTTAACTGAACAAGAAATGTAAAAATCCTTGTAAAAATATATAAAATATACTGAAATGCATGTAAAAATAAATGAAAAGTTTAAATGTTTTGAGTTACTCAAATACAGCATTGTTATTCCGATGAAGAAACAATAAGCAATTGGCAAATTCAGAAGTTGTGAGCATATTCTATGACCTTTTTTCTTTTTTTTTTTTCTTTTTTTTTTTTTTTTTCCCTGTTTTGCTGGAAAACATTCAAGATCAAAACTGAGATAAGAGAGGGGCAGAGTGGTCAGGAGCACTCACTGCTACTGCCATGATAATGTGGAGGATTCCAGAAATGCCACAGGGCTCATTCATCAGCATTCAGAAAACCCAGGTAAAGAGCCACATCATAGCAGTGATGCAGTATAGAAAAACATTTTATTTTTTTTCATAAGCATTGTTTTTTTTTTTTTTTTTTCCAAAGAAGCCTTTTTCTGAGGATCTGTGATTGCAGAATTTTTTGCTTACAGCTTTAGGTTTGTGCCAAGCTGTGTAAAGGGAAAGAGGTAATTATTCTTGTGCCCAGCTCCATCGCTGCACTGCAGCCTTGTTGTACAATCAAGAAAGAACAAGCCTATTTAACAGGTGATAAGAGAACACTTGTTTTCTTTCTTTTTCTTTCTTTCTTTCTTTCTTTCTTTCTTTCTTTCTTTCTTTCTTTCTTTCTTTCTTTCTTTCTTTCTTTCTTTCTTTCTTTCTTTCTTTCTTTCTTTCTTTCTTTCTTTCTTTCTTTCTTTCTTTCTTTCTTTCTTTCTTTCTTTTTTCATTTTATTTATTTATTTATTTATTTATTTTTATAGAGAAGAAGCATGTGGGTAGATTTGAATGGCCAGGGAGATACTGAAACTAATCTGAAAGAAGTTGATACCATAATTATTCACCAGTTGTGGATCAGAGGTTAGCATACTCACAATTTATAGCTGTTAAGATTAGAGCTGTGGCTGTGCTTTGGATATACTAGGAGTTTTGATATGTTAGCCTGCGATCAAAAAAGAAGTCATAATGGTACATATATTTTATTTTTTGTATTTTTTCTTAATATATGTTTAATTCTTCTGGCCTGTTTATTCTACTGTAGAAATAAGTATGGGGTACTCCCAGGGCAGTATTCATAGAGCTTCATTTACAGACCTTGCTCGCTCTTTTCCCTAATGCAGCTCATTTCCTTCTGCTTCCTATCCTCCATGCCACCGAATTTGAGTGTTGGGCTGTGACTGGAAATGTATGCTGGAAAAGAAATTCTGGAAAACTGGAACTGGAGTTTATGAAAAGTTTATACAAATGATACTACAAACACTGCAAAGAGTGTTTGCATTGCTTTACTTGGTGACATTCTGGACTAAACTAATCCAAAATAGGGCTGAGGGTAGAGAAGAAGGAGCATCAGCAGCAAGGTCAGGTAAGCCCCAGAAGCTGTATGTAGAAGAGCTGGCTGTCTCTTTACAGCTCTGTTCTACCCAAATCCATCTGATCGGATGCATCAGCAAGTTGCGTGCTCCCTCTCGTGGCAGATTCTGACCAGAAAATTCATCATAACTCATACCTGTTAGTGGCAAAATGTGCTTCTGCTTAGCTATGACAAATACATGACATCCAAACTATTTTAATGCTACTACGTACCAAGCTTAATAGACTTCTGAACACAAGTAGCACTGAATTCTTTTTTATTGACATTGGGGGAGAAAAATCTTTCACCATCTGATTGACTGAAGTTTGCCAAATGAAAATAGACAAAAACAAATGTTTATGTACGTGCAAACATGGCAGATCAAACTGCTAAAAGAAATAACTAAAAGACAGGTCTTGAGCTAGGATCAAGCAGCAGAAAAATAGTAAATAGGTAAATGACTATTAAGTAGGTCTTACTTTGAAACTTCCCATTTAAACAAAGAATAAACAACAATAACACCACCAAATAAAGCCACAGCAGGTAATATTTGCTCTTCTAAACTTTTATACACTATATATTAATCACTCTGTCTTTCAGTTATTTCCTCTGATAAAACAGACTTGTGTGAAGTCTCAGCAAGGCCATCTTGGCTAAAAGCAGAACATTAGACAGGAGCCTGTCTAATGCCCTGTTATGATGAAGAAATGGTGGGGTTTGGCTTCTCTTTTCTTTCATTTTCTTCGTGGAATATATTTGGAAACTTGAGAATCGCACACAATTCGTTCTATGCAATTATTAGATTTAATTTTCCAATGCTGGCTGGTGTCTGAAGATCCTGGAACAAAAAGGTGGCTCTTGGTAAAGCAAGATTCTTCTTGGTCCGCAGGTAACATAGAAGAAAGTTTTTTTTTTTTTTTTTTTGTATAAATCCTGTTTTATTAAATTGCATTTTTTTTGCTTTTTTTTTTTTTTTGTAAACAGTTCTGGGTTTATTTGTGTGATTTTAAGAGGTGAGCCATCATGGTGCTTCTCTATATATATCTAACATTTTCATTTTGTCTTTAGAGGTCCATTTTGGCTCCAGTTCCAGGTTATGTCATTCTATTATACATCATCAGAGGCAGGTGTTCAGCTTTAAATATTGACAGATTTTACAGTAGGAACATGTTGAAGCTTCTAACTCTGCTAAACATATTCATTTGACTGTTACAATCCAAAAACTGTAAAAATGGTGGAATGGAAAGTTACAAACAGTATTATTGACACTGTATTGTCAAATGTTTGCACTGAGACCCCATGTACCATAGATTTTATTTTTAAAAAATCATATTTATATCCATTTACATAAGACTTACACATTTTAAAAGAAATACATACACAGTAAATACGGAAATGTCTAGTATTTTACAATAAAACAGATGAAACAATGTAAAAATGAGTGGCTTCATTTGATAAAAGCTTTGGATGTGCACTACTGCCAAATTTCTGATGACAGAGATGCTGGGAGGAAAGGGGGAAGTTGTTTTGTCTTTTTTTTTTTTTATTAAGCAGTTTAGTTTTTTTAAATTTTTATTCTTATTTTAAATTAACCAATATATCAGATCTGTTTGTCTGATAAACCTTTTGTGTTCTCTTTCCTATTACCCTGTTCTTGCAGAGAGTTTTAATGCTCTTTTTCTTAAGTAGTGGTAGTGCACTTCAGGTAAAGTAGAAGAAAGAGATGACATCTAAAGGAGAAAATAAACATTAATTAGTAAGTTTTTTTCATTGTAATTAGATCCAGGATGCAACAACACTAGAAACTATTATAGTACTAAATAAGCTGTTGCACGTTTTACTGAAAATTGACCATCTGAGGGAGACGTGTATTTGGTCTTTAATTTTAGATCTATAATATAAATCAGTTATGCATTTTGATCTTTTAGTAATGCATACTAATTCTTGCTCGAAACAAACTCTTGTGTATATTCATTTTACAGTTGTTTTCTTTATGTTTTGATTCAGTATTGGTGGTTAGAGTTTCCTGCATCTTTAGACCTTTGCCTCTTTAGCACAAGGTTGAACACGCATTTTAAGTGTATAGACCCTATTGATGTACTCTGTGATTCTCCTTGTTCACAGCAGCTTGACAGCATTTACCTTTTTAACCCTGATGACTTCTTTGCTGTGGACCAGCTGTTTCCAGAATACCATTCACATCTTTTTGAAATACTTCTTCCCCATCTGTCTTTACAAATCCTCTTTGGAATCCTTCATTGATGAAGTTCACAGTTGATTTACCAAATCCCCCTTGACGTTTCATTAGAAGAAATGTGAAACTGTGGCATGTGCTATTGCACCAGCCTGTGACAATGAAACTGTCCTGGCTGAGCCTTATGCTGTGGTGGTGACAAGTATTTTATAAGACAGAAGTGCAGGGAAAACATACAGCCACCGCAGCAGAAAGCTGGACCATCCCATGTGCACTCTCTTAAACTTCTTTACAAGATTAAATAGCTAGGCAACAGTGGTATTGAGTGTTCTTTATTTATGATCTTGAGAGTATACTAAAACTGGGCCATGTGGACTATGTTCACATAACTGTTCTGAAAATGTCAGTTCATGTTTTATGTAAACTCATCAGGGTGGTTTCAACAGATGTTTAAAAAATACCTGAAATATGACCTGAAAGCATGTGGATTGAATCCAGTCGTGAAGAAGCATCCAGAGACACTGTAAGATTGTACCTGGTTGGTATTGTTGGAATAAGCTATTTTGAAATATAAGGCTTTGACATTTTCTGTAAGAAATGTGAGTAGCAAAGTACAAGAATTCTGCAGCCTGCCATCACAGACCATCTCATTGTTTCACATGCAACCCATTTGCAGCTCTTTTTTTAGTCTGCTTTACACATGCATAAGGTTTTTTACTATTCTAAGAATTCTCTTATATTGCTGTTGTGCAACAATAGCTCATCAAACTACCCTTCTCCTCTGCTGCCTGGTTAGAATCAGTCCCACATGCAAATATTTTAGTCACAGTAGTAACAGGACTACTGATGTATTTTAGACACAGTGAGTCCCAGTCTGACCTGGATCTGAAAAATTTCAGGAGATGTTATAATAATCTCTTCTCTACAACTATCAATCAGTTCCTTCCCTGAAGACACTGTTGCTCAGGAAATATGATTACAAATTCTGAAAAGACTTCTGTGGTACTTCAACAGCTTCAGATAAATTCAGGTCATTGGTTTAAGTTTAAATGTCTGATAGAATAATGAAGGTAATATTTTCCCTGTGTAATTTTTATATAATTTACTGAAATTCCAAACAATTTTAACTTGGTATCCAACCTAGGTGATGTATTGAAATTGCACTGATAAACAGTGCATGTACGAAAGTTCTGGCTCACACCATCTTGTTGCATCTCTAAAAGGACTTTAAGGTAAGTTAAAAGAAATAGCAGTACATTAGTTTCAGTCATCCTTATATATTACCCTTTACAGTTTGTATTTAAGTTAGCTCTAAATTTTGATAGAATTCTTGAGTGTTTAAAATCAGTATGTAATCAACACAGTGGCCAAACTACAAGCCCCTGTGTGATACAAGCCCCTGTGTGATATATCACTGATACTTGGAACACTTGAAATACTTGATCTGCTCCTATAGAATTTGAAGATAATTTGTATAGCTTTTATAACTTTGTAAATGTCTTTTTGCTCAATATACCTAACCTATATACCTATATGCATACAGTGCCAACAGTTTTGCCACTTCGGTTTGTGGATTACCATTTCTAGACAATTACTGAAGAATAAACACCTTAGAAAACTGTAAGTTAATTTTTGTTAATATATACATTTTCACTTTCTGCCCTTGCACTATTCAGACCTGTTGGAAACTATTGTCTTATGTGCTATTTTTGGCCTATTTTTGGCCTATTAGATTGCTTGGCATTCGAACTTACTTTCTTCATCATTGCTTTCAACATTCCAAGTCTGAAGCATATAGAGCATATAGGAGAAAATATGCACGTCTCTGCTATCAGTTTCTGCCTCCACCAAACTCATTGGGAGTATTGTCATTGACTTTATTGACATAACATAAAGTAAGCCCTAATCTACACACACACATACTTAAAGGAGCTTGATATAGTTTGTGCTCCATCATCACCTTTGTAGGACCAGCTTGCCTATTTTAGAAAAAAAAAAAAAAAAAAAGCTTATTTTTTAGTGGTAGCTTGAAGATTCTTTTTTAACTACATGACAATTTTATACACCTGCAGTCTTCTGAGATCTATGAAGCAAGGCTGATGCTATTAGCAGAATTCTTGAGCATTTCCCAATGGTAACGTTTGCTGTTCATTAATGGTCTTTGAATATGCCCAGAATAAGTAAAATCACGATGATCCCAAGCCTCTCCAGACTGAAGATCTAAAAATGGACTTTGTTGGGTAAAAACTAGAAATAGCAATTCCTTTCTTGCAGATCCTGGCATGTCTTGTCTATAATATGCAACAGCTATCAAAAGCATGTTCAATGTGGGTTTTTGGTACTGTCCAAAAACACTTTCCAACTCCTCTGAGTAACTAAATGGAAAAAAAAAGCTTCTGTTACTGAGAAAATATTAGCATGAAATGGTGCCATATTGATGAAAGTGCTCATCATGATAATCTTTCCTGTAAAACTTGTGATGCAGTAGCAAACAGTATTTTTCTGCAGACCTCTGGAAGGATAACAGACTCATAGCCGTATTTAAAAGAGAAGTGGTGAGAGATGAAACATGAACTCTGGTACTAGATCTGATCTAAACCTGTATCCAGCTCAGAATATCTTTTCTTTACCACTGGTCATTTCTGAATGATTTGGGAAGCATGAGATTTTCTGTAATAGATAACTTTGGAAGATTTTCTGTGTAGGGGACATTCTCTCCTAGTTTTATTCAGCTACCTGATGTTCTAAATGAATCCATATCTCTCATTAAAAGAAAATATATAAATAAATAAATCTCGTCTGCTTTACTAGATTTTTTTCCCCTCTCTTGAGCTCCTGGTAGAATTATTTTAAGTTCTCATAAAGTAAATACAGTGCCCTGTGCTCTCTCTCTCCCCCCTGTTCTAGCTCTAAGTTTGAGAGCACACAAGTGCATTATGCTTGGTGAGCTATAATCTGAAGAGAAGTTGTCTGTAGACTGTCTCATCTGCTAAGGTGGCACCAGCAGAGAGAACCTGCTACTTGACATAGGGAGGGAATGGCATAGTGTCTCCTGGGCTGAGCTTTAGGCTGTTGTCTTGATCAAGTGGCCGCCTTAGTGAGTCTAAGTTATATCCTCTGCTCCAAGCTGACTCTTGCTTGAATAATGCCAAAGAATACTGGGTGTAGTGTACATATATAAGAGGTTTCATGATGGCCCCTTATGAATACTCACAACAATTCAGTGCTGGCTTCTTTGCTAGGCCTTGTCAGCATGAGTATGTGCGAACTGTTGAGCTGTCTAACCTCTGCAGTCGTGATGAAGCAACTGCAAATTGCAAGAAAAAAAAAAAAGAAACAAACCAGAACCTCTTTAGAATCATGAAGAAAATAAATCAGTCTGTTTCCCACTGGAAGGATGGCTGTTAAACTGCTCTGTGACTTTCTCTGACATTATATGGGCATGGTGCAGTGCAGAACTCATTCAAAGTCTCTTCATGTCTGGTCTACTATTGAATCTGCCTTCCTTAAGTCAGCACAATTTAAAATTTTATCGGAAGTCCTAACAATGTACTTGTCATGATGTTTAAATACCACAGTGTTCTCATCACTGGAAGATAGGAAGCCCAATTCTGGATGAAGATGTAGGTCTTCAAAGCTACCTACTTTTAAGTCTACTGAGTTCTGGACCCAGCTCAATTATAAACCATCTGGAAGATCTGCAGTAAATCACTAAATCTCCTCTGTGCCTTAGTTTCCCATCTGTAAAATGGGAATAGTATCTTCTACTTTATAGTAAGGCTAACAGATGAAGTCTATGAATGTTTGTAATGTTCTTAGCTACTACATCTACTACTTAGCTACTTAGCTACTACAGTAATGTGGGCCATGGAAATGCCAAGGAAGCTTGCACCTTTATTAGTGCATGGATTTGCCTTGGAATGAATTCTTGTCTTATGACTTCAAAACTGCCAAAAAGTGCAGGATTAAAAGCAAAGCGTGCACATGAGCAGTGGAGTCAATGGAATATAGTGATGCACTCAGTAAATTATTGAATCTGTATCTGCAATTGTAAAGTAATATTTTTAAAAGGTGAGATACTTTAATGGAATTTAGATGATTATATTTTCCTGCCAACTTTGTTAAAGAATTACAAAATGTAATCACTACTGTGTATTACATTACTGCAATATAAATCTATTCATAGACCTAAACTCTCTCATGAGGCAATAAAGAGCAGTATTTGAAATGGGACAGCCTGTGCACTGGTACTTCTCAGAACTTCTGACAGGTGTACTCACATGTTTTCTGTTGTCCATATACCTGAAGAAATAGCTGCAGTGGGATTTTTCCCCTTCTCCCTGCCTTCTTAAAACAATTTAAAAATTCACTTATTTATTATTTATGATCTGCTTGATACTTTTCAAGTCATTACTGAATTAATGCATCTTTTAGAAGTAGAAGGATTTCCAGAGAAAATTAAAACTAGTCTACAATAACAGAATTAGTATATGAATTTCAGTATTTCTTAACTGCTGGTTGTTATTAGTTCTTAGCAACTTCAGTTATTTGATGGTTTGAAAGTCAAGTAGGAAAATAAAAATGATAGTCCTTTGTAAGTTCATCCTCCAAAATAAACTCCACCTAGTAGAGAGGTTTATGAGCTGAGAAAGGTTCTTAGATACTGTGTGTAATCCTAAATGCATGTCAGTAAATTAATTCCTCGCTTTCTGAGTGTTTTTCTTGCACCCTGACAGCCTGAAGCAAACACGAAAAAAATCAATTTTCCATTCCCTAATTTTACTTTCCCAGCCTCCTTAGGCTGGGTAGGTGAACTCAGCCGTTCCATTGCAGGGCAAACATGCACTAAAAGTCAATTTAGCATACTAGAATAAATGTCTTGCTTTTCAGAAGTAAGTGCAAAAATGACTTCATACCGTCAGTTGCCATTTTCCGGGACTGCCCTGATGTCGTGGTTAGTCTGAACCCAGCTGGCAGTGTTTCGGAGGAGCCGGGCATCATGCTGATGCCATGGACCTCGCGGGGAGGGAACTGTCGTCGCCAGGAGGGGCCCCGTCTGAAGTTCTTGTCGTCGCTCTGTCAAGACACAGAGTTGTATTGGATAAAGCAAAATGACGTTTGTGATTGATAATCTGGCTGCCTGCTGCCTCTCTCACTGTCAAATTTGTTTTGCAGCAAATGCCTTGCTTTCTTGCACTGCATCCAGTAACTACAATTCATTTGAGACACTTTTATAAGAGTAAATGCTTCAGAAATATTAAATGCTAAAGTGGAAAGCTTTCTTTAAGTCGGTGGTTTGATATACTGGAGGATTCTGCTAAAGCAGAACTTAGAAGTTAGTTCTCTTCCAAATACAGTGATTTGTTACTGTATTTGATGCAGTTGTTTGTTGCTGCATTAGGAAGCTTATGTAAAGTGCTAATAAAGAGTTAAACACTCATGTATACACAAAATCATAGGCATATTCATCACATTCTTAAAAGTTTTGTTCCTCCTTGAACTTGAACATTTGTGTGACATACTCTTACCTTAAGATGAATATTTTACATAGGTGGATTTTAGGTTTCCCCATCTGAGGTAACTGCCCCAAATCCCACTCTAAGATACATTGATTATCTTTAAAGAAATAAAAATACCTCCCCCAAAACAAACAAAACACTTTTTTATTTCTTTGTTGTTGTCATTATTATTATTTTTAAAAAGGTGTAAGTATCCCAAGGAATAAGTTGCACAGGCACCCCCTCCACACACCTCCCCACACTCTGGTCATTGAATCTTCCACTCCTTTCTGCATTTTAACTTTACATGAAGTGTTCATCTTAAGGTAAGAGTGCAGAACAAAATTTGGCTCCCCAAATGATATGGATACGTAGCCATACAGAGGTCACTTTAAAAATACCTTGTTTGGTATTTCCTTTTTTTAAATACCTGTAATGGACTCTTTTGAACGATATATGAATTAACATGTCCTCATGCATTGCATTCAATGTATATATTTTACTATGATAGTTAATAAATACTTAAAATAAAATTAATTACTTCCTCAAGTCGTCTTTCAGTTCCTAGTGCTAAAAGGTTGTTGTATTCTCTCTCAAGGATCTGCCGTGCCTAGAGATACCAAAGTAAAAAATTAAAATGGTTGAAGAGGGATAAATGGCAATTGTGGGTACAGATTAACCAGAAGTAGCATGAGCAAACTTGCCTGGGTGTTTTGTGTTGGAATCTGTAATAGTAAAGCTAAACTGCTGTAATCAAAGTTTTCATCCAGTGCTATAAGTGAACCATGTACACCACTTTCTAGAATATTATTTGCATATTCTCGCAGGCCAATAGCTTGTATCCAGCGTATGACTCGATCGTTGCTCCACACCAACACATCTGAAAGGACACAACACTGCTTCAGTCTCCTGGCCACTGATAGCGTCCAAAGTATATAGGTGCATGCATTCATACTGCTTTAATTTAGTATGAGGAATACCAGGAAACTATTAATATAGCTTTAATGGCTTCAACATCTCCCCAAACCCTAAAGCGTGGGAGTAACTGTGTGGTTTTAGCTACCTTCATGGTAAATGTTTATTCTGAATTGGTTCTGAGGTGCCACCAGAGGGCATCTCCAGAACGCAATTCCTTCCACCTCTTCTAGATACCTCGTCTCCGATTCTTTATCAGGTGTAAGATAGCCTCTGTGACTTGCTGATAAAAGCACCTCACTTTCAGACAGATGAACTTAAAGCAAGAGAGTAACAGAAAGTAAGAAGCCCAAGAAAGGACAGTGGTGGAATTAACACCCCCCAAACTCTTTTCAATTCTTAGGTAAGATTTTACAGTTTAACTGTGCAAGGGCACAGGAGAAATAACAATTCCTCAAAGCTTCACTTGAGAATTTTGTATTAAACATTTTTAGAGTTAGGTCAGCACCTACCATTTTATAACTTGCCAGAATGCAAACGAGGAGTTCACAGTTTTAGACTAAAACTATTTTTAGTTTTGGAGGCTGGTAGAGTGGTTCAGGTCCATGCCAATTATGAAGCTAAGACAACAAAATGAGCTTGGAAATAATTACTGAGGATTTTTCTCTAAATAAATAAAAAAAGAATCCTACCCTGTTTGTTAGATTAAAAGAACATCACTCACACTGATCTCTGTACTTGTGAGTGGGAAATGCAATGCTGTGTTTTGTGTTGCTAAGTGATGGGGATTGTTCCTGAACCCTTTGCAGAAGTACAGCTAAGGTAGCATTTCCTAGGAGCAGCATTCGCCATCACCTGACCAAAAGCATGCCAAACTTTGGGGTCAGGATGTGCTAAAACACAGCGAGGGAGACAGGGATCAGTGAGACCAAGTCCTGCTTGGCACCACGTCTAGCTGACTGATGCCTGGCAGGGGGTTATTACCTTTCTGAAGCAATGCTAGGACCCGAGACCAATAACCAAATCCCCATGGGAGCTTCTGTGCCCAATTTCCATGTCTCTGAGCAAAAGAGCACGTTCCCTGAAGCTATTCACCCTTCTATTTCCTCCTTTTAAGCTCTTCTAACCAGGGTTGTGCTTGAAAGGTGTTAACTGTCAGTCTCAAGAGCTGGAAATGCTTAAAGCAATCAAAGGATTCACTTCTGACAATGGGAGAACACAACAACCCTAATTGCTACATAAAAAATGAACTGTGCAGTGAAACAGCAACTGCTCTAGGGAGCTTTGCACAGAACATACTTTTAAACCAGCTGCTAGATTTTCCAATAAGGTCAGTTCTGTTAGGAGCTATTCCTATATTTATCAAGCAGCTGCCTCAGTGGCCACCCCTCTAAGCAACCTTTTCTGTGATGCACATTGTGAAGTAAGAAATCAAGGGCAAATTCAAAAAGCTTCAAAAAGCAGGAGCACAGTGTTAGGGCCCTGAGTGCTCCGATGTCCCAGTGCTGCTCCCACAAGTCCCAGTGAGCTGCAGGCTGCTTGGCCTCCTCCTGAGACTGAAAGAGGCTAGGATAAAGTCTGTCACCAAAATCCATTTTAGCAAAAGGAAGCTATCAAACCACATTTCAGAACTGCAGACCCAATTTAGCAAAGTACTTAACTGTGCCTAATTTAGGGAGATGTTCTGTGTTCTGAAGGCAGCTGGATTTATGCAAGTTTTATTTAAAGCACATGCTTAAATGCTTTGCTAAGATGGCATGCCAAGGGGTTAATAGTGTGAAGCTTCAAAAGAACAAACATTCTCAGTATTCATTCCCAGGAACTATCACCTTTTATTTCATGCTGACTCATTTCTCTTCGCTTTTCCAGTTCTTTTCTATCATAATTCAACCTCTTTAAACACATGATTCCATATTGCAAGCTTGTTCTGTTATTTAAAGAGAAACATTTACAGAGTTAATAAAGAAAATTTTGAAGATGGGAACATATTTAGGATGTATTTCCTGCATGTCACATGAGGTGTTTTATGGTGCTAATTTAGTAAATCTTGAGGCAAGAGAGGAAAGTGAAATCATTAAAAAAAATCCACAGACTTTAAAAATGAAATGGACAAAAACAAAATGAAAATGTTTGAATATATGTTCTAGTGTAAGAAACCCCAAACATTAAAAATTGTATTCAGAAAAGGTCAGCCCTTGGGAGCTTAGTGAAATGATTTGTCAGATCAGTCCTCAAAAGGTGTCAAATCAGACAGTAAATTTAACAAAATCCACTCCTTGTCACATAAACATCATTTCCTAAAGTCTAAATGCCTTTATTTCTATATTTCCAATTTAGTTTTCTGGCTATATCCCTCGGTAACCTGAGCAACTGTCAATTTGCTAGTACTGTTAATGGCCTTTAAGTACTACACAAAATAATTTTTCATTACTGCTAGATCTCAGGGCTTCAGATGTTAGTCTGCCATTTTCTGATACTTTAAACCGCTTAATAAATTATTAGTGGTTCTGTATTGTCAAGGATTTAGTTATACATTAATGGTTCCCTGCTAATAATGAAGTGATCCATACAAGTACCTTAGTTATGAGAGAGAATTGTGATGCTGTACCTATTACGAAAGGAATACCTCCCATCACATTTCTGACACTTAACACATACTTTTAGTTGTAGTTTTCCAAGCCAGAACAACACATAGCCAGTGCTGTTATTCTGTGCAGCACTGAGCACCGCATCACACACAAGAGACTTTATACATGCAGTCTTTATGCAAACATACCGATGAAAGCTGTCCACCATTTTTAAGTGCACACGCAGATCTTTCTTCGTCAGATGGTCTAACATCCTTGCATCGACCAGGCACTCCATAAAATAACTGCGGTACTGAGGTAAACCAAGACTGGGGAGCCATTCGTTACCTATCCATTCGTGGTTCATATCACCATAAGCCAGTGTCTACAGAAAAATTAAAAGTAACGAAAAAAAAGGGGGAGATCATTTCTTAAGTTACAGAAGTTTATAGAAGCTAGGCCTGAAGCTACTATACTACATAGCTGAGATTTTAAGAGGGCAATGAAAAATAAATGTGAAACAAACACATAAATGTTGATTTTTTTTATATGGTTTGCATAATGAAGATAAAAAATAGATACATTTTATATCATACTGATGTCAATTATTTCAGCACTATTGCAATTTAATGGAATAAAGAACACATAAATTGCAAGATTAACACTTCCCTAAGAGGGTGGTTCTCAAAACTGATTTTCAAGTCTAACTACTTAAAATTTTTATTTTATATTGGTATGTCTCCTGTCATAGACTGAAGGATAACGCAATGTAAGCTAGGTATACTTTCTGTGGGGGAAAATACAGTCCTCTCATCTCTCATTCTTGTGAGATTTTGAAGAGAAGAGGAAAGGTATAAGTAAAGACAATAAGATTGTGTGTGTTATCTATTATACAGAGAGAGAAGGAAATTTAAGATTTTAAATATTTGATAGTCCAACTAAGAAGAAAAATATTATTTCTTATTATACAAGACAATCTGTAGATGGATACTTGAATATGATTTATACAATTGTGCCTCTGATTTTTTCTAAAAACATCTTGTGTAATTTTAGAAATGTTGACTCCTCCCTAAATTGGCATATTTTGTTAGCCTATTCTCAAAACTGAAGATAATCTTTTCTTGGTTTAGCTGAGAGGTAGAATCTATCTCTAAAATATCTCTAAAATACATCCAGCTGGGAATACTTAGACTTTCTGTGTCTCTGTGGACTTAACAAGCAAAAAACATGGGCATAATAGGATGTAGGAATATAAAGAAAGGACCTAACATGTTTACCTCTATGACCATACTGGTGCCACAAAAAGACATGGGCTAGTGACAGGATGTGGTAGGTCAGGTTGATGGTTGGATGATCTTAATAGTCTTTTCCAAATTAAATGATTCTTTGATTCTACTGTATGTGCCCTGATGCAGGAAAACTGCCAAGTGTCCTTTGAGACTTTGAGGCTTTGCTGTAAGTAGAGAGAGCGAGACTGCACACGTTTGTGCATATTCAGAGGACAACAATCCTCCAAGTAGAATGCATGGGCAGAGCCTCCTCTATTGATATGACTGGCAAAAGCTTTATGCTGGCATTTGGGTTAGTCCAAATGCCCTCATTCTTTCAGAATATTTTGGGCCATTAAAATACTTGCCTTCTGGATATCAAGATACTTGTAGCTATTTATTTTGGATACTTTAATCCGTGATTCTTTAATCCTGGGAGGTTAACAAAATCGCTGGGCATGTAAAATAAAAGACTGTTTTGAGGACCCTGAAAACACTATGTTGTATATGCTAACTGCAATTTCTTTTAAGAAAAATATTTATAGTATGTCCAGAGCTGTTTTTATATTGAAGAATACTAAAACATACACGTTACAATTCACTCACGAGATACTACCACTATACCATACTCCTTTTTGCCTACTGATACTGGGTAAATTGTTATTTTTAACTTTTCATTCATTCAATAAATAAATAAATAAATAAAACATGAAAGAGTCATACCTGAGCCCAGCTGCCTTCTTCAGACTCTTTCTGTGTTATCAGCAGGAAGCAATTAGTAAAGCAGGTAAAAAGACAATAAAAATGAGTTATAAAGAAGATGTGTTTTTCATGCATATGGTAAACTTACTATAAATGAAAACATACATGTAGAATGTGCTCATAAATATTGGAACTCAGGTCACCAGCAATGCCCTGGGATGAGCTAGCTGAAGAATTACAAGACTAAAACTATAAAATTTTAGGAGGGCGAATCTAGCTCTTTTCAAGATAGAAAATCTTTATAGCTTGGTGAAACTTTACAGCATTATCTCCAACACTTTCTATGGTTTCACAATCAAAACACAATCATTTACTTCCCAAAATTGGATATTATAAATGTCATGTTCCATTGCTAGTTAGATCTCACAATGTTCACAATACAAAGCTGTGTTCTTTTGAATGGTTTGAAAAGTGCTTTCCACACAGCAATTTTATGACGAAAAATAAATTGCTCTGGCTGACCAGTTAAATAGGATCAACTCTACCTCTGGCTCATTCAATGTTGTTATATTTGTTTTTACCATCAACAATAAAACTGTAAAGTAACTTGGTTGTAAAAAAAATATTGATGAAAATCTACTTCGTGAATGTTCATGAGAAAATACAGAAGCAAAAAGAAAATACAGCAAGCATACATTTCTATGAAGTAAGTATTCTTTACTGCATTAAAATTTAGCTTTAGCTTTTACTGCATTAAAATGTAGCTTCTCTCACCATCTATGGGTTAAGTTGACTGTAAAGTTTTCCAAATTAAAGATTTTTCAGACATCTCTTTTTAGTATTGCATTGCATCATGTTTTATAAACACTATTATGGAGTTGTTATGGACTAATGGACTGCTAAAAAAACAAAAAAGACCCAAAATAATGCATGTTTCAAAGAAAAGAAAAAAGTCAGAACAATGAAATAAAATGTATTAATATTTGTGTGTCCCTTGAAGCAGGGAGAGGTTTGATAAAACTAAATAAAGAAATGACACACTCCATGCACCCTAAGTCAAAGAGCACAACTATGCTAGTATGGACATGAAAGACTCAGCATTCGTGAAAACTCCGAGTTCTGTTATGCACATTTCTCAATACTTTTCTTATTTGTTCTGGTTCATCAGATACAAATTATGTCTAGAAGGGGTACCAGGGAAATGTTGCACCTGAAACTGCAATGATTTCATTTCACTAAATGAGGATTCACATTGGCAGGAAAAAGAAATGCAAAACTCCAAAGCTGTTTTCACTTATGTACAACATTTGTGATTGCAACGCAGTTGGTAATTTCTTTTTCTGAGAAATGGTGGAACTGTTCTTTCTAATGTCATTCTTGGGAAGCAGACTAGAGAGGCTATGGCATCTGTGTTAAAGCAGATGCATCCTAGTTCTCTTCTGAGCACTGAAACAATGCATAAATGTTAATGGAAAGACTAACCGTTTTAGCTGGAGCAGCAAGATTTTCCATTTCTTCATGGGTCACCCAAACATTGCCTGAGGGCTATGAACAAGGCCCACAGGGAGGCAGGAGGGATCCGCATTAGGTAAGCAGTGGTAAAGAAGAAAGGCAGCACCACTGTAAGTTAACAGCGTATAGCATCACCATCAGCACAACCACGATCTTGCCTCTACCAAGCTGCAACTAGAGACAACTTTAGACAACTTGTTTTGCATCTTTGTTAGAGAACACACCTGAGCCTAAACAGACATGATGGAATATTTCAGCTAGGACTGATGGATGAATGTAGTCACAAGGAAAAGAAGAATTAAAGCTGCGTTTCATGTGCAAGGGGCAAATACAACCTTTAGGTCATAGCTCTGTCTGGAGGTAAGCTTCATTTCTCAAAGATTTTCCAGCCTAAATATTCTGCACACATCACATGCTCATATTGTAATCTAAATAATGATTGCTTCCCCCACATTTCTGTGAATCAAAAACGTCAAGAGAATACACTTCTAAGACTATTTTTCCTCATTGTATTGTTTTTAGTCAGATCATTACTAGGGCAATGACATGATGCAGGGAGGGGGTGTGGAAGCCTGCTTTGCATAAGGTGAAATGTGCTGTGCTTTCTTGAGAGCTGCAGTAAATTAACTCCTTTCCTGAGAAAGAAGGGAGGCAGAAAGACTTGGGATTCAGAAATGCATAGTCCAGGGCAGTGCAGCATTGTGCTGCCAATTAATTAATGTGAAGTTAAGTGCAAAGCAAAATTATTCCCAGTGCTTCTAGCTCATATGTGCTCTTTTCTTATTTCATAAGTGACAATTCTCTTGTGCTTTGAAATAACATTAAAGTCAAAATGGATTTTGGTAAATAGCTGCTTAGTAATTCAACACTGTGTTGAGTCTATTATATACATCGGCATTACAATTCGTGATATTAGCATGGTTAGGACATACATATCAGTTCTGTGCAGAGAAAGAATTGGATGGTGAACTGTATTCTTAAAGGATCTTAGCAGCATTAGGATGAAAGGCCAGTCAATGAGAAAATTTGTGTCCTTTTGCCCAGTTTCTCAACTGCTTATATAACTCAGCGGTTCTGGATCTATTGCTAAATCCCTCAAATGCATCTCAATTCTCATTTCCTCCAAAAGATTCTTGATTAATTCCGTGAAGATTACTGATCACAAAATATAAATATCATTATTATTAGTAGTAGTAGCATTAACATTGTTTTATCATCATTACTTATCACATTATTATTATTTGGAAGTCTAGGCTGCACTACAGTACTAGTCCTTGTCCTTCATTCCTACACAATGTTTTCCAATAATCAACCCTCGTTTTTTTTGTTTGTTTGTTTTTGTTTTTATAACTTTTTGTTGTTGTTGTTTTGTTTTGTTTCAGTCTCTGTTGCTTCTTTCATAGTCACCACCTTCAGCCTCTCAGCATGAAACTGATAAGATACCCTCTTGGTATATTTTTCTTTTTCCCCTCATCAGTTTGGCCTGTTTGCCTGTTTTTCTTTTTTCTTCACTTTCCATTAGGAGGTGCTTTTATCTGCAGCACATATATTCTTGCTGTGCCCCAGTGTACTTTCATGCCTTTTTTTTTTATATACTCCTTTCAAACCTGTTTCTTCTCTACTTGCTTCTTTCCTGTCTGCTCTACTCTCTCCCCTTTCCTCACCAAATGCACACACTCTACTTCTTCCTTCCATGCTCTGCCCTCACACTTCCAATCACTGCTTCTCTTAAAAGCATGAAGAACCTAAAAGCAGCCAACTCAGACTGGAAAACATTTGAAAGGATACAAAAAGGGGGAAAGTGATCAAGATTCAGAATAGTTGTATTCCTAAATAACCTCTTCCTTCTTCTGCCTTACCCCATCCCACAAACAAAAATATAATAAACAACAAAAGAAGAGAAACACAATCTGATTTGGTTGGGAGATTTGACCTGAAGGAAGTAAAAGACAGGTAAAACTATAAATAAGGTGCTCAATACTGATCAGAAGTAAAAGACAGGTAAAACTATAAATAAGGTGCTCAATACTGATCATTTAGATAACATCAAGGTTAATCAAAAGCACATCTTAAAAAAGGTATCAGCTAAAGGAAAAATATCAGCGACCAACAATCGAGTGACTGATGAACAAGTACTTCCAACTCTTTAGACGACAGTTCACACTGATTGTGAATTGTGTGTTACCAGAGTCACTCTCTAACTACAAAAGCCTTTCTGCAGACTCCTGCAGATTGAAGTGGGAAAGAAGCTAGCTGAACAGGACTCACTGTTCTGGATGTTGGAGGTGCTGATGGACTTGTGAGCGATACCATCTCCTGGATTGCTAATCGGAGTTTTAAGCGATGAAGAGGATTGCTGATTCCGATTTCTCTCTGAATCTCGGTATCGGACAAAGCAGACATAATAGCTCCACTCTTCACATTGGCACGGCAGGCAGCAACATACCAAGCTGGCATTCCTAGCCAGAGCTGTTGAGATAAAGTACACATTTTTTCAAGGCATTGCTTAATTTCTTTCATGAAATTTATCATTGAGGCAACTATCAGCCTGAATAAGCATGGTAACACACATAAATTAGTATAACAATCACACTATTTATTAAAATGGAATTGTTTTAGAACCATTGCCATGGCTTCACATGAACTCTTTTTGTTGCTTTTATTATAAGCCAGAATGCAAGGGATGCTTTGGATTATTTTTACCACTGTTTCTCTATCACATAGGCTCCTCCCTTCCTGTGCCTTTAACAAGCAAATCTTGGCACAAGTCAGTATTACTGGCAGTTTGATAGTCTTGTCATATATAGAAAAAAATCTAATAAGAATTGATTAAGTTATTTTTCCCCTTTTCTACTAAAATGGCTTTCTCTCTCTTTTCTGTGGTGTACTTGTGGGCACAATCTTACCCTTCTCAGCTCATTTTTTTCCAGGAACAGTGCAGATAACCCAGTGAGGACTGGGCTTACTGGAAATCTGGGAACAGTCTGGTACAGTGTCACACTGCTGCTGGAAATACTGGTTAGACGTCACAGTTTTGATTGTACTAGTGAATGTTTCTGACTGATACAAGTCTGCCTACAGAACTGTCAAACTCATGAAAAAGTCCATTAGTAGCCAAATTAACAAATACTCTAATATTAACAGTTTGATTGTTTTGTAAGGAAGATATAATTTAATTTTTGAAGGTCATGTTTGAACACTTGAACTGCCTTTCTGCAGTTTTCTGCAGTTTTCACTTCATCTTTTTCATTGGGAACCTGAAATTACAAGCAGAAGTTTTGTAGATGCCAGCTAAATAGGTAGATCAGGTAAATTAGCCTTTTCCAATATTATATTTGAAATATATATATATAATTATATATAATATGGTTTGAACTATATATATAATCTGATCTGAACTATATTTATATATATTATATATAACTATACATACATTTTATTATATATAACTACAATTATATTACATATTTATATAACTATATATAATATATAATAATTACATATAATATATAGTAATTATATATAATATATAATATATACTTATTCATATATAACATTATATATATATATTATATTTGAAAACAGACCAAAGTCACAAATTTGTTAAATTCATTAACAATTCTGCAGATGTAGTTTTTGTGTTAAACTCAAATAGAATTTAATAACTACTTTCTCTCCTTAGCATACCATCCTGTTTTAGGATTTTTTAGATATTTAGGGAATGAGAAATTATGAGATTTAATGAATTTGTGCTTCAATTCCAAGTGCAGTAGTAGGGTATGCTCAAGGGACGATAGTCCTTTTTGCCCCATCCCCACTCCCCTGTGCAATTCCACCTTGCTTTTTTCATCTCCAGACTCTGTTTCACACCACCCAGTGTCAAAATCTGCTTAGTGCTGGTGGCACAGTGAGCCAGGGAAAGAGGGGCAGACCAATAATCTCTTCTGAAATCTGTAAGGACAAGGGTGCAGAAGCAGCCTGCCAATGTGACTCGTTTCAAAGCTGTGACTAACGCTTACCTCCAGCCAGGCAACCACTGTCGGCCCGTCCCACTGGGCGAAAGGCAAGCCCTTTCTCCGAGCTTCTTCCAGAAGTTCATGTCTAAAAATGGATCAAAAGCATTACATACACAGAGCAGTGCATATGGACAATATAGTTACAACCATGCCTTGTTGTTAAAGGTAACAATAGTGAGTACAATGACAGTTATTGGTAGGGCATAGAAAATGCAATGAACAATACAGTTCCTTCCCATTTTGGAACGTATTCCTTATTCTATTCCTGACTTTTTTTTTTTTTTTTTAAATCTTCTTTTTGACCTCCTTTTAACCACCTAACATACAAAAGGAGAGGTTTCTACCCATTCTCATCTGAAGCAATAGAGAACTGGGGTAATCTGTATAGAAAGACCACCCAGATAACAGAAGACGTTGAGGAACAGAGAAAACTGTGGGAATCTTCCTGAGACTAGCTTAGCTATCATCTGGTAATGATCCAGAATGGCCCTAAATAGCCATCTTCTAGACCTGAGCTAAGCTTGGATATCATGCAGTAGGGTCTATGGAGTCTTTGTGCTTGAAGCTTTTCTCCTTGCCAGATCAGCTATGCACAATTCTGGGGTCTCTGGTGTACAGCCGTTCTTCATCTTAAATAAGCCATCCATGGTTAATAATGAATTGGCTGTGGCTTTAATAGTTCAATTTTTTTATTTTTTATATCCAAAAGGAGATCCATGTGGTTTACTGATGTATATATTTCTATGCTTATAGAATTTATGTGTGTGGTTTCTCAGTTTTATACGTATATACATGGATATATTTTTACAGAGTTGATGGGATACCAATCTGACTCCTACTTCTGCAGCTTCTCTAGACTGCAAAGAGTGTGTATGAAAAACTGTGGCAAAAAAAAAAAAAATATCACAAGGCTTAAAATTCACTTCTAATACAACAGTATTAAATGTTTGTTAAAGTATAAGTATGTCAGCTAGACTTTCAAGAAAATGCTCTGTATTAAACACATTCAACCATTTGGCCAGACATTTAACTGACTACTGTTGCATTTGTAACATGACTAAAGACAACTGTGGTGGTGGCATAGAAAAAGCAGTCCTTCAAGAGTCTTTTTTTTTTCTTTTTTCTTTTTTTTTTTTCCTGATATTTAACAATGTACATTCTGCAGCCTCCTACTGCGTGAAACACAAAAGAATGCTCTCGGCAACAAGCGGTAGTGAAAATGAAATTACACAGGAACTATGCTAATGGAGTATTAAAATTTGCTTACATTCCCACACAACAAGGAAATCTTAGAATTACAGCTTCAATTTTGCTCCTTCCTCCTTTATTACTACAGCCTTTGTGGTTCAGTTATCCCTTGGCAATTCTTCACTGCCTTAGCAGCCTTTCAAGAATATGTATTACAAAATCACAGCAAATAAAAGTGATGGAGAGATCTTACTCATAAGGAGTCCTGCTTTGAGAATTTATGCACTGCCAAGGGACCAGACAGAGAATTTAGCTTAAGTAAAAAATGGAACTCAAATAGCATTTCTGCATATGTGTTTAAATCCTTCATTCTGTGTATTAATAGGAAGACAGCTGCTTTAGTTTCTACATTGCTGCTGTAGTAATATGTAATACTACAAATACTTGACAGCTTTTCTAAAGTTTATCTAGCTTTTCCTCCCACACATCTTTTGCAGCACAGCTTATCTATTGCCACATGGCTGTCCAAAGACACTGAAGAGTTACCCTTGCTTTCCACGACAGCACAATCCTCAGTAAAATGAGAAAGACTTGCTATCTGGGTACACAAATGTCATGTTACCTTCAGTAGCTTGAGGTGCGGGAATCCCATATCCCCAGGGAGACCCGTAGTGAAGGCCAGTAGAGACATACATACACGCTCAGATGTTTAGGAAAGCAGAACTGAGGCATGGCCAAACTCAGAAAATGGCCACATCCCAGCTATCTGCAGATGAGGAATTTGGGTTCAGCCTTCCCTCAGAGATGGTTCTGCAGCGTGCCTGTGAAGCTGAAGCAGTGCAGCACCTCCCTCCATAACCCCAAGGCGGTGGTGTGTCTCCTGGGACCACCAGGGCTGCCATCTGGCACAGATGTCTTCAGGGAGAAACAAGCCTGTGGGGCTGCCCTTTCCTTACTTGTCTAGACTCAGTTTCCCCTGACAGGGCACAGACCCTGCAAAATCCCATGGGACTTTCTCCTTTCCCAAAGCCAGCCCAAGCTCAGGGAGCAGCTCCTTCTCCAGTCTGGAGTCCCATGGAGACACCATCCTCAGAGCAACCTGATCCCAGATTTTTCCTTATCTGGGGTATGATCTTCACCCATCACAGCTGAAAGAGCTGGGCTGGCTCTCACAATAAATAAAAAAATTGAAATTATCACTTTTTTTTTTTTTTTCTTTAACTGGCCACTTGCTTGTGGTAATCTTCTGCTCAGAGCAGATCTGTGGCATGTGGTCTACACAGAGAAGGGGTTCAGGAGGAACTTTTGTCCTCTTTCTTCAGTTTGGTGTTGAATCCCTGTGTGGCCTCAAGAACCAAGGTGCTGTGGTCACTTTAAGTTCTTACTTTCATAAAAAAAGTTACTTTCTTTATATTGGATTTATGAAGTGATTATTTCTATGGAGTTCCCTGTAACCTTGCAGCATTTGAGTTGGCCTGAGGTTTGTTTTGGAGGTTTAGCATTACTCAAGTACATGCTTCAAGTGTAGGAAAGCACTTCTTTTAATTCAGAAGCAGTCTGGCTCACACAGCTAAGGAAAATATGGTTGTAGTTATTGATTTTGGCTAAAGAAACGGAGACCAGGCCAGAAATGGGATGCTCTCTCCATATGCTATAGCTAAAGACTATGATAAACACATAATCCAAAGGGTCTTGGCTTGTAGAAGTGTTTTGGTTTGAAAATATATTTAGTGCAAAGTTAAAATTCTTTGCCCAGATATGCACCAGGAATACAGGCACCATAAGGTCTGTGCCTCACTTACTGATATGGAACACTAAAAGGATTTTTGTAATATTTATTTTCCTTGAAAATAATTGTATGCTTCAGAACTTATATTTCCTTCCCTAGGACATTTCATTTAAACACCTCTCCAACGTTAAAGCTTATTTAAATTATATTTTACTTAAAAAAAAAAAAAGCACATTATTATGTGATTACTTTTTAATTTAAATTAGGAGATCTGTATAAACTGAACCTTCAATTTCCAAACCAGAACTGAAAGCAGAATTTCTATTTCTTGACTGAGAGAGGTATCATTTAGTTGTCAGTCATAGCTAATTGTCTTTTGATATGTAGTAATACCGTTAAAAGAACTCCACTCTATCAAAATAAGTATCAAATATTATGTAGGAAAAAACATGTATTTTGATCAATAGTGCAAATCATCGGAAAAATGAATCCGGTAATTTGCCTATTCTAGAATAGAATCTAAATATTTTAGAACAGCCAGAATGAACTGATGTGTTTATGGGATAGCCAGTGGCTTCCTGAGCTGAAAAACAGAAGACACCCAAATTTGACTGTGGCACCTGCATTTCTATTTTCCTTATGAAACCATACAACTGACCAGAGGAAGAAGAAGAGATAAATAACCTACATAAGCTTGTCATTCTCCCTTCCTTTCACTCTAAAGACAAGGTTTAGGGACAACAAATAACATGGTGCAGTTTCTCTAATTTTGAAGATGCTTTGCAGGAAGTTTAGGGATATTCTAAGACTGTCAGAAAAGTACTACATGTTATTATATGTCCACTTTGCATTGGTAAGGAGATAGGGAATTAAAATGTAATCATTTTCATACTCATTTAGTTTCTTGGCAACATATGAAAAAAGACTGATAAAGGAGAATTGACATTAATTAAGCATTACTCAATTTTATTATTTTTTTTGCAGATAAGTATTATTTTGCAGATAAGGCTTTAAACCACTTACTGTTGTTGGAATAAATTCCAAATTAAAGCTGTATTTTTTAAGTTGACATTATTACTGTTCAAGAATAAAATCTTCTTCCATTGTGGGAGAAGCTGTAATATGCTACTTAAAATACATTGTTACCCTGAGCATGGCTTTGCAAAATAAGGACACCTCATGAACATCAACTATTCAGCATTAATCCAAAATTTCAGAGATGTTTGTACTCATTGGTCTTCAAGAGAGTACCTGATAAAGTGGGCTGTCTTCTCTCTCTCTCTTTTTCTCTCTCTCTCTCTTTTTTTTTTTTTTTTTCTCAAGACAGAAAAGACATGTCATATCATGTTGAGGAGTTGTGTGGCAGAGACGTGTGCTTGCCTCCTTTGCACTGTCTTCTGATTAGGGCCCCAAAATTACTTCTTAAGGATACTTTTATGATAACCCATTTTCTTTAGCATCACTCTTCTGAGCACCAGGTACAACTACATCCCACAGCTGAGTGTGTAACTGTCTTATATCATGAGGACTATGATAGCTTCATATCCCTCTAGACATCAGAGGTACATAGAAGCAGAGGAAAGGGGGAAATAGTAAGACCAAAATTACATTATTATCCTTGAAATTTTCTCTCTCTTATATACTACTCCCTTACATAGGGCAAATTTTAGCACTGTATCAGCAGCACTCATCAACTTATTGCGTAAAATGCAAGAAAATTTATTAAAAATAAGAAGGTTCTTTAAATAGTCTTTGTGTGGGAAGTTAACAAAATCTTAATTTATGTCGTTCAATAGCATTCAATTTTCTGTATGAAGATGGGGCTCCCTCCCATGAAGTAAACAAGAAACAACAGCTTAGGACTTCTGATATACATAATTCAAATACATAGTACACAAACTAAGTCCTAACATTGTTATGATGAAACTTGAATTTGAACAGTATTTCAACATAGATCTTAACATTTCTGCAAATAATAGCACTTACTGTGAGGATTCACAGGAAAAGTCCTCAAGGATATTACATTATGTATATTATAATATTTCAGTAAAAATGTGACCATGAATGTAAGATGAACTCAGAATGAAGCACAGTGAAATTGAGACCAAATCATGCTAGTAAAATACAGGCAAAATGTATTTAGAAGTTTTGGCCAATGGGTGATTTAGATCCTAGGAAATGGCCTTTACTCATAAGACATTTTCTCAAAAAGGTAACAGATGAAAGAGTTTGCCAACACACCCTCTGTTTATTGCTACTGTTGCTGCTATCACTATTATCATTATCAAAAATACTAAAATATTTAGTTTACAACCAAATTGTACACAACTGCTTTTTAGAAGAGAAGTAGACACAAAATATGCTGTGTTTGAGTAACTCTATGATCTCAGTGTAAGATCAAACACATCTGCCACATCTGTAGAATGTTTCCAAAACTAACGTACTTACCTTCAAAGATTCCAAAATTCAGGAGAGAGGATTTCTAATGAATTGAGCTGGATTTGAATTTTATCTTTTCTATTGCCATTTACTATTTAAAAAAGGCTAGAATTGTGTAGCTGAAATCATCATATGACAAAATAAACTACCTGTATTTGTATAAATTAATATTTATGTTAAACGTCTATGGCAAATAAGTTACCTCCTATCTTTTTGTTTTCTGCAGAAGTATAAATATTTTTTTTAATGAAGTAGGGAGAAATGAGACTCAGGTTTGATATTCTCATATAATATGGATTGAATTTAATCTGAAAGGATCCATCTGAATACTGAAGACTGCACTAATTAAAAACTGAGTAAGATTTTGTTGCAACTTTTGCTGTCAGGCAACCTGGCTTTTAAATCATTTGAATTCCTCATTCTTTCTCCTTTTTGATGCTTTCTCTAATATGCAGACTGAGAACAAGGGGGAAAATTCCATTTCTATCTTTACAAAAGGTTTTGTGCCCCACTAAGAATTTTCAGCAAAGAATGACTGAAATATGAAAACAGGCTTAAATCAAGAAACAATTAATAAAAGTTTTTAAATCTATAAAATAAGGAAATGGAATTTTAAGTTTAGCAGCATCCCACATAACGCAGCTTAGGAAAGCAGATTTAATTACTCTATATAGGTGTACGCTGTCAGCATATGCAAGCTGAAGGGCAATATTCTTTTTCTGAAGATGTACATTAAGCTAAGTGAAGCATGTTCAGGAATGCTTAATATAGGTCTAACAAATTAGATCTACAGACAGCTACTATGAAAAAAATAATAAAACACCTGTAAAATAAACATACTTGCATAATACATAACCTTGCAATCTTGTATGCAGTGCGCTAAATTAGAGATACCTGGAGTTCCCAGGTTGATTAAATGTTATTAAATCTAATTATAGACAAAAAGCTATTTCATAATCACACATTCTAAATTAATGTAGTAAAGCCTGCTCTCTGCAAGTTTTTGTGTCCCTTCAACCATCAGAAAGTTGTAGCTCATACACTCTTTGGATGCATGAAATTTTCTACCTAAGCTCCAAGAGATAGAAATTTTAAATTTTATATCAGGTTAACAATCAAAAAACCAAGCTTAAAAATATACCGGTGAAAAATTACATGCACAAATGAAATATTTCTGTACAGCAATATAGCATGGGGCTTCAAACAGAAAAAGAAACTGTGTATTCTGGATTGCTATGATGTTTAGAAGTTTGAGTCCTCTGAGATTTAATTAATCAGAATTTATGCTTAAATGCATTTGTTAATCGAGGCATTCATTGTTGTAATTTTTTCCACTGACATAAAATTTTAAATGTCTTAGCACTTCTAGGCTTTAGACTCCCCAAAATATGTTTGTTTAAAAACATTTATGGCAGTTATCTCCAAGTACTTCCTCCACTGTGTTAAGCCTTGCAGGAGCAACTCCTGAATTTGTGTATGCTTTCAATACTTTGAAAGTTTTCATTTGGGTCATTTTTCTGTATGGGATTGTTTATATAAGATTGACAGGAAAAAAAAAAGAAGAAATAATAACAAAAGATAGAATATAAACATGGTGCTGAAAATGAGTATGTTCAGCAGCCATGGTGTTTTAACTTACCCAGATATGCTTTTCATGAGATGAAGAGAGATGAATGGAAAAAAAAGCACATAAATGTTAATGAACATATACTAGTTCATAAAGAAATTATATGATAGATAAAATAATAACACCATTATAACTACTGAAATCTTTCTTTGATTCTACTGAAATCTGGTCTTTGAATGCTTTAAAGAAGTTATATGTCCTTATGAAGAACAGAGGCATTTCTCAAAATGAGATTTTCTTTAAACTGATGTTGGTTATTTATTAGGTACCAGTGCAGCACATTTATGACACATATTCATACTAAAGATCTGGAAACACAGTGAATGTGGATTAGATTTTCAACTCAAAGCATGCTGCCCAGATTTGAATCAGAGACACAGTAAAATTAAGAGTTGACTATGAACCAAGGTTTACTTACCTACATCTACTTCACTAAGATTTTAGCAAAATTTCTTGTACTAATGACTACATAGATTTGGGATTATTTTATCAAAATAGGCAGGAAATTTCCTACACAGAGATGACTAACATCTGTAATTATGCAGTATGTCAATTTGAGCAGTCCTAGTAATGCTAGATTAGTAGTGATACTGGTGTGAATGTTTTGCCCTCTAGGTAACCTATTTTTACCAATAAAAAAAATTGATAAAAGTAGGAGAAACCAGGATGCCATCACCGATAATAAACTTTCTTCGGCATCCTTTAATTGCCATCATAAAAAGAAAATTATATGACTGAATGAACTCCAGATATCTCAGAATATTATGTTTCAATTAACCAATGATTTACAGAGATATAAAAATGCTTGGTACATACAGCTGTAGAGAACTTTGGAGTGAAAAGTATGTGCTCTTATTAATTAAAAAGATGTTGCTTTCATTTCAGTGATTTTATGAAGGGGCTGGTTCCAAGATCTTAAATTTTGTTTCTGTGTTTGTGTGTGATAAGCAGAACAGCTGGAAGAGAGGAGGAGAAAAAGTGCAAATAGAAAAGCAGATGAAAACAAATGGCAAAGTCATACACAGAATGTTTAAGAAAGGAAAATTAAGAATTGGAAGGACAATGAAGGCATGCATGAATAGAAGACTAGAAAACTACTCAAACAATTACCAAATATGATGGAGGTACCATCAGGATTGAATATACATTCATGATTTTTGTGTCAAATATCCATCACGCTCATTTTCCACTGAAGAGAAAGTGAAGACTGATTTGAAATCCTTTGCCTTTTATTTTGGACCTTACAGAATCTATTGAACTATCTATTTCTTCCATATCCTTCTGAATACTCCCTTGGATATGGGTAGACGGAAATAAACAGGGGGATTAATTGGAATGTGAGTAATTTTCTGGCAGCTTTACTCAGTTGGCAAGTTGCAGCTGCCTTGGCATAACTTAAGGGACCTGAAGGCTGTTCCAGTCTCCCCCATTAGAGCAGCAGAGGATCAATGATCATCTCTCTGCTTCCTGAGCATCTTGTCTGGAGAAAAAAAATAAAGTACTGCAGAAAAAAAATGGCTTTTTAAATTCTAGCTTTTGCTTTTTCATATGATAACCATTTCATTGCTATTTTAGTGAATGTAGATAATAATTTCCCTCAGACATAAACTAAAGACATAGATTTTTTTCTGCAGCTGTGTTTTATTGATTCTTCCCTTAAGTCTTAATTCAACAGATAATCGGAAAGGTATTTGCATCTTCAAGAGATCAGAGTTTAGGAATCAACTGCATGTATGAGGATATTTATCAATTTTTATCAATAAATCTCAAAGTGTAATAGGTAGACCTGTGTAGATAAGGCAGGGCTTTGGAACTTGTCATATTTTGTTTGATTAAAAATTTTAAAAGCAAATACAAATTGTATGGAGAAAAGAATAAAAAAATACTTGAAAAAAAGATAAAAATATTATTTAAAAATACAGGATTTTAAAAAGTAGTTCAATATAGGTGTTATTGTTTACATTCTCACAAATACAATATATATATATATATATATATTTTTTTACCCTCAGAATACTCTGAGTAAGGTTTAATAATCCTCTGCAAAATAAATACCCATATATCCTTGCACTGATAATGCTACAAAAGGAAAGAATTCCCCTAATATCTAATTTAATAGCAAGATACCTTCTTAACGTTGTAAAAGCTTTTATTGAATAACTATTTCAAAGAGTCTTTTATTCAATAAAGGTTAAAAATATGTTTGGCAAAGTAACCAAAAAAAGACATCTTTATGTATGTCTCAAGGACCAGAACCCAGTCCAGCCAAGGAAAACCATGGTGGCCAGAGTGTGCAATCCTTGACTTCATCAGAACACTGAATACCTCTCCCTCTTCCACTGGAATGAGAAAATGGAAAATAATAGGTAATGAATCAAGAATTGTTTGCTAGAAAGGAAGGAAGAACTAAAGAGCAGTCTAAAAGCTACCTACTACATCAGATAATTTCTCATAGATGAAAAAAGAAGGAAGGAATTAAATACAAAGTTTGAATTTTCCTAAAGTTTCAGGAAAGATTGAAAAAAACAAACAAACAAACTTGTTTTAAAAATATTCTTCAGAGCTACTGTAAGAAAAAAAATCATGTACATTTAGGATATAATGGTGTTTAATAAGCATTAAGTATTTGGGAACATTAGATGGATAGCACAGAAAAAGACCTTAATTAATCCAATTGGATTCATTTTTTGAAATGTGTGCAATTAAGAAAGTCATTAGAAACAGCTCTTTGTATACTGAAGAGGACAGATTATTTGTAGTCACAAATACACTATGTCAAATTCTAATTGGAGTTGCACACATAAAACCTAATTAAAGAGGCATTGTGAGGATTCAAAAGGAACTAAATGATGACTACAGTGTTTCAAACTCTTATTCCACAAAAAGATCTACCTTGACATATTTTATGTTGATAGGGATCAAAAAAGTTTGATTTTCTATAGGCAAATCTAAGTCCAAGTATTCTGTTTTATGTTATCAATGTGACTTAAATGTAGATTACCAGAACAAGAGGTGTATTTTTTGCAACTTTCTTCTCAATCATCTCTCAAGTTTTGAAAAAGATATACAAATGAAAAACATAAAGATGGTTTCAAAAACACACACCTGCTTTTAGGTAGAAAGGGACTAAACTCAGTTAGTATAATATGTTCTTCTGTTAATATGGAAGTAACTGGTGCTTGATGTTCATATGACTAGTCAGATGAAACTTAGCTGCATTGTGATTCTCTCAGGTTAGTTATAAGGTCATGCATACTACAGATTTCTTTTTACACAGTAACTTTACATGCAAGAATTACTTAGGCCTATTGTACAGGACTTTATTTGTGTATGTAAGCATATGCGTATGTCCTCGCTTATCAATGCTTTTCTGCAATCTGATTGAGTCAGGAGTTTGTACCTTGCAAACAAAATGTGGAGTACTGTGGAGTAAACCTCTCCAGAACATGTTCATGGGAAATATATTTATTTTGATTTTCCATGGAAGATATAAACCTTACATCTTAAGCTTGTCTTGGAGACGTGAGATTAAAGGATTTATGTTATTACACCGATAAAAGAAATAAAAAAAAAAAAAAGAGATTCTTATCCAGAGTCAAATCAAACAAGCATTGTAGGAAGTACTGGGAATTTATCTGCTTTTGAACAAGAACCCTGTCAGTATGATCCAGTTAATGGTTAGCTGACTAGCATATAAAGTTTCTTCATGTACATAATTTATGTATAGGATTTAGGACTACTGAGAAAGTGATGCCATAGACCAATTTCAAACTGTACTAGCAGCATGCATAAGGTCAAATCCTCCTCTGTGTGGCAATCTAGGACTATGTAGCAATTGAATGTCTCTCAGACCTTACCTTATGTTAGCACTTTGCATAGGATGAAACATGCATACCCTTCCTTCACTGTCAATTGCCAGGTTAGCAAGAAGGACAAGCTTGCAAGCAAAACTTTCAAAAATGTAATCATAATTTTGAAGGCGATTACATGATTTCTATGTAAAGCTGTATCTCAGTATGGATACTATTATTGTCAGTTAAATGTTTTTGTTTGTTTGTTTGTTTTAAGTTTTAAAATGATCATTGCCAAGCTTACTTGTTTTCCATTTCTAAGAAATATTTTACTGTAGACTGCACATGAAATACTAATTATAATGACCAATCAGACACACTGTTGTGCAATATAAAAGGCATGTATCTTTCTTCAGTATGCTTCTTTCTTCAGGGAGATACTTATGTTCTGATATATTGCATACTGTTGCAGATCAAATCAAACATTTGGAAAGGATATGTATCACTGGCACTTTGCAATTTGAAAGGCAAAGCCTAATTCATTCAACTTTCTGTGCTACCTAAATATGTATTTGCCATTAATGAGGCCTTTCAGCAAACATGATTTAGTATCATTCCTTAGCAAAACTCCTGTGGAATAGTAGAATTCAGCTGACATTCACTAGAACAGTTATAGCAAAAAGGGAAGTGTATCTGGATTCATTTGTTGACAATATTCAAAGTTTGCTGAGTTAATTGTTAATATAGATTTGTTATAAAGGGCTAAAGTTAGTATCACTCGATATTTTAGCTACAAGGACAGTAAAGCATAGTTTCTCCTAACTGCCTCAAAAGCTAGCTGAGGTAAAGTCAGTGGGGATATGTGGTTTTTATAGGGGATGCAGATTATTTGATTTTAGGCACCATATTAAGTACCCTTCTTCTGAGGTATGTGTGGGGGACACACTTCAGCTACCCCAGAGGGCACTACACACATGCATCCGAACCCTCCATGAACCTCATGAGTAATGATAGGAACTGGACTAGCCCAAAAGTTTGTATGCTGGCTACCAGCTTGGGCTTTGATGAAAACCCTGAGCATAAGGCAAGACCAAGTTACAAGCACAGTCCTATCACTTGGTACAAAAACACCCACCAAGGCCAATGCTATGAACAGCTGGGATAGTGTGTGTATTCACAGCCACTGAGAAATAGTAGCTGGAGTTCCTGACTACAAAATTCAGAATGAGAAACTAGTATCAGTTTATTTAACAGGGAGACTGATTAATCACTAGAAAACAAACAAACAAACAAACAAACAAACAAACAAAAACAACTAAGAGAGAGCACCCATCAACAGAATAACACCCTAAATGCTCTAAATACCTATAACATATGTTTTTGTTTTCTTGGACTGCATGTTCAATTTACAAATAGTAAGGCTTAAAAAAAAAATTAACTAGATCTATCATGTATTTCACCTCTGTGAGTAAACATTTATGGATGATTCAGGCAACCTAAGCTTATTTTTTCAGATGACTCGAGGAACACGATGGGGTCTAATTTAAAAAAATTATACACAGCTTCCTTAATTTCTCTTTGATGCCTTAGGAGAAACACTTGTTACAGATATATTTACTGTAATAACCAAATGTTGGATGAAAAGAGATTCTTGTTTGAGGTTTATAAATCTGACATGTCATTGAGACAAACTGATAATTACATTTTAATGATGTCTAAGTAGTCAATTGAAACTGAAAGAAATTTAACATCTAAATAGCATTTTCTAAGCAAGAAGCAGGAAAACTTTGAAATTTAGGTTAATGACACTATTATCACTGGAGAGGGATTTGGTCTCCAGAAATATCATATTCTCTCAAGAAACTCTTTAGAGTGAAATGTATTATTCAGGAATCTAGTCTATGCATATAAATTGTGCTAAAATAGTATAACACAGTGCAGTGTGTTTATAACTCCAGGAGGCCAGAGCAGGGTCAATGCATGTGCTTGCTATTTGGGGAACAGGTAGCCAGGACATCTGGGGACCATTAGTACCTACTGGCTGCAACAGCTCACAGTTTGAAACATAGTGCTTCTCCATCCTTATGTTAGTGGGCAAACTTGCTAAATTACTGATTCAACAAGAAGAAATACATTTTAATGGGAACAACTACCTTTATTTATTTATTTATTATTATTATTTTTTTTTAACTAACTAGCTAATTTCAAATTCTGGTGAATTTTGCCTGAAGCTAATGAAAACTGTGAGAATGTTCTGGCTAGAGTGATGAGTCCCACCTTCGGTTTCATATCAAGGGGAGATCCCTGGCTTTCCTACATCAGAAGTATGGCTTTTACCACTGAACTGAAAGAAAAGTTCACTGAGCCATTAACACAAGTTCAATATGTAGTATTATTCCCATTTTATAAAAAAAAAAAAAAAAATTGATTTGGCTCTGGGTACACCGATTTTTTTTTTTTTTCTCTAAGTGACAAAGCCAGCATAAGCAAAACTCTCCCTGACCTGAAATTTAATACAAAGGAATGCTCCTTGCTTTATCCTGTCTTTTAACTATTCCTCTGGTAAGCCTGGTTCCCTTGGGATTTTGTGTCCTAATCAAAATTAGCCAAAGAAATCCTCAGAAACTGAGGTGCTCAGCTCATTCAGTTTCAGTGAGACTGGGATCATTACCCCTGTGGGGTTTGTAGGGCCTATTTAGCAATAAGAACAAGTTAAACACCAGAAATTAAATCTTACTGCTACATCATGAGATAGCAAATTATTCTCAAACTCCTCATATTATCTTTTACAAAGACATCATATAAATTACCATCATCCTTAACGTTACTTTCTCATTTGCATTACACAAATCAGTAATTTTATAGTTACTGTATGTTTCTGAAAGATACTTCTAGGGGTAGTTATGCATAACTAAGTGTTGGCAAAAGTGAACCTGACCTACTGAGACAAGCTTGTCATTAAAGTGACTTTCTGGACTGTTTCAACTGAATACTTTGCAAGGTAAAACATACAAATACATGACTGCATTTTTTTACATGGAAATGTTAATTTTCGTCTACCCTATTGATAACTCACATCCTAATGACAATGCTACAGTTGAATCCCATGTATCTCTCTAAAAAAATGTTGATTTTTTCCTGTACTACAGTTCTTCTACAACTACATATTCTACACATAAATTACCAACACATGGCAGTTATGATAGAAATGTCTTAACATTTATCTGATAGTAAATTAAGATTAATCTTAAAATCAGTCATAAGGATACTGAAGTGAGAAGCTATGAACATACCTAAAGTAATGGGAAAAAAAGATCTTTGTAACATAGGTATATAATTTATACCTATCACGGTCATTAATAATACATTTCAGACTGGATAATAGTCATAGTCACAAAGGAAAGGTTCCTTTCCTTCTAGCAGAGAGTACTTTGATTACACCTAATCTGTAAGGAACCAAGGACAGACAGACACAGGAGAGAAAAGGAAAGACTTGAAAAAGAAGACAGCATGGAAAAGTCTCATTATGTGAGATTAGACAGAAGTCTAATAACTGATTACCTATATACCTATTATTTCTAGACTGAAAACTCAGTAGGCACTGTCATATATGAAGTAGTATGTGTCAAGTCTTATGATATTTTATCCAGTTTAAATAACTGTTAATATATGAAAAAATGAACACATTTGTCCATTTGTCCCTTCAAAAATGGTGCTGTAGTACCTTCAGTCCTCATAGCTGGAATATAGACAGGAATTACCAAAAAATAAAAAATCACTGAAAAGTGAATAGTATTCTTTATGCTTACTAGAATTTAATAAAAAGGTGTAGTAATATACTCTTTACTTACATATATTTCTAAATGAATAGGGAGTGATAACAGATGTATGGATAAGAAATCCAAAGACAAGACTCATCAACTGCAAAATCCCTGTGAATGTTATTCTGAGTTTCTTAATTGAATTTAAAACATTTCTTTGTCAGCTAGCACAATGACTGCTTCTCTATCTTTAATTGCTAAATTGAGGTTAAATTAATCTGAATACTTACGTATGTACATTACACAAATATGCACAGTTAAAGACATATTTCATCAGTAGCTTGACATGAAAGTAGTGTTTAAAAATATTCTACATATAAATTCAAAGAAAAGCTGAAACATATCCCTTGCTTTTTTTTGGATTAGAATTGCTAATTCTCTTGAAACTTTGCAAAGGAATATTAAAAGACAGAAAGACATGAAAACACCATACATTTTAAAAATTAGGTTTTCAAAATTAAATAACTAAATAATTGCACTAAATTATGGATGAAACATAAACCTGTTTGTGTACTAAAAGAATTTTCAATGTCATTTTATTTTTTTTTTTTCTCAGACACCATCTAATTACACTGGAACTGTGATGCTGCCAAGAGGTTTCCTTTGTGTTTGTAGCTTTATTTTGACAGTTCTCCTTAGCTTCTGGCAGCTGTTATGAGTCAGTGTACTGGTTTTACAAGTAGGTACACCAGAGTCAGCACTAAGTTATTATATGATTTAGGTGAACAACAAACTAGGTTGCCATTTGCTGACAAACACAAGAAAGTGAAGCTGTTAGGTTTTATGGGAAGCCCTTAACTTTTATAGACAGAAATAATACTTTGTTCAATGGGTAATGCAAACAATCTTTTCTCTGTTCTGAAAAATTCATGTAGTTAGTCACTAAAATGGTTCTTTCACTGCTTGCCTATTTTTTAAGAACTGTAGTTACCAAATGATAAATAATTAATGACAATGTGAAACAGAAAATGTCTCTTTCTCTTACTGTTTTGCAAATGAAACAATATTACACAATTGACAAAATTACAATATTTTTCCTATATTTTATATGCAGCTTTAAAAACATTTGCACTGGGAAAAAAAAAAAAAAACAAAAAACCAAAAAACAACACACATGGTAAGCGATAAACAGTCCTAGTAGATGGTCCTGCCTCTCATTATACATCTGCATAAAAACAACACAAAAACTGACATTAGATTCAAGTATGAGCCAATACAAGAAACTTAAAGGTGGTACTCACTTTTTCTTTAGTCTTCGGTCTTTTTCTGCTTGGGTTCCAAGTTTGCCCAATCCCAGAGATTCTTGTGCTGCTGCTTCTGTTTCCATATAGCCTCCTGTGTTGAAAAATGGAAAAAGGAAAACAAAACAAAACACAAAAAAGAAGAACAACAAAAACAAACATATTTTCCTACATCTCTTTCCCAGTTGTTCTCTCAACCCTTCAATACCCATTCTGACCTTCCCCTAGTCATCTATATTTTCTTACTTAATTCATGGCAATTACTGTTTGTGGAGAACATCTAATGCTGGCAAGTGTTTGCTACATGGAAAAAAGTAGAAGGAAAATTTGCTTCCTCCTCATGTTCAGCAGAAATGTATGAAAAGGGCACCCTGGTCTTCTCCTTTGCTTGTTTGACTCCTAAGTATCAGTCTCATGGTCCTGAGTGAGCAATGCCTTCATGATTTTTTAATCTTAGTTGGGAAACCTGCAGATGAAAGTACCTTCTCAAGAACTTTATGATTATTACTGAAATAATATAGCATCAGTTAATGACATCATGCTAAGGTCTTCACTGTGTCCTCACAGAGAGCCTTACAGTCTTTGATGTCATTATCCTTCCAAACTCCTAAACCAGGGATGACATGAGGAATTTGTCAGAGGAGTAGAAAGCCTTCTCCTTGGAAAAGCCCCCTAGACGCCCAATCGCCGTCATGCCAGAGTAACTTGAACTTGCTTCAAGTCACAAGGAAAAGCTGCAATAAGCAAGGACACCTGGACCAAACTATAATCATATTATCAACTGTGGACAAAATTGATATTGTTAATCCATACTGATCAAAATTATGTCTGTTAATATGAGAAATGTGAGACTTTTCCAGTGCAGAAGCTGAAAGATACTTTTTTTTTTTTTTTAATTGCTGCTTGGATTCAAGGTAGAAGTGAGCTGCTCATGGAGTTACCAGCACACAGTCTCCCACCTCTGGCTCTAAGCAGCCCTCACACCTGTACGTGCATCTGCATAGACACAGTGGCTGCAGCACTTCTTTGAAAGCTGCTTTCTGCTGTGCTCCTGTTCAGAAGTGGCACAGAAAGACAACGTTACAGGAAATGCTGATGCTTTTCTCCATTTGTGACTGGCAAATTCTTATTTTTCAACTAATGGATAGTAAACAACTGTAGAGTGGACACCAGGATAATTAGGACAGCACAATATAAAATAAAAGATTTCTATTTTGATTCAGGGATTTTAAGCATAAAATGAAGTGTAAATGGTATCTAGCAAAATATCATCACAGGTTTTTGCAAATCACATTTACATGCATTTCAACCAAATGGGAACAAAACCAACTGCAGTATTATTTTATGACATTAAATTATAAAAACCGATATTCAAGCAGCACTTTCAAAGCAGGTGTAGTTCTACCTCTACCACTGGCTAGATGGATTTTTTCTTCAATAAAGAGGGCACTAATTTTCCACATCTCATGATGAGAATGATGCCTCCAACCACAAACACAAAAACCAAAACCATATACTGTGCTTATTCTCATCTGCTTTTCAAAGTCTTACAAAATATCTCATCAAACGTTTCTTGCTGACTCTGAGAGAGCAGCTTACCAGATGCTAGGTGTAGATGGTATGATGGCAGTGCAATGAGGGATTAAAATCATAGAATCATTGAGGTTGGAAAAGACCTCTAAGATCATCTAGTCCAAACCTTTAAACTAGTACTAAATTCCACCACTAAACGATGCTACTAAATTCTACATCTCAACATTTCTTGAAGACCCAGGAATGGTGACTCAGCCACTGCCCTGGGCAGACTGTTTGCCTCACAACCCTTTCAGTGAAGAAATTCTCCTAATGTTCAATCTAAAGCTCCCCTGGCACAACTTGAGGCCATTTCCCCTCATCTTATCACTTGGAATCAAAGAGCAGCACCTTTACATCAGCAAGATTAAACAGAGAACTGGCACTTCACTGGCTGTAACCAGATTTCTGGTTTTGATTCCAACAGCTTTCTTTTTCAACCTTATCACAGTGAAATGATATAAATGTAACTGGTGTCTCTTCAGCGTGACAGAAAGAAAAAAAAAAAACAACAAAAAACACCTAAAGTGAACTGCAATAGCTTGTAACTATCAATCAAATAGCTAACACAGGCTTTCTATTGATTGACTGATTGAAGGTCCCCATCTGGTCTCAGTTTACTGTTTGTTATAAATCCAGTTCTTCCTCTATGACTGTAGCATCTTGATGAAAGGCAAGATATGTAACATTCAATAGCTATCCATCTAGAACGTCATTCTTCCTTGACAGCACCATTAGATCACCTTACTTCTTGTAAGGACTAAAGGATATGGGGCAATATTATTCAACAACAGACAGATTTGCTTACTTTCCATTTTAGAAAGTTAATCTGTGCTTTTGACAGAGCTAGAAAAAATAACAAGGCAGTGATACTGCAAATACTCTTTGTTCAAGGCTTATGTCCTATCAGCATCAGTGCTGCTATTACCACTTCACTTAAGGAACAAAACCTGTAAAGTTCTAATGCTCAAGTATTTTGTTCAGAGAATTTTAGTGCTACAGCTCCTACCTTCCTTTGGCAAAATAGCTAATGCAGGAGAATAGTCAGTGACTTGATAGAGCTCTCTGTTCACATACTGATCAAGCTCAATGAGCCACTCTGAGGATGACTGTGACATTAAATGATAACTCTCACACACTGGAAAGTATTGTCAGCATACTAGACTTTACCACATGACAAACACATCTGGGCCTTTGAATGACCAGGGCACATTGTATCGGATATGGTCATTGTACCTGTTTGTATCTCAGGCATGCAGATGACCATGGTTCTGAACAAACTGATCTTGATGATATGATAGGCCATACAGATGAACTAGACCAGGAGGTACTAAAAATCCTTGTGATATATTGTTCTAGGGACTAGAATATTTTAATTGTAAGATGAGGAGAATATGCAAATGTGTAGTGTGGTATTCCCCAAGAGAGAGGGGGGGATAAATTTAAAATCGAATAAATTCAGAAAATTAAATAAAAGACACCCCTCCCCCAATTATTAACAGAAAGCTTGAAGGATGTAGAAAACTGGAATCCTGATTCTAAGAAAGATATCCTAAGGCTTACGCTTGCCTTTGAACAATGATACAAGTGGTTTAACAGAGATGATAAAAATAGCAAATTATGAAAATAATTATGAAAAAAAAAAAGGTGAGTTTAGCAGTGGAAAACTAAATTTTGAAGGTAAAGTGGATAAAGGAAATCTTTTGGGTGACAGCCTGGATCTTCTGAAGTTAATGGAACTTTGGAAGTTCCAATATTGCTTCTTAGATGAGAGTATATATTACACAAGATTTTAGAGACATTATGGAACCAGCTACAGAAGTATTATTTGTACATGCAGTGTATAATAATGTCACTGGGATCCTTAATATCCCATGCATTGCCATAAATTTTTAAATTGTTCCTTTAAGCATAATTGTGTGCATGTACAAATATGCACATAACAAAACAAATTAATGTTTCTGAGGCTCAAAATCAGGTTTCTTGCCTCTGTACTACTCAGTGTTCTATTGAATAAAAGGTATTTTCCATATTCATAAATATAAGTCTGTATCTATATCAAATCAGAATAAGTTTAATTTAAGAAAAGAATCAAATCATATTCATTTATTGATTTTTAATTAAAGAATTAGGTAATGAAAAACATATAAATATACTAACTGCAGTGCAATGATGATATGACTTACTATTTAGGTTTTTGTAACATTATTTTACTATGAATAGAGCTATTAATTATATAGCTGCAGTGATATTGAACCTATCATGGAATTAATTCAACTACTACCACTATTTTAATTTTAGTTTATTGTCTTTAAACAATTACTGAATGGATACTGCCACACAAGTTTTTTTGTCTTTTGTTATTTTAAAAATTAAGATGAAGAAAACTATTCTGTAATTCAGCTGCTCAACAATGTCTCTTAATTTCTTAAAATATTTTGTTCTTTTTAGTTACTGTAAATTTTTGTATATGCTTTTAAATCTAATTTGCTTAATTAAAATGTGCATTGTACTGAAATCTTTGCTACTGAGCTAAAAGACGGTTGTCACAAAAAACTCATTTAATTGCAAATCTTCACTAATAGCTAATAGTGTAATTTCATGAACTGGTGTTGGGAATTACAAACAGGCTTTATCCAATTACGCATATGGCTTATTAATCATGTTGGCTATTATAAGAAATTAATCTATTGCCAGATTATATTGCTCCTGAGGCAATCTTTAAAGGTGTTATTTTATTTGTGTTCATATAGCGAGGAATTGCAGGGAAGACCAATATATTTATTACATCTTTGTCCTCCGTGTTCCTGAGTTACTGTGAAATCACAAATTATTATACATAATCCATCAGTATTAATAAAATTAATTTTATAGAATGTAAATTTGAATTAATACCACAGACTAAAGTTATAAAATTCTCCATTAATGCAGATGGCGACATGCAGGTATATTTGAGAGATCCATTTAATGGGATCCTGAAGTGCATTAAACTATGAAGATGATTGAATAAATCAGTTTTATTCTTACCGTAGTAAGGAAAAAACAAATTTAAATCAAGATTAGAAATTATTATTATTTTTTAAAGAACACAATATAAATAGGAAAAAGGTTGGGGTGTAAATGGAGAATGCTCAGTCCTTTGATTTTACTCCGATATTTTGATCCTAACTTTGCATAATCTTATGTTGTAGGATTTTATTAATGTGTTTGGTAGTTGCATAAATTGTGATTAGTATTCTTTAGTATCATATATTAATATGAATTTATGTGGTATTATTATTTTTTATTTTTATAAAAATAAAATTATTATTTTTTATTTTTATAAAAATAATAAAAAATAATAATATATATATATATTTAATGTATTTTAATTTATTATTATTTCAGGCCTATGCATCATTTAAGCATTTACATTTACTGCAAACCTTTAAAAATTTTTGTAGGTGTTATATGGTCAACATGCCAATAAAAATTTAGTGCCTCACAAAGCTGTACTCTGACATCTTTGTGACTAGAAAAGAGATATTATTTCGATTTTATTTTACTAAATTTATATCTGTGTGGCATGCACCTGTACGCTAGTCTTAATCTAGGTAAATCAGATAGCCTAGCAATACAGACTGCAGCTAAAGATCAGGGTACATGTAACTATGAGCCTGTGCCTTAACTGTGACTTAACTTTCCATTGCTTTTTCTACCTAAATGAAGTTAAATACCTGTTAAATAAAGTTGAGGCATGACTGTTTTTTGCATTTGGTGTGGACATATCTCATGAAACATCACAGAAGAAAAATTTTGCTAGGCATGAATTAGACAAAGATCTTGGCTAGGGAAAAGGGCAAAAGAAATAGGAGAAAAACAAGGTATTGTCATAGGCAGCATAGCTAATTGCAAAAGTACAGTGAGGAGAGCATTGAAAGGCACTAGCAGATATCTATTGACACACTGCAGTGAGAAAGGCAACTACACCTGCAAGGATTTTCCATATCACATACTTACACCCCTTAGAGTAGAGTGTATACTTAATTCTCTCTTATCTCCTCTTCATGTTTGATTATTTGAGAATACTCAGTCTAATTCAAGAAAGTAGTGAAGCAGCAGGCTCAATTAAGAGGGTAGTTTTAATTTGTGCTAGTAATTTGTGTCAGAAGTCTTCTTTCATTTGTGTTACAGTCATAGCAAACTCCTGACATATAATTAATGATAACAATGGAGTCTAATGGGAAGGTTCTGCCAGAGTAAAGAGAACAAAAAGCAATTTGGAAAACTGAAAAGAAGCAAAAATTAGAAATGGAAAAATGACTGTGAAGTGGTAACCTTGACTCGGTACCACAAATTTCTTACTCAGCTGTCCAAGTCGAGCCTTCTCTTTTTTACCAAACAAGCGTCCTATTGAGGACTTGATTCCTTTCTTCTTGGGAGCTTTGTGCAGGGAGTCCTGACTGCTATTGACACTGCCAAGACCAATGCTTTCCGGCTCCAGTGAAGCAGGCAAACTACTATGAGTGATAATAAAGAAATAGAACAGATAACAAGTTGTTATTATTATTATTTAATTTTATTTTCTTCTGAGCAGCTCTGCAAACAAATGAATTAGTTATAATTTAGTAATATTTTTTCCACAAATGAAATTAATAATCACATCTTGCTCCTTAAGTGATCTAGTAATATGTAGAGCAATATGAGACTGGAAATAAATATTTTTAATTTGCTAAGAACTGATGACAAATACAGGATATTCCTCATATTTGTCTTTCTAGGATTTGCAGGATCACTACCTCTAGTAGTGATCAAAACTACACCTTAAAACAGAAATATCTAGCGTTTGTTTTAGCACTGAAAAATATTGTCAAGGTCACATAAGAGATAAAGGCAAAGGTTTCTTTCATGGTACAGGAAACAATTACCAAGAAGAAACATGAAGAGATAAGGACATTTTAGAGTAAACAACATGATTTGAAGAGAGTGTTATGTGGTAAAAGTGTTGTACTGATGCATGGTATGGATATCTTACCTTCTGGCATCATTGTGGTATGAAGAAGGAAGGGTATGTGTCATTCTAATAGCTCTGGGTGTTGGAGGAGGAGAAGTTTCACATTTGATTGTGGCTTTATCTTCACGCCCATCTTCTTCAACTACTGCAATCTGGGGGATAGATACTACATTGAGAGCCAAATGGCTTTTCATGAATTTTTCAACATACATTTCACAAATTTGTCAATTGAACTGAAGCATGTTTGGATTCAAGGGCAGGTTTTTTTTTTTTTTTTTTTTTTTTGAACAAATTGTAGGGATTCTTATTGTTTATAAAGACCACTGGGAAATAACAAAATTGCCTAAACATGGCTGCTTGAAATACATATTTGAAAGGACAGAGAGTACACTTGGAGACAAAATTAATTTCTTTTATCCCAAATGGGTTGATCCAGTAAAGGTCTAAACATGAAAATAACCTTATGCATGAGCAGGCCTCTTTCATTAAGCAGGATTATTCATGTAAACAAAATTCTCAGGGTAGTAAGGGAGAAGGTAAATATATAAACAAGACTACTCCCTCTGCAGCTTGTTAAGTGAATGGTCAGAGCACTTGAAAGTAAACATGAAAAAAGGAGTTTTGTCACAACAAATAATAATTTAATTTGAATACTGTCTCCTCTCATGTAAAGATAATTACCATACTCAGCTCCAGTTCTGCAAATACCTTTATATTGCTCTGCAAGATTTCAAGCAATCTGACTGTGTGCCGACACTTTGCTTTTAACTGTATCTCCTTTAAGTGTATTCTGTAGTGGCTCCTGCAAAGTATCACTACTGGGCCTTGATTCTTGGAGTAGCAGTGACCCCTGCAAGCCTTTCAAGATAGTCTTAAAATTCAAGTATTGGATGAAAAGTAGTGAAAGGGGTGCAGCGCCTGGGAAGGAACCCATTTATTTAAATAGCAGAGGAATATGGCAAAAGCACTCTCCCAAGCTTTTAAAAAGCCAGTGTCAATACCTTTCTCCGATGTTTCCTTAGATCGCTTGGCTTAAATTGGTGACAAAAGCAGCAACAACAAAAAAGAATGATTAATAAATCTTATTTGAGCATAACAGTGCAACACACTTTTTCTTCTGACATTCAGAATCATGAAATAGATGTTTAATTAAAGACTTTAAATTAATATTTTCAATTTAATAATAATTTATATAAAATATTTTATTTAAAAATTTATAATTTGTATTTATTTAATTTAATAATTTAATATTAATATATAATATGGCAATATTGTATACTGATTATAAATGTGGTGTCATAACTTAAGATAACCCTTTATAAATACAACATCTGTGAAAGCAGTTCTTTTTTCCCAAAGTTACAATCCCATTTATTTTCATAATTTTAGCAAAGAATAGGATACTCCAAATTTATGACGGTAATTTTTAATTTTGGATTTTTCATATAAAACCTTACACTAACCCCATCCCCACAAACATACATATATACACACACACACATATATATATACATATATATCATATTTGCAGTTTTATATAATATTATAAACTAATCAGTGATTCACCGAGGATAAACCTAAAATATCAGCAAATACCACATCAGAAAAAGTGGTATCTCTCTCCAGTTACCCTGTCTTAATGATCTTAGCATCTTTGGTCAATGAATACAAATTCACCTGTCTTCTGTACTGCAGCATTATTTGGTGGTAGAAATCTGATAGAATGTGCTTTGTTCAACCCCTTTTCATTTTTATTTTTTGTTAGATGTCTCATTCATACAAACAGAGCTGAAGAAATTACAGAATGTTTCATTGCATAGATCTGAGGTGTGGAAACTCCTGTGATACTGCTCCTCCAACCTACCCCTACTGGACCATTTGGTAACTTGGGCTCTAGAGACCAGGCTATTACTTAACTCTTCCCCAGCTCAAGTATTCCCACTTGGAGGATGTCTGATAGTGTGCTGTGCCTGTCTCCAGCCAGGAAGGTAATGAGATATTCAACATTCAACTCTTGCTCAAATAGTGCAGGGGCAGTGTACTGAAACAATCAATGTATGTGCTTTGTATGGCGTTACTTTTATGGTTTATGATATGTCAAGAGTCTGGCTGCAATTCATACAGACGTATCCGAGTTTTAGTCCAGCTACAGCTGGATGCCAGTGAGGCCATAGCAACACGAAATGTAGAGTCTATACTGCCATTTTGTATTTGAATCTGATGAACACACTGACTGTCTAAATCAAGGCAACTAGGCAGCACAGGTGCCAACTGGGAGGTCAGTTTAATCATTGCCATTAATCTGTAGCCAAATTGTTTAGCTTAAACGGTAGGTGGAGTCAAACTGCATATTGAGGAAGGTGTTGCTTTGGTTAAGTGGGTGGCACCATGGCAGCCTGTACATCCACCTTCTCAACAATGGTTTTTACCACTACCATCTTAATTTCTGCTCTTCAGCAGTGGGAACACCAGGGGGAGAAAAAAGAAATGGTGCCTCAGTCTGTCACATCTGCCAGCCATGATCTCCTCTCACAATAAGAAGCTGCTGTCTTTAGTTCCCAAGAAGGCAGCAAATAGGTTCAGGTGAGTACAAGTTGCTGTCAGTTTCCAGAAAGAGGACAGGGAAGGAATACTCAGCTAGATGAAGATAGACAAAAAATTCTACTCCCACCTGAGTAGGAGCCACATGGAGGATGAATAGCTGGGCTTCACTCTCAGTTCTTCTTAGCTAGGGAACCTTTTCAGCTAGGAGAGTTAATTTCTGCTTTCTGATTGAAATCAAAGCTCATTTCCCCTCTGCTGAGAGGCCCCATCAGTGGACACTTGTCTCCACATAGAACCATTGCTGCTGCTTCCCAGGAATGGACTGTAGGAGGACACTGATGATGTTCAGATTACCAGAGAAACAGCAAGAAATAAATGGGGTTACATGTATCCTATTCTCCTTGCTGTATATCAGACATCATCAGAATGGGCTGCTTTGATTTTATTCTTAGTGCTTAAGTAGATGAATTCACTCAGGCTCTAAATTTCAGTTTGTAGCCCACACTGAACACCACACTCTGTCTGCTTTCTTATCAATAAACATCAGAATATATTGACACATGCTACATTGACTTACATGACTATGTGCAGTTCCTTTTCGTCTAGAACCAAAATTATTATTATTTTTTTTTTTTGCAAATCTCCTTTCAAATCAGAATAGACATATCTCAGAACATGTATGTAAAGGTACAGTAATATTAGAGTTTCTTTGCATGATAATTTGGAGTCTAGGTATTGCAAACTATTGGTAATGTTGAAATATACCAGTTAAATGAATTACTGGAAAAAAAGAAGCACCTATTTCATGTGCTTAATATACTGTCATGAAGAATACATACAAACTGGTACAAGTATGATGAGGTTTTAATGCCTGCTACACATTTCTGGGAGGTTTAAACTTGCTAATAACCCCACTGTGTAATAACTACATCACTTCAGAGCTTTTCATTACAAAACATTTTCCACATATAAATGAATTACAGTATTTCTAATGATCTGTTCTGTTTCTTATTATTTCCACTGCCTTTGTGCTGAATGCCCTTGATCCTCAGATTAGGATGTCCCTGGTGAATCACGTAGTGCTCAGAAAACACGATAGCAAAAAAAAATAAAAATCACAGATGTCCATATTCTAAGGAATTTACTACCTATTCATATGACAGAGAGGCGAATATAGAATTAGAGAGATGAGCCATCAGTGAAAAGATGATGCTAGAAACATCGCACCTAAAATGGGCATCACAGAGGTTCTTACCAGTGTCATTACCCCCATTCTGTCCATCTCCCTTGCTGGACTGCGAGGTGTGAGTTTAGGAGTTGAATGTCCACTGGGAGGAGATGAGCTCGCAAGTGATGATGCCGTCACTGAGCCAGTAATGGATGTACCTTGGTGGACTCTGGCTAGGTTTAAGCCTTCCAGGCTCACGCTGGCCACTCTATTCTCTATCTCTTCGGCACGCAGTTCTGTTGACTCTTTTTCTTCTTGGATTAACCTTATGAAATAAAAGAACATGGTTCAACTTAGTTAGAATTAGTACTCTAAAGGCATTCTCCGATTCTGAAAGCAAATTTTTCTTCCCTGGTACTTATCATTGTCTCACATATGCATAGAGACTCACATTGGCATACAATATATATGTACAACAGAGGTTATATATGCCCACTACTGTGTTTTAATTTCTCATTACAATTTCTTCTTGTGTTTCTGCATACCCCAAAACTAAACCTAAAAAATACTTTGTTTCAAAGGAGATCCAAAAGAAAAAAAACAACAAATCAAACATGAGTTTCATAGATCAACCCCAAAATAATATTGAAAAGGGTGTTTTTAATCACCAGAATTACAAAATCCTTTTTCTTAATTCCTCTACCCTCAAAAACAATTGAAAGAATGTGCCCAACAATAACACTTGATGTATGACATGTCAGAAAGACTAGTTTCTTTGCAAATGAGAAAGTGCAGGAGAGGGGGAGTTAACAATCTGATTTACCATAGAAAACTAATTCCACTCTTAAGTTGGTTTCATCTGATTTTCTGTTGCTAAAGCATAAACACAAATTCAAAGTCAAATGAAATTGGGCCTTTGGGCCAAGGGAATTGCTAGGATAATCCACATTAAAAACAAACAAACAAACAAACAAAAAAAAACAAACAAGAAAACATGCAAAATAATTTATGCTTCATCCCTATGATGAAAAATTAAAGTTTCTAAAGTATTATGTTTTTAAGTGATTTTTGTTATAATAACTCTTATTGGCGACAAATACTAGTTTCTTCGACATACAAAGCTTCAACAGGATCTTTCCACTGGATTCTTTAGCATTGCTTAGATGTTCTTTGCTCATAAACCCACATTAGAAGGAATCTATTTTTGCAAACAGGAGGGAAAAGGATGAGAGATCTAAGTAAAATGACAAAATATGAAGCCTGAAGATGTTGAATCTGTGAAGCAGGCTTGCTTTTTTAGTTATGGTAATAAAAGCCTATATACCAGTATAAGCTTATCAGTAGGGGAAATAAACTTCTCTCACACAACCTCCAGCAAAAAAGGCTATATGTGACATATAGCCTTTTTCTTCCTTTTCTCCCATTTTCTTCCTTTCATCACATAAAACTGTACCTACCATCTAAGTCAAGATCCTCTGTTTAATAAAACAATGATCTGACTCAAGATGGCACAAATAATATCTATGTTACCTTTATGTGCAATTCTTTGTCAAAATATTTTATAGTATTATGTAATTAGAATCACAGAATGGTTTGGGCTGGAAGGGACCTCAAAGGTATCTAGTTCCAATCCCCCTGCCATAGGCAGGGACACCACACACTAGACCATGTTGCTAAGTACTTGTTAAATTTTTAACATGTTAATATCTTTAAAACTTATATACATGTATTTGTTGAATCTACAGCTTCCTGAATTGGTCACAGTGCTGACTTTGTAATAATAAAAACTATGGATAAAGTTCTCTTCTACATGTGCTCTAAATACACTGTTTTAATGAGACTTAGCCTCCCAACAACAAAATTTCTCTCTACATTTCTTTCTTGATAGGTGCAATAAAGGATGGGATAAAATCCCATCTGAATGAAGAAATTGTGGGAGTAGTGAAAACTGAAAGCTGTAGATCTATAACAAAAAGTCTCCCTTGGAATGCAAAAGTTATTCAAATTCCACAAATTTCAGTAGAGTTCTGTCTTTAAAGATACCTTGCTCAAAGAAAGTTCGAGATCTGGTAGAAGGTAATCTGGTTTTGATTATATTTCTAAACATACTTTTTCTGTCTATAAAATTACCTGAAAGTGACTAATACATTTAGTAACATCATCATCTCCTTCTACAGAAATGAGAGGATGCTTTTGACATACCAGCTTTTTAAAGGTTATCTTACACATGAAAAACACATAAGAATGTTTTCAGCTTAAAACATGGTTTCATTTATAAAAACTACTTTATTAAAGTAGTTTGGATTCTCTATCACTCCATTACATTTGCACAGAATTTAGCAAGGCATATTCATTTCACTGCCTATTTCCAAGACTTATAAGTCAACCTTGGAGCATGCAAAAAAAATAAATCACATTCTGTGGTTCCGTACAAAATCAAAACCATGTCTTGGAAACATGGCTTCTATTAGACGTAACATAGGAATGATCACCAGAAGAAACCATGAACAGCACTGAAGCAAAGTATTTCAGATAGGAGGTCATTAGTGAGCAGGTAGAGTTATGCAGAACAGGGTAAAAAACAAAAACAAAAACATGAAAAGAGGACTATGGAGGGAGATTTGTCAAATGTGCCAAGTGTTATTATTATTATATTTCTTTTCAATTGCCAAGCAGTTCTCTATATGAAACATTTTTTGAAAGTAAACATTTTTTTTTGTGCAGTTGGGAATTGAAGAAAACGATATTACCTTCACACAACAAACACTCTCATAGAAAAAACAGACACATTATCAATCCTTTAAATGTACAAGTGGTCCCCTAATCATTATGAATGGTATCTGAACTTATGCACTGAAGAGACCTTAAAGCTGTAAAGAAGAACGCCACCACAGCTGGTTCAAGGTTACATACCTGATTTCTTTATTGATTGCATCTAACTGTTCCTGAAGCATCATGGCCAGAGTCTGGGCATCGGAATGGCCACTTGGTGACAGGAGGTCCATGGAGCTGAAAAGTGTTTCTCTATCATCATCATCAATGTCAGACATTTCAGTGTCACTTTCAAATGGATGGCTGCTCAAAACGCCAATCTGCTGTGTCCTATTCCACTCATGATCTCCAAGTGATTTTACCTAACCAAGAATTAGGATATATATGGCTTATTCCATGGAAAACAATTGCAAAGCTGAATTATAAAATGGGAAAGGAAAGCAACTAACGTTTAAGAATACTTATTCAATGATTAATTCTCTGTTAATACTTGCAGTATTACAGCAAGAAGGCATTTGGCATTGCAGAGGATGTAAAGTATTTTCACACAATTTCTAATGCTGTGTAAAGTTAATTCTTATGAAAAATTATGAAGATATCGAGAAAAGACAGATAATGAAGCATGTTTGAACTCTGATGTCTGATTTTCAATGTTTTCTGCCTTCATTTTAGTACAATACTCATATCTGAGTATATAAACGTTTAAAAAAACAAAACACCAAAAAACTTGGTGCATATATGTAAGTATTCATTTATTTATTCTGGAAATACACAAACAAAAAGCTTATTAACTTGAAAAACATGCTCTTATTAGGAAATATATGAAAAGAAATTGGGGATTAACCTTTGGTTCATCTCTGCGTACTCCCATCCGTCCCCTCCTAGGTCGCCTTATCACTTTAGTTGACCGATAGTCAGACTGGCTATCAACCAGTGAACCCACAGAATACCTCAACTCTGTTGATGAGTCAAGGTGAGGCCTGAAAAAAAGAGTCAAAGAAATAGACTGAGTGACTAAATACAGTAATAATAGTGGTAGTAATAATAACAAAAACAACAATCCAATGACCAATCGAGGAACACGGATATTTTTAATAAACAAGTTATGTGAGTTATATTACGATGTGGATTATATTATTATTGTCTGACAAATTCGGTGGCCTGAAAAATTTCTTGGCCTTCTACAATGGGGTTACAGCATTGATGGATAAGTGAAGAGCAACTGACATCAAATACCTGGACTTGTGCAAAGTCTTTGATACTGTTCTCCATGACATCCTTGTCTCTAAATTGGAGAGACATGGATTTGATGGATGGACCACCCAGTGGGTAAGGAATTGGCTGGATAGTCACTCTCAAAGAGCTGTGGTCAACAGCTCAATATCCAAGTGGAAACCAGTGACAGGTAGTGTTCTTCAGGGGTTGGTACTGGACCAGCACTGGTTAATATCTTTGTTGGTGACACGGACGATGGGACTGAGTTCACCCACAGCAAGTTTGCTGACAACAAACTGTGTGGTGTGGTCAACATGCTGGAAGGAAAGGATGCAGAGGGTCCTGGAAAGGCTTGAGAAGTGGGTCCACACAAACCTCTTGAAGTTCAATAAGGCAAAGTGCAAGGTCCTACACCTGGGTTGGGATAATCCCAAGCACAGATAGAGGTTGGGTGGAGAATGGGTTGGGAGCAGCCCTAAGGAGGATGACCTGGGGGCACTGGTGAATGAAAAGCTCAACTTGAGTCAGCAACATGCACTTGCAGCCCAGAAAGCCAACCTTATCTTGGGCTTCATCAAAAAGAGTGCGGTCAAGGGAGGTGATTGTCCCCCTCTAGTCTGCTCTTGTGAGATCCCCATCTGCAGTACTGCATTCAGCTCTAGGGTCCCCAATATAAGAAGGATCTGTTAGAGTGGGCCCAGAAGAGGTCACAAAGATGATCAAAGGGCTGGAGCACCACTCCTGTGAAGAGAGACTGAGAGAGTTGGGGTCATTCAATCTGGAGAAGAGAAGGCTCCAGGGAGACCTTATAGCTGCCTTCCAGTACCTAAAGGTGGCCTACAGGAAAGCTGGAGAGGGACTCTTTGTTAGGAAGTGTAATGATAGGACAAGGGGTAGAGGTTTTAAACTAAAAGAGGCTATATTCATATTAGATATAAGGAATAAATTCTTCACTATAAGGGTGGTGAGGCTCTGGTTGCCCAGAGAAGTTGTGGATGCCCCATCCATGGAAGCGTTCAAGGAGAGGTCGGATGGGGCTTTGAGCAACCTGGTATAGTTGAAAGTGTCCCTGCCCGTGGCAGGAATTATATAATCTTTAATGTCCCTTCCAACTTAAACCATTCTATGATTCTATGTATCAGAGAATAAATGACAAAAACATATCACAAAAATCAAAACAAAAACGTGAGAAGTTGAATCATAGAATCATAGAATATCCTGAGTTGGAAGGGACCCTTAAGGATCATCAAGTCCAACTCTTGACACCGCACAGGTCTACCCAGGTTCAGACCATGTGACTACGTGCACAGTCCAATCTCTTCTTAAATTCAGTCAGGCTTGGTGCAGTGACCACTTCCCTGGGGAGCCTGTTCCAGTGTGCAACCACTCTCTCTGTGAAGAACCCCTTCCTGATGTCCAGCCTAAACTTCCCCTGCCTTAGCTTGACTCCGTTCCCGCGGGTCCTGTCGCTGGTGTTAATGGAGAAAAGGTCTCCTGCCTCTCGACACCCCCTTACGAGGAAGTTGTAGACTGCGATGAGGTCTCCCCTCAGCCTCCTCTTCTCCAGGCTGAACAGGCCCAGTGCCCTCAGCCGTTCCTCGTACGTCTTCCCCTCCAGGCCTTTCACCATCTTCGTAGCCCTCCTCTGGACACTCTCCAACAGTTTCATGTCCTTTTTATACTGTGGTGCCCAGAACTGCACACAGTACTTGAGGTGAGGCCGCACCAGCGCAGAGTAGAGCGGGACAATCACCTCCCTCGACCTACTAGCGATGCCGTGCTTGATGCACCCCAGGACACGGTTGGCCCTCCTGACTGCCAGGGCACACTGCCGGCTCATATTCAACTTGTTGTCTACCACGACCCCCAGATCCCTCTCTTCTAGGCTGCTCTCCAGCGTCTCATCGCCCAGTCTGTACGTGCAGCCAGGGTTTCCCCGTCCCAGGTGCAGGACCCGGCACTTGCTCTTATTGAACTTCATGCAGTTGGCGATCGCCCAGCTCTCCAACCTATCCAGATCCCTCTGCAAGGCCTTTCCACCCTCATTCGAGTCCACAACTCCTCCAAGTTTGGTGTCATCAGCAAACTTGCTCAAAATGCCTTCTATTCCTACATCCAGATCGTTTATAAAAATATTGAAAAGTACCGGCCCTAAAATGGAGCCTTGAGGGACCCCACTGGTGACCGCCCGCCAGCCTGACGCAGCCCCATTCACCATAACCCTTTGGGCCCTGCCCGTTAGCCAATTGCTCACCCATCGTATGATGTTTTTATTTAGCTGTATGCTGGACATTTTGTCCAGTAGGATCCTATGGGAAACCGTATCAAAAGCCTTGCTGAAGTCCAAAAAAATCACATCAGCTGGTTTCCCTTGGTCCACCATACGGGTGATCTTATCATAAAAGGAAATCAGGTTAGTTAGGCAGGACCTACCCTTCACAAACCCATGCTGGCTGGGACCAATGACTGCATTGTCCCCCAGGTGCGCCTCAATACGTTCGAGAACCATCTTCTCCATGATTTTACCAGGCACTGATGTGAGACTGACAGGCCTGTAATTGCTAGGGTCTTCTTTCTGACCCTTCTTGAAAATCGGCACAACGTTTGCCAGCTTCCAGTCTACCGGGACCTCTCCAGACTCCCAGGATCGTTGAAAAATAATTGAGAGAGGTTCCGCGATGACGTCCGCCAGCTCCTTCAGCACCCGGGGATGAATCCCATCCGGACCCATGGACTTGTAGGGATCCAGGTGGAGTAGCAGATCCCGCACACGTTCAGGGTCGGTTGGGAGTTTGTCATCCCCACCGTCCCGGTCCTCCAGCTCGGGGCACCCTGGGTCCCGAAGCCCATCATCGGCATTGAAGACAGAGGCAAAGAAGGCGTTAAGCGTCTCTGCTTTGCCTATGTCATCGTCTGTGAGAAGACCTTCCCTATCAAGGAGCGGCCCTATGTATTCTTTAGTTCTCCTTTTTCCATTCACATATCTAAAAAAACCCTTTTTATTTTCTCTCACAGACACAGCCAGCTTCAACTCTAGGTGTGCTTTAGCCACACGAATTTTCTTCCTACAGACACGAACAGCATCCCTGTATTCTTTCCATGTCACCTGGCCCTCCTTCCAGTAGCGAAACACTCTCTGTTTCTGCCTAATCTCCATCAGAATGTTCCTGGTCAGCCACACCGGCCTCCTGCCACGCCTGCCTGACTTGCGATATTTAGGAATTGCCTGATCTTGTGCTTCTAAGAGAAATCTTATAATAAGAAAAATTATCTTATAATCTTATATAATCTTATAATCTTATAATATATAATAATATATAATTATTATAATATATAATAATTATATATATAATTATATATAATTATATATATAATTATTATAATATATAATTATTATAATATATAATATAATAATATATAATAATATAATAATATAAACTTATAATCTTATTCTTTGAAATCTTATAATAAGAAAATTATAAGATCTTACTAGAAAATTAAAGTAGAAAACAAGCAGAATTTAGGACAAGACAATTAGCAGAACTGGCTGATGAATATATTGTCCTGTACACTTTTCTTCTACTACTTCCCTGAATAAAGATGCTTGAGGTTACTGTAAGAAAGATACATGTTCAAGAGTGAGTTTATCTATAACACATTCTTACAGTTCAGCATTATAAAAATATTAGAAAATAAAAATATTAGTGAACTGCCCTGTGATACATAGTATAGTTTATGAATGATTTGTGTTTATTTGATGATACTTTTGAGAAATTTAACTGGTATGAGGGATGCAACCTAAGAACAAGTACCAAGACATTTTCCATAAAAATATATTCAAGACATGACTATGGTTTTGAAAACAGAAGCTCTGTCTCCAACAAGAAGAATAGCCCATTCTTCAGAAATATTCTGGAATAATGATAGTTGACCCCAATTTTTTCCTCTAGTCCTGTTAAGTCTTGGGATGTTGTGGTGAGACATATACTCGATGATGTCAGCATATCTTTTCTTTTCTGAAGATAGTGGTCACTGGCCTTTCTGTCCTTGATAAAATAGCAGCAGTAAAAATTCCCTACTTGGTGCTATTAGAAACAACCTGACTACGGGCTGCATAGAAGATGCGGAAGAGCCAAGGATGTGTACACCATTTAAGCATTCAACCATAGCAGTGGAGACCTGTCAAATTTCTAGCTCTTAACATATAACCAATCTCCACATAAAAATATATGAATAGTATGCTCATAGTAGAAAAGAGAAGTGTAACAAATACTATACTAAACCACTGACTCCTTAAATAAGCTTGACATTTCACTATAAGAGCATAAAATTAGTTTCATGTTCTACTTAAATTATTTATTTATTTTTTTAAACTTGGGAAAATATTTACAACTTACAAGGTTCACAGCAATGTTAATAATAAGTTTTGGGAAACAAAATAAGTTTTGTTCTTAAAACAATTTTCTCACTTGGGAAAGATGTTGAAGAAAGTGATAGCTTTAATCTTGGACATAAGAAAAGCTAAATGAAGGAAATCATTCACAAAAGCACATATATCTCTGCTGAAAAGAGCAGACTGTTTCCATGGTCTCTAGTTCTGTATCTGTTTCTAAGAAGAGAGATTTACTTTTCCTTAAGAAGAACTTATTTTGAATTAAAACATATTGGCACTTTGTAGCATTCATCTCAAATTTCACACACCATTTTAATTAAAAAAAATAATAATCCAATGTTACAACTGTGGTACTATTAATTGATAAATGGTAAATGATAATTGATAAATTGATATGTGAAGATAGTGGAAAAACATGAAAACCTCTAGCAGCTACAGGGACTCCATGCACCTGCAGAAACATACAGAGGACTACATTTTTTGGTAGGAAGCCCTCCACATCAGAGCAAGCAACAACAAACATGATTAGCTATCTCTTCAGAAACACCAAATAGCGATCCCTTTGCTCTGAAATGGGTTACTTTATAGCCAAATAAAGGAACTTTGACAGAGCACATGGAGAAACTTAACTTACTGCCTGGTATTATAAATATTTTCACAAAGCTAAAATAATAATGGATGGATTTCAAGGGCTAACACCATTTGTTTGTTTTTTATAAATACTGCAAGAAAACAAATGAATAAAATATCTGGCACCGGAATACCTGAAATGTGAGCATGTGTCACAGAAATCAAACCAGAGATGTTAAAATTTCATGGACAGTGAACTTGTTTTAGAACTTTAGTTTTGGGTAGAGCACACATCTGAGTTCATACTGTTGTCATAAATGTTCTTTTTGGGCAGCTATCAGTCTACCTTCCCTTAGGCTTCCTATCGTGGGGATTCCATAATATTGGGGGTCTGGGGGTAGGGAGAGTGGGGAGGGGAGGAGGAAATTACCTTTTAAAGAATTCCTTACAACTTGTTTTTGTTGCTATACTAATAAGAAATCTTGATAACAATTGGGCTTGGGCCAAAAATGTCTTAAAATCTTTATCTACATTGCCAGGCAATAATCTTTTGATTCATTTTGTTTTAAATCTATCTGTATGTCTCTCCCCTCTGATGTTGTAAACCTATTAGGGCAATGAGTCTTTTCTAAGTTTGTACAATATTTGCTGTAATAGAACTTTGCTTTGATAACATACTTAGTATGTACAGAAGTATATAAATACTTCGTACTTCTGTAGGAAGTTGGTAGATAATAAGAAACAACACAGGTTCATCTCTGGCAGCAGATATTTATCTGCTGCCCAGCTTCATTATTATTCTTCTGAAAGAACAAACTCCTGCAAATACAGAAATGAATATGGACTGAGAAGGATAAGTACTTAATGCTGAAACTTCCCTGTTCCAGAAAGGGGGAAGTGTATTAGAAGTGAAACACTACTCCAAATGTGTGGAGCCAGGAGCTGGACTTGATGATCCTTGTGGTTCTTTCCAACTCAGGATATTCTATGATTTTGTGAAAAATATTATTCCAAATGATAAAACAAGTTGAGGTTTAGGCATACATTTAGGCAAGAAGGGCTGCCTTTCTAGAATAATAAATTCATTTCAGCTGTTAGTCCAGTTTCTACAGTACATATCTCACTGTTGTTCCCATATTGCTTTCCACCAGAGAGACAATGTTCAATGCCCTGTCAGAACACTCTTACTGTCAGAACACTCTGAATATTGCCTTAATATTTAGTTCAAGTTTTGTGATCTTTTCCTATACATTAGGCAAATCTGTGCTACTTCTTGCTAATAATAATAACAAAAAAAAAATAAATATGGTCTTAAATATACTGAGCAGCTTTAGTATTAACAATGATGGTTACAACTTTGTTATTACAGAATCCTGAGAGAAAACGGGTATTTGGCTATGTTTTTAAAAACATTCCATAATTTCAAAGACTTTCCTTAATCAGAGTAATATTTCAGTGCATTCTCATTGCTATAAAGCCCCAGTTACCTAAGAAAAAAGTGAAAAGCTACAGCAATAATCATTCCACAGATCCAATATTTTTAAAGAAATACATGATTATATGTAGTCTGAATGCACTCTTGTTGTAAAAGCTTGACACTTATGTCTGTGTTCTCTTTCAATTCAAAGGGAGGAAGCTTTTGTCATTAAATATTACCTTGACAATGTGGGTTCAATTAAAGAACCAGCCCTCAATTTCATTTGATCCAGTTCAGATCTCAGTTTCTCAATTTCTTCTGCAAGTCTTTCCTGGAAATCAGAAAATTAAGATATACTTGTGATCCAAAGTACTTTTAACTTTCTGAGATATTAACCTTACAAGGCTAAACAAGAAAGATAAATTACACTGAATATAACTCTGAGTATAATAAGAAATAGCACTGAACTCATTCAAGTCTGTTGCTAATATGACATATGCATCAAGAGGAGATTGTACAGGTCTCCCTACCATTTTTCCATTATCTAGAAGTGATGACAGGACAGGTTCACACTGTCCTACTAAGCAGGCTTTATGTCAACCCATGAGCTTTACTTTTTTCCCAGTTCTCTCCCCTGTCCCACTGTGGTGGAATGAATGGATGGCTGTGTGGTGCTTAGCTGCCTGCCAGGTTAAAAGAAAACGAGAAAAAAAAAGGTATTCATAATTCAAGTTTAGATTCTGCGGAAGAAATTTGTGTTTCATTTGACACAGCTTTAAAAATGTCTTTTTTTGTCATGTAACTTGATGGTGAATTATGATCCTGACTTTGCTACAGTTGAATAACCTTACAACCTTTGAGCCATCTGTAGTAAGACAGGAATTATGTGGCAACAGAAAATAAAGGAAGGGCAATGTTGTTGTTGATAACACCTACAAGTCTTATTTTGTAGAAGTCCTTCCCCTATTTTGCATTTCCTTCTCCTCTTCCTGCAGGAAGTTCCTCATCAAAATCACTCTTATAATTTGCAAAGACAAAACAAATGGTAGTGGAAAGACTACATCAATGCAGGCAAGTAGAGCAGTTGTTGGGGCATAATTACAAATGAGCAATCCAAATGGCAGTGAACAAACTACACCATGAGTAGCACCATTACTATACATTAGTAGCCATACTAGAGGAGTTGCTGTAGCTTAGATTCCATTAAAATAAGTCCCAAATTTCTTGCTTAGATTCACAAGAAATCTGCAGCAGCCAACCAATTTCACAAGATCCTTTTTGGGACTTTAATTTGAATGTTTCTCTGCCCTTCTACAAAGTTATCTGAATCTAGAAGAAAATGACAAATGATTTGAATAGATATTACTTTTGCTATTTTTCTCAAAGTAGTTGTTTTTAGATACAGAATTTTGTATTTATTTTAGTATTAAATGAAGCTATGCTTTTAAGATTCTTTTAAGTAGATTTAATATGCTATAAAAACACTCCTGTGAATGTGAAGACAGATACTGTATTTGTGTATCCTACTGCCCTCAAGGCAAGTATAACTTCAAAACAAAATCTTAACATTTGGAATTGGAATAATATTTATAATTACTTTGACTGATTCACTAAACAGTATTAGGAGTTCATTTGCAATGAACTAAGAAAGCCCATTTTCAGTTATATTTAGCATAATGCCAATGCTAAATGTTAAGAAGAATTGCATCAAAACAAGAAATTACATTCTTAACTATGAAAGTATAACCAGTTATATAATTCCTGTTAAACAAGACTTTTTTTTTCTTTTTCTTTTTTTTTCTTTCAGGATTAAAACAGATAGAACAAAAATTACAGAGACAGTAAAATCAATATGAATTTTAGTGTTGACTTCCCGAGGCTAGGATTTCAGCTATAAACTTAGCTCAGACGACTTGTTAGGGACCTTCATTGGCTAGTAAATATCTTGGTGATTAAAGGAATTATCTTTAATACCAGGAAGATTTAACATGATATTTGGATAAGTAAATATATCATACGTCAAAAGAAAAAAAAAATAATTTTGATAAAAACGGATAAAATCACATTATTTGTAGTACCTTGTCATGTAAAGATTCTTCCAGATTTTTCCGGAAACTTTCAGATTCCTGAATCAAAACATTCTACAAACAAAATGAACAAAAATAAAGACAAAAGAGAAGAAAAATCAGATAAATATTGAATATCAGATATTGCTATATACATTTAACCTCTATACACAAGATAGCAAATTTAAGTAAGAAATGAGTTTTCATATTCACTGGACTGTAAAATTAAAGTCCTTTACAGCTTCAATTTGAATATATATTATATTTAAGACACCTTAAATTACCCAAACATGTATGAACATGTTTTTTCAAGAACAGCAACAAGTTTGTCATTTTCTTGAACTGAGCAACTGTCACATGCTTACACAGCTATTTTGCCCAGTTCTTCTTTTGGCAGACCTATTTCTTGCTTTGTTATGTCATTTTGTTTCCGTGATATAAACCAGAAGTACATCCTGTGAAAGACTCTGAAGTAAAGATACTGAAAGATTTCCTTGGATCAAACTAAAGGTAGAAGAGGGAGGGATTAAGGAGGCTAAATAGAAAGATCTCACAATTTAAATTTTACAGGCTTGTTAAGTCACAGAGAGCTAGCACATCTCAAAATATCTGTAAATAACATTTCCTCTTTCTTCTGTGGTGAGAACATATTATTCTTTACAGAGGAAGTGAGGTAAAATCAGCAAGCTAAAATTCAGGAATGACAGCACATCTGAGACCTGGCCATTCCTTGGCTGTAATCCCCTTTCTTTCACTGCCTTGTAATGCATTGTGGCCTGTCATTTACCAGCTCTTCATCTGGCTCCCTGTTGACAAAACAGGGACTCATAATACCCAGAATGTCCAGTTTAGAATAGTCATGGAAAGGCTCTTGAGCTCATACATGAACTAGGAGTTGAATGTATAAATTAGACTTTATTTGCAGTCATATTTACTGTATACAAGATTAGTATGATACCTCCATCCTGATAAAAGTAGAATATGTTTTGTACAGGAAAATCTTTACTGAGATGAACTTTATTCTGCCCTTTGTACAGTACCTTTTCTTCAAGTGCTGCCATTCTTTCTTTTAAGTGTAGCTGCAGACGCTCATTGGATTCTGTCAAAAGTCTGTCTACAGTATCTGATAATCTTTTGTTATGCTCCTCATTCATTTTTTCTCTTTGCCTTGCCTTTAACATAGAATAGAAAAGACAGATTTGTAAGGTCCAAAATTAACCAGCATAGTCTTGTATCATTAAAAAGTAAAGATTTTATGGTAACTGAACACACGAACAATTCCACATGAATTTGATTACAGTTATTAACTAATGCACATTAATTTTTGTTTCAACAGAATACTTTGAAACCTGTGAGTGGGTGTAAACTAGTTTATTAAGGCAGTTGAATAAAATGTGAAGATGCTGCCATCACTGCTATAAATAAAACATTTACCAGTAGATCGATTTTTGTGCTGGAGTGCATAAGTATTACTGTATTGACAAATTAAAAGAAGAAAAGCACACAGAAGTTGTCTGCAATACACTTACCCTTTGAAGCTCCTGATTCTTCTCTTCAAGCTGAGCTTCTAAGTGTCTCATACGTTCTTCGATATTTCCATGTCTTTCTTCTGCCTGTAAAAAATAGAAAGACTCATTCTGTAATTTAAATGACTTTGCATGTCTTTATCTCAGTAAAGTTTAAACAAAACATAAAGCAAGCTACTACTAACTGCAAACTTAGTTTTCAGAAAAGAAACTATTTAAACAGGCAGCTGAACAGCATTGCTTGAAATGTGTCAGCTACAAAGGCCTGTTACATCCAAGCATCAGCAAAACATTGGAGTTATTTATGAGCAATGAAATCAGCCAAATGTAACATGCAGACTGTGCATGGTTTGAACACAAACCTGCCATCGTAAAATTGTAAGCTCCTGAAGCACTGAACTGCACGATGGTTGATTATCAATAAAATAATAATAATAAAATAAGTTAAAAAAAATGAAAACAAATCAAATGGATTCTATTTAGCAATAGAAAGTAAAGTCCAGTAGGACTACCTTCCTACGTATGGAGATCATTTCTTGTAGTTTAGCTTCCATAATATATTGATAATCATCAGATGAGGTAGAAGAGGTTGGATCAGACTAACAAGTCAAGGAAAAGGAGAGGGACAAAATTGAAAAATCAGAACTAAAGACACTGACACTGAACAGAACACAGCACAGAATGCTTAAAAGAAAAAAGTGTGACTGAAAATTTAATACTTTTAACTGACAGATTTTTAGGTGGAATAAACTACACTGATACTTGGTGGATATGATGCAGTTGATATGGAAAAACTGAAAAATAATGGAATGCTAAAAAGCTATCAACCTACACATGAAAGTCCAAGGTTAGTGATGGCTGGCTGATGACATATTACTATAGAGTGAATTCAAAGCAATACTGTCTAATCTAATGTTTTTTGGAATTATGGCAAACCAAACACCAGAATAGGACTCTGAGAGGCCAATGTCAGAAAGTCCTTTATTATTCTTCTATCATTTTCTAGGAATGAAAACAATGCATAAATACTAATTAATGGATTGGTCAATTACAGAACTGTGCAATGTTATGTGATACATTCCCTAATTTCTAGGAAATAGAAAGAACGTCAAAAGAGAAAAAGCCAAGATTCAGTATTCTGTTTTAGAATACGCTATGCAAGCCCTTCTATCCAAATAAACGATATGGTTTTCATCCCTTTGAAAGGATCCACCCTGGTGGATCCCTTTGCAAGATCAAGGTCATCAGATAAAAGAAGAACCTATAAATAAAAATTCATTAATAGGAGTGAAAAAAGTCATTACTGAATATAGAAATGGTAATCCATCCAAAGATTCATTACTACTTCTGACAGAAGTCGACCTTAATTAGGCCAACAGAACATGTTGCAGAACATGAATATTCATGTTATTGTCATATCAAACAAGCCTGTGTTATCATTTGAAATGAAAAAAAAATTAAAGAAATGCTATACTAGATTTGTTGCTATGGAAATAATAATGTGCATAAGGCGTATAGGCAGTGCTACTGATGAAATTGAATTGTGAGCTTGTGACCGTCAAATGCTGAGTATTTCACTCCCTCTAATTTACCCTCTCAGAAAGAGATTTTGAACTCCATCTTTAGATAAGCAAACTTTAATACTAGCAATAAATAATTCTACAACTATATGTTTTAGCGAGACTATTTTTTCAGAGACTTCAGTCTATTGATGATTTGTCAGAATAATTAGAATAGATACCAACATAATTCCAGCTGTACATTGTAACTTGAAATTATACATAACTTAAACGCTTAAACGTAGTAGTATTATCAGTACCAAAAGACCAGATAGAAAACGATGATCTTGAGTTATATAAACTGTAGTTTTTGATACAAAGACATTCTTTTAAAAATCCTGCTTTTCATAAATACAATAATAAATCATAACTTTGAAGATCACTAACATTCCCTTTAAATTGCATATATTCACAAAACTCAGATACTTGCAAATTTAAGGGGAAGTCAGTATACTTTGTAACTAAGCTCATTTAATAAGTGTCGTTATTGTTTCTGATCATGAACCAGGCCTACTGTTTATCTGGACTTGCTCATTATCTGAAACTACTCTGCCAATTTGTTATGACTCGGACCAGTGACAATCCCTTTATGATTTTCTTCATCTTATCTTTGAGTTTTACATATTAGTTTGTTTCAGCACAGAAGTGATAATGTGCTACTTCATTTCCCAAACTGGATAAATGGGAAGATAGGACTAAAAACATTCAGTCCCTGAGGATACAAAAAACGGGTCATGTTATCCTTTCCATGAAGTGCCCAAACTTCATCTCCACAGGAGGCAGACTTTTCCCCTTTTTGAGTCCTGACTGCACTTCTGGTTAAATGCCTTCCCTTAATACTCCTGCAAGGCCAGGAGAAGATTTGAAATCATCAAAGCTCTGAGTTGATGATGGAGAAGGCTTAAGGAATTCTACTTCTTTTGAAACTACTTTCACTGAGGGAGATATAAAATGCGTTTGAGGGTATTAGCCTACAAAACTAAACAACTTAGAAGCTTCATTAGCTGACTGAAAACTTTAAACATGTTACCTAATGTTGACTGCTTTTATATATTTAATTTCAGGTCTATACAATATGAAGATAATCAAATTAAAACCTCTAGGTTCAAATTAGATTTCATTTAAGAATCCTGATATGTGGGGCTATCTGTCATAAACTGTCCTTTAGAAGCCAGTCTAGATAGATATGTTATTCACATTTATTTTTCAAATTAAAAAAAAGATTTTGAGTCTAAACAATGCAATAGCTTATTTCTTAGGTGAAAATTGTCTTCTAAATATATAAGACAATTGTGGTATTAGCCATATTACTTGGAAAAGGATAAGTACAATTATTTCCAGAACTATATTTCTGAATGTACAATTCTCATAGTACACAGAAAATGTTCTTGAAAGAAAAACACATTCTCTTAAGATTTGTGTATCTAAATCTTCTTATTTTATCACTTCCTGATGCATTAACAATTCAGTAAGATATACCTTTTATTCAGTAACATATACCTTTTTGCATGATACTTACAGTTACCTTACTTCATATTAAAACTCCCATTAGAATAAGAGCTTTTGAAGACTCAGAAGTTTACTTTAAAAATATCGACTGGTTCTAGGTATGAGGCAGAGGCTGAGACACTTGTGTTAGTCATGTTCCTATAGCAAGAACCAAGACAGAACTGTGGTCTTCCAAATTTCATAAACAGAAGCTGCATGTCTTCTGACTTGCTTTGATAAAGGTCAATTAAGTTTTAAACTTTCTAAAATATACTTATCTGGTTATTTGCTGGCAAACCTCACTCTACTCTTTTTTATTTATTTATTTTTTTATTTTTTATTTTTTTAGTATGACATAAATGACTGTTTTCTAGTACTTTGTATGGGAGGATTAGTAAGACACATGATGTGGTATTCAGCAATTAGCATTTAAAGCATTTACCCAGCACATTCAGTTATAAATAGGTTTAGTGAAATTGTGTATCTTTGGATTAAAAATATATGGACAAGAACTAACAATGTCTGAGCCTTATAAAATACCAGCATGAGTCTTAATGCTCACTTTGCACTTTATATGCTATGACATAGCAAAGAAATAGCCAGTATAAGCCAGTAATAGACAGGAAAATTTTGCTTTGAGGGAATACTGAAGCAGCTTGTATTACTGATCTCTAACCCTGTTAAAACTCTGCTGATGCTCCTGCTGCTAATGCGCCCACAAAAAAAATGTTGCTTTCACATCATCTGTTACTGTTGGCACTGCACATTTTCTAGGTCTTTGCACCTTAGTTGAAAAAAATCCAATTTCAATCATACTGATGCAGAAAGCACCTGTATAGTACAGGTGCTATAATTTTTTCTTCCTCATGCTGAGCTGCAGGAACAAATCTCAACTTTTCTAGTGGTACAAGCCAATTTCCACAATTTTGAGACCTTGATGTTTGAACACCTGCTGTCTCCATATTTTCTACTGGCTTCTTATGGCACATATTCCTTTGTCTATCTCTTGAATTAGTGAGTTATTCAAGGATAAAATAATGTACTATTGAAGTGAGCTATTATGCAATTGGTGGTGAAAACAGGTGATTGTGGTGACTGAGCCACAACAGCTCAAAAAGTTATCAACTACTAATTATAGGCTCACTTTTAGCCTATTACAAATGACGACATAAGATGTGTTGCCTTAAGTCACCCCTTTTCCTGATACCCCATCTTTCAGTTATTAGATATCCACACATTCTTGCCCCTCCTTTACCTCCTCACTACACTCTACATCTGGAAAGATTGCTTCTTTCACTTTTTCCTCCTACCAAAAAGTAGGAAATCTTCTGTGGAAGGGGAGACACAAGAAGAGGGGTGGTTTGAGAAGAGAGTGAGTTGTAAATGTGGAGTTATCTTGGGCTTCCCTCCCAATTCAAGATTTTCTCTATTTCCAAAAGATCAGTCAACTTCCTTCTCCAGCCAATACATCATCTTATCTTTCTCCCTTTTTCTCAGAGCATTTTTTTTTTATTAACCATATCCACTGCTTGAAGGAGACCTTCTCTGTCCACTTTTCATCCTTACCTCCACAGCCCTTCTCATTTCAATTTATTACAGCTCTTTGCCTACTTAATACAAACCAGATCCCTGCATCACCACAAAACAAGCATCATGACCCACTTGTCTTCAACTTTCATGTCATTTTTCTTCACCTTTAAAATAGACTCAATGTGTTACTATGCTAAATATGTTTTACTATGATTATGGTATATACAATTGGTGCTTCAATTTCCTCTCCTCCATCTCAGTGCTTCCCTGATGCAGCTATGAGGTACTACTGATATTTCTGGTGACCCACACACAGGAAGAATGGAGTTAAATGCTGACTGCTGTCTTGTGATCAGAGAAGTGACGTGGTACCTCTGCAGCACAAGCGCCCAAGGGGAAAGTGACTGCTGGTGGGAGTGACCAAATGGAAGTAGGTGGATGCTGATTGTCTCTACTACACCCCTCCTTAAATACATGCAAGCAGAAACCATGTTTGACAAACTAACCATCTGAAGATGCTGGATGCTCCAATGTCTGTCCCTTCTAAGGAAAATAAACATCTTCCAGGATAAAGAAAGGATTAGTTAATAATTGAGGGTGGTGGTTTCTACCACCAACTGCCTCTTCTCCAGGTTAGGCAATCAGACCAATACTGTGGGAGTGAGTACAAAGTGGTTCAATGAGTCATGGCAGTTTCAACCTCGGGATACATGCCGAGAGCTGCGCTACTTCTCATGACCAGACAGAATGCCAGTGCGACGGCCAGGCAGGACAGCACAGTACATGGGATCATGCTGTTCCAGGTTAGTTTGCCACAGGCTGACTAACCCTCCAGTTGCTCACCCAATGGGCAGAACACAGTGAAAACAAAGCCAAAGAAAGGTTTGAATAATTTAGGTAAATTTATGAGTACTTATCTGAGTTCACTGTACAGTCCAAACTTTTGGAAGTTCACTCCTTATGAACTAGTTTGGGCATGGAAAAGTAGCAAAAGACATTCACTAGCCCATATTAAAAAACAAAAACAAACAAAAAAAAACACTCAAGTTTTAAAACTGACACAATAGAAGGATCTCATTCCACATCCTTCTTCTGCAGAATCCCAACCCAGGTTTATTATGAGGAAAAGTATAAATTGAATACAGAATTGTAACATGCATATTTTAAGCTTGAGAAAAAAATATCACACCCAAATCCAGAACCTGTTTGTTCTGTTTTATGTCTACATGTAAATAACCAGGCTTATATTTTAACCAGAGTGAAGCAGTCAAGGTTTCCAGTTATCCCATAGCATTTTCCTTTAATAAACATGTAAAATATATTAGGCTTAACTCACCTCTTTCACATGATTGTAACCCCATTAATCTCAGTGGAGCCACTTTCATTGAGGTAGTACAAAAGAAAGGAGAATCAGATTTTTTTTTTTTTCTTTATTTCCCCCCCCCCCCAGTGAAGACAAGCTAGTTGATTCAGAGGACTCCTCTACTTAGTATACGTTGGCATTGCAGTGACCACAGCTCAGGTAGACAGACTTAAGGTAGTCTGAAGCCAGTTAATTTGGGCACTACTAACAATGTTAACGCTGGAAAAAACCTCAACACAGACAAAATTACCTAGTGTTATTCAGCTCCTCAGATAGGTTTTGCAACTTTCTTTGAGTAGCTATGTCATAACAGTATCCCAGTTAGCCAATATAAAACTATTAATTAAGCTGCAGTGGCAGGTTCCAAGCTACATTTCTGTGATTCATGAAAATTACTGGACATCAAGCTTCAAAGCTGCTAGACCAGCACTTCAGTAAGCTCTACAGTAGGCAAAGATGTCATACACAACATATAAACTATGGACTTCTACGGCCTGTTGGACAAATTCTGACATCTTTCTTCATGGCATGTATTCCAAAAAGATAATTTTTATTTTTGTATTTTATTTTATTTTTTTTGGGATGTAATCAGAGAGAGATGGAATGAACTTGCATTATAGCTGAATAGACTCATTAGAGTTTCTCTCTTGGCAAAAACTTTGGTAATGTACATCAATGTGAAATGGGGTGGAGCATCATCTCTGTTCACAGTCCTTTAACTGCATCCCATGAAATAATGCAAAAAGACAAACAGGGATATATACTGCAGCTTTATGGTCACGATAACAACTGGAAGTCCCTGAGTATTCTGCATGACTGAAATGAAATTTCTTCTTACAATATTTGTCATTAATAGATGTTAAAGTATATGTTCAAGGAAAAATGCAGTTGAAAGAAAAGACATGCTTGAGACTGCAAAATACTTACTGGTGCCTAATTGCTGGAGAAATTATTCAGGAAAAAACATCTTAAAATAAAAAAACAATATTTTTAAACTACTAATGGCATTAGAATATCTGAATATTTGTTGAAGCAGAAACAACTGAAAAAAATGTTAAGTTGCCAAGGGATTGCTCTTTTGTGCACATGAGTTTCTGTTAAAGTGCAATCGTATTTGTTTAGTACTTCATGTAGCTCTCTTTTTGCTGTTGTTGTTGTGTCCCCCTCCTCCCCACCCTTAACCCCCCCACCATTTTCGGTCTGCCCTTCAGATTCCCACCCATTCATAAAATGGGTGGGAATTTTCAAAGTGGACAGCACGAAATCTTGATTACTGAATAATGAAATTGCCTTCATAAAAATAATAAAAAAAATAAGATAATCTTTTCTATGCTTCTATGTTTCAACTAAATTACTTATAATCAGGTTTATTAATGAGGTGCTCAGCTCTAAAGGCTTTACTATAAATGAAATTTGAAAAAGAAATCCATTACATATAAAAATGACTAGGCATATAAATAGATAGAAACATTCCTTGGCAATAGAGAAAGGAGAGCTTAGATAAACCAGAATGGTATGTAATAGTCTCTTAAATGCATTTTACTTTCTTTGTCTGATTCTAAGATAGTAAGAATATATACATTGTCATTGTATGTCCTTATGACAGGTAATATTTGAACTCCAGTATTAAGCACATGCACACCTGAAAATATTAGTGGCCAAATATGATAACCACGTTACTGAAAAGTTATTTTTACCTTCTTATTTTTCTGAAAGAAAGGTACCTTTTTGTTATCACAAAAAACACATTTTGAGGTCTTCGGAGTTTCACATTTGTCTTTGCAAATGCAAAGAATCATTCAAAACAAGTCTTGTAAGTATGTACTGCAAGTCATCTTCACTTATGATATACAAATCATCCCAGCTGCCATTAACATTTGTTTTATAGCACTTACTGGAACAAAACCAATTGTTGTCGCATATACGTGATATATATTGAAAACATACGATTCCTTTGTACAGTGTAGGCTACCTAACAGATAACTACTTTACCTGTTATCAAAATGGTAAGAATTAAAAATACGGCATTGAAACTACTCCTGGTTAATATTGAACTTGTGGCACATACTTATCAGGAAACATCTGCTTTCAAATCAGCTCAACACAACTTTTGTTTTCTCCCTGAGGTGAGGAACCACAATGCAAATCAATATTAAACAATGCAGCTTCTGAAGTGAACCTATTTCTCAGAGCAGTACCTTAGTCAGAGCTGCAATTCTCTGAGCCAGTTCAGCCTCCACTTCAGGTAAGGTTTCTGCCTTCCTCATTGTCTGCTGCAGCTTCTGCTCAGCCAGCTCTAGACGCTCTTGCAGCTGTCTGTTTTTGTCTTCCAGCTGAAGATAGATTAAAACAAACAAACAAACTGAAATCAGACTTAAGATTTCCTTTGGTTACTTAAGTATGGTTTAAACTCACAATATAGGTTTAGGTATTCCACAACCTGGGAGAACTTACTGGAAAGGTATTACCTCAAGCATGGTACTGTGTAGGTTGTGAATTTTACCAATGATGAGTGATTTGAGGCTTCAGAATAATAAGACAGTGAAAAAAAGTATCATAAAAATGCATTTATGAAGTTGAAAAAATACATCCACTTGATGTGTTGTTTATCTAAGCAAAATAAAAGTATTGGTACCTGTAAGATGTTAATTTTCTAAATGGAAGCATTTTGTCCATCTTACAAAAAAGTTTATGCACAAACTAAAATGGGAAATAAATATAATTCCAGAATGGTAGAATTCCTAGTGAATTTTCTGAGCAAATGGTAATATAATTGGAAATGTTAAGACTGACACTTGTTGCTCAGCTAATTCAGTCATTATAATATCATGGTTTCTAGTTCCTCCAGGTTGCAGTGATATTGTTCATTGTGAAGCTATAATTGTCTCTTATTAAACAAAATCACTTTTTGTAAAATGTGATAAACATTAAAGAGAAACAGCAGGGCATTTGATAACTGCAGTATTTTCTGGCCTACTGAGATATACCACAATTAAGAATTTTTAGGTATTTGCTTTCCCCTTTGTTTCATGTTCCAAGTAATAAAAGTCACAATGAAAAAGCACTGTGATTTGAGATTGTTTTTAATCCTTCAAAAGCATGAAATAGGCTTTTCACATTGCATTGTTGCAAATGAACTTTAAGTCTGCTTGCATATATTCAAAGCTTAGTTCTACTGATCACTGCTTTGAGTAGGTAGACCTCCACAGCACAGCATGACTTACATTAGCATTAAGAAAGACTAAGGACCGATGCAGGTGTTTTGCTCTTCCACTGTGCTCCCCACCCCTGGACAGCTGAAGATACATCTTAAGTTAGTCACACCAAACTGGTAGAAGCTAGAGAATTAGAGTTTTGATACTTTAATTTTCCTGAACATGTAGTCATGTACACATATATGCACACAGAGTGGTGTGTGTATGTGTGTAAATATATCTGTACACAATCATAGAAAGAGATTGTCAGGTTATGATGCCTTACTTTCCATACAGCATTTGACATTGTTTGAAGATACAACAGTTGAGAAAAAAATAATGTCTGGGATACTGATGCTGAGGAGCATTTTCATCTTTTACAGTTTAAATGGTATTAACTTCATATGATTTCAGTTCAACTTGCATTCTTCAGAACATAAAAGTGTTTTCTGTTTATTTCACTCTTCAGTTTTTAGATTCACCGTAGAAAGAAAGCACCATAAGAACCATGAGACAACTGCATAATCACATTTGCTCTTCCCCAGTATTCATAGATAATCTTAATAAAAATTTACCTATCCACTGTCAACATATGAAATGATTAAAATCTATTTTATGCATTTTTTTTCCTGCAGAAGTGAATTTCTTGTGCTTACGCCATTTTTATTCTTATATATTTTACAATAAATTTAGAGAATCATTACATAACAAAGATAATCCTTCACAATGATAATGCACTTTTATGCAAGACAATATTAGAAAACACAGTTATTTCACAATGTTGAATGCACACATTGGTGTGGTATTTGCGGTTGTAGCAGCTGACATGAAGCTTAGAGGTGCTAAGTTAAAAACCTTTTTTTTTAGATTAACTTAATTAAAAATTATTGGATTAACCTAGTGAAAATCTCCTACAGTAGATCTGTTCCTTTTTGTGTGTGTGTTAATTTTGATTGTTTATGAAGAAAGCAACTAACTAATGCAGATACTGCACCTGACGTAGGATGGCTTCCTTGTTTGCAAGTTCATTTTCCAGCTTGTCATTCATGTCGTGTATTGAGGTGGATTCTCTCTGTGCACTGAGGTAGCGCTTCTCCAGTGTAGTGATTCTTTCTTCCATATCTTCCTTTTGTGCCATTGCCTAACATGAAAAAAATCCAAGAACCATGCAATTAAAATGCTTCATCATTTTATACCAGTTTAATACTCACACTAACAGTAGACAGTAATGTAAGGTGTGCCCAGCAATTTCTCTGTTTAAAGAAGAAATTATTCCTTTTGAGATTTCTTGCAATTAAGATATTTGAAATGGTAGTTATTGAGTACAGCAAACAAGCAAACCTCATATTTAGTATATTTTTCTAGTTTTCAGTCGTGTTATATTACAATATGAAAGCAGTGGTAGTGAAGTGAGAGATTGCTTTTCCGGTACAACAAAATGAATATATACATTAATCCAAATACCTCATCCTAAAATGGACTATTATCCAGGTTATTGTTTTGCATATTTGCATATTACTGAAATAATGTATAAAAATAGTAATTACATACATAGTTCATTTTTTCCCTCTTACCTAAAGGAAAGAACAAACACAAAGAAAAAAATATTGAGCAATGTATCCGAATTACAATAATGGCAATTACAATACAATATTAAATGATCTTCCTAGATGCATAGCCTTCATCTTTTGTGTCAGAATGAAATAATAAAGACGGGTATCTTACAAATCACCTTTACAAACATCTTTCATGGTAGATTTTGCACTGATATGTGGCAATTATTCTACATGCGATGTATTAGTGCCACTTTGCTCAGGAAAAAAAGGGTTGAAAACAAGTAAACCTGTAGTGAATGTAACACGGTATACAAGAGCAAAATTGCAACAACAGCAAGTGGCAATCAAGGCGTCCAGGAAACAGCAATATTTGTCAGAAAGTAAATGAGACTGGAGAGATTTGAGACCCTTCTAGAGAGTGGCTGTGGAAAAGGAGAAACATACTGGTGCAAAATATTTTTTGTAATCTTATAAAACAAGATGTAGTATTTTAGAAGGGACACCACATAGATGTGAAGGTGTTTTTAGGCTGTGTCAGGTATCAGAAGTTCAGAAGGAGTATTTCTGCCAGAAAACTAGAAATATCAGGTTAAATATATACACATACATATGCATTTACACATACACATTGCATTTATACATAGACACTTACATACACATGAATGAAATACCAATATTGTAGAAAGGAGTGTAACATATAAATAATCTACCTTCAAAATATTAAAACTGATAAAAAAGAAAAGATAAAAAGAAACCAACTATCCACACATGTTGAGACTATGTGAAAAGATATTCTGGAGAATACTGGGGAGCACCACAAATTTAAGAGTAGAAAAGAAAAGGAAACCCTAAATATATTTCCATGACATACATTGATATTCCCTGATGTTTACATGCAGCAGGGAGAAATTTCTTAGACTGTTTCACTGGGAGAAGTGAGTAGTATATTGGAACTTGGTTAATGAAGTTGCCCCATAAGAATATACATTATAATTGATTATATGAATAATGGCCCAAGATTTTAAAAAACGTATTTTATATTATTTACATGGTCAGCATCTCTGTTAAATAAATTTCATCATACAAATGTGGCAATAATTGATATACTTGCCAGAATATGCTCTAGTAATGCTAAACTACAGAAGAGTTGGCCTTCTTCCTATGTGAGTTTCTCATATGTATATATCCACTTTTAGGAATACAGTTTTATAAGAAATAGTATTAAAAATCTCTTTAATGTAAATTTTGTGGTTCTTGTGCACATGAGCTTTTGTTAATGCTCAGCTTTGCTTCTCGTACTCATTGATCAGCTTGAATCAATCTCATACCTATCAGCTTGAATCGGTACCTGAAGAACAACTATCAAGACATATGAGGTGAGTGTGGTGATCTGCTTACCTCTCTAATATCTCTCTGATATTTAGTGTTCATTTCTTCTGTTTTAATGAGCTCCTTTCTGGCGGTTTCTGCTTCTTGCTCTACCTCTCCCACCCGGGAAGACAGTGCAGCCAAACGTTCCTTCATTTGTGCCATTTCATAGTTCTGCTTTTCAAGTAGCTCCTGGAGTTCAACAACTTGACTGGCTTCATCATTTGAGTCTATGGAGCCATTTGATAAGCGCTGTTAATAGAGAAGTGACATTATTTAACTTTTAATATAGACTCTATCTAAAGAATTCCTAAAATCAAGATTACATTAAAAGTTACAGAAGTAATTAGGGAAAAATACCACAATAATTTTCACTGGAGATGAGAGATGTACTCATGAAAAACTGCAAAAAATTAATATGAATTAACCAAGGGATTCCAGAATGTAATACAGGGAGGTGTAAATATTTGCATTAAGAGCAGAGTGGTATACAAAAATAGCTTTAGTTTGACATTATGGCTATTCAAATCCAAATTGCAGCAATATTACTCCTAAAATGCACCAAAATGCATGTATGAATTTCAGCCAAACTTGCACACCATTTAAACTTATTCATAATCTATTTCATTTGTAAAATAGCCCACACTGCAGACAGGAGGTAACACTAAAAATTCACCAATTCAATTCACCAGAAAGTTCTGAGATTTTAGTCAACATACTGGTTAAGTCTACATCAGAAATTATTTCTGCTGAAGTAAATTGTGAACTACTGAAAGGCCTGAATGAATAAAGTTATAAAAGAAAAAAAAATCCAGAACATCTTACTGCCTTTGGAGTCTGATCCCAGGAATATGATTTACCTAACACATAAGAGATTCCAGGAAAGAAGTGTGTTCAGTAGCAAGACTTGCTGGCAGTTCTTCATTATAAAAGATAGTCATGTTAACCTTTACCACCATAGGCTAACCCATGGTTTCACATGAGTTTAATTCTCATTTCCAAAAACCAACCAACCAAACAAAAAGTAATAAGAAGACCAACCAAAATTATCTGGTTTTAAAATATAACATGGAAAAATATATCAAAGTATTACAAATGGTTATAATTTGTCTTGGTTGGGTACAATCTTACCAGTTAAAATAATATCATCCAATATAGGAACAAAGTATACATGTATCACTGTAGCTGTCATTTAACCTGAGTTATTGATCTCAAAGAGCATCATGCAAGAACATTGGTCCTAAAGGGTTCTTGTTGCCCTTGAGATGGTGCGGTGTATAAGAATGCATATATAAAATATGACTAGAAGGATTCTAGAGGAAAACAAGTTTGCGCTCATTAGCTTTTGTGTGTTATTATTGTCAAAATATATTTATGCAGAAAACTGACAAATTCAAGGAATGTTACTCTCTTTAATGGCTTTATTATTCTTTCCCCAATCACCTAGAAAACGTACCCAGATCAAGACCACCTGCCCCTCCGTGGATCACTGATTAAGATTGTTTTCCTATAAGCATTCATTACATCAAATAATTCAGCTCCAAAATTGCTTTCTGTATCCTAGTCAATTGTATTATCTGGGCATTTTATGTTGGTTACTGAACCATTGTTGATCTACTTTTGGGAAACCCAGGGAAAATGACAATGGCAATTGGAAAAAATGTATTTACATTCACTTTGTTGATTGAAAGCTTTCAGTTACTCTACTTGAACCAAATTCCCATTAGTATGAAGCAGTCATGTAAACAACTTAATACTCAGGATAAAACATTCCAACCATCATTCTTTATTAGATTGTGTAAACTTGAGATAGCTTTTTATCTCTGATTATTATAACCTGTTTTATAGCTTTAATCTCTTATATTAATTTTAGCAGTTGTCACAGAAGAACAAATTTTAGTGTATTTTGTTTTCCCTACAGTGTTCCATGAATTGCAGCAAGTGTGTTTACACTAAGTGTGTTTGTGCAGCAATTTTAGTAAGTGAGTTAGCAAATATGAAAAATACAAAAATGGCATATGATCACGTACCCTATGTGATATGAACCCTAATTGTTTTGAAAGGGCAAGCTTCAATATCTAGAAGAATATTTACTGGCATAAATATATATATATATATATATATTTTTTTTTTTTTTTTTCCATTAATAAAGCATTTATTTCTAAAGGAATTAATAACTAACCCTCATATAAATTAAAAAGTGAAAGATCAAGTTTATTCTATTCAATCAATATCTGAGATTAACGGACACAAATAAAATGTAATGAGAATTAATTGCTCACCAACAGACAAATTCCATGATTGCCAATTATGCATGTATGTATTTTGATTTATGCACATAAACTTCCCTCATATTTCTTTGATGAGCTCTTTGCATAAGCTGCTTTAATTATAAACATTGTTCACTTTTGCTTTATATTATTCCTGTATTAATATACACAACAAAAATTTCCCAAAGTTTTTTACAAAATATTTCAACACTTTAATATTTCTCAGGATGATTGAGATTAAAAAAAATATATATATATATATTTTTTTTTAATCCCAGTAAAAATAAAAAGCTCAGATTAAAAATAGTGTTTTTAGATTTTTGAAGCATACTTTCAAAACTTTGCCTTAGGATTTTTACTGACATTTTGTCACTTTTTAATCTTCATGTTATTTTATTTGTCTGCTATATAGATATATAACATGGAATAATCACTCAAAAAGGTCACTGGCAGAAAGTTATTAAACATTCATTCAAGACATAACTGAGATATTATTCCTCTACTTCTCAGGAGGGTTTTAATTAACAGTTTATATGGTCATACTCTGCCTGCCTCCCTCCCCCTCTCTCTCTCTTTAGTTTATATCTGGCTGAATTTTTTGTGCTGAAATATTTCTTAGCACTCAGAGAATTTTCATATGATGATACTGTGTATTAATCACAATACATTTGTAAACAAACAAGTAACTGAATGCTTATATGCTGGAGTCTAAGTTTTAAATAGATCTCTGTTAACTATTATCGGAAATACTATGGGAAATCTTGTCAAAAGAGCATGTACAAAAAATGTTTCCAAGCAGACATTCTTACCTGTCTCATCTTTACACTATCCAAAATCCCCAATATATGCAAGAAATAGCATCAAGTCAGTGCAAAGAGGAAAGAAAGAAATTGCTGAAAGTAATCTGAAAGACTTAGGAAGTCTATAAGGCAGGGTGGTAACATTAAAAAAAAAAAAAAATCAAAAGTGATCAAAACATTCCTGCAGAGAAAAAGAAGACTGTAAATGGTGCCCATATTTGTCTTACAAGTGATTCATTCTGATAAAGTTATCAAAAAATTTCACAATTCTGTCCATCAAATGCTGTCATTAAAAGCTATAGATAAATAGACTCTTTAATTAAAAAAAATCATGAAATAAAAGTATCTAGCAATGGCTAGTTTTCTGCTTAAAAGAAACATGACAAATAGCTCATATGAGCCACTACTTTGCATTTTTTCTTTTTACTAGCTTGTTTCTCTAATAAAAGATACTCCATTTGTTTCTATCACATTTAATTCTTTAGACCACAGTGCCACAGAAACAGTATCATCACATATTCTATATTTCATTTTTTTGCTTTCTATAGACACAGCTACAGGTCTGCACAGCTGCACATGTGGGCACCTGCTACACATGCTATAAGGGTCTCTACCTCTTTCCAACTCCATGGATTCCTCAATCAGATGAAAATCTGGTCAGCATCATCCTTAATGACCTACTACAAGGTTGGATTACTTTGTTTGGGCTGGTTCAGAGCCAACAACGGTATGTTTCTAACCAGAAATGTGGCACTTGCTTTTCTCATCACGGGGAAGAGAAAGAGAGAACAACAGCAAGAGGAAGGACTGCTGTGTGTTTTATTTATTTTTAATCCTTCCAGTCAGGTCTACCTAGATTAGGAGCAGACCTGAATCTATTTTAGTTATGTGATAAGATCTAGCTTACAGAGGGGATAAGGAAACAGAAAACTTTCTCTGATCTTTAATTTCATTGCTCAAAATTACTACATTGTACAATATTACTTCAGTGTGAATTCAGTATATTAACACATTTCAACTATTCAAACAGTTTAACTACTAATAGCTTCAGCAAAAGCATTTTTCACCCAGGAGTCATTATGTCGTAAAAAACAGTTTTGACTAGAAGCCGAAGTTGAAACACACATGATGAAATCCTTTCTTAAGGATGTCACATACAGTAGAGAATGAATAACGACTTTACAAGAGAGCCTACAGACTACATTAGCTTACCTTATGAATAAACACAGTCAGCAGGCCTAAAAAAAGAAAATGAATCTATTTCTTAACTCTCACATGTGTCAACATATATTCATACATTGCTGTCTGATAGGCAACTTATCTCCATGACAGTTTCACTAATGTAATTTCATTAACTTTTCCATGCAGTTTGAAGTAGTACACTTGGCTGTACTGAGGAAGGACATATTTAACTAAAAGAGCATAAGCCAAAAATTCCCAGGTAAAGATCAGGAAGTAATCATAAGCATCTCCCAGTAAAACAGGAGAAAGTATTGTGATTCTAGTGCACAGAGGTGTACTGGGTCTGGCTGCCATGGAATTAATTTCCCTGCAGCAGCCCATACAGTGCTGTGCTCTGCACTTGTAGCTAGAACAGCACTGGTATCACACCAGCGTTTTGTCTATTGCTGGATACTACAAGCCACTAATTAATTATATATTTTGAACAAGAACTTCAGCCTTGTGTGTGGTGAGAAGGAAACAAAGAACATCTCACAGGGTTATCCCTGAGCAGACAGCAGTGAAGATAGGATTCATTTGCTTGATAAAACTCCTCCTCAGTGTATCTAAATTTATGGCAGTCCGGGTGCACAATGGCTGCACAATGGCTCCTCCCGCCATGCATAATCATTTTCAGCCCTGATGACTAAATCAAGCTCTGTCTAACCACAAGGTACTGTTCAATAATTAAAAGCAAAAAAAATTCTTCAACTTCCTATTAGAAACCAGGTGGTGAAAGCAACTCCATTTTTCTCCTCTCTTTTTTTTTTTTTTTTTTTTTAAATCCCTAAAAGCATGTGCCTTATGTGTAGTTCCTACTTTTTCCGAAGACATTCCCTAAGTTCTCTCTCTCTCTTTAATGGAGTACTGGCAAGGTGGTTGCACTGTAAATCTACAATGTCAAAGTTGAAGTCCTCACCATGTTCTCAAGTCAGTATAATGTGGTTCTTTGAGAGTTCATGCTGAACAAATTTCTGTCAGGCTCTCATCCTAATAGACAGGCTACCTTTGGCAAATAGAAAAATCTCTGAAGACTTCTGACACAACATTACAATAGAACCATGTCTGAATTTAAGTATCTTAAAACAAAAACAAACAAACACACACACAAAAACACAAAACAAAAAAAAACCTTCTGTTTAAAAGAAAAAACAATGTTGATTTTACATATTTTTCTTGGCACGAAGTATAAAATCTAACATTAAAAATCTAACATAAAACATTTGCAGATAGTGAGTTTGATTTGCTTACTATGTGAAGGTTTATTTGCCAATATAAATACTGCAAATATACATAAGCAAAGAGTGCAAGCCGAGGCATTTTTTTCTGAACCTTATAAAATACCAAATCAGAGCATATTTATTTTATTTTATTTTTTTTTTCCAGCATGAAGTTGGCCAGGAAAACAATAACCTAAGACATATGTAAAAAATAAAAGGATGGATACAAGCTAGAGTTCAGCAAGGAATTGTTCTCAGAAAGCAACATAATATTTAGAAAAGGCTAAAATGGTTTCCAAGTACCAGAATCTCATTGCTGCAGAAGCTTTTGGAGACTGGAATATGCTCCATTCACCTGCCTTCAGATATGACATATCCTCATATCTGCCATGAGCCTGTGACCATAATGCTCATGCTTACTGGCCTCCAAGATACACCTCTTTCACATGCTGGCGGCATCTCAACCTAAAGAAAGAATGCTGAATCATTTCATTTTGTGAGGTTTCTTACTCCATCTTCTACAAAGGTGGGTGCTAGCAGCTCTTCTATAAAATATGGCTGAATTTTGGTCAGTTGCTGAGGTGCTGACATGGCATTCGAGGTCTAAAAGCTTTCCTATACTTTATATGGAATATACAGAATAGTATAAATCACTTAGTATAAATCACTTTCCAAATATTTTGGAAATTAAATATGATTAGCAGTAGTACTGATTTTAAAACCTAAATTATGTTTAAACTCTCTTTGGAATAAGATAATCCCTAAGAATAATAAACATAGAAAATTCAACCTGAGAATGAATAGGGAAGAATTGCCATACGGAGCTCAAAAGCTTTAAAATAGTTTAAGCACATGTTTGAAAGCACTGTCCCAAATCCCAAGAGAAAAAGATTATTTTATGCAGTGGTAGGTGAAGATGTTCCTCATGACTTAGAAAAGTTGTCCATGAAAGCCAGAGTTTCACAGGAGAGAGAGAAAAATTATGTTTTCCATATGAAATAAAATTGTAGAAACTCTGTAGTATAGAAATAATAAAAAGGAATTAAAATAAACACCAAAGGAACCTGAATTATACATATCACTTGACTTTATGAAAGCAAGAGTAAAATTTAATGCTGCAAAAAGCAACGTTTACCGATGCTATTTGAGATAGTAAAGAGATAGATAAGTAAAAATGAATAGCAATAGTTACCAGATGATGCTCTTCACTATAGCGTAGAGAGCTTTTATCCCTATTCCGTTTGAATGCCTCATGCTCAAAAAGGTTTAGAAGAAAGTAAATGATATTAACACAGACACATAGCAGTCCAACCACAACTGAGTTAAACTACAAGCAAAAGTAAACTGATCATCATCCATAAAATCAGCATACAAAACAAGATCTTAAAAGCTATACCAAAACAAATAGCATTACATTGAAGATATCACAGTGATTTCTAAGTGCTTGTTTGTCTCTTTATCTTTCAAAGCTATGCTACTTCCCTAGGTTTTTCCACGTTTTGGTCTGTGTCAGGCGGTAATATCATAATCATTAGAGGCCTCCTCTTCAATTATCCTGAATTTTCCCCAGTCTCTAATCAACTACCAAAGCCAACATTCTCTCAAATTTCTTCTCCCCCGCTACCCTGACATACTCATGTAAAAATAGCTACCTTCTCCAGCACTTTTCTCTCGAAATGTCCTCATTGTCTTGCTCTTTCTTTCAAGCCATCAAAAGACTCCGCCTTTTATTACCACTTTAAAAGTCTGGAACAATTCTGCTTCCTGATCAGCTTTCAGCTCTTATTCTTCTTTCTGATGACTGTAATCATCTGTCATGCTCTACTCATTTTGCAAAATGGGGCAGGGGGAATAAGAAAAAAAAAATCTACTTGATGGGTGGGCATTTTTCGTCTTGGAGATAGTCCCTTCCAGAATGTCTACATATTTCTGTTTTGTACTGTTGGAAAGAATTTCTGAGATTTCATGCAGGACAGAGAAACAATTTCCAGGTGCTTTGTTAGAAGCCTAGTTAGCTGTCCAAACCAAGCCATACACAGGCTTGCAGGCATGGAGACTCCTTGCTATAAGCCACCCAGCAAAGTCAGCTAGCACAAAGCTTGGAGTAAAATAGATGGTAAGACTTCTAAAGCAGTATTTTAACAGGCCTGATATAGGGGTTTCTGTTAGGTAAAAGGAAAAATAAGTTTCCATGACTGAAAGACAAGTTAATTTATATTGAACAGACAAAAAAGAGCTGACAGAAAGTCAGATTTATCATGTGAATAATGCAAAAGTAATGTAGCTTTTCAGTATCATAAAATGTCTATGCCATAGCAATGAGCACTACATATTTGTAATCATACAAACATACTCAGCTACTGAGCAGAACGGTACTCACAGAATATTTGCCTAAAGCCTCTTTCACAGAGAATATTGCATATTATTCCACTAGGGATACTCCCAGCATAGGCCTGACTCCTTAGATTTATAAAGACTTTTAGTCCCAGCTGCAGCATTTTTCCCATTTTTCTTTTTGTTCTGAAAATTCCTTACCTTTCCAGTTGTGTCAAGCCATCAATCTTCATTAAGACTCCCTCAGCACACACTTTTTAAATTAGGGTATCAATATTAATCCAGAAAGGGTCTATTAGAAAGATATCTATCTATTAGAAAGCCCAAAAGATACTGCTTGGAAACTAACCCATCATCTGATTTTTTTTTTTTTTTTTTTTAATTAATTTATTTATTTTTTTGTCTGAAGTGTATTACTTTTTAAATTTAGAATGCTTTGGGATAAGGATTTGTCGCCCACTATTTTATTTTTGTACATCATGCTGCATCATTACATTTAAACAGCAAACAAGAAATCTTTACAACTACCTTTCTCTCAGTTACAAACATCCCTTTGATAATAAGTGTTAAATCCTTACAGTCTTCTTTAAAATGCTACTTCTAATGAGGGCTGCCTGTGCCCTGCCTTCACTCCATTCTTTGCTACTCCACTATGCTGCCAATTAAAATGAAAGAGTAAAGGAGCACACATGAAATAAATTAGTAAGTAGAAGCTGGAAGTTTTCTTCTTCAGCTTGCTACAGACAAAAGTGATCAGAAGATCCAAAAATAGTCGAGTACAAAAAACAGAACAGATTCCAATAACGGCTCTGAAAGAGACCTGCTATGTTTTAGATACTATTTCCTCTTAATATTATTTGATTTGCAAACTAATTTGATTAGCCTACTCTGAGTTTAGTTTGGCAAAATATTTTTTATTCCTACAGGATGCAATGTCTATAACTGTTGTCAAATTTTTAACAGATTTTAGTATTTATAAACTGCAGGTGTTTCACTTAATTATTGGAATACATTAGTGTCATGAAAAAGAAGAAAAAAATGTGATTCTTAAATGAGGTGAACGTGAGTGCCTAAGGCATATGATGAGGCACTATACCTGTTTAATACAGGAAAAAGTAATTATATACAGGTCTGAGTTCCTTGTAGAGGAACACAGGTTTTATATATATACGGGTTATAGGTACCTGTATAGGTTATATATACAGCTTATAAGTATTGATGTGGGATGTATATATATAAAGGCAATAAATAGGAACAAGTTGACTTTGTTTTGTGCCAGTGTTTATAGGCTGTGGTTACAGAACAATTAAGCAATTAAGTTTAAAAATAGGAACAGTGCTTTTTCAAGGAGAAACATCCTGATCTACACTGCACGTACACGCTTAGCTTACGTGCCTTCAGTGTAATGAGATCTGCACAATATTGCTTAGTCAGGCAGGAGCCATCCTTTGCATACAAGGTGTCTGTGAGAATAAAAATAATAATTCCCCACATAAATTAATCTCTGATAAAACTATTAACTTCAGAAGGATTATAGCAATGATTTGTTATATGTTTGAATTAAAAGTTGTAGCATGGAACTTACTCCGGAATATTCTCCAATATGGGCCAGAAATAGGCAATGAATTTTGAAACACACTGTTATAAGTGAAGGACATGCTATAATGGTTGATATGTAAGGTATACAAACATCAGAAAATGACATGTTTTCCAAAGTAACTTCAATCCTTCTCAATTTGCATATGAAAATTTCTGAAAACATTCCGCTTTAATGAATAACTCATTTCCCATGACTTACATGAATGCTAAAATAAGCATCAGCAAGGAATAATGACTTTATTTGAAAATGAGCTACTCAGTGTCTTATTTTGGGGGGTCCAGAAAGCACCACATAATGGCACCATAGTTTATAGCAAGAAATGAGAACACACTGTGCCTGCTAACAGCATCTGAGACTCGTTCTTATTTCTTGCTCCAGTTACGTATGGTAAATGGTGCCTGAAATTCAATCGCAAGCTCAGGTACACCAATACTTAATGAATATTTTAGCAAGGAAAATATTACTTTTAGGGTATTTTGACAAATTTTCCTTCAAACTGAAAGCAATTTGGGGCAAAAGAAGTTTGGACTTTTCAAGATCATATCTGAAAACGATTTACTCTTTCTCTTCTTTTTCTTTTGTTTTCTAAAATAATAAATATACCTAGTTAGTAATTCTCTATACTTCTATTTTACCATTATTTTCTTTTGAAATGTTTCAGTTATCCTTGAAAATCAGCCTCCATTGATGATTGCAATCCATCACTGCTAATATGGTTTCTATTTCTTAAAGATTAACTATCTTGATTTACCTTACTACTCAGTTTAAAAAATATCATTAAGCAGCCACTGCTTTATAGAAATCACTTTATGGTATATTAGAACAATTTCTTTTTGAGCCAAGTTTATCGTCTTATAAAAATGTATAAAAATGTAAAAACAAAAAGTATAAAAATGTATAAATGTATAAATGTAAAAAATGTAAATGTTACATGTGTAAATGTTACATGTATAAATGTAAATGTATAAATGTAAAAAATGTATAAAAATGTCCCAGGAAAGTTCTTGGACTGTTCTTTAAATCCTCTTTCTAGGAAGTGCTTTAAAAATATTTAATAACTTCAGCACTTTTTCTAAGCACTGAAGTAATATAAAATATATTTCCGTGTTGCTGTAAAATGCAGTCATATTTTTTGTTTGTTTGTTTCGTTTTTCTTTCTTTTCATGAGAATATACTAACCATTCAGCATAGGTGGAACCAACGATGACATGTTTTTCATAAATACACAAAAAGTTATTCCCGCTTCAGAATGGAGGTTAAATTTAGGACACACTTAAATCTCCCAAAAGAGTCTAGTCTGCATATTTTCCAGGGCTGACTATCTCTTTCTGCAGATAACTTTTACCTGAGAGATCCTGTAATGACCTGTATCTGTTTGGTACTAACTGTTGTCAGAATCTGAGCAAGCTCTACTTCAGTGTACGTTTTACCATGTATGTGCCTCCTGAGAAGTCCAAATAGTGCTGAAGGTATTATTTAAGTTTTACCTATATATCAGCTGTGAAAAGTGGAAACCTGAAATGTAGGAACTACTCTGTCTGACTGAAACTGAACCCTGGTCTCCTGAATTAAGAGAGGATACAAACCATTGCATCATAGTTTATTGGCCTTCATCCCTACAGATGAAGTTGAAGGGCATTTTAAAAGTAATGTTTAGTGTACAGGCTTAAGCTGAAGTATTTTTCAAAGTGAGGCCTTCTATTTACAAACTAAGAAGGAATTAATGGTGGGCACAAAGGTAATGTTAGAAATTTAGAAATTTAGAAAGTAACTAGTGCAGATGATGTGAATTGAAATGGAAAGGAATGGAACAGAAAGGAACAGAAAGGAATGAAAAGGAATGGAATAGAACAGAGTAGAGTAGAGTAGAGTAGTTCAGTTGAAAGTGACCTACAGAGGTCACCAAGTTCAACTGCCTGACCACTTCAGGGCTAAGCACAAGTTAGAGCATGTTATTGAGGGCATTGTCTAAACGTCTTTTGAACACTGACAGACTTGGGGCATCAACCACCTCTCTAGGAAGCCTGTTCCAGTGTTTGGTCACCCTCACGGTAAGAAATTTTTCCTAATATCTGGTCTGAACCTCCTTGCTGCAGCTTTGTAACATTCCCACACTGCCTAACTAAAGGTCACTGGCAGATCCAGCATCAACATAGCATCTTATGCTCTCCATATTCATAATAATGCTTTCATTACTATAAGGAGCAAAAGAACAGGCCTTTAATTCATCTCAACAAGAAAGAATTAGGTAGTTTCAGGAAGGTGAGGTGGATTATTATTATTAAATTGTGGATGTGTCAAACAGTAAGATTTTTCAAGGAAGAAAAAAGGTGAACAGTATTTATTTACTAAATGTTTCTCAACCACATAGATAACTTGAAAAATACACCTACATAGTAATCTGCAAAACATATAAACTAATGCCTGCAGTGCAAGTACACTCTAATAAATTGGATTATCTATAAACTAAATAAGTAATAATGTGTATTATTTTTCTAAGTATGATTTATGCCACTGTTCATCACATGTCATTATAAAAAATACACAATTAGAGATCCAAGCAGCAACTTTACTCAATTCAACTGTCTGCAAAATGTTATATTATGCTTGCATATTAATTTAATAACTGTGAATCAAGAGAAGATATGCAACTTTTTTATCCATCTGGAAAACTAAGATTCAGAGGAAATCCTTATTTCTAAATCAGATATTCTCTAACTTGTCTTTGTCATTCAACCTTAAATGGGCAAGTAGCCTAAGTTCTATACAGCTATTTTGTATTGAAAAAATGTTAATTAATAAGCTCTTCACTTTTCTCTGTATGAGCAAGGCTATAAACCTGCAACATGTCAATGCATAACACAGAGGAAAACATGTTTTTCTAGTTTTTAGGTCTCTTTGTCATTCCCTGATGGACTATATTGGCAGCAGTTTTTGCATATATGCCCTTTATGCATGTATGCCCTAGTATATATATACAATTACACCTTGCTCTTCTGCCTATGACATAGGGAGGACCACTCAGCAGGACTTATTATCCTTAACTGCAGCATTTTGCAAAACAAACAAACAAACAAACAAACAAAATAAAAATTTACTATAATCTGTAGGCTAACTCAATATCTGATCAAAGAGCTAAGACCTGCCCATTTGCACTTGCTTTTCACATGAACAAATTCATTGTTTGACATTGGTTTCAGTGGGCAGACAATATTGTAAATGGAAGTCATAAAATATTCATATTATACTTACAATATATTCACATTACACTTACACCATATTCACATTACAGTGTTAAACTGAATCAGTTCTTATATAGATTGTGTGCTCCAGTGAAAACTAGTATTTTATACCTTTTCATGAACCTTTTGCCCTGGCTCCATTCCTTCAATATGCTCTGATTCAGCAGGCCCTTCACCAGCTGCAATTTTCCTTTGAATATGTGCATTTTGTTCGCGCAAAGCTACAATCTGCAAAAGATAGAAAGGAAATGGTCATATGTATAAGAAAACCAAAAATCACTTAGCAGGTGGTTTGTTAAATCTAGTGACATTTTGATACCAAATTGGCCATTTGTAGCATCTGCAAAATTAGGTCTATACATGCAGAGAGGTTTTAAAAAAACAAACACAGCAAACAAGCAAACAAACTTATATTATTAATGATTAAGGAGTGTTAAGGATACAAAGGAATGACAGAATGTCAGGATATTCAGCATTATGTCTTGCTTTATCTTCTATCTTTATTATTCTTTCACATTGAACACAATGGTTACCAAACTAGCATTCAGGATTGATAAAACTCAGTAGTACTGCTTCCGAGAAATAAGAACATACATATTCCTTGTATTTATGTTTATGTTTATGCAATCCAGTTTAACATACCTCTTACAAAGTATGTCTTGTCTTCAGTAAGCTTTTCAACTACCTACATATTATGTAACACTACAAGGCAACAATATTTGGCATAATTCTTAGTGGTTTTCATGCTAAATTCTCTTTTGAAAAAGAAAAGGGTAATATTCTTGAGGATGAAGTCATATGTGCTTAAATTAAATTAACAGAAGACATTAATAAAAATAAATGTGCATGAATACCATCATAATTATTGAAAACTGGACAGTCAGAACCTTCAGTTCAAGTCCAAGTACTACCTCCTAAGATATGATAAAACATATCACATAGTTTTTTCCTCATTAGCTTCTGAATGTGGTCCTCAAATCTTTAGATTACTTTTCTAAATCACTATTACAGACATTATTTTCCTATTTAGCACACTTGCAAAGCTTTTGAACCGGACCACAGTAACATATTTCAATGTCACTTGAATCTGAAGTGAGTGTAAAATTGCAGAGATGCTAGTACTCCCATAGTTAAGTCCTAAGATAGCTTTTTATCTTGTCTAAATTTGGATCCCTACTAACTTTGCCAAACTCAGTCAAATAAATTGAAAATTTGCAATAATATATATATATATATATTCTTTTAGAAGAATGAAAAAGAGTTGTGGATTTAAATTTAAATCTAGAGTACTAGTTCTCTAGCTGGAACCTTCTAAATGTTGTGGCTTAATATGATGAAGATACCCTAAAACCTAAAAAATGTTCCTTAACCTTGCTTTCTTCTCACAGGCATGTTGGTCTCTACAGACCTTTGTACAGTTCTATACTTCCTGAGAGGCTATTCATTACCTCATTATAATTCCAGGCTTTAGATAACTAATTTACTGTGAACACAATATAAGAGTGATTTTGTAGTTGACAGCTCAGGGTACCTCAGAGCTTGGAAGTAGGAGAACATTGCTGGGTGTGTTACACAGTAAGATTTGGAGTGAATCAGAGAATAATGACTGGTAAGGGACCAGATAAAACAGAGCCCTTGCCATTAGGTTTATAAATTTTCTGACATCCTTAGGAGAAGCCATTGTTACTATTAATGTGTATCTTATACTATAAATTACAAGAAGAATATTCTGGGTACATTTCCTACATGTAAAAACTTTTTCTTGAAATCCTGGCCTGTGACCCCACAACAGAGCATACTCTACTTAGGGCAAAAATGCCCTTAGGTATCCTGTATCATCCATTGGCTTAAGGTACAAATACAATAGCTGAGCTGAAAATCTTGAATTTATCTGGCTGGCACAGAGCAGGATAACTGAAAAGCTAAAGTGTTGAATGCTAAGATTAAAGTGGTTATCTGATCCCTTCTGTAAAAGTTGGAGAGAGAAACACTGTCAGCAGATCTTCTGTGTCTGAAAGAGGTGGGATGAACAACATGCATATCTTTTCTCCTGACTGAAAACCCGTGATTATATTAAATTTAGGTGCTTGCATTATGATGGCTAAATAGAAGCAAAATTAATTCCATCAAGGAAGTGAAGAAATTTAAGGAAAAAAATCATGTTATGAACCAAAAGTATGCTGCTAGTATAGCATACTATAGTATAGCATTACTATACTATATATATGATATATTCCTATACTATACCATTGTTATACTATATATACACTATATACCATGTATTATTACACTATATACACCTAGGGGTGCTGGTTGACAGGAAGCGTGTCATGAGCTGTCAATGTGTGCCTGTTGCACAGAAAGCCAACTGTATCCTGGGCTGCATCAAAAGAACCATGGCCAGCAGGTCAAGGAAGGTGATTCTCCCCCTGACTCTGCTCCTGTGAGATCTCAGTCTTGTTTTAGCTCTGGGACCAGAGCACAAAAAGGAAATAGACATATTGGAACAAGTCCAGAGGAGGCCCACAAAGATGACCAGAGGGCTGGAGCAGCTCTCCTGTGAAGAGAGGCTGAGAGAGTTGGGATTGTTCAGCCTGGAATAGAGAAGGCTCCAGGGAGACCTTATAGCTGCCTTCCAGTACCTAAAGGGGGCCTACAGAAAAGCTGGAGAGGGACTCCTTGTCAGGGATTGCGGTGACAGGACAATGAATAATGGCTTTAAACTAAAAAAGAGTAGATTTAGATTAGAGATTAGGAGGAAATTCTTCACTGTGAAGGTGGTGAGATACTGGAACAGGTTGCCCAGAGCAGCTGTGGATGCCCCATCCATAGAAGTGTTCAAAGCCAAGTTGGATGGGAGCAACCTGGTCCAGTGTGAGGTGTTCCTGTCGTGGCAGGGGATTGGAATTAGATGATCTTTAGGGTCCCTTCCAACCCAAACCATTCTATGATTCTATAATACAGTATAGTTGGTCTTGCCCACTCCTCAGATGTGGTGGGGAAAATTGCTCCAGTTACCTCATGGATGCTTTTTTTCCTCTCAGTGTGTATAACAGTACAGACAAATAAACTTAGTTATATGCTTTCAAAAGTATAAGGCCTCTATGTAGGCTAAATAAAATACTATTCTGATTTTTAAATAGTTGCATAATCAATTTCTCTATTGACTTTTTCTTCAATGTTTTTGTTAATTAAATTGTATTTAAAACCATCTGCCAGTAAAGGATTTAAATGTAGTTACTGTAATCACCTTGTTTTAATTTTGTTTTCCATGGAATATACACTTGTATGTAGAGATATAAAAATATTTAAATTAATTAATAAACACATAAAGATAAAATATTACAGGTGTTTATTTTTGTAGGATTCTTTCTGATATTTAAAACAGTGATAAATATTTTTGACTTGATTATTTCATTTTTATACTTCAAAGTTTTTAAGTTACTATTAACTTTACGAATTTTAGAACTAGTTAATTTTTGTGGATAAAAGAAGCTCTAAACAACGTATACAGTGTTATACAGTCCCCTAAAAACAGTAAGAAGCTGGATCAATTAAACAATGTTAGACCTTTTTTGGCGTCAAAATGTCAAAGATTTCAGGCCTTTGAAAAGCTAGTTGTTATATACTTTTCCTACCTTAAACTATTGAACTTGTTTCTTTGATCTTTCAACATTGAAACAAATCTGTTCTAGCCAATTAAACTCTGATTCCCATTTTCTACTTTGCTACAGCTGACAGACCTACAAGGTTTTTATTTTTATTAGTTTTATATTTTTCTTAAATTGAAATAGTCCAGTCAAAAATGTGTTTCTTTCTACATGGATGGTATGATGAGCCAAACTTCTTGTGAACATATTATGTCAGTTTTCCATCCAGCTCTCATCTAAGTCTTTCAGAGAACAGTGAAACTGACTACTTGGATGTCCTCCTACATTATTTTATCATAACAGTCTATATTTAAACAATGTTAAATATCAGATTTCAGTCTACTGAGAACATAATTTAAACTCCCAGTCCATCTTTTGACTTTGCTTTAATTTTGAGAGGGATAGCTTATGTGAAGGTTTAATTAATGTCTATCATTTTATATGGTAATAATTAGGTGTAGCGCATGGAAAAAAGGATGCTTTGGGGTGGTTTCCTATGCCGTTTACCTAAATGGAATTTAAATCCTAATTCATAAGCATAAATTCACTTTTTTTTTTTTTTTTTTCCAAATTATATTTCTAATTTATATTAATCTCAACACAGCATTTCAGAAGCCACTGGTTAGACTTTTAAGAGACATTTAAATAAGATGATTGATTGAAATTATTTTAATTGTACTATGACGGAATAATGACAGGATTTGTCATTATTAATATTTTATTTTAGTTACAGGGATAGAAATGCATGTGAATTTTCTTGACATTTTATATATAACTTCTGAAAAGAATTATAATGGTAATCACTCTTGTGTATCATCAGGATCTTGTATTAACAATACATTGTACTTCTTTCATTCTTTGATGGAGGAAAGACACAGCATGGAACGTACACCTGCAAAATCTTTTCATTAAAAAACAAATTGAACCTTTTGTGAATCTGAGTAAAAGCTAGGTATTATGAAAAGAGAATTTGTCATGGGACATTTAAAACCAAACAAAGGCAATTATGTCATATTTTATGTGCTCCTCAAGGCAGGTTTAGAAAGGATGCCCCTCATTCAATGGGGGTCACCTGAATGCCTGCTGTAAATTGTAAGAACAGGACTTGCATAAAAACTTTAGATATGTCAAAATATTAATTTTAATTGTATTTCTTCTTGAGTAAAAATAAATCTTTTAATAATTCTGTTCAAAAGAGACTTTGAATATTTAATTAGAAAGCCACTGGATAGTTTCAAATTTTACTGTAATTTTAATGACTCTGTCAGCTGAGGTGTGACAGATTTAGGTGCAGTACTTTAAGACATTTGTACCTACATCCTTGCAGTCTGAGTTTATCAGCAGGATATCAGAAGCAGCATAAGTGCATGCCCAGGAGATGCCATTCACAACTTCGCACTTGAACACAGTTTTGTGTGATGCAAGACCAGGAATGCTGATATCCAAGGCACAGAAATGCATTCTCCATTATGAGGGCAGGGAATGTTACAATTTTGGATTGGTAGCTAAAAATGACTGTTTCCACTGTTCTAAGAGATCATATTAGGTTCCAAGCCTCTACTACCTACAAAAGTATCTTTATCACTTTCTTTGTCGTGATACTTAACTCCTTGTAACCATTAATTCACTTGTCTTCATAACTGCCCTCACAATGGACAATTAAAATACTAGTGGTCCAGATATCTCAAGAATGATATTTGTGTTAGGAACACATTTTCTGTTGAAGACGGAGGGTAAATACTCTTCAAAGTGCAGAGGAAACCTATTCACAGGTAAAGGGACAAATATTTGAAATTTATTAGCAGATTGCTCCAATCTACAAAGTTATTGTAATTTACAAACCAAAAGCAAAACAAATTATCAAAGTGGTATCTTTCCATCCACTGCTTTCCTGCTTTTTTATCCCTCTCCTATGTTATCACTTGCAGCCTCATGATTGCTGAATAGTAGCAATTATAGTACTGCATAGTGTACACTTACCTGCATTTTTTTTTTCATATATTCACAACACTGGATAAATTACTGTTAGGTTGCAAGACAGACAGCTCATGAAATCACAGCCAAAAACTCTGTATAGGTATATAAGTACTCAAACTGGTAAGATAAGATTTCAATGGAAATCTCCCTTTATAATACAGTTGCAAGTGATCTGAATGAGCAGTTATATTTTTCCTATAAATCAAAAGTTTACTGAGATTTTAAATCTTTTTCTGGCAAAAAGATTAGCTATTTCTAGTCTATAAACATATTCCAACTGAAAACTTCAATTTTTAATGATGCCTAAGATGTACATGCCTGAAGACCTAACATTCATTCCCTGTGCACTTGTTTATGTTGAGTTACCTGCCCTGGCATAAGAAACCAGGCAGGAAAGGCAAAATCATGACCCAGTCAAAGAGTATTCCTTTAGACACAGAAGTGGTTCTTGTTGTTGGGGAGAGGCCATCACAGCCTTAGCACTGCTAGCTTAGTGGAGAGACTGGAAATCAAAATGGACTAATCTGCTAAAAGAGTTACAAGAGGCACTGGCAGCAATTTCCAGCTGAGGCAGCTGCTGGGAACTGAGATCACATGAGGAATGGCTCTGCCATAAGAAAAGGATGGCTGAATGCCCAGGGCAAGCAGTGGGGGCCACGGCAGGTCTACCTTGAGGCCTGCCAGGCAATGCGAGGTCTGTGTTAGGTCTCTGGAATTTCACATCCACTTTCTCTGTGTAAATTTTGGCATAATAAAACATATTTTGCATGGAAGAAAACAATTCTAAGTTACATCACGTTGTCACTGTTTGCAAGCTCCTGGAGGAAACCTTGCATGTGCCAAACCACAGAGTCGCCCAGCTAAGAGCACAACAGCAGTTGCAACCACAGGCCTGTACAAAGGCAGCTGGATCACAGGCTCTCACCGTGAGAAGCAGAGGTACCAACCCAGCACCTGCTGTGGTGAAAAGTCATACTTGGAGCACTGCAAAATATTCTCTGAATTAGCAGCTTGATCCATGTTTCAGCAAGACCTGTTTGATTTCAGTACCAACTGTGATACAAGGCACCAACTTAGGTTATTTTGGCAGACATTCAGATCCCTGCCATCTAAGCCTTCACAAGGAATCTTTTTCTTAATACAAACTTCTGAAAAGTCCTTCTGAAAAACACAGGGAGGATGTGTGTGTGACTTAACCACATTCTCACCATTCACTAGACAACAGCAGCTCAAAGTCTAAGATTCACCAACTTTTGTCAAATAATGAAAACTTCACCCACCAAAGTGTGACTTTGGTAGATGGGATAAAGAAATCCCCGAAGGCAGATAGCAATTAATTTTTATCAACAGAAAAGGAAAATCTTTCCAGTGAATAACATGAAATGAAAAAAAAATAAATCTTTTTTTTTTTTTCATTCAATTTAACCAAACCTGAAACTCCATTTTTGTTGCAGGTTTTGTTTTTTGGGAATTTCTGTTGTGACTTCACACATTCTAAAATCTCAGTAGTTGTGAACTTTCTTTTAACACTGGAATTTAAATTTTTCATCAAATTTTGGTCTTGCAGATCAAGACTATTTTACTTGGTAAAGACTATTTGAAACCACAGTTCAAACATTTCTGATTAGTTAATAGTAGATGCAATTGAAAGACAGGTTCAAGAATTAAAAGTGAAATAAATAAACTAAACCAATGGACTTTAGTTTCCATTGTGACATGGCTCTTTATGAAGACTCATAGGATCTGCAATACGTATCCACACATTAAAATACATAGCTCTAAAATCTTAAGAATGACAGCAAATTTGTACTGCTTTTGAAAAGCTATTTAAAAAATAAAATAAATCACAAATACTACTTAAAGCATCAACTTTAACTATTTAGTTAACTGAATAGTTTAACTTCAACTAACAGCACCAACTGTTTCATCTATTCTTCTCCCCGCTTCCTGGTCATATAGTTTTAATGGATTCCAGTCCACCCTTTTATTTCAGAAAATCTGCTTTGCTGCAATCACCAGTAAGGGGACAAGTAGGATTACCTCTACACCAATGTGGTCTTTTATGATGGATCTCCAGGCCATTTTCCAAGGAACAGAATCATTAAAGCTTCTGAGTACCTTGCTTTTTGTGTAAGGCTCATGAGAGGTTTTAGAAGGGTTGATCTTAAGAAAAGACCCATTGTCTGATGCATCTGCTTTGTAAATTACTGAGACAAAGACATTATAAAAACGTGTCTCTGTGTAGCTTTCTTTCCCCATAACTTGCCTAATAAAAGTATTCCCCTCCCCTCTACCCCCCTCCCCTCTCCTCCCCTCCCCTCCCCTCTCCTCTCCTCTCCTGTAGCACAAAATATTAAGGCAAAGAAAAAAATTTTATTTTATGTCTCTTCCAACCTAGATGACTCTGTGATTCTGTGATTTACTTTTTTAACAGACAACCAAATGCAGAATCTTGGATTTGTCGCTCTATAAGATGAAATTAATTAAAACCTTCCAGAATTTTACAGACATTAACAAACACACATTCTGGCTTAATAAACCAAACTCATCATAAATCCATAAAGAACCTTTTAAAACAACAGATAAAAATTAATCTTCTTGAAGTTGTCTTTAATGCCAAAATTCTTTAGATTTTCCACTCAGCAGTGTAGGTTCTGAGCTTTCCAAACAGTTATATTTAAAAACACAGTTATAATTTTTTTTTTTTTCACAACAGTTGAAATAACTACAGACTGTGCAGCATTGTAAGCAACATTAGCCACACTTTGAGAAAACAAAAGAAAAGTAAAAAAACAAACAAACAAAAAAAAAACACCAAAACTTTCCAGATTGCAGAAATAACTTTACAAGGTAGGGATTGAAACCTTCAGCAATAAGAGCCCCCCTTGGGGGCTCAGTATGGTGAAGGAAAAACACATAGTGTTTTTTTTTTTTTTCTTTTTTTAACTTGGCAGTTTGTCCTCTTCCATTCAACTACTTAAATGAATCAGACAAATTTATAAGTTGGGCTTTTGTAGCATTTTGAAAATTCACTTTTAAAATAAGTGTTCATGCCTGACTGACAACCTCAGCTAGGTTTATGTTATGTTTGTCTGGATTCCAGTACATTTTCTTGCTAGTGAGCTTTCCAGAAACTTTACACAATTGAGCCAAAACATATCCTGACATGTCAAGAAAAATACTACTTTATTCAAAGACAAAAAATGGTAGGAGTTATGAATAGTACATATTTCCAATATTTTTGCACTATATCCCTTCATTTTTGAGTTTACTGACCTTCTATTAATACTTGATGTTTAGGTTTCATTACTATGAAGAAATCCTCATTAAGGTGAGAGCAACCTCATGAGGAAATTTTTATAACCTTGTTGATTAGACAGTGGTAGACCTAACAAAAACAGACCTTGTATATTTGTGCATTACGGAGCTTAAAAAAGCAGGAAAATAAAATAAATAAATCAATCTATATGCTTATACTCCTTAGTGGCCAAGAAGCATTGCCCTATCATTACTAGAAAGCCAGCATGTGCTGGCTAATGCGGCTCGAGAATTTATGTTCAGATTTATATCAATGTTATTCAACCTGATCAGAGGGGCATTGTAAAAGATACTTGGCTTAAAAAGTCAGTCAGGTGGCAAAAGGGGGAGGTCATACACTGAGATACGGCACTGGGTGAGACTACTAACCATGCTTGTGATCTTTCACTGTTGGTGGTCGGTGCTCACGATACCTATTGACAGGTTCTAGGTGTCAATGTTTCATCGTGTCTCTGAGGGCACTTTTGTTTGTGACCAGGGTACTGTGGTCCAGTGGCAGCTCATGGCTGGCCCATGACCCACTCAGCTGGCCGCAGGGTCAGCTCAGAGCTTACATCCTCTGAGGCCATCAGTGAGCACAGTCTCTTTCCGAACCAAGTGCCTGGACTGGCAGCCATTTTTATGCTTTAAATGTACTAATACACCAATGTTTTGTGCTGGTAATAAGGCTTTATTAGTCTCCTTCATTTCACTCATAATGACGAGTTCTGAACCAAATTAAGTTTTATCGTGCAAATAACTGCTTTCTGCTATTGCGCATGGTCTACAGCATGCACCATTTATTTCTATGATATACTGGTAATGCTTTGTAAACAGAATAGAAGCCATTTAAAGCAATTGTGCAGTTACTATTATGAAAAAAAAAATCTGTCAGGATTTTTCACGGAAGATTACTGGGTACATTTCAGTACATTTTCTTCAGAAACTCTTATGAAAGTAAACAAAAAGGTGCTACTTTTAATTTGCCACAAAAATTGTACAGTGAAACATGATACAGTGGATGAACTGTTTTTTACATAGACTAGCACAATGGAAATATAATAACAAATATCAATTACATGGTTGTATCACAGTACGTATTTGACAGCTACTGACTAATTTCTCTCTTTTTTTTTTTTTTTTTTTAAAACCAAGCTCAACAAAATAGTAGCAAAATTATTATGCTTTCATTATTACTCTCACAAAGACACTTGTAATGTACCCAAACCAGGATAAAAAATCCCAAGAGTCCTTTGGTAGCAGAGGGAATTATTTCCAGCTGACCAGAACTGAGAACAGATTTGGCAGATCTTCATTGTTTACTACAATATATGTAACATATATTGTATTTATACACACCCTGCATATATGTATATATGCACATATATTTATAGATGCACACTCTGTATATATATATATATATATATACAAACATATATTTATGCATGGTGTGCATACACATATATATATTTGTACATTCAAACAAATTTTTGATATCCAAGACATTGAAAAAAACATAATTGAAATAATGTGCATCTAGGGTTTTATGTATTTACTCTTAGTATATAAGCATTTAATTGATAACTACCAATGCTCAAGGTAAAATAAATTAGCTATTTACACTGCAAATCCATTTTCCTCCTCTGATTACATTAATATATTTATCTGAGTCAAAACAGTCTTCCCAAAATAAAATTTTATATGCTTTCTCTGTATAGTGTATTCTAGAGAGTTTAAGAGTTTAGATTTATTTTAAGTGGACATGTCTGCTATGAAAAACCCACTATTCTGTATGTGTAGTCAGTTTTATTAGATTTTCCATATACTGCATCTGTATTAAAATCACCATCTGTGTTACTGATTGTACAGAACATGAAAATACAACAGATAGGGTATGAATAAAAATCCAGAAAAGAAATGAACCTTACCCCAAAATTACAATTAAGAGTATCAAAACCCTGATCGACGTTCACAAAGAGAGGAAATCCCAATTTAAACCTTCTAACTCAGTCTGTTGAAATCAAAGTACTGTAGAGTGAATGAAACTCTAAATTTCAGAAACTTAACCCCAAACACCCATTTAATTTCAGTAAAAATGTTAATATTTGTTTCATTGACATTCTTACTGATAGCCATTTTCTAATGCAAAGAAATTACACACACACACATATATATATATATATGTGTGTGTGTGTATATTTGTAACTATGGATCCATGGATTACGCAACTAAAAGTACATAAAAGTACATAAAAGTACACCATCCAGCTGCAATGTTAAGTGAACCGGATCATTTCTCACAGATTGAACCAAATAAAATAAGTTCTGTACAAAGCTCTGTACAAAGTAATTCCACCTATACATTGATAATACCTATAAATATGAATAAAGATTATTAAATATTTTCTAATGCTGACATTCAAGACATCATTCAATATCCAAAAGAATTGTATCTATTTTTCTCAATCAAAACTGAAATATTTTTTATGTTTTTGATCCTAAGTAAAATTATTTCTAGATTCACTTCTGTTTCAGACATACGATGGGAACAGATTAAAAAAAAAAAGTTGTTAAAAATCTAATGATATGTGTACTTTTTGAGATAAATGTTTACCAAGATATATCTATTCCTCCCAGCATACTCTCTCTTCCTATTTTTCTCACAAATATTTTAACACTAAGCAATTTTATCAGTTAGCAGACCAGTATAAAAATGTAAATAATTTTCTTGGTATTGTCCATGAAATATAGATTCTGTTAGTCAGACTTGTGGACCTTGCTCTGTCTAATGACAAATGAGAGCCAATATAGACCTCTGAGTGGAAATCATGTATATTCATTCCCTTAATTCATGTTATTGCTGACACAGCTCACAGACATTAGCTTTTACCATCTTGTTAGTTAACTGTGTTATGAACCTCGAGAATACTCAAGTGCACTATTGGGCTGAGGTGATCTAATATGAAAATGCAAATGATATATATTCTGGTTCATGCTAATTAGAATATTGATTAATAAACATGAACGTATTGAAGCTTAAAGTTGATTTTATTTATTGACTGAAGTCATTAACTAAAATCTTTTCTTCAAATGTAGCATGTAAGGCCAATTTATGCATTAAAATTTTCATTATGGAGAGTAATAGGCATAAAACATAATACTGTGATCTCGTTACACTATTTAATACCTGTTTTGAGAGTTAGTGGATGTAGATGTTCTTAACAAATCAAGTAATGTTTAACAAATAAACACAAAATTGCTTAATCGTTACAAAAAGCACATTAACTAAATAATAAAATATTGTTCCAGCAGATCATAAACGAAGCAAAATTGGTATGTTTTGTATTTTCATCAAGATGGATGCACAAGAAGATTGTTAAGGATAAAGAATCAACAAGACTGATTCTTGCAGTGATATTATCTTGATCCCCTTGAACATCTCATTTGACAATGTCAAATGACCCTGAAGCTGATGCAGATGAAAAGATAATCAGCTATGTTCTTAAACCTGAATTTATACATCTAGTGCATAGTAAAATGGCATATATTTCAAAGCCTATGAATCCCAAAATAACAGATCAAACAGAAGTGATATATTCTTTTTGATGTCTTATGAAAAGGCAGTGAGCAAATTAAACATTAGGCATTAAAATTTTCAATGATATTCTTTGTAAAAGCAATAGCAAGCCCTATAATGCAAATCAGCTAAGCGTAACTTTAAACATATGCTATGTTCTTTACTTTAACAAGTTAGTGTGTTTAAAGTAAGGCATTTGCTAACATAACTTTATGAAACCAAGGTCTATAAGCGTTGTATGCCATTGATTTGTAAGCTACCTAAACAGGCTGCCAAATACATGATTTTGAATTCAATTTGAAATTATCCCAGTGTCAAATCTCATGCTGTGAACAATCTCTAAGCAAAACATGTACAAGTAACCTTCTGGCTTAATAATCTCCTGGAGGTTCATGTGTACAAGCAAACTATTGTGAAATATGCTCAGCCACACCTCTGGTTCCTGCCATCCCTGCTTTCTTCCCTTAACTGGTATTTCTTTGTCTGTCTTGCCATGTCCCTTTCTTCTTTTATTCTACTCTGGGTGAGGAATAGGTGGTAAATAAAAAATCCATGGAACCTGTGCTAGAAACTTAGAATTCTCCTATTCTGTAATTATCTGGGATAAAATAGAGAAGATATCCGTTTATAACTCTGAGACATGTTCTTCAACTTTGGTTGTGTCACATATTGATCTAGTTCGCTGTTTTGCAGAAATGTCAGGCATACTCCATGATCACTATTTACTGTTGAGTGTAATGCATTGTAGAGACCCTCAAAATAATAACTGAATTTCACATGAAAATGGAAACTTTTCATACATGCTGATTAACTGCAGAATAGTTGCATTTTGTATTGAGTCCTGAATGGTATGTCCTATTGTCATTTAGACTTGGACCATTATGCAGAGCACTGTCATTCCTTCCCTTCCTGCAGTCCCAGTCTATTAAAAACTAAACAAAACAAACAAAAACAAGAGGCATGCAGCTGGGTAAGGGCTTGTACTCACAAATTTAACTCCGCAGCATGGAGTTATGACATGGTGGGCCTGCTAGGATTCATGCAACATACCAGGATTTATGCAGTGTACCATAACTGCCTGGTACATGGTGCACCTGGCTAGACACTGCAACAGCCATCAGCTGTCAAAAATCAAGTTATGAAATTTAGTTGTGCTTATCTATCAATACTTATGAAATGGATAATCATGCCCATGAAATCTATTGGATTGCACCCTACTTTTTCTTCTGTAGGAACAGTAAAACCCAATTAAAATAACCTCAGTGCTTTCAGGAGCAAGAATATTCAGAAAGCACCAGATCAGCCTGACTCTTGTGATATTCTCAGAGCTCCTACAATGCTAAAAAGGAGTAAGTGATGATTGCCACATGTATTGCACAGGTCACTGTGCTACCTTTGCTTTATGGGAATGCCCTCCATTCCACAGCAGTACAAGCAATGATGCTGCAAGACTGTTAAACTAAACATGCTGTGGAGCAGGATGCACGTTTTATTATTGTTTGTACAATGAAATGGAGTACTGGTCCTTTACTGGAGCTCTGTCAAGAATGTGGTAATGCAATAAAAATGAACAGTAAAAATGTGCAATAAAAGCACTCAAATACAAATGTGAAGATGCAATATATGGCTCCTAAATTTATGAATAAATACATAAATAAATAATCTGTAGTCCTCTTGTTTTAATTAAGTTTAGAACAAATTTGGTTATGCAAATAAGAAGAGAGTTTCACCCCAAATGCAAAAGTCTGAAAACTTAGGCAACAGGTATAAAAATGAGAATGTAACTTCTAAAAAAAATGTAGAATGAATACTTTCACTGATTTCCTAGTTCCTTTTCTCAAATTATTTAGACCAAAGTGTTGAAAGAAAAAAAAAAAAAAGGATGTAAAAGAATCACATTTCATCATCACTTGCTTTACAGTAATCAGTATTGAAGGTGACAGGAAAGATCTTTAAGGACTTATATAATGAACTGTTATTTAAAAGTTTGTGATGCTCTTCTAATGTGAAGTAACATGTAGGAAAACACTTTAAGGTCTAGAGTGGGAACTGTCTGAGTGAAGACATATGGAAGAGTTTATGTATTAAGGACTGAAACAGTCCTTATCATGGAAAATTTTCTGGTCAGTGTGAGGTAGTAAAAGCAACGCTGAGCCTCCCTCTGCTCTAGAGAAAGGCAGTAAGGAGAAACGGGAGATCCAGCAGGTGGAAACTGTAGCCAGAGCAATGAAGTAGGAAGAAGATCTCCACAAATTCTTGCAGGAAAAAGTCCTGTTATTGTTCTACAGTAATGAATTTATTGTATGCCTTTGTTTCCCTGACTATGCACAGTATCCAGACAATGGACCAAAAAGAAGATTACATTTCTACATTAGAGTAAGGCTAGCTAACTTCTTTTTAGAATGAATTAGAACACCCTGGAAATACTTAAAATACACACATAAGGAACTACATATATATATATACAATATATATATATATAGGATTAGGTTTATGCTCATTTTGATGAAAATGCTAATCTTCAAGGAGTTTGGAGAAAAGATTTGGAGGAAACTGGGATTTTATGCTCTCCAGTAATCATTTATTCAGAGATAAAACCAAAGCACTAAACCATCAGTGTCTCTAATCATGGGGGACCAAGGTTTCATTAAGTCAAATATTTCTGTCAGATTAAAAAAGGAGATATGAAGAGATTTGCAAAATAGATTTCAAACATCTAGCTTTCTGCTCTTTTAATGTATATTTAAACAATTGCTTCACAGCTGCACAGCAGGTTTGAGGGAACAGTAAAGAAAGAGGAATTAGCAAATCACAGTTCTCCATAGTTTTTTGTCATGTTCCGTTAAGCATTACTTTACAAAAATTTTATTATTTTCTTCATAAAGTACAATTTACAGCTTATAACAATTTCAAAATAAAGTATATATGCTTATTGATACTGACAGGAATCTCATAGCAGAAAAACGAGAGGTGCAACAGATCTCAGGCTGTTTTGTGGGTGGTAAGAGTGAAACTGAACTCTGTTCTTTGGTGATTAACCTTTGACACTGGGATTCAGTCTAGTCACCCTTCTTCATATAACAAAACCTATTACAAAATTTCACAGGTACATAAAATGAAACGTTATCTGTGAACCAAGATCTTTAAAACATCAATATTGCAGTGGGGATGCTTATAATTTCTGTTGAAAAATCTGACTCCTTCATTAACAACAATATCATCTCGAAGTAGATTAATCCATTCATATGTAAAGAGAACACTTCATGCTCTCTTTTCTGCTAATCAGTCTTTCCTACAAAGTTGTTTCTTCTGAAGAATACATAGAAGGCAGTTAAATTAGATGAAAAATCCATGCATAATTTGAATACTGACATCAGTATTTTAGAATTTGCTACAGGTCATTACACACTAAACAGAGGTGTAAGGGAATACAGCATTTCATGATCTTTGTTGAAAATGCCCTAAGACATTTGGACAGCTACACAGTCCTGCTCTCCAAAATAATTTTAGAAAAGACTGAAGTTACTCAAGTTATATTTAACATATTTTGCTGGGTTGTCAACAGTAGGCAGTGGCCTACACATAAATAGGTCTAAAATATGCACAAAATCATTATCTGCTGTCACTGTAGAAAATCTTTCCATTTTGTACTCAGAATTGTTTAGAAAACTTTTCTCAATAGAAAGTATTATTTATGTAATACTAAAAAGCAATTTTTGCATGTGCAATAGTGATGTTTGTCTCAAACATGTCTATAGAAATTAATGCTCTTAAGGGACTATCTGGAAAATGCATTGGAGTTTAGACCTATGCTGCTCAGACTTTAGTGAAAAATGCTTGTGATGATGGAAATGCAGAGGTCAGACTTGCTGCCCTCAATATCCACAAAGAATTTGGATTTTTTTTTCCTCTGATACCTTAGATTAGAATTAGTTGAGGACATAAAATAGAATACCTATAGCAACTTAACTGATTATTTCTTGCGCCTTTTTTTTTTTCCCCACCTCATAAAAAATAATGCAGTGAAGGATATAATTTTCAGCCTCTTCAGCTGCCATGCCACACATCCTAGCTTTATAGACATCTAAATTAATACTGTGGGACATGTTATATAAGGAGCAGCCAAAAATGCATTGTTTTGCTTCATTACTGCATTTAAAACAAGGGCAACAATAACTTTTTGCAGAGTTAACATTTAAAGTTAAAGGTAAAATGAAAAGCAATTACATACAGGACATAAAGACTACATTTCAAAACAAAATATTTTTATTATGTGCATCTTTGGAGGAAAGGTATAATTTGGCACAGTAACACAGACATTTAAAAATATGATTTAGACTACAAAAAGGTTTATCCAGAGTTAGACCTGTGTAAAGTTATAGCTTTAAATAATAATAATAATAATAATATAGAATAATATTAGCACATAGGAGAGCATTTACAAAGCAATAATTTTCACTTTTACTGTTTTAAGAAAATGTGGTGAAATCTATATGAAGTTTATTTAGATTTTTCACCAGGAAACATACCTTAACTCACCAAAAATAGATACAAACCATCTAGCCTAAGCTTTTTTTTTTTTTTTTTTTCCTCCCAGGAAAAAAATCACCAAATTTCACCCTATTTCATCCAGAGATTTTAAATCCATCAATTTCTGAATTTTTGGATTGATGAAATGTTGGGTGTATTAGATATTCAAGAAAAGCAAATATTCTTTTTCTCAGCAAAGTATACTTTTAATAACATTTCTACTCCAAAAATCTCTTTGTATTCCTTCCAAAGGCTAAAGTCACCAAAAAAATGTACCACAAAGTGCCTCAGGCTAATAGGAGCTGAAACTCTCTAAAAGCTAGGGTTTAAAAACGTGGTTTCACATGTAGCTCTTGGTAAAAAGAACACACCATAGTCAGCTGAATTTATATATATATATATATATATATATATAATATTTGTGTATTATACATATAATACTAAAGAATATTTCAGAAGCATAAGTGACATAACATCTGCAGCATTCCTCAATGTCAGAGTCAAAACTGTCCATAACTATTGAATGTATCTGCATTTTGTACTTGTTTCTTGACTTGTACTACATAGCAAAAGCTAGTCAATTAACGTGTATTTGTAAGTTCTTTTATGAATAAGTTACTGTATTTTCTGGTGCTTCTAGTATAGAATATAAACATTCATAAATCACAGATCACCCTTTCTCTTCAGTGATATAAATAATTTGTGGATGCTTTCATGTATGTTATAGAAAAAAAAACAAAAACCAAACAACATTAGGGTACCATGATGAATAGACTAATGCTCTGTCAGTTAGGAAGAAACACACAGCATAAATAAAAGAATGTATGCAGTTATAGTATCATGGGCCAAATTTCCTGCAATCTCTCTGATAGCTCCTGGAGTTAAATTTATCCTCAAATTGTTGAGTAAAATTCTGTAGAAGCAAGAGGAAATTGTAACAATGGAGTTTTAAAAGGCAGCCTGAGTGTTTTAAATATAATCTGTGTGTCAACTGACAGAAGCAATATCATCTTTGGCATTTTCAAGCAGCACTAGCATTTTCAACAAATGCTGAAGAAAAGCGTATGGTGTAAGAGTGATACAGAACCTCAAACCAGTAATTTCTCTAATTTCATATTCTACACAGTGCCAGTGTTTTCTGAGTTCCAAAAGTATATCCTTGAGATAATAAATGTAATAAATGCTGTATTTTCCATGGTACATTTTCTACTAATGAGGAAAAATGAAACAAACAAACAAACAAACAAACAAACCACCAAACCACCAAGAGAAACAAATGAGTTTTGGAAAGCCACTTATCACACAAATCTTAACAGCACAGAAAGATTACACAAGGGCTGTATAAATGTTTGAGGAGGGCAGGAGAAAATTTGTATGCAAAGTGCTGTACTTTAAAAACGTGACTTAGTCCCACTGTACTATAAACCATGTATAAAACTTAATTATACCTACAAGCTTGGGAAAAAAAGTTTTAAAGGTTATTTTGGGGGGAAAACTGTTGAGAGGTCTGGGAAACAGTGAAATCTCTTAATGGGAATCAAAACTGTTGTCATTTACAACTTTACATTGGAGCAGAAATGGATTTAAAAACATCAGTATGGGCCATGCTATCACCTGTCTGTATTCTTTCTACTTTCTGTGCCCTTTGGAAGCCACTAGAGCTTGAGTTACTGATGATATATAGGGCTAATAAAATATCTCAGTGTGTATGCACATGCTGTAGTTTAGCATAGTTTTAAAAAAGACTCATGCTCATAACACAAATTAGAGGATCTCAAAAGCTGTGGAACAAAAGTGGTTATCTTGTCAGTAATTTAAATACTAAAGTAATTTCCATGAAGATCATAAATGACAAAACCATGAAGGAAAAAATCACATCCCACATCCCTTGTAAATGAGATTCATTCTTCTCAGATTAGCGTGTAAAGAGGAATATGGTTCACAGAACCTTGTTGGAATTTGCAAATGTTTGTATGTGCACTAAGAAACATCACATCTGCCTTCAAAATGTTCATAAACAGACACTATTGTTCTATTGAATTTTGGTATTGGCTGTACCACTTGCAGCTTGTATAATTGCTAGCTGCAAATTATAACCTTCAGCCACAACTATTTGGAGAGACTGTGTGTTATGGGGAACTGGATAAAATACTGCATCATTTTAAAAGCATCTGAGGGGTAAGCAAATAAAATTACTGTAAAACAGAGTTACAACTAAAATTGTTTGGTAAATACTTCTGAAAATTGTTAACAATATCTGCTATTCATGTTAACTACAACAGACACAATGAATAGGACAACATCTTCCAGTTGTGAATAGGTAATGGCTTCTAATGTAAGGATAAAAGAAATAAAAATTATAATTTCTTGTATATCACATGATAATTGCTGAAAAAAAAAAGCAAATATTGTAAGTACAATGGAATGAATTACTGTAGAGTTATCTTACCACAGTCTGCATGAAAACTCTCCAACAGCAACCCAGATTGCCTTTATATTTAAGGGCCCTTCTACATTCACAAATTAATTGCAGCAAGGTAAAATATATAGTCAAACAACTTTTTTTTTTTCCTCCCTATGTAAAACATATATTTAAATTATTTTAAATCTAGTGTTTAAGGATAATAGAGGTCCGTTTTATATCTCTCCCATATATAAACTCCACTGCCTGATTTCAGTGAGCTTCCGCTGTATGTCTAAGACACACAAATTTAGCTGCCTATGCCTTAAGTGTCTGCATCTGAGCTTGTTATGCGTTAGTTGCCTAACACAGGCACGCAGTTTCATTGTAGTGGAGAGGGATTTTCCTTCCCCACCTCTGGCTCCAGACAGATGCAGCTCTCCTGTTCATTTTGTGTCTCATCTGGCAGCCCTGGCAGATAGTTTATGTGGCAGATCAGATTTCCTAGAGCAACACAGGCTATGGTCAAATTTTTGACATCCAGATCATGTGTAGATACCCAAGTTAAAGAGTCCTAATTCTGAGCTGAATCCTGTGCTCTGTAAAATACTGAATAGTTTACTTGTAAATAAATTTTAAAGAGATTACGATGTACAGCTTAACTATCCTGTACACCATCTTGATACATTTTAAAACCAAGATTTCATATACAGTAAGATAGTTAAACTAACTGAATTGTGTAACTCTTCCTCTACAACAAATATAAGGGCTCCCTTGATGACTTGATGAAATCCTTATACATTAATTTGTAGAGAGAATTGACTGCTTACAATATCACAATTTGCTAACATTTTAAAAATATTACATGCAATCAAAATAATTTCTGCATAGCGTTTATCTGAAAAGAAGATAAACTTATATTCACTCTTTAGCAGAAACTATGGTCTTCACAGAATCAAACCAGCAATGAACTGGTTGGTGTACATTCTTGCTTTTGAAAAGTTCAACCAAACCAACAACAGTGACTTATGCCATATCAATAGTAAGTATTAGAACTGTAGACCAAGGTCCTTCTCTATTATCATTATGTGATTACATATAAATGTTACCTTCACAGGCTAAGTTCACCCCATGGGTCCAACTGTCCATCCCAATTGTCCTTGCAATTTCAAGTCACTGAATGTAACAATTCCCTTTCAATATGAAGTGTTTTAAAAATGGTTTTAGTAACTACAGCTGAAATCAGTTTTGCCAGATTTCCAGATGTTTTCACACCTTTTGGTATGCATGTAATAAGCTAAAAAGATTGTTAAATGAGAGATTATTTACTATCTGCAGATGAAAAGCTATAGTCTCTCTCTCTGTCCCCCTCCTGCCCCCTTTTATGTAACGCTATTCCAATACAAGTACTCATCTTATATTGACATGCATATGAAATGTCTGCTGTTTCTCATTGTTGCCATGCATCAGAGCCATAGTCACAAGCTAGGCATTTCAGAGAAAGGTGCTACCTTAACAGATAGATTTCTACTATTTTTTATCCCCGAATCTGATTTTCATTGTATACTTAATCATATCCTCATCTAATCAAGGGGCAAATTTACTGTCATCATTTTATGTTTGGATATAGTTCTGAATATGTAGTACACTCTTACAATCAGTACAAGGAAATGGATGTGAAAGTAAATACGTATTCTCATGGGAGAACAGACACTGAATGACAGGAATATGGAAATTACTGAAAAGCATATGTTCAATTCCCTTGGAAACTTGGCCCATTTATTTTCATATGTAGTATGATAAATTTTTAAAGCTCTTTATTGTCTGTGCATTCACTGTGGAACCTAGTATAAAAACAGACTTACACATTGTGATTGTCTAATTAATTTTGGCTCATTTAAATAACTAATTTTTTTGAAATGGAAACTGGCATACCAGTATTCTGATTGTGTCATGTCATGCTTTGCTGATTAAATGTCTTTCTAAATACTTTTAGTATCATGCATACACAAAGACTTTATTTCTATATTATTTATATGGATTTGGGGAAAGAAAGGCTATGAAAATACTATTTCAAACCCATTTCATTGTACACATTTAACTCATTTTCTTTCAATCTCCAAATAATAAGGCAATGCTCTAAAGACCTGGTCCCGTGCTCAGTGAAGTGAACTTGGATTTACATGGGTCATGAATGGAAGGGATCTGAGGAATGGGATGCATCTGAATTGGCTTGACTGTCCAAAAGGACTGTTTCCTATTTAACAAGCGCTAGTACAAATAACACATTAGTTGAGTAAGTCATATGAACCCAAGTATTCTGAACTTTCTGAAATGCAACAGCAAAAGAGGGATTTTATTTTACAGATAAAGTAACTGCACTTTATCTGTTCAAAGAAAAGGGTGATTCATAATATCTGGTTCATAGCTTATAAATAAGAAACACTAATAAATTGCAGATCCTGTTTCTAAGAAATTACTTTAGGAAAGTAATAGCTTAAGTTCTAGCTTAATATAGGAGAATTTAAAAAAACAACAACAAAAAAAAACACAGAACCAAATCTGCTTGAGTACTATCTATTTTATGTTATATTATGTCATATACATTATTCTGAGTTGAATGGTATTCTATTTTCCTTGAATAATTTGGTAGTAGTTTAACTTTGCCTGTAGTTGTTTTCAGTTTCCGTCTTAAGGCTGAGTAAAAGGACACCAGTAAATGGACATAACCCAAAAAAACCCATCCAATTCTCTTGTTTGTCTAACTTACATTAAACAGTGTGAAAGGCACCTGTCAGGTGGAGATTCAGAATATGATGGGGATAGCAAAGTGACTAGCCAACTCCATTATGTATATTGTCAGACCTCAGCATTGTCTCCTTAGGGTTTAGAATTCCTTTCTATATATGTGTGTGCTTGCATGTATAATACAATTAAGTGTTGTTCACCCTTTCAAACAAAAGATTATGGTAACAGTCTGCAAGTTAACTTACAGGTGAAAAATCTCTTGTCTAAATTCACATAAGTAATATGGCACCACAGTTCACCGTGAAATTCTGCACTTAAAAGGGCAGACAAACCTAAATTTTGACATCAACTATAAAGTTATTTCCTCCACTTAGTTTAAAAATGTCAATGTTAATATATATATCATGTGTACATATATGTGTTTTACTTAATTTTATAGTATAATAGAAATTCAATTTCTTATAGTATCTGACAGATTAGTTGTTTCACTCTTTTTTCATGTCCAATAAAAAATTTGAGAGCCTGTCACTAGTTCCTGAGTTGTGGTTTGCTCACAACAGAAGAACAGAATAAATTAGGGAACAAAAGGTTGTATTAATCTGATAAGCACCTTAAACAAGCCTTGCTGAGCAGTTTATTCAGAATGTAATTTATCTTTTTTTTTTTTTTTTTTTTTTTTTCTCCTGAGAGGCTTAAGAAATGTAACTGGAATACACAGGACAGAATATTACAGAAATCGAACCTCAAAAGGGGAGAAAGTGTTTATGTTACCTCCTGGTTAGCAGCAGCTAGTTCTTCTTCCAGTGCAGAGACTCTTTCTAAAGAAACCCTCAGTCGCTCCCTTACCTAGAAGAAAAATCAAAATATGTGCAGTAACGTAATCTCTATCAGTCTTTAAAGTTAATATAATCTGCCATATGCACTACAGTATGCCCTGCTAGTCTATAGGTATGTGTGTTGCATCCTTTCATAAGACATACTCTGTAGTAAAATGTACCCACAAAACTAGGTGTCAAACTTTAAATACCGTACTGCTGTTCCACAGTTTGCCTATAATCTGATGGAATACACAGCGATTGCAAATATTCTAAGACCATATTATGCATAAAAATAAAATGTCATTCACAAGCATCTTTTACAAAGAGTAAGGAAAAAAACATTGGCAAATGTGTTAAGCCCTCTCCATGGTAGATAATCTGCTCATATTAACTGAATGCAATGAATTCACTGAAAAAATAACTTGCAGCATTGCCTTCAGGCACACACATTAAAGATTTTTCATATCATTTTGCAGTTTGTTTGGGTTTAAAAAAAAATCGTAAACAAGTTACACTCTCAAAAGCAGAAGTGTGTGTTGTGCTTCTACAAGCTTCAGAGATGTTCCTGTTGTATGTCTATGACTCACACCATTAATAATAATAACTAACAGCAGCAACAACAATAATAATTCGATACCTCTGAAGACATTACTGTTTGAGCACCCTGGCTCAGCATCAGCTCATGTAACCACACATAACCCAAGCTAGCAGTGTGGGCACCAGGCTCTCAATATGATCAAAAGGCAGAGATGACCTAAAGTGAGCTTCAGCGTTGTGTGTTGGTTACTTTCCCTCTTCTGTCTGGGATCTTATGGCAACTCTTCTCCTAAATTGCACAACTTCATTAGGCAACTCACCTTAAATGACTTGCCAAAATTTAGCATATACTCAGCATATATTTCAACTCCCATTCCCACTGCACTGTGTTAGTTCCAGTTTATGATCTAAGGACATTTAAGACTGTTAGTGGTGTTTGTAGAGAAAGCTAAAATGTTCTATTAGATTAGTAGACTCAGCTGCAAAACAAAGCAAAGCGAAAATTAATCATTCGGATACAATGAAACATTGTACATTTTCATGTATGTACAATTGTTTCCAGGCCCTTGACCCCTGAAAATGATGTTTATGCCCCAAAGCTTTCATAATTTTTCCTGTGATAACTCCTAATCTAATAAATGCCATTTTCTTTCTTTGCATGCTTTATTTTCCTTTATTACTGATAGTGAAAGCCAAATATTGCTAGAAGACTCACTAAATCACAAGAAAAGTTTACAATTCAGTAGATGAAAAGTATTTGTTAGCAAACCTGCAACATAGAATGTACAGTAGTTTTATTAAATCTCAATTTTAAAACTATTAAAATCTCATCAAATATATATTCAGGAAACAAACACAAAAAAATAAAACTATTCAGCCTTTCTGACAAATGCAAAAATAGTTGCTTATGCAGTACTTTGAGGTTTTTGGTTTTCCTTACAAACTTCAACTTTATTTATGCAAAATTATGTAGACAAATAAATTATATGAAAACTCTCAGGTAACTATAGTTTTATTATATACTAAACTAGGCTGTTAGCCTTAAGACTATAGAAGGCATGACTGACAGATGCTCAAAGAAACAAAAGAAAAGTGAGCTGAAGAGGCTTAAGAATATTAAGATGCTCCCAAGATTAAAAAGAACTCTATTCCTTTAGCGCTATCAGAAAAAGAAAAAAAAAGTAAGTTTTTTAATGATCTTCGAGATACATGTAGCTTAAATGGGCATTTCATGTAGAGTTTGAATATGTAATCAACAGCTGAGCTGCAGTAACTGACTGTGTCTGTTATTCAACTAACCAAATGAAGTTTAAGTCATCCTGAAGTGGCAGTTCAGGATGCCTTTCATCTGTGAGGCAGATGAATTTCTTCATAATTTCCATGCAATTATATCTTTCATAGAAATACTTCACACCAAAACCATAACGCATTCTGACTATAGTTGAAAATCTGTTACTGTTTAAATAGCTGAAAAAGTGTTCTTGTTTCATTGCTTTACTTTAAATTTTGCTTGCTTGCTTTATTTTTTTTTAATTAAAAAATTAAATATTAAATTAAATTTTTTTTAAATTAAATTTTAAATTAATTTTTTAATTCTTATCTCTGCTCAAAAAAACAGAATTATTTCTACAGTTCTCCCACCTTCCAAGAGCAGCTTGATGACCTGTTTCCCTAACCAGATGGAAAAACGGTCAAGGCAGTAAGGCAGTATGACTCCACCACCTGGAACTAATATAGAATCAGAGAATGGCTTGGGTTAGAAGGGACCTTTACAGACCACCTAGTTCCAACCCCCCTGCCAAGGGCAAGGATACCTCCCACTAGATCAGGTTGCTCAAAGCCTCATTTAACGTGGTGTAGAACACTTCCATGGATAGGGCATCCACAGCTTCTCTGGGCAAACTATTCCAGTGCCTCACCACCCACATGGTAAAGAGTTTCTTCTGTATATCTAATGTTAAGCCTACCCTCTTTTAGCTTAAAACCATTACCCCTTGTCCTATCAGCACACTCATTGACAAAGAGTCCTTCCCCATTTTTCCTTTACTGGAAGGCTGCTATAAGGTTTTCCTGGAGCCCTCTTTTTTGTTGCAACAGGGGAGGTTTAGGTTGGATATTAGGAAACATTTTTTCACTGGATGGGTTGTGAGGCATTAGACCAGGCTGCCTAGGAAAGCAGTTGAGTCACTATCCCTGAAGGTGACCTGTAGATGTGGCACTTAGGGACATGGTTTAGTAGTAGACTTGGCAGTGCTAGGTTAATGGTTGGACTTGATGATCTTAGAGGTCTTTTCCAACCTAAATGATTCTATGATGCTATGATTCTCCAGGCTCAGCAACCCCATCTCTCTCAGCCTGTCTTCATAGAGGAGATGCTCCAGCCCTCTGATGATCTTCCTCTCTTTTCCTCCCATGCTCTCTATCTTCCCAGAGTTTCCCCCGATTCCTCAGCAGATCCTAAAACCTCTTTCTGTATCCTTCTTCTCTTCCCAGCACCATTTCTGTCTTTCACTAGCTCTACACAAATGTATATGTAGTCTGTGTCCTAGCAGTGAGGGGTGTAGTCCTGTCTCGAGAAGTCTGATTTGAACCTCTTTGAAAACAGTGGGAGCTGGCAGAATATAATTTCTTAATGGAAATCTCAGCCCACATGTAAAAAATACATAGAGAAATGAGTCTTCTTTCTGACTTTAGTCCTCTTGGCTGTAAGTGCTGCTGAGGGACAAAATGATTGAGGAAAATTTCACAAGATGGTAATTGCTACTAGCTGAAATTAAATGCAATGAGTTAGCAATTTTACTTTAATTTTTCCTAAAGTTTCCTGAAACTGTATATATATTCAAGCCCAAGTGAGCTGATTTATAAATTCTCATTTATAAATGAGAATGCATGATTTTAAAAGTCTAACACTTGCATTCTTTTAGAGTATTGTTAGAATTTGCAAACCAACTCGGCCACATCACTGAGGAGGTCAGAGTGCCATAACAAGCTGGAATCACACAAAAACCTTTTTACACTGTGGCTCTGTAGAACTGAATCATAGCAGGTTTTATACAGACATTTTACAGCCTGAAAAACAACTCTACCTGGAAATAATAGGCAGCTGTTTTAAAGACAAAGTAGGAGACACATTTTTTACATAACAATTCAGAAAAAAACAGGTAGAGAATTAATGTCGTTATTTTGAATATCAAGCTATTATGTTCAAATCCAAGCTTTGCTTTCTTGTCCTTTTGTCGGTAACAACATGGAACAGTATCAGCGTGAAACAAAGCTACAGATGGAAATTGCCTTGTCTTGTATTGCCTTGCCTTCCTTTCCCTTCATATTCCTCCTTTGCATGTACACAGTTAATGTGCTGTCTTTTTTTATAATGGCCTAACCAAAATTGCAGTCTGATGGCTTTTATTTTTTCTCTGAATATAAGATTTTATAAAGGATATGAAAGCAAATTCTTTCTTGGCACAGAAGTCTTCTTTTTTCTTTTCATCTGAGCAATGAACAGCTAATTTAGACTCACATTTGCCATGGTGACATTGGAAATGTTGCAACTAATTTTTTGTGTTCAACCACATACTTAGCAGTTATTAAAGCCAAGGAAATCTTCCATTATGCCAGTGAAAAAGAAAAAAAAAAGAAAGAAAGAAAATAATAATAAAAAGAGCTGTATCAGTGTTCTGATTTGAAGGAGAAATCTGCTCTACTTTACTGCCCAGAAATTGTTACTTTATTTCTTAATTCAAATTTACTTCTTAGTCTTCAACTGATTTCACTTGGAGAACACAAAAGCTGAATAAAGATTTAAGGTTTGGTCATTCACATTCCAGAAAAGAGCACAGGTTGCAAAGGTCATACTAATGTATTCAATACACATATATTGTGAAAAATACTTTGAGTAGTATTTACCAGTTTGTGATTGTGTTAGTGTTTTCTTGAACTTTTTAAGTTCATATATAATAAACTTTGAACCTAAATAAGGGACATCAGCAAAAGTCTCTGAAAGCCATATAAATATGTATTGTACTGATTTTTGTATTGGATTACCTCTTCAAATTTATGTTAAAGAAAACAAACAGAACCATCCCAATTTGTCATAGATGCAATAAAATCTGTTTTTCTGGGTCACTTGCTTCTGAGAGACAAAGGAGCGGGAACGACTGCAAAGTATGTTTATCTGATATTTTTTTTGATGAATTAATAGAATTTGACATCGTTTTATCTGTTTTAGCTTAAAGACAGTAATTGAGTAAATGCTGTTCATATAGGTAAGCATTACTGTGTTTGAGTTTATCACTTCAGAAATAATGTACTACCTAAATTTCATGCAAAATGTATTCCTATTTTCTTGGGAACTAGCTAAGGTTTTACTAAACAGGACTTCGCAAAGTAAGACTAATCAGATGTCATGTGATCTATTGGAAAACAGTACAATATACACTCTTAAAGGCCAGATTCCCATTATGGTGCCACAAATAGAAAAGAAAAGGCTTGCTCTCTCTTTGTCACTGGGTGAACCCAATGTGGGCTCAGATGACCGGGTACTCCACTGGCTTTTAAATGCAGCCATGTTATCTTGAAATCTAACATAGTCAAGGTTATGTTAGCACCACTGTCGGTGCAAAATATCACCCATCTTTCTCTGTCTCCTAGCAACTGCTTCCCACTTTTTTCCTAGCTGTCAAATTCTTTCTTCTTTCTCTCCAGATCTGCAGCCCACAAAGAGCTTTTAAAAACACTTGCACATGCTAGAATTGAATCACTTTTGTTCATGAACACTCTAGTGAATAAAAGCTCTCTTAGCTACTTGCTAATGAATAAAAAGATAGTGGTAATGTTGACGTGAATAAGTTGTTTATGTTTTCAACAGTAGACAGGTATACTTTTCTGCCATGAATTAATCTTAAGAGAACTAGTGTTTTTTTTTGAATCTTAGCTAAGACAGTAAGATCTGGTAGTTTCTTTTCTCTGTGAAGATCAATTGGACATTTTGTCTTAACAAATCAAATAAAAATGAGCTTGGAGAAGAAGTTCCTTATGTTTCTTCTTTCCAATGTACATTTTAAAAGTTGAACCAAAACTCTAAATCAAAATAGAAAAAAAATATGCAGAAAACAAAATGTTCAGACAGATATTAGGAGGAAACTAAGCTATATAAATAACATTTTTTTTCTAGATTTTGTTCTTCCTGAACTACATATAAGTAATGTGTACTTCCTGACCTACTCAAGTACAATGACTAGTCTAACCACGAAGTTGATGTAAGCTTATATTTTCTATTCCATACTAATGATGTCTAGCAAATCTCTTCTTCATCTGCTGTGTTATAAACTGTTCCATATATGCATGTATACCCCATAGTGTTGTTTTACATTACTTATATATTTTTGTTGCATGAAACAAAGAAAGATATCATCTACTTAACAGCAGTAAGAGAAGCCTTTGAGACCTGAAACATTTAAGCAGGTCAAGGGTGATTAACTGAACTGGTATATCTATACAGATCATCCCTTTGAATACTGCTGTAAATTTCAAGTGACTTATGCAGTGGCAAAGCCTATTAAAAATGTGATGCTAGAATTTCATACTGGTCCCTGTCCTAACCAGTCCTAACCTCTGTTTAAAACTTGTCCTTTTTATTTTTTTATCAATACCCATTGTTTGCAGCATATAAACTAACTTTATACTTTGGAAAAAAAACAACACAATCACTGAACATAATGTTACTGTAAAAAAAAAAAAGTCTAGATTCCTTTGGAATGAAAAATTATATAAAATATGTCATTAAATAGACCAGCTACACTGTGACCCTTTCCATGTCTTTTTGCTGACAGGATGTGTGACAACTCTAAATATGAAGAAAATCTAGAATTGGTAGCAAAACTGCCTGTGTTAGTTTTCAGTCTAAGAAATTTAGTATAATTAGACATATAAAGATGCTTGAAAATAACATACAGTTTCTGTCAAATTAAATTCCTATAGAGAAATACATTTAGTGTAGTTTGAATTTCATTTGCTGTGACAATTCACTTGGCCAAGAAGACACAATGACTTTTTTGAGATACATATAACACAGTAAATAGACTGTAAAAAGTATAAAACAGTAAATAGTCAAAACTAAAGGAATGTTATCATTACCTCCATGCCCTAAAATGAAAATTTGCACAAAGTGAACTACAACTATGACTTTGGCATTGGATAATAGGGCAAGAATAACAGCATACTCTTACTGCCTTCTGCTCTCCAGGATTTATCTATCGGGCTTAACCAAACAGGACTGGCTCTCTGCTATTGGGAAGTTCATGAAAAGCCTTCATTCTATAGGGAATGAAGAGATGCTGAAGGAGCTGACGGTGAAATAACTGTTAAAGATACTCATGCTCTCTCTGAGTAATGCTATCATCGCCATGGTTGCTCTTTACTGGTCTGTCTTTTGGATGAAAGCTAAAGATAAAGCCTAGACTTCCTGTAATATCTAGAGAACCAATAAGCATTCTGAGATAAGTTCAATTCCTGGTTCTCCTTAAACAGGCCTCCCTGGAAAGATGAATCCTAAATTGATATGTTTTATTTTCCATCTTAGAGTCTGTTTTATATTTTTCTTTGCATTTTATTATAGTAATGATTGTGTTTTTATAGTTGTACTGTGTACATAGCAATCCTTGCACCACTAGTCAAGTTTTGTGACAAAGCTTGTTACAGCACCTCAAGATGTTTTTGTGTAGGAAGTGAAGATAAAACAGCAAATTTGTGTTTAGGAAGAATGTAAACAAACAAAAAAAAAAAAACACAAAAACAAACCAAACAAAATAAAACAAAAAACATGTAAATGTAAACAAAAAAAAAAAAAATGATTTTTTTGTAAAGATTTACTGAAAATATCTTACTATGCTTTTTCAAGGTTGTGATGGTTAAGTTATTGGTTTTCAATGCAATTCTGTCAGTTTTCTTTACCCTTTATCCTTAACCTAATCCTTTTTGGGTGCATTTTCTGATGAGGCAGTTTTTATTTCCCATGACATCAATATATTCTGTATTTTTTTTCCCCTCACTATTTATTAGTAAGGTCTGCCAACTGACCCCCTAAGCACAGCAACAAATCTGTGGGAGCAAAGCATAACCCACAATACAAGAAGACAGGACACTTTAGTGAATTGGGCATACTTGAGTCAAAGGGGCTAGACTGGCTGCATGCAAAGGTGCTGACAGACTTGATTTATTCATTGTCATAATGAGGCTTTTAATATCTTTGAAAGTCATGGCAGTTAGGGAAGGTTCCCAGTGGGTGGAAAAAGAACAAATCATGTCCATCACCACAAAAGGAAACAACTATCCTGGGAAGATCCTGGAAAACACAAACTGATCAGTGTTGTGATATTTATGGAACAAATAATCCTAGAAGCCATTTCCAGGCACATAAAAGATGAGACAGTGGTTGGGAAGAGCCAGCATGACTTTGTAAAAGAGAAATGTCACCTGGCCAGCCTTACTACTTTGTGTGATGAGATGCCTGGCTCCATGGATAAGGGGAGAACAGTGAATGTTTTAAGACTTTTTGCAAGATCTTCAATATACCCCTCTAGAGAAAAAGCTGAGATATGAATTGTATAAGTGAGTTATACAGTAGATGGAAAATTGGCAGGACTGCAAGGCTCAGAAATTGGTGATCAATGACAAAGTCCAACTGTCATCCAATTACTATGGATGGAAGAATCTCAAGAAACATAACAGGTTTGGGGTGGAGAAAGCAGTTTAGAAGAAAAGATTTATGTATTGTGGTGAACAGCAAGATGAATGATTATGTCCTTGTGAAAGAGGCCGGAAACACCTGGGATTACTTCACCAAAAGTTAAGTCAGTGGGTCAAGGATTTTGTTTATATCTCTCTACTCAGGACTTTAGATACTGCAGCTGGAATACTTTGTCTAGTTTGGGGCTTTACAGTACAAGAAAGACACTGACGGACTGGAGTGAGTTTAGTGGAAGCCCACCAAGCTGGTCAGGGGCTGGAGCACATGGCGTATGAAGAGAGGCTGGGTCATTTCAAACCTAAGAAAGGAAGGTTCATGGGAGACTTTGCTGTCAACAGCTAGCTAACAGGAAGCTGTGAAGAAAAAGACAGTTTCTTCTTGGAGATGCACAGTGATAGAGCAAGAGGCAGCAGGTGCAAGACTCAGCAATAGAAATTTCAACTAGATGTTGTAGAAAAAGAAATTACAGTTAGGGTAATGAAACATTGGAACTATAATCATAAAGGTTTATTAGCCAATTTGGGTGTCTGCAGTCTTTTTCACTTCCATTATTTTTGAATAAAAATCCCACTAATTGCAACGATAAATGGTGTAATGTGGTAGCATTCTAACATCGCGTATCTGTATGGTATATAAAACATCTGTGTTCTATTCCTTTTAGTGAGAATTACTATAACATGAACGCATAATTTTATACAGGATTTGTACCTGAAAATAATGTGTACTAGGTTTATAACAGGTTATTCTAATAGCATTTACTAAACTGCTTCCTTGAATAGCCTTGGAATGTTTTATAATAAAATTGGATTCATTATTTCACAAGAAAAATGGTTCAAAGCACAGGTGAATAACACATAGAAAGAAGTCATTTTGGCCAATCAATTTAACAACTTTTCTATTGTAACAAACCTCATGTTAATATCACTGCAGATATCTGATTTTTCTACACTGATCATTATCATTACCACTGGGAAGAGACCCAGTAGATACATAAAATGTGTACCCGTGTCAGTCCATAAATTTTAAATGAATACGGATTCAAATCTGTTACATTAGCTTAAAAAAAATAAAAAAAAATAGGAATACAGGCCAAAATATTATATTTGGCTTCAGTCTAAGTCTGTATCTAATCTAATTGATACATAAAATAAACCGCATAGTAAAATAAAACCTAAACATTCACAAAAATATATATAATAAATAAATAATTGCTGAATAATTAGAATGTATTTAAAATTTATTTCTTATTATTCCTCATATTTTTCCAACATGTTGTCATAAAGTACAAAGCAGGAGAACTCTATAGTTTTATGAATGTCTAAAGTGTTGGATAAAAATCAAGGCTCAGACCACAAACCTTATAAATCCTCAAAAGATTTTTCTTAATAATACAGAATTTTGTAAGTCTTGACGATGGCCCAAAACTTATTAAAACTAATTGTTAACAGCAGCTAGAAGTCACTATATTCCTTTTTCTAATTTTCCTTTAAATATGCTTTCACAATACATAACTGAATAGAACATATACTTTAAGAGACATACATAATAATTTTAATATAGAACCTAATATACAAAATAATTTTGGAGTTGGCATAAGTTGCTTAAATTAATTTAACTCGGAACCTGACAATTAAACCCTGAATGACTCATAACCCACGTTTCACTCTTTAGCTAACAGTGAAGAATAAATGCTACTATATGACTACAGCTACTCTTTTCATAAAGCTGTTTTTTAAATAATAGTTCCTTAAATATTGTCAACCTTCTTCAAATATTTCTAAATTAAAAGTTAATTTTATTACTGTGAGGCCAATAAACTGGCTTTATACAACAGAACTCAACCATGCAGTCAACAGTTCCAGATGCTGTGCTGCACAAGAGGACTCCACCGCTTACTCAGCCTCCTCAGAGAAGCAACTCAGACGCAGTTCTGAGCCCAGAGAAGTCAGCCAAAACAGACTCTACAAGGAACTAGGTTCCTTGCTTGTGAACAATGCTCCCTGCATGTGCAGTTTTGAAGCATTTACTAATTCAGATGCATCATTTTCTGAGTATATTGTTTCTAGACTTGAATTAGATTTTGTAATTCATGTAAAGAAATATGCAAGGTGATACCTCAGAATTACATGAAGTTTCATTCACACAAAAGTCTTTCCAATACAAAACACATACAGAATACAGAGGAAAGACTCCCTTTAATAATATGACTAGGCAGTTAACATCATGAATGATTTTTAATCTTGATTCTGCAAGCTCTCCATTAGCTTTGATAATGAAGGATCTACTACTCATTTCATACTACACTAATCTTAGAGAAAATGGTGTGCTTATGTAGTAAATGCCGTAAACATCTCTGAAACTTAGGTTTTCCTTCTAAAAAGTTTTAAGAGGAAAGCTCTTTTACACACTTAGAAATGTCTCTTTCTGCCTCAGTTTGTGCTTTTAAAGTTTGAGAAGTCTACATTTTCTCATCAATAACTTTCTTGAAAACATATTAGAGACATAAATTCCATCATGGCATTTAATTCCTAAATAGGAGAAGTCTTTCTGGTAAGGGACAGATTTGCTTGTTTTGAAAAGTCAGTATTACTGACTACGAAAGACAGCTAAAGTGACCCAAATTGCAAGGTAGCTATTGGTCACACATTCTTAAGGACTTTAAACATGTATAAATGTTTTAAGTACAAGACATATACCAAGAAGGAAACACACAATAAGCATTATAAAGCACAGTATAGTAAGTCAAAGGGAGTATCTGATAACATTCTTTCCACACTGTACCTTTTCATCCAAAGCCTTGTGGTGCTCAAATAGTGATTTCAGAGCTTTGAGGACTTCAACTTCACTGGAAACTCCTGAAGGAGACTGTGCTTGCCGTTTCACCACTGTCATCCTCAGTGACCTTTCGTGTCTTGAGACAAGGCACTCCAAATGCTCCAATAACAGCTATTGGATTTGATATAAAAGGTTATTAATTCTTATGCACTTAAATGCTATGGAAATTCTAACTACAAAGTGTGTGGTACCAAATGGCAATTTTCTTGGCCACCTCATTATGGGAGGGGCTGTTGGAATTATTGCCAACATTTTATGACTCAAAATCAATTGAAATCAGATCAGTAGAAAAATAGAAAATCAACTCCTAATTTCATTTAAAACTCTATGAAAAGTAAACTCAACAAATCACTCAGCATAGAGTCACTATTTAACTAAGTTAAGTACATATTTACATTATTTGTCATTGTAATTGATAAGCATTAGCTATCAAATAACAGTCAAAACCAGTCTAAAACATCATGCAAAAATACAAAAGCAGCTTATAATTATTTCACCCTAATTGTGATATCTTTAAATTGTATTGGAAGTTACTTAACTGAGTATGTAAAAGCAAAATGTATATTTCATTACATTTATAAGATTATTTACTCTAACATGTCTTTATTGTCACTAACTTGTTCTAAAACGTTCATTGTGTCTGTTTATTACAAACATGAACAGGGTATTTCAGGCTATTGTAAATAACCTGCAGAATAACCTGTAAATGACATATTGTAAAAACATATGATAATTGTTTGTCATTATTACTCTAAGTATGTTAAAAGAAATACTAAAATGACATCTTGGTGTACAGAAAATTCACCATTTATCTAGGCTTTCAGATCTCTAACCCTACTGTTCTTACTATCTGAACATAGAAGATAATTGCTTAGCTGTAAGGCTGTAACAGGGTAGCTAAATTCATGAATCACAACACTTGATAAATGTATTGCAGTTACAACATACAATTATACCTAAACCATTGAACTGGAAATTTTAAAGTTACATAGATAATTGTTTGTTATTGCTCCTTTGATGCTATCCTTAATATAGCTGCTATTAGAAAAGAGTTATATTTTTCTGTCATCTATAGCTATTCTCAGACACATAATGACCTTTATTGTTACATGAACTAATAGACACAAAAGGGTATAAACAGGGTATAATTACATTAGAATAGTTATATACAGCTATCAGACCAGGAACAATTCAGGTTTGATGTTATCTTTACTTCAAGCACGATTCCTGTATGTGGATTTGCACCTGCTTATAATTTTACAATAATTGCATTATCCACAAAAAATAGTGAATACATGTATGAATAATATTAATACACAAAGAATTGCAATGGCTCCATGAAATTCAAGAAGTTTGTGTGTTTTTCACCATTACTGAATTCAAGTGGTGGCCCATGTTTATCAAAAGCACATGAGTAAGAAGATGGATGAGCATTGTCATTTGATGTCTACAGGCCCAACAACAATTTAGTCAGATTTTTAATAACTTGAAGCAGTTCAAAGTAACAGGCAGATCTGAAGAGGCCCCTTCATCACAGAGGCATCAGGAACTTGATATGGAAATGTAGTAGGGTTGTAACTTAGATTAGATCAGGACTGTTTCCAAACACAGAGTCTTTCTGTTCATAACAGAAATTAAATGCACATTTAACTGCTATCATAACAGAATTTTTGAATATGGTCTAAATTCATTACCTTTGTGATTTTTTTTTTCCAGGCCATTTAGTTATCTAGGAGATAACTGAATAAAAGAAAGTCAATAGTTATCTAGGAGATAACAAAGGGAAAGAAAGACAATAGTTGATTACTAATTCTACAGCCTACTTTCTGTCCCACATCTTCAAAGAAAGATTTCTGAGGAAATTGGAAAAAAAGAAGGAAAATACTGAACCACAGTTAAACTTTCAGCACAGACAAGTAAGTCAGTCTGCAGTTGTCCGCAGCTTAAACTGACACCCATTAAAACAATGCAGTATTCCATAATCTTGCTAACTATTTTTTGCCCTATCACGGAGCAAATTTATCATATTTGATGCTCTACTAACCTAAACAAATCATCCTGGACCAGAAGGGAGAATTCTTAGAGCCTGTATTCAAGTCTTCTTTAGAAGGAAAAATGAGAAAATTTGGTATAAGAGGGAAGAAAATTGATTGGCAACACAGAATTCTCGACATGGAAAATAAAATAATTACAGAAGGAATTATGCATAAACTATAAAACAGAGAAAAATAAGGAACATGGGAAAAAGGAGTGATAAGGAAAAAGTAGTGTACATTCGTCATCCCATTTTGAGCTGGGATAAACAGATGAGCTTGACAGGGAACTTGAAGTCATCATGGACAGAAGAAAGGTGGGAACCTTCTTAAGAGAAGGAAGAATGGAGACTGATGAAAGTGATAGGGACTAAGAAAATAAAGTTAAATATGATTTCCATGTATAAAAAGAGACTGGAATGGTCTGGGGGTACAGGAAACTCAGAATTTCCTATGGGGTGAATGTGGAGGAGTTTACTGTGTGGGATGAACAGCACAGCACCATAGCCCTTTGTACAGCAGCACATAAAATATTTAACTTTAGGCTAAGTTACTATCATGTTAAAAACTTGTAATACATAAAATTAAATCAAACCAAAGCCATCCATTTAATATACAGAAAAGTTAATTTTGTCCTTAACTGAGAATTACCATTTTAGAGGTGACAAATCCAAATATAAATGTCTGCACATATTTCATAGTTGTTAAATAAAACTTCAAGTGCAAAATATTGTGTTGCCTTTTTAACCTTAATATAGAAAGATGAGATGATGCCACAGGTAAGTGTCAAAGCACTCATGCTGGATTACTGAACTACTTGTGAACATTTCATGCTTTTTCTTACTGTTATTCACTCTGGCCACTCAACTAGTATTGGTTCATTTTTCTGGAAACTACCTCTGCAGTATTTTCCTTGCTGTCAGCCCTCAGAATGCTCAAGAAGACATGCTGACACAGGTTTCTGGCTGATAGCAATTTATTATTTTTGCTTTACAACAAAAGTCAAGTCTATTTCTCCACAAAATCTGTGAGCACTGCTTACAGCAAATCCACTTTAGCTGACCAGAGAGTATGACTAACCTGTGCTGCATTACTCCAAGCCATGCTGAAAGGGAACAACCAACCCAAGACTCAGAACATCTGACAGCAAATCCTTGCTTCCTCCTCTGCTGAAATGATACTGCTATTTTATTCATTTTTTGCTTCAACTACATGTACATAAAATGTGTGTGTATATATATATATTATATATATTTTATATAGTATATATATATTTTTTTAAAAAAGGTCTTCCCTACATTCCTGGGGATGGCACATGTAGCTACAGTTGCAAAAGTATGAAATGTTAGTTACTACATTGATGGGGAAAGAGACATATAAAAACACAAAACTGATATTGAAGAAAATAGTGTGTCTGAGCAGTGTTAAAGTTAAGTGACTGAAGGAAATCAAAGTATCTGGCTGGAGGGGAGATGGGTGGGGATGGGATGGCAGGGGTTGTGTTGAAGACTTTCTCTGTTATATACATGTACCTCAATAATTACCATCCCATATATTTTTGAAGAACAAAACAAGATTTCACATTAAAATACTAATGTAAAAATATTGGTAATTTAAATTACAAACAATTTGTTTAGGTATTGTTGTATTTTGTATGTTGCAATTACACTCCGGCATTAACAAAGAACATGTGCTGCTGAGCATTTTCTGCTCCCTCACGCTGTGTCAAGCTGCTACAGATGTCAGGCACTCACAGGGAGAGGCAGCTTGAAGAGAGAAGATGAAGATCAACAGCAGCAAGCAGGACAGAATCACCCACGCATAATATCCAGTCAATGCTATGCTTTTCTTGCTGGAAAGCATAAGCTTGACAGTAAATTATGAAACTGACAACTGATTTTTACTCTTATGCTGGGCAAATTTTAGGATTCTCAAGATGATGTGATGATAATTTTACCTTAGCTAAATGTGGTGGAGGTTTCTAGAGCTCTGGACTCTTTCTGAGCACAAACAATGTTTAAAAATCATCATATAAAGACCGAAAAATGCTCTAGTGCATATTTTCTGAAGGAATGAAGCATATTTAAAATGATAATTAGAGCTAATAGAGATAACTACTAGAATACAGTTTACTGTGTTTCTCAGGTGGCTTACAAAGCATTGTAAAATGGAAATGCATAAGTAAATTTAACAATGCAAGCTACATGTGCATAGGTTATCACTTGCCTATATTTTTTATTTTACTTTTTTTTTGCAAAATAAAATAAAATAAAATAAAATAAAATAAAATGAGAAGGTAATGGAGAGAAAATGAGAGGCATAAATAATGGAAGATAGGGAAAATAATAATATAGAAGAAAATATATTTTCTTCTACAGAACTAAACTAAGACACACTTGGTTTAAGGGATTCCTTACAGGAATGGAGCAATGCACTAAGAGCCCAATGCTCTTTTGAGGTCTACTTACTAATCAGTACAGTCAAAACTGAATTTCCTTTCAGTCTGTATTTAGAATGCTCATTGTTTGGTGACACTCCAACTCTTGTGCAAGCAAAGAAAAGTAAAATAAACAGATATGGGGTTACAGATTATCTTTAAAACCAGTCATTATGCCAGTCATTTTCCTCAGCATCGTTCAATAGTGCTGGAAACCAATTTGCTCCCATGGTTAGCTGGGGTGATGTCAAACAGCTGTACTGGTAAACTCCTGGTGAAAAATCTTACTTTGAAAAAAACAAAGTTACAGCCTAGCTGCAGCTTATGTCCTACATTTTTATTTCTTTAAATAAGATACTGGCAACCTGAAACCTAATGGAAACACACATATGTGAAATAAAAGAATGAAAGAAAATGTAATAATCAGGATAATGATACAAAATACAGAAATGAAGAAAGGTTCTTTTATGAAAATAAGGAATAGCAATATAATGACTATTTGTTTGAACGGTTGATACTACTTGTTGTTACACAGTGTCTGGAAATACAGGTGTTGAATTACTATCCATTAAGTAGCTATTGTCACCCTGTTTTCTGTGATACAAGCTCTAATTTTGGAAGAAGAAATGTAGGGGCATAGAAGAGATATCATAATATTGATGAAAAAATAATGACTTTTGCCATCATTTGCATTAGGGAAATAATGATTTTGCCTTTACAGAATCTTAGGAAACAATTATACTTATTTTCATGCTTTCAGACTGTAAGAACTTGCATTATCTTGTTTAAAAAAAGACAGTGTCTGTTTTAGCATCAGCAACTATTAAACTAATGTAAGTAAAGGGATCTCTAAGAAAATCGATTAAATAAAGGATTTAAACCCTTCATTTAAAATATATTCTTAGAGTTTTACAACACAACACAAGGACAATTTAACCATATAATGGAGGGCAAAATTCTGATCTATGGCTATTATGAGACGGCAGTGACTAACAGAAGATGTTGCAAAAATCATTCATTAAGGAAGTGAGACAATAAAGTTGAACCTAAACCAGTGATGTTTACTTCAAGTGCTTCATCTCCTGAGGTATTGAGTAAAAGAAACATAACAACTAACCTTTGTTAGTATTTCATTCATGAGCATAGGTTTCTTTTTTCTTGTTTCTAAGAAGACTTGAAATACAATATTTCTGAATAGTTTGAGTAACATTTTATACCATATACAAAAATTATATATATATATATATATATATATATATATTTTTAAAGATAAAAATCAGATTAATCCATATCAGTATGTTAATAGATTTTTGTTTCAGGTGCCCAACCAAAACCCAGTTTTCCTCATAACCATATTCTGATTAAAAAAGTTAATCCTACAAACTTTTTCTACTTTTGAAGAATACAGACTGAGACAAAAATAAATTTCAACTTTAATTTAAATTTAGCATAGCCAAATTAGTCTTATTTTATAAGTTTGTGCCAAAGCACAAAGCACAAAGACATCAGTCTTACGTGATCGCTAGCTAGACAACATCAATAGAAATAACTAACGTTTTCTATTAAGATATTTTTGTATATGTTTTCAAAGTCACATGCAACGCTTTTAGAGAGAAACTGTTTGTCTTCCTGTCAGCAATACGACACCAATCAATACATATACATATGCTCTTGCATTTTTTATTTTGCCTTATGTACTGACAGATTAAGTTGTCAGCTAAGTTCTTGACATGAAAATATTTCTACCATAATATGTGAGAAGTTAATTATTGTAGGCAGTAAAAATACATATTTAAAAGCAAAAGATCACTAGGGAGCTTTGTTTAAGAATATTGCTCAAAGGATTGAGTAGGAATACAACTAAAGACTGGGGTAAGATTTAAACGATGGTCTTGTAGCTGAGACCTAGAGTTTATGGGTTGCAAAGAATGTTATGCCAGTGTGTTCTCTCTCTAATGCATTTCACTGTCAAGGTCTGACACTGCAGCTTGTCATAAAATAGCAAACCAGGTCTTGAAGCTTTTTTGTGGAGACTGGCAAAAACTGTATGAGGGTGTTACCACAAAATAAAGAAACACATGGGTGTGGGTCTAGAATAAAGTAAAAAACAAAAACAAACAAACAATTAGCAAAGCTTAAATGGAAGTGTAAAAGGGTGCTAGAAGGCAAGAAGTGACTGTGTGTGTGTACTGAGAATCTGACAGATTTGCCACTTTAATTTCTTCTTGCTGATCTCCAGTAGATGTTATCTTTACAGGGAGGTAAAAGGTTGGATTAAAAAGTTTCAAAACATGAAACTTGAACATGAGCATTTAGAACTGAGCTTCTTTATTTAAGAATAAAGAAAGTGATACCTGGGAAAAAAGTAGTTGTACTGGGTAGTGCTGCTATGTGCCCTTAGGGGCAGGTAAACCTTACTATCATAGCTGAGCTAAAGCTGGGTTAGGTGTGAACAGTAGTGGTGTGGATAGAAAGAAGCATTAGCTGGACTCACTTCAGCTATCAGAAAAGACATTTTTTCATCCCAAAAGTCTTCTAAATATTATTACTTTAATAAGAATCTTTATTTTAATAACAGGAAAAAATGGAACAGCTTTTTCTGACAGACTATTATTGCTGTTTTGCATTAATAACAGCATAAATCTCAGCTTAAAAAGTGCTTCATTATGGACAATGATTTGTCAATGAATGTTGGAAATCTCATCACTAGTACGTCATTGAGATGATTGTATTCTGAAGACAACAGCTTTGTGCCTAAAATGCTGGTCTTTTCCTATAAACAAAGCCTACAGAAAACAGCATGACTATTACAGCAGACTCTGGCGACTAACTTAGTATATGACAGCCTGGCAAGAATATATACACATGACACAATAGTGTCATAATTTGTTAATGAAAACAGTGGAGGACAGGATAAGGCATCATCTCTGACTTTTTTCTCTCTCCTCTGTTAATACTTGTATATATCTTCCCCTCTTGTTTATAAATGCATTTTCTGCATTTCCTGCATATTTTTGTATACTAAGTCTTTTCATCTCCAATGCCTAGATTTGTCCTCACTCTCAAGAAAAAACAGTAGAGTTTATTAATTTAAACTGTAAGGACTTCTAGCAAGATCATCACACTCTAACTCTCATTAATTAGTATTAAATGCTCACAAAAAAATCTCTTACCTTGTACTTTATATAGAATAAGAAGCATAAGATAGGACAATATATAAATTTCTTGGTTTGTAAAGGAAGTGCTATGACAGAGCACAATCTGACTTGTAGCTGACTCAGTTTGACCACTGGGCTTTTTTTTTTTTTTTTCCTACTCTGAGCTGCTTATTATATCAGACACACAATAGGTATTGGTACACTGCATTTTTAATATACCATACTTGGAGTTCAATTGGCTTTGTAGAGAAATGGAAAAGGATTTGTGCTAGGCAGTTTTGTCTACATTCTTATGAAGAACATATGACATCTGAGAAGATGTCATTGCAAATTTGGTTATTTTTCTAGTTTGTGCTAGAAATTAACACAAATTATTGTTTATTCTATACAAATGGTTTTCTAAATTGACTTTCCTAGTTTTCTTCCAAACACTAAAAACAGGCAATACATGTAGCAGTTAATGATAATTTAAGCAGCTTTAGAAATACTTCAGATTTGTAGTTGAGATGGCTTGCTAAACTTAAAGAATGCACTACAATTCCTATATTTTTCTCTGTTCATTAATTCTGTTTTTGTGGGAGCTACATGTACTTTGGACTGTTTAGATTGTACATGTACTTTGGACTGTTTAGATTGTATAAAAATCATGGGAGAAAAAGTAGGCTTTATCTATTTTTCCCATCACATTTTCCAATCTCAACACATCTATGACTTTTGTACTTAAAAGTGATCATCTCTTCTTGCTCCTCTGAGCTGGTAGATGAAGCAGCTTTCTCTTTGTAGAAACCTGTATCACCTGCCTTTGGATTTCTGAAGTCTATAGCACTATGGTGCTACATCTGGGCAGTAAAAAGCAGTGAGAAATATCCTCTCTCAGTTCTTTTGTCAAGCACTTTGTTAGTTATCCTTCAGAATGCAAATCAGCTAACCAAGAAAATATGTTATTTGCAATGCCAAAGTGTTATTAGTTTAGTGAGAGGAAGAACGCAGGAAGTTACTCAGATCATAGAAGAATGGAATATGCATGTGAGAAAATATCTCTGGTGTTCAACCTCTGAGATCTATTCCCTATGCCTATTTCCAGTATGACTCCTGCTTGATCTGGCCGTCTCTTTCCTCAAGCCATTTTACACACTTTTGCATTTGTACCATCTTGTAGACACTAGAAAGCATTATCATGGATTCTTGATTACAGAGAGAATAATATATTTTGATTGAAGTAAAATATAGCAAATTTAAGGGTGAAATCTTGTCCCCTCTGTATGGCAAATGACATTCACTTCAAGGATCACAATGGCTGCATGTAGGCTAAACAGCATTTATCACTGTGATACACATGGCAGCCTTCACCTCATCCTTATTCAGATCAAATCCAAGGCACAAGGGAAAGCTGGGTCTGCCATACCTCTGTATTTTGCCTTGATAAGAGATGAGGGTGCATGCAGGCTACTTTTTCAGGGCCATTGGCTTGGAAAGCTTTGCGAGTCCCTTGTTACAGAAAACATTAAAACTGAATGTACTTACCTCATTATACACAAAATCTGTTTGTTGTTTAGTTTGTTATTAATATATCTTGCTAAAACACACAGTCATTTCCTGCAGAACTGTAGTGTTGTAGGCATGTACTATTACTTAGATTCTGATAAATCTTGTACTAATTGAAAGATATCTGCAAGGAAGGCAAGGAATTTTATCTTCTTTTTTACATAAATGATGATCTAAATTTGTATGTAAGTATATTCCTCCTGCTTTACACATACATGATATCAAGAAAAAGTCTGCTGTATACTTACTCTTGTGTTGTTTCTTTCAGCTTTCAGTTCTGAAATCTCCTCCTCCTTTTCAAGCAGCTGTTCCCTACATGCGTTTAACTCTTTTGTCAGTGCAGCAAATTCCTATGAAATAAATTCAGATATGAAGTTAAGTTTAAACACAAAAATCATTAAATATATGCTTTCTAGAGTTTTAGGATTTATATAATATTTACAAATCATCAATACAAACTAAAATAGCATGTATAAACATCAACACTTACCAAAAGCTTTTAAAATTATGCATTTTTCATTGAAAGACTAATAAATCTAATAAAAAGCACCTATGCAAAATACTATAATATGTTTAGAAATAAAAGAAGGTCTGAGATGACGGCAACATTCCCCATACATAACATACCAGAACTACAGCACAAAGAAAACAAAATTGGCCTATTTTATAACAAGAGAGACACCACATAATGAGCTTCAACTCAATGTATCCACGAAATATTCCTATTTAAAGGTCTTGATTTTACTATTGCTGTTGCTTTTCAAATATATACTTAAATTTTACCTATACAAATGGCAGTCAGAGATTTGCCATTAATTTCAACAAGGAAAAGGTTTCATTTTGTCTACTTTTGACAAGCCCAACATATACTAAATGGTAGTGGCTGATTTACCCATTATACCAAAAAGATTCTACATCTCATGCAAGTAGTGAAACAAAGAATGAAAAGCCTTTGTAATATGGCCAGAAAAAATCATGTACCAGAAAAAACAGGTCTCTTGATGAACAGCACTGCTGCTTAACAAAAGTATAAACATATTTGAAAATATTAAGTAAATTAATTGAGTTTGACAAAAATAGTAGCACTTAAAAGCACCCATAAACAGCTAGGATTAAATTGCAGTTATTCCTAACTCCCTGAAAAGAATGCAGTTTAAGAAAAAAAACATATCCAGGTGGTTTATCTCATCAGCCAGTAGGATAAAGCTGAGACTAAATCTATTTAAGACAAAAGCTGGCAATGATCTCTAAAGAACTTGGTCTGCTCTCTTCCTTCAAGTTGTGGAAAGCAGCTTTTATTCAAACGAAAGGGTTTTTCAACAGTTCAGTAGGTATTCTTAGGCTTATTCCGCTTTAAACTAACATAAATAGTTAATGATATATACTATTATTGATAATATAAGATCAATATTGTCAATAATATATTGATATATTATCAAAATATAACTTTTTTTTTCTTTTTTTTTCCCCCCTTTTTTCAGCAGCTAAACTTTAATTTACTTTAAGCCTCTGTGCAGATTGCATGCCAGTAAGGAAAGTGTTCTGATATTCTCAGTGGATTTTGTCTTAGAGATTAGCTGTTGATCACATGAACCATATAATGATGTCTTGTGCCATACCTCCTAATCCGTATTTTAATTTTACATCCTAGTTGTCAAAAACTTTGTAAGATATGCAGTATACAATATATGATGTAAGGGTCCTTAAGTCCTTAAGTTAGCTTTGTAAATTGGATTTAAAACTGTCTCAAATTTTCAAAAGTATTGTTAAAACTTGTGCTTTTAGATCTTACTTTAGCACTGTCATGCTGTCTAGTTTTGCTTAAACTCTTGTATTTAAGGTTGTTAATTAATGTCACATACCAAATGAAGTATCATATTTAATAGTAACCCAATAATTTAAGGTCAGATTTAATTGGAATTTTGAAGCAGGAAAACACATATGCACGTATTATTTCTCTAACTTCTTTTAACATAAACTTTATAGTGTTTATGGTAGGTAAATCTATGTTGCTAGTACTGCTAATATAAGCACTATGACAACATTTTTATCTACTATTTTTCATTTCTTTGTTTTGTTTTAGTTGAAATTTAAATAGACCTTTGGTATGATCTTTCAGGCTTATGTCAATATAATCGGAAATAAATAGACATTTGAATTTCTACTACTTTGTTGAATGTCATAAATAGTATTCTTTGTGAATTTTTCTTTTGACATCAGCTTAAGCTTTCCCTTGTTTGAAAACAAACCATTAGTCAAAATTCTGCTCCTAGAGTCCCATACTTAACAGTGTCCTCTCAGTCTCCAAACATTTTCAGCTTATAACCCTAATGGTTATTAAGCGTCAGTTTGTCTGGGCTACATGTATCTAGTATCTTAGACCTCTTTACTTAGTCACTGACACAGCTCCTTCAAACATTTTAATTATTCAGTTGCTGTTATCCTCTGAAATTCCTCTGTTGTTGACATATTTGCAGTACCAGTATTTACAAGAACGAGTCACTTTGTCATACCTCTGGAGCTCAAGTGGCCATATCTCTTCATCTGAGATACAAGTGACTGTTAACAAGTCAAGAGCTTTGACTTCTTGGAATTGAATGATAGAAAGAGCATTATTTTTCTTTTTGTTTGTATTGTAAGTCTTTTTCATGGAAAGTCTCAAAGTAAAATTGAGTTTGCCCTAGAGCTTCTTTTTCTGTCACGTCTGCTTTGACAAATTAACAGCTATGATAAGAGCTCATAAAAACTTGCTTTTCAATTCATGCTTCCAACATTACAAGTGAAACTCATTTTAAGTATGCCCTTTCACTCCAAGGTATCCCTGAGATATGACACTGTAATGCTCCAGAGAAGATGTTTCTCCCACAGGTTAGATGGAAAGCAAAACATATTTTTATCTTGTTATGTAATAAATAACATGCGATGATAACAACCTCTGCTCTTGCAATTCCCCCCTGTATAAACAGAGATCAGGGGAATACTGTCATTTGGAATTATTGTTTGCAGCAGAAATCTTGCATGGTCAGACATACTTTGTGAGCCCTGAAGGTAGTATCTGTTGCATAACTAATATGACTTGACAGGCACAACTGCACTCTTAAAGCTTATGTACAAGTTGTTTGGATATAAAGCTAATTAAGAAATAAAGAGAATCAAAACCATGAAAATTACTCAGTTGATTTCATTGTTCTTATACTACAAAATGATATCAGGACACTTTTTTTTTTTTTTTCCATGATAAACAACAGAAAAATAAATATAATCTTGGGACCTATTTGGCCTGTTGTTTCCCTTTTTGTCTTGGGCTGTAACACTCAGTCTAACTGGCAAATAGCTGACTCAAAACGACAGTTCTTCACTTATCCCATGTGTATCTTTGAAGAGACAGCAGAAGCCTTGAAAACAAATGCAACAGAAATTTGTGACCACTGAAAGGACCATTTGGTATTACAGTCCAAGAGTCAAGGACATGCCCTGGTGAAGCAGCTGAGATACAGTCAGTGCTCAAGGGTGCCCAGGAGAGTGGGAGGCCATTGGGACAGCCAGGCTGTCAATGCTGCCAGATGTGCTGGCAGCAGGACTGTGCAGAGGAGGCATACCACAGCTTCCTTATTGTCAAATCTCTACCACTAGGGACTAGCTTAATAAACGCTTTCTTTGCTTATTGTTCCCAGGAAAGCTCTGCAAGGCTCATTTTGCGTGACCAAATGCACAGAAAACCTATACAACTAGCCTCCAAGGTAAGAGCATGCCATAGAAATGAGACCCTAGAGCTGCAACACTTGACTGGTCAGCCTATGAGTATAGTACAGTATGGAGTGTGTTGAACCCAAATGAAAAATGCAAACAGCCTCTCATCATACACACACCCACATCCTTAACGAAAGAATGGAGAGATTTAGACAAAATTTGTAAGACAAAGAAAAAAAAATCAATTTCAAAGTCATTGGGGAGATTCAGCTTAAAAACTCCTCTGGAACTTCCAGTTTTGAAACATGGTTCATTTCAAGAATGAAAGAATAAACTAATCTCTGCATGGATAAATAATGGCTAGGGTTTACCATTTTTATTTTATATTCAACACTATCTACACAGACAGATTTGCCTTCCCACTAATTTGGATGTTTGTCATTTAACATGAGAAATGACTATCTACTACAATTCCCTGGGAGCTTTAACCTTTCATTTGTTGTATTTTCATCCACTTCAGTTTTCTAAAATTGTACCTTCTTTCTTTTCCTATTCTTTCATTGGAAATATTGCTAAAAATACTTCATGCTGTTTAACCAAGGATTTATTTTAGCAACTTTGCCACTACCAACACAGAAATTTTGACCTTTTTGACAGCTATTAGCAAGACAAAACACTTCAAAGTTCTGGATGAGAGTCTCCTTTTTTCTTACTACAGAAGAGCCATAATAATAGTCCTTCATTCTAGATTAGGTTGAATACTAGATTTCAATATTTAGGTTTAAATATTCACAAGTTTTGTGTCAATCTTCTGAAATGTTTAACATTACATTTACACTCAAAATAAGGGGGTTAGATTAGAAAACTCAAACTCTAAATCCTGCAATACTGTACCTTGAAACACTGTATTATAACAATATCCAGGTAAAAACATGACATATGTTTTGGATTTCAGGATGAAAATTTTGGTCTCTTCATGCATAACAATGAATCTCTAATTTGAACTGAGAGTTACTTTGGTTAATTTGTGCCAAGGGTTCAGATATGGAGGGTGTGGTCTTATTGACTCTTACTTATCCACTAAATATGTTTCAAACTATCCAGACATTACTGATGCTCGTTTGGCTTATTTAGTGGACTGCATGATATCAAGCTTGTGGAAACTATGATTAAATGTGACAATGTGAGAGTTCATTAATTCACAGAGAAAAATGAAGAGGAGGAGATTTCTCTTACATAAGAGAGAAAACTAACTCAGTAACACAGTGGACTTGTGACCCCACACTTTTTTTTTTTTTTTTTTTTTTTTTTTTTTCTTATTTCCCTTTTCAGAACTCTGGGCATGGATTGAAATTATGAAGTATGCAGACACTTACACACACATAAGTACACAGTCAATGCTTCTTGGAAGAAAGAAAAGAAAAAAAAAACACAAAAAACACTTTTTAGAGGCTTGGAGCCAATGTTATCTACAAGAATAAATGATATCAATGCCTTTATTGAACAGAAAATGGGACAAGTGAAGAGCTGTTATATAGCTTTCCATCATGACAGAACTCATCCTTTAAATGCTCTGTTGAAGTTATATTGTATTTTGAACTAAAGTTTGCAAATATATATATATATATATTTATTCAACCATTCCTTTCTCCGCAGAAGAGTGTAGACTCTCTGTGGATGGCCTACTATTATGAATGGAGTAGTTACTTTTAAGACTCTGGTCCCATATTAAAACAGAAGTAAATGGATTTTCTAAACAACAACAAAATGCTCCAAATTCTCTTTCAATGCCAAAAAATGTAAAGACTTATTTTGCTTCTAGAAAACACCAGAAAGAATAATAAGGGAGAACTAAGGATTTTACCACACTAAATACACATCTCATTAAGGCCCTTTAACATATTAAATGAGTTCAGTTATTTAAATATACTATATATATATATTCAGTTATTTATATTTAGGATTAGCTTTATAGCACGCATAACCTGACTTTTTTCTATAAACGTCATCTAATTTCAACAGTTGTATTATATCATTTTCATGATTTTTAGTAGCACAAGTAACCCTCAAATTTTCAAAATTATATTTTAAAAGTCAACCGAAAAGAAACATTAATTGTTACTTGTTAATATATTAGTCAAAATGCCAGTATTTCTAGATATAGATAAAAGGAAGAATATAGAACTGCTAGGACTTGTGGTGTATTCTGCCTGATTTTTCTGCCTAATTTTCCTGTTGCACTTTCACTTCTTGAATTCCTACAGATTCAAGAAGTGAAAGTGAATGTCCCCAGCAGCATGAGCATTATGGCTATGCCTCGATTTATTGCAATGATTCTCTTTCTCAGGATTACTTCAGGAATAAATATGACATTTTACATAGGAGACATGAGCACAAATCTGCCATTATAGAATCCACTTGAATCCAGGTCTATAATAATAATATGAAGGTAATTCATGATTTTAGAATCACTGAAAATTAGTACAGCCACAAGTAATGACCCGAATCTAACATTCTCATCAGGACCAAAAAACTGAACACAAGCCTGTGTTCCATTATTTCTCAATCAGAATTAGCCTGAAAATTTCTAATTTAGAAACCTGATTTTCATTCAATACCAGGTAAAAAGTGTTCTGTTGATACTCTTATTTTTTTTTTGTCAGTCTGTTGCTCTTTATTGGAAACCTGCTGAGTGAGGTATGCAATCTATTGTTTTAATATTTTTTCCCACTCCCTCTATTTTTTAATAATTTAGAATTGGTGTTCTGCATTATCTCTCTCTATATATCGATCACTAACATATATATTGACGCTTCCTGAAGAATACCAATAGGTAGTGCTCTATTAAAACAAAGCTAGTTTACACAGTTACAGTAATAGTAGAACTAGGAAAAAAGGGCATGATATAATCAACAACTGTTTTTTAATTTGTTACAAGAAGTTTTCTTTGTTCTGTAAGAATTTTTAATTAATGATAGTAGATATGAGTTCACAAGTCATATCAAACACAAGGCAGTAGATGATAATTCAATATTTCTTATTTGTTATCCTTAGTATCAAGCTATAAAGCTTGAGGCTTCAAAGGACTTGAAAGTCTCCATCCATAAGAATTCAATGTTAAAATTTATAAAAATATAATGTACTTTAAAATACTTTTTTAGTTGTTATGATGTAGCAAATATAATTATATCAAACTAGAGTCTTCTCTCCTACTTATGAACAAGAATGAAACTGAAGTCTTCTTTCTTTTCCCTAAAGCAATCAAATGGAAAATTTAAAGGTCTCTTATTTTGTAGTTTATGTTAACTAGATTGGTTCAATTTAGAATAGGTGAAGAACAGCATACTCTAAAAACAGCAACAATTGTGTTTTAAGATCTTTGCTTCTTACTGATGGGAACACTGAGGAACAGAGGGTCTACAACCAAAATAAACAGTTCTTGGATTATTACTGAAATGTGGTGAGATGGGGAAAGCATCACTCATTTGTGAATACTATAAAGCATAATTTATAATTTAGGTGGGTGACTTTTAAACAGCTTGCAATATTATAGATAGTATAGGATGAAAATACAGACTGGATTACAATGTGCTTTAATTGCTGTATTTCAGAATCTTTGTCCCACAAATATTTATATCCACCCCTTTTAAAAGGACACAATTTGTGGATATAGTTATGCTGCAGACTAAATTAGAGTAAATTATTATTTTCAAATGATATTTTTTAACATCAAAGATATTCACAAGAGTATGCCTTAATTGGTTAAATATTGTACTGAAACAAAACTGATGACAATTTACTATTCCACAGTTAAAAATTGATTATCTATATAATAAAGAAAAAGAGCAAAATATGGTCTAAAATGACAGACTATAACTAATTTATAAAACAATTTCATAAAGGGCTGAAGACAAAGGAAAGTGGGATTGACTTTATTCCAGTTGGTTAGCATATTTTTTCAGATATTTAAATATTAAATATAAAATTTGTGAAATAGTTACAAAGAAGCAGAATAAGCAAAGAATAAATTTCTGTACTGAATTACATGACTACCACCTCCCATTGCTGGCACAGTTTTATTTTATGCTCATAACCCAACAATTGGGATCTCCCGACATAATATGCAAATTATTGAAGTGCTTTACAGACTGTACAATGGCTTCAGCATATAAACACATACATACAACTCCCATTATAAGGCAGATTGAGGTCAGTATATGGCCCTAAGAAATAACCTAAAATAAATCCTGACAGAGAGAATATATGGAGGGTGACTGTAAAATGAAACACATACTTACCAGTAAACAGAATAGTCCATGTCTTACAATGCTGATAAGGAATCTACAGATTATTTTGTTGCCAATTCCAGTTTACAAGTCTGGTTGATTTTTAGCATGCCTGATTTACATTTCAAACTCTCAACTTTCTTAGCTTTGACTTATTCCTCTGCACAGCATCTTGCTTTCTTCCAGGCAAACTTGACAAAATATAGAGTGATCTTTACTTCTCCCTCATTTTGGGGAACACACACTGTTCTGATACTTGTCTCCTTCCCTTCCTCCTCAGCATTGTCTCTGGGTGAATCTTATCACTGATCACTAATTCAGCTATTAATAATAGGTCAACAAGTCTGCTATTCTGATTTAGAGCACATCCCTCCTTCCACAGCAAAATTGTATTTTTCCCTTTCATAGTACATTAAATAATTGACATTCAATCTTTTAATATTTTAGGTATGCTTAATAAAATAATAAAAATGTAACTTTATAAAATCAAGTGATTGGGGTCTGACCACAGCCCCCTTTGCCTGTTCCCCTGTGTTTCCATGGGGAGGACATAGACAACGGTGGATGGGGGGAAGGTGTTTTTCATTTACTTTTAGTTTCTCACTGCTCTAGTCTGTTAGTAATAGGCAATAAATTCTTTTAATCTCCCTATGCTGAGTCTGTTTTGCCCGTGATGACAATTGGTGAGTGATCTCCCTGTCCTCATCTCAATCCTTGAGCCCATTTCATTGTATCTTCTCCCCCTTTCCCTTTGAGGTGGGGGAGAGAGAGAGTGGTTGTGGTGGAGCTCATCTGCCCACCTGGGTAAAACCACCACATCTTGCCAGAAATACTCAAATATACATATGGTCACTTCATATAAATGAATATATATGAAACATACATAAAACAATATATGAACCAGACTAAAGTTTTGCTAACTTAGGTTACTCCACCTAATACTATTCATGTTTCTCTGTAAAATAGAGATGGGCAAACACGCATCTTATTTTGTTTTTAATTAGGCTTAATTAAAAATATGTATACTTTGCCATAAGTATATGTCAAAGGCCTGAAATCTGAAAATTCCTGGAATCTGAAAACTCTTCTCCTGCAGCTCCTATTGCTACCTAATCTTCACCTCTGTTCAACCTTCCTACCCCCTCCCCCTGCACCCACCCTTTCCGCTCACACATCAGGAACATTTGGGCTTGTTTGAAGTGTAACTGTCACTTTGAAAAGTCTGGAGATTTGCTGATCCAGATCTAACCCTCTAAATGAAAGCTACACTTCAAACAAGCCTGGTTGCCTTTGAGGTGCTGTAGAGCTACTGATCCTCTTTGAAGTTCATTATCTTACTACATCACTACCAATTCAGTACTACATCTGTCTTTACTTACTACATTGTGTCTCCAGATAACTAAATAAACATAGATAATATCTTTCAGAACAGGGTATACATGACAACTTTGAGCTCTTCTATTCAGAAAGCCTTAGTTTAGGATTACATCTATCACCACAAGATCTGAAAGAGTCATATGAAGGGGAGAGGAAATAAAAATTTACCTTTCTAAGGTTTTGTTTTAGTAAAATACATGCACTCTCACAAACACACATATACAAACGGCCTGCTAAGTACTTTTTCCAGATACATCTAAATATCACGACCCTTTATACTAGACTATGGTTTAGTCCTTGCTTATCACCCTTCCTCTGAAATCACAATGGCTCAAGTGGGAAGAGAAAACATGATTTTAATGATACTTATCTTCACAAATCCCAGTGTATGTGCAACACAAACAAACCATATTTATGTTATGCCTCCCCTGTGAAACAGAATGCATACAGACATATTTTCTATCTGACCACAGATACATGTCTATCATTCACTGTATAGGAACACTTCACAAGCTCTCTTTTTGTATTTTACTGTATAATCAGTTATGATTTGTATTTTTGCAAGATGTGTTAATCCCTGAGGTTCAGAAATTAAAACAAACAATCAAACAAGCTAACATGTAAAAAAGCTGTATTTTAAAAACATATTTTTTCCACCAAGCACTTACAGGATATTTCCATTAAAAAAAAAAAAAGACAAGTAAACATCCCAACAAAGACAAACACCACAAATTTAACAGAAATGAAACAACTGTTTCAGATTATGCTTATAATTGCCAACTAGGGTGAAATGCATTGCTACTATAACCTCACAAATCTTCTCAAAGGTGTTTCTATAGCTATTCATAATGCAATATTGCTAAATGAGACAAGATCCTATCTTTCCTGTTAGATGTTTTTATTTTTCATGACAACCAAAATATACAACTACACAATGCAACTTTTGCCCTGGTACCCCTCTGTTCGGAGCCTATGGTTGCAGAAAGCAATCTGAATTAGAGCTATTAAAATAATAATAATAATAAAAAATCTTATAAAAAATAATTCAGTAGCTGCAACCTATTAATTCCTTGAGGCTTATTTATAATTGTGCAGCGTATTGATTTAAAGGGCAAATTTTTATTGTAGTTGGGCAAAGAGCTACAGTTCAAGCCCAACGGCAAGTCTCACCTGTCATTCTTTCCTCCATTTATAGCCAGGATGATTTATTCCGGTACCTTCATCAGCCTCATAGCAGCAGATGAAATAATATTGTTACAACATGCCACTGCTCACAAATGCAATCAGGAGTGTCCATGTTATAGGAACCTTATATTAATGTATGTGCTTGCTCTGAGAAACCAATAAGTAACTAATAGCTGATAGCAATTAACAAGCTCAAACAGCTTATTCTGTCAGGTCTTCAAATGTGGCTAATGCTTTCTTTGATGAGCAACTCAGCAAAAGGAGGAGATAAGTTTAAAAAGAATAAGATGGAAATATCTATTCAGCAAAACAGAAAGCAAATAAAAGTAAATAAATAAGTAAAGGAACCTCCCTTCACTCATCAACTACTTGGTATATCTGATAAAAAAAGTTTATCCATCTCAGAAAGCTGCGAAAAATGTGTCAAACTTTCACCAAACAAAATTAGAAGCAAACAAACAAGGAAAGGAGGGCACAGCATAATTTAACACAAAATATGAATAATATATAGATACAACAAATAGCATTAGCTGGGGAGATATTTGCAATCAAGATGACACTAAAAAGCAGCCAAAAGTTGAAAGTAAAATTTAATGGATGACAATCTTTCCAGATGAGAATTTCTTGTACAAGCTAAAGGTGAGTAAAATCAAAGAGTTTCTCATTTGCATAAATTACCAACAAAACTTTACAGTAAACCTTTTACGTTAAACTTAAACATTCCTTTTAGTTCCTCAGTAGAAGGGAAAAATCTCTTATAACTGTAGAGAAATATTCCAATCAAGAGAAATGAGATTTAGTATTTTTAACATGGAAAAAAAAAGTAGACAATAAACTAATACTATGGCATTTTATCATGCCATTGATACATGAAGATAACTTTCCCAGTAATAAAAGCAAGATTTTTCTGAACAGGAAAACCAAAAATCTTCAGATAATTGTACCTCACTGTCCATCATTTAAAGAATGTATGTGCTTTGCAACTTAAAACAAAGCTGTGGGACCTAGTCGAGTGCAGTAAAGATTATGAATAATTACAGCGGTCATGCTATACCATACTTTATAAATTTTTATTTAGTCCTCCCAATCTGAAGCCATGAAATCTCTGTCATAACAAAAAGATAATTACCTATATATTTAGCATATATTGCCTATATATTTAGTATATAAACATCACACGTGAATTTACCAAAATATCTTGAATATATCCCTGCTCTTGCAGGATATATATATATATAGATATATATATAGGATATATAGACATCCAATTTAACACTTCTGTTTATGTTGTTTAACAGAATCTGTGGTGAGAAGGAAGTAAAAGATGCCAGAATCCTAGCCATCTGAAATGAAGAGAAAGATAGCTCTAAATATTCTTGTTCCATGCCAAGGCCTATATTGTAGATTAACATTGAAACTTAAATAACTTTATTTTCCTTTTATTAGATAGCTTACTTAAAACTATGATAATCTGAGTATGAGGTCTTTGCTAGATCTGCAATTAACAAACAGTTTGCTTAAGAACATACTCCTAACTTAATTTTTAAATATAGATGAAAAGTTTTACTTCTTTTAGCTTATTCTCTAAAGGCCTTATCTGTAATAACTGGATATTCTTTCAGAGGCTTTTTTTTTTAGAAAAAAACAAACACATTTAAAGACAAATCTTTGTATTGGTATCAAAGAACTAATTCTTTAATAAAAACAATTATTCATATGGTTGATTTATTCTTTACCTTTCCATGTACCATATTTCTGTTCATATTTTGTTTATATTTCTATTTCTGTTTTTTTTCTTTCCAATATACCATATTTCAGTACTGCATTTCTGTTTGTTTATTGATTTTTCTGTTTTATGACATCTTTTATGTATTCCAGGAGATTTGACTAAAAAGGTGTATTTTACAAATTAAATTTTTTTATTAACTGAATTCGTGTGGCTTTATTATCTGAACATGGTCAAAGCTCTCTCCTTTGAACTTAAGAAAAGAGGCAAATGCATGTATGATCCACTATCTTTTTTATTCATATTTTGTTCTTCCAAGAATATTTGCTGTAATTTGCAACATGACAGATTCTGTGTGACTGATCAATGAGCTTCTACAATGAAAGAGGCTCAGTAAAGGCAGGCAAGAATGATGTGGTTACAAATCTCAGAAAAGAATGTAAGAAGTGGCCTCAGCTGTCATAAAGGGAGCTAAAACTTATCTCAGTACCAAGGGTTGGCTTTTACTGTAGATGAATGGCTGTATCAGTTGAGTAGGTCAACTGGCTATGTAAATGGCCTTCCCTTAAATAATTAGAGAAAGCATTGTCCTCCTGTGCCAACCAGCCCAGCATGAGGGAAAGGAAGAGGCTCAGCCCAACATAAGAATATAAAAATCAAACAACCAGCAAAATGAACTTGGAAGAGAGCAAAGGGCTTGAACTGGCTTTAACTCATGTATGTATTCTTTCCAAGAGATGGGGGACATCCAGTGTCATGATGGTGAGCATAAAGATATTGGCAATAGTTATCACATTTCAACTGTATATTGCAATTGCTTATCTTCTGATTTCAGTATATTGCTGTACTACTTTTCTAAATCAAAATTCCATGTACTGACAAATACCTTCAAATAAGGAAATTTGGCATTAACCATTAAACCCTCCTTTTGTGGAATACATGAATGAACACAGTCAGAGAATATTGGGCTCTGAAATTCTGAGAATTCAGCAGCAGAAATTCAATAGCTCTTACAGATTTCTTCAGTTCTTTAGAAATTGATGATATCATGCAGGCACAGGTGCAAAATGTTAATTTATGTTAAGGCTCTACCAAAATGACAAAACATGTGACTATATTATGGATAGAGTCAGAGTTTTAAACCATATGAATAAAACTACTGTTCTGAGGGACTGTAAAATGTTTCCAGAAATCTCGACTACATTATCAAACCTTTTAGGAATAACTAGATATGAATGATTCAGACTCAAAAGCTTTTTCCATGAATTGAGTTTTTGTTGAGTTTAAGTAGGTTTCTATGGCAGCAGTAGTCATAAATGATTCCCCATGGCTTAAAAGTACCAGGCGGCAATGCCTCTAGCACCTACTGCACTGTTTTCAATCAAGAGAAGAATTCACGCTGGGACCCAGATGACAGATGTACATTATCACCCATATCCTTCATCAGATCGGTTAAAGTGGCAAGGCTATCCAGGTCTGAAAGTTAGTCCCTCATAGTAAATCTGGCCAAACTAGATCCCAAGAATACCTTAACATTTTGGGAATTCTTATTTTTAAAAAGTCATCTGCATCGTGATAACCTAAATCCAACAGCTAGATTCCTTCTCAAGCATGGAGTTGTCTATTTATCTAGTTGGGATTCCTCTATCCTGACTTATAAATCTGACTTCAGAGGTCTCTCTCAGAAGTCAGTCAGACTTGGAAGTCTAAACCTTGTTTGAAGGGACAAGAACTAAACTTTTACAATGTGATATAGAGAACTGGTGCTTTCATGCCCTTTGAAAATATTAAGAAAACTAAATATATCCTCCCATAGTATAATACTTTGAAGCACTTTCTCATCAAGGTCAAATACTTTGACATTTCTGTCTGACCCCAGTTAAAGTAACCGAACTTTCCCCTCAGTCCTTATGTTCTAACATTCCATACACAGAACATATTTGTTTCATATTAAATGATTTTTATTAATTTGTTCTATCAATATGCCTAAAAACAATACCCCGAGGCCTAATATTTCATCACAACAAGTGGTTTGAAACCAGAGAAAAACGTGGTTTCTCCCCGAAGGAACTTACAATCTAGGTATAAAACAGAAAACAGTAAATTGCCGTGGCTGAGTCAGAGACAATGTGGCAACATGACAGAAAATTGGCTTCAGCTACATACTGTGTAATCAATTTTCCTGATAAATCAACACAAATGATAAAAGATAGACATCATAGCCACCTGGGATGACAAAACAGAAAATCCAGTGGAAAGCTGAATTAAACACTTTCATACGGTAGAATTTACAGCTTGATGGGTCTGTCCTTCAACCTTTTTTATTGCTACCTCTTCCTTTATAGACTCTTGGGTCAACAGCTTGGGCCATGCCACCTGTTGACATCAGCTCACTTTTCAGTTGGTGCTCTGATTTCTATTATTTTCTCATTTTTAGGTAGAAGCAACATCACGAGTGTAATAATCCTCTTTTTCCTGACTAACTGCAAACTCTTCTTTTTTTAGCAAAATGAACCAACTTTGAAAAGTGTATTAAATTGTAAGCAGGAAAACAAACAAAATAATACTAGAAATAATAACTAGAAAATAACTAGAAACAATAATCAAAACTGACAGGAGTATGTATACAATAGCTAACTCTCATAAGTAAAAAAACAAAAACAAAACACACAAACAAACAAACAAAGCAAATCAAGATAAGAATTTCAACAACACAGAAGTAACCGCTAGATTTCAGTAATCTTCTACAATGGAATGACATAATTAAAAATGTGTGTAATATTCAAGAAAAAGAATAGTATACAAAAATAGCAATTAAGAAGGTACCAACAAACATATTATTGCAAAGCATCTGGGCGTTCTGATAGGCTTGAGAACTAACAATGCATATTTGTGTGGTGGTTTCACCTTGTTGGGCAGTTAAACTACACCACAACTGTTCTCTCACTCCCCCTCCTCAAAAGAAGAGGAAGGGAAGAAGACAGTATGCTGGAAAGAAAATAAGGTTCACGGATTGAGATAAGGATAATTTAATTAAAGGGAAAAGGAAAAAGAAGGAAAAAGAAAACAAAACAAAAATCAACCAACCAAACAAATAAACAAAACAAACAAAAACAAACAAACAAAAACACACACACACACACACACAAAAGCCAAGGCTGCATGGAAGCACAGAGAGAGAAAAAAAATTATTCTCTATTTCCCACTGATGAGTAATGTTCAGCCATATTCTGGGAAACAGGGCCTCAATACATGTAGCAATTGTTGGGGAGGACAGGTATGAGAGCCCTCCTTCTTCTACCCCTTTCCCCCCTTTTATTGCTGAGTGTGACAGCATATGGTATGGAATATCCCCTTGGTCGGTTTAGGTCAGCTGCCCTGGTCATGTCCCCTCCACACTGCTTGGCCACCCCCACCCTCCTGTGGGCTTGGAGGGAGTCAGTGCCAGCACTGCTCAGCAATAGACAAAACCTTGGTGTGATACCAGTGCTGTTCTAGCTACAAGTGGAGAGCACAGCACTGTATGGGCTGGTGGAGGGAAAGTTAACTCTGTCCCAGCCAGACCCAGTACAGTTTGCATAGATGAAGACCGAGGCAACAGCAGTACATTCTTCTATATCCCACCAGAAGCTGCAAGTGAAAACTTGAAACACTTCAAGAGTAGAGGCAAAATGGCATAGTCTGGTCAAAACTATGCTAATTACACTTTCTCAGCCTTCAAAATGTGGTAGCCATTGCCAAATCACTCAGTGTCTTACTGTCTCTGGCTCATACCAACTCCCAAACCAAACCTGCTTTGGGTGAAAGCTAGTGGTCCTGGAGGTAAATTGTGCTGGGTCTACTATAACAGCTTATTGCTGTGGATGAATGCTTCAAGCCATGGGAAATTTCCACGTAGCTGTAGCTTAGAGTGCTTCCCCTCCCTTTGGGTGCCTTCTGGAATAAGCAGCAGTGTAATTTATGCCAGATACAGAGGTGTCTGCTGCCACAGCTTGTGAAACCTAAATTGCAGTGTGAGTTGTCTATGTGGCTGGCATAATGATAATAATGATAATAACGATAGTGATAATAATAATAAATTATTAATAATAAATTATTATTATAAATAATAAAATCTACAGATGGCTGGTGTACCATCTGGCTGAGTCTTAGGACTGAAGTTGTCTTGCAGGGCATTCCTGTCCCTGACTGTGCTAAGAATTCCTGAGTGTTTACCAGTGTTTCCCCTTTCTTCACTCTCCTTCTGGTCTTGATCTTGGGAAAATGCTCTTGTTGAGGCCAAATAAAGTTCATTTATATTATCAGAGAAACTTCATTTAATTGGCTGACAGCTGCAAAGTGTGTGATTTAATGGGCTGAGGAAGAGATGTGGTCAGCAGATGACCTCATTCTCGTGTGCAATGGAAGAATAAGAGCAGGATATTTACTAGGTAACACATTTTAATAAATAGGTAATTTTTCATGGGAAAAAAAACAAGGCCTTTTTGTTTCCAGATACACTAATTAATGAATAACTGCAAATGTGTCATAATGTTTGTCATATGAGAATTGAATATTTTAAAGGGGTGATGAGGAAGTGGATAGGATGAGATACCTTTAGAGGATTTTGGACAAGCAAAAATACATGCAAGTCATACATTCATAGCTCCCCAAAAGGGAATTAAAACACAAAATAATCCCCAAAACCTCTCTTCATACTTTGTAATGCATGTTTCTTTGCAGAAGAAGCTACAGCTACTGCACACTAAAACTGCCCCCAGGTGTAAGCTGCCTGAACAGATGGTCCTGGAGTTGCAGCTTAAATGAGATCTTTAAACCAAACCACTGTAAGATCTCAGATTTGTTCTCAAAGGGATATACAAACAGAACATTAATTAAAAGAAATGTTATGTTGTTTGTGGGCAGGAGGTCATAAGACTGGACTGTCCTATGGAAGAAAACAGCACAAAGGTATCTAGTAGGTATGTGGTATATTCCTACACTAGCCCTTAGGAACAATTGTTTTTCCTACGTGTGACTAGCCTACTTGTTTCTGGTGACTGAGTAATTCACAGGATTGAAATGGACTATCATTTCCAGTCTTTTCATGTCTCCTAGAGAAAAAAAAAAAGGACCTAACATGGACTAATTGTGTCTGCAAAATACAGTTCAGTATAGGCTATGTCATAGGTCTCACTATATAACTCATTTTATAAATACTAAACATATTACAACCTCTTAGTCCTTTTTCTGCCCTTCATCTGTTTTCATCAACTTCATCTGGCTTTGGGTTAGAAGAGGTGTAAATGCATTAGCAATTAAAAATGATGCAAGACGATCAGTGTGACAGCATAACCTGGAGTTAGATGCACACTTCCAGCTCCAGTCCATGCCATTTATGACAAATTGTATTATTTTAAATAGCCAGCTAGGTAAATCACATATTGATTAATTTCACCTAATGGTAAATAATACATCTTGAGAAACTACATCTTTTCAAAGTCTGTATTTAAGAGTATAGCTATCAGTCAAAACTGATTCATTCTCAAGATAAATATTGATTCTTACCCAATATTTTAAAATTGATTGAGCTGAAAAGGTGGTTAGTATTGTATCTATTTTCTTCTGCTTAAAGTGAAACATCAGAGAGATTGTTTATGGAGCAAATAAAAATGTATGATGAAATTTGAGTCTAATATTTGAGAAAGAAAACTACTTTAAACATTAGTTTAATGATTCCTAAAAAAGATTCAGTAATGATACTTGCCTGAAAAAACAAACAAACAAACAAAAACTTTCTCAAACTAAATGGAAATACAAAACTCCTTTTTCCTGACATTAAGAAAAAGCAGACTTTCTAATGTGAGCTAGGATTAATAATATTTCTGAAAATTTCAAATTATTTTGCTTTAGCAAAAATAGTAGATCAAAAAGAAAAAGTGCAACATTTTCATCTGATGAAATCAAGCAAAATATATTAAATTTGGTTATAAAGTACTTGTTTAATTCACCAAAAATATTTGAAAATTCTAAGTGGTATTTCTCTGATTTATTTATTTATTTATTTATTTTTAAATTCCCTCATGTACCCATTCAAAATTCCTCTATCCTCTATTCCTCAAATGCAATATTAGTTAATTCAATAAATCATGACAAAATTGAGTTTTGTTAACAGTTTTTGATCCTCAGTGGGAGGGTCTGACCATAGAGAAGACAGGAAAACTGTTGTTTACCCAAATCAACAATTAAATAATTGCTACATACAGATTTAGCCTATTTCATCAGAAAAACAAACAAACAAATGAAAAAACAAATAAGCACACCTCAGAGGCATGCGGATAAATAAAAATACCCTCTCAAAGTGAACTTCCTTCAGGGAGATCCTTATGAGTTCATAAACCTAGAAATTGATTGATTGATTCAGGATGCTAAAATAAAAAGTAAACTAAAATAAGGTTATTTCTCAAACATATTTTTAAATTAGCATTTTTAAAACAGAAAAGTTATTCATTTTATGTCAAATTTATTTTGATAACCATTTGCTAACCATTTTTCAGAATTACATTAACACTACTCTAGAAACTTAAACAGAATCTAAGAAGTCTTAAAAAGTCTGCAGCTTAATCTCCTAGAAACTAAGATCTGAAAATTACTATTTTTCCATCTGTGTAAAACTTATCCCAAACTTAAACAGTTTGCTGGTCTAAGTGCAAGAATAATAAAAAAAAGACGTAAGTCAATATGCATCAAAATCAAGAAGTTAAAGCAGCAAAATTTGTTCATTGTTTGTCTTTAGAATAAAAAGTGTATGTTTAAGAGAGAATTTTAATGTCTGGCAGAATACAGGAGGACTTTCTAGAATTATTTTCATAAGACTCATTTTCTGCTCACTTTTGTTGAAATAAATGTTTCCTTTTATCCTTTCTGTTTAATTTTTAAATATTTCCCTTATTTCAATTCATCCGTCTCTTCACAATTTTCCCTACCATATAATTATGCTTTACCGTATAATTACGTTTTTTACAATGTAAAATACAAGATAGGAAATAAGAGAGTAAAAAGAGTTGATGGTAATAATTTGATATCATTGGGTCTGTAAGATGTAGAATACAGAAGTACACATGCATAGATAAAAAGCACATATTTTACATACAAATAATAATTGTATGTAGTAAACATCAGAAAAATAAATGTTCTTGCAACAAGTTCTTCTAAAATAATTTTGTTGTGTTCTTCACCAAGAATAAATTTAACAACAACTTAAATGGAGAAAGAAAAAAGAAAACTTTCAAAATTTGCTGTACCAGTACCCAGATAACCTTTAATAGGTTTACTACATACGAATGGAAAAGCAATGGTTCAATTCAAAGGTCAGGTTAAACCAAAACTCCACAGATTATATTTCCATTTCCATGTTATTGTAAACATAAATTACTTTGCACTACAGCAGCATTAGAATGTAACTGTAACACTGGCAGGAGAATTTGTCTTAAGGAATTTCATTAAATGATATTTCATCATGGCCCCTCAGATAAAGAAAATAAAGATGCTATATTTGAGATATACAGTTTAGAGTTCTCACAGTATAGATAATATAGATTTTATTTTATTTTATTTTATTTTATTTTATTTTATTTTATTTTATTTTATTTTATTTTATTTTATTTTATTTTATTCTTGGCATCTCCTCTGGGAAACTGAAATCAAGTTTAATCTTTGCCTTAGTATTACATGTATATTTAATCATTATTGTATAAAGCATTTATGCATTTCCAAGTCAATGACTTCCTTGAGGCACTGAAGAAATTCAAAACATAATCTTTTGTGTAAGCTTTTTCCTCTGATCCGTCACACGCAATATCAGTATGCTTTCCAATTATTTCTAACTCCAATCTGCTGAAAGCATGAAACAAGTGCTTAAGTAATACTGACCCTTAAAATAATTCCTTTTATTTCTTGGGGCATGTTTCTTTCTTCTTAGCAGACAACTATTAGTGATTTAATAAGCCAGAACTATTGGCTGAGGAAACAATTACAACACAATTTCTATCTAGCCACTTGAAATGTAATATATTTGTATGTAAATAGAATAACAGTAAAATTCTTTTAGAAGAGTGCAAGAGTGTCATTTAGAGTGCCAATACCAGGATTATGGTTGTCTATAGAAGTGCTTTGTGCACATAAGCCACCGTTATACCATCGTTTACAGTTTGTCCTATTGGAACTCAAGATACTTCCTGAGGGGGCACATCTGTCGTGCTTCCACCCTCCCTCAGCCTCTAGATGATACCTTTCCTGAGAAAACTGACACAGTTCCATGAAAATTTTTCATTTCTGTCATCTGGGAGAGCTACGTCATTGAAATCTTCTTTCTCCACTCTATGTCTCATTAGCCTGTCTCACTGTCTCCACAGCCACCAGCTCCTGTTCACACTGGTGTCTCTGGTCCTTCTGCTTCCAGACTCCATGCTTAATGTTTCATCATTTTTTTGCTTCCCCTTCCAGTCCTAGGCTGCCTTTTTCAATCTCTTATTTATTTCTTTCTAGGATGGGATTTTTTCCCTCTAGAGAGCTTTCTCCTCTGCCTTCCTTGAGTTCCAGCAAGGCACAAAAGCAGCGAGAGAAAGACTCCCAGATTTATTAAGCTGTGCACCAAAAGCAAGAGAGGCCAGAAGATCTCAATGACAATATTATTTTTCAGCATTGATCAGCATTAATTATGAACAGTACTGATGTCCTAGCTCTAACTTGATTTGCTGTCAGGCAAATGTGTTTGTTTTAGACACTACAATGATTTTAATTTGAATTCTATGCATAGAATCTAACAGCAAGCATGTAAGCAAATCTTAAGACTGGGGTTCCTGAACATCTGTGGGGGTTATATTGTCCTCAAAACTCTTATTTTATTCTCAGACTCTAAACTACCATTATTACTACAACTATTAATCACAATACTAGCAGTTACTGTCCATTAAAATGAGAGAAGTTTTGTATTATGGGAAGTTTTGTATTATGGTTTTGTATTATGAGGAAGACTGTTATAACTCATTAAAACAGCTGATTTCTCTGGTTACCTGTCAGACATACAAACATACAATGCTTTCTGAGGAATTTAGATGCATTTACATGGATTATAGCTACATTTTTAGAAACCATTTCCAAATGGTTTTAAAGACCAATTTTATTTTAAATCAAATATTCCTGGCACCATATCCATCTCAGCTACATCTATGCTGGTGAAAAACTACCTTTTCCAGTTGCAGGGTTAAATCGTCCCAGGCACATCCCCACTCAAATCAGCATGGTTTGTATCTCCGGTCATTGTTTCTAGGGAGAGGAACACCCAGCCACGCAAGGCAGGTGGGAACAGCACTGTGCTTTGATCACAGCTGTAAGCAGCAAACAAGAGCCACAGGGTGACATGGTGACCCATTCAAGACCTGAAGCATAACTGTGAGATAACCCTTGCATTCATACACTTCACCACATAAATGTACAATTTGACATTCTGGAGGTCTAGTACCAGGACAACACTGCTAAACTGTTGAACATCAATATTAAAAGGAAGTAGCAAGGACTGATGCTCCGTGAACTTACTGCTTATTGTCTTGCCTGCAATTTGGGAAAATTTCATCTTTTGAGGGTTTGAGAAATATTGTAGATGGTGAATAATATTCCTTTCACAATAACTGACTAAACTTCCAGGAATCAGTCAACATCTTTAGTAGTAATAAAAATGTACATGTAATCAAAGCAAAAAAATAATGGTGGTATTATTTGTGGAAAAATAAGCCTGTGATTTGAGGCACTGATCAGGTTACAAGCAACCAGAGTCAATTCTTTTTTATAAAATTTAGAGCTGAAGGTGTTTAGTCAGATGCTTACATTTAATTGAAACATCAGCACATTAACACACTATTTAAAACAAACAAATATACACAAAAGATTATGTCTAAGAAACTGCTAGATATCTGAAGTAGTTCAAATCCTAGTCTCAAATGACAGTCAGTGAGCTTTTTACCACACTTTCACTGATCACAGTGAGTGGCAATTATCTATGCCTTGAATAGATTTAACGTAACTTCACATTGTAAATGTTAACAAAATCACAGCACATGACAGCCATGTGGCAAAGGCAGATAAATAAACATTTAAAGGGATTTTCTAAATCCATTTAAGCTTATATTTGCTAAGAAGCACACTAGTCATTTTCTGAGGATAGTTTCTTCTGCTGTCTGATTGGTCAAAGGGACAGTTTTGGCCTTTTTCTGGTTTTGCGTTTGGTGCCTTTTTCGTTAGGACCAGTAAGAATGCTAGGAATGTGAGAATGTTAGAATGTAAACTTCACTTTGATTAAAGATGGTGTGAATGTGAATATTGAAACTAAATAAAGCTGAGTTTATATTATTAGAAGTGGATGATGACTGAGACTGCTAGCAGCTGCAGCAGAATCAAGCTCTCTTTCCAGTCCTCTTAACTCCTCTTAACTTAACTTTAAATGTCTAAAAGCTAGATATTTTCACATTGGTTATAAGGTGGACATGGACAGTGCTCATACCTGTTTGTAGATTTGAGTACATGAGGGATGCTTAGTAAATGGCTACACAAATGAACTGTATGCAGGTGCCCTGGCAGTGTCATGGGGCTGTAGCGGCCTCTGTGAGGAGAGGCCAGGGCTGCCCCGTGCCGGACATGGCCGGTTCCAGCCAGCTCCACTGGCCTCACCACAGGGCTCATCTGGGCCCAGCAGCCACTCTGGGGGCACCTTAGGGAAACTATTTAATAAAGGGGGAAAAAGAAAGGAGGAGAAAACAAAAAGAGGAAGAAACAGCAGAGGGAACGGTATGGTCAGAAGAAGAGGAGATGCTCCAGGTGCTGGAGCAGATAGCCAGTCCGTGCAGCCCCCATGTACAGTGGGGAGGTCAAGGTGTGGTGTGGGAATCTTCAACAAGATGCTTCACCCTGTTATTGTTCTGCTAATACTCACTGTGTTATGTTTTATACTGACAATTAGTTTGTATGTTAAACTCTGGTTTATGATGAAACGTTTAGCATCCCTACACAATGTACATACACTCGGTAAACCTCAATCCGAGAATGTATGTGATGTCCCTGACATATTCCAACTGTCGTGAAGCTTGAGTGACTATAGTCACGGGGTGGATTATGTGGTGTAAATGCCTGAAGTAACTAGGAAAATAAAACTAACATTCACACTTTTAAGGAAAAGGTACAGCATTGAAGAGGCTTTCAGGGTAGGGCATAACTGCATTATCTGAGCATTCCCTAGGCTCCCAACCTTAGATGCTATCGCGCTGGGGAAACTTGGTGTGCTAGCTCTAAGGAACACCACGGAGCGTAGAGTGGAGTGGAGACACCACGGCTAGGCTCTGTAATCAGGTGGGGCCTCGATTGTTCTTGTGCACAAAGCTGCACTTTTTGCCACCCTAAGCCAAAGACCTGTCATGTTTTGACAAATGCTGTACCCTAGTGTACTTTTTGCTCATTATAATATCATTATAATACCAAAACACACCTCCATCCCAAAAGCTACCCGCCTCCAAGGTGCGACCACCCCTCACTGAGCATGCGCTCTGAATTTCTCGGAGCCTATTACTTTAAACGGAAACGGGAAAACTTTACACCAATCATAACTAAGATATGCTTGACTAGAGCCACTCAAGCTCCACCTAAAAGATAGAAAATAATATAAATTGGCCCAAGAGAGAGGGGATGTTAGGGAAGATACCATCGTCAGGGGAGATACCATCCCAAGGACATACAACATCCTTAGGACCTCCTGACTCCTGGGATCAGTCGACGGGCTGAGCCTCTCTTCCCCCCCCATTGGGACGCCTTTGGGTGAGATCTGAATATTTGCTTATAAATCTCTATAGAGTCTTTGATCCTTTTAACGCGTTTATTTCTAGGCTGCGCACCTATAACACCTGTAACACCTAGAACCCACACCTAGAACACACACCTAGAACACACACCTAGAACACACACCTAGAACACACACCTAGAACCCACACCTAGAACCCGCACCTAGAACCCGCACCTAGAACACACACCTAGAACACACACCTAGAACACACACCTAGAACACACACCTAGAACACATACCTAGAACCCACACCTAGAACCCACACCTAGAACCCACACCTAGAACCCACACCTAGAACCCACACCTAGAACCCGCACCTAGAACTCGCACCTAGAACCCGCACCTAGAACACACACCTAGAACCCACACCTAGAACACATACCTAGAACCCACACCTAGAACCCACACCTAGAACCCACACCTAGAACACATACCTAGAACCCACACCTAGAACACATACCTAGAACCCACACCTAGAACCCACACCTAGAACACATACCTAGAACCCACACCTAGAACCCACACCTAGAACCCACACCTAGAACACATACCTAGAACCCACACCTAGAACACATACCTAGAACCCACACCTAGAACCCACACCTAGAACCCGCACCTAGAACCCACACCTAGAACCCACACCTAGAACCCGCACCTAGAACCCGCACCTAGAACCCGCACCTAGAACCCGCACCTAGAACACCTGTAACACCTGTAACACCTGTGTATTTCATGCATACTAGCTTGCTTTTGCAGATAGTCACTATCACCGGCAATCCAAAAGAACCTGATTATCTGTTGCTGTAATAAACCATACTTGATTGCATTGTGATAGCTCTCATTAATGCAACTAGGGTGAGGGTGGTTATCCGTGATAGTTCAGTGTTCTGAATCTAACCAGACCCCCAGACGGTTAATGCATTGTTGGTGAATGTCTGAACGGACCCCCAGGTGGTTAATACGTTTTTGGTGAATGTCTGAGCGGACCCCCAGGTGGTTATTACGTTTTTGGTGAATGTCCGAACGGACCCCCAGTTTTGGTGAATGTCCGACTGGTTCAGTACTCTGAATCCAACCGGGCCCGTAACGGTTAATCAGCTACACCCCTTTAACGCGACAGTAAAATTGGCGTAGTCGGCAGGATTGCTATGGATAAACTACTGCAAAAATATAAATGTGCCCCTTCCCAGGCAGGGAAGGAGTTTTCCCAAAAGTTTTGGAAAGATGAGGAGAAAGTGGTAGAGCACATTGAGCAGTGTCAGGCTTCACGAAAGATTGGTCAAAGAAAGGGTAAAGGTGCGATTTGTGCTGTGTTAGGAGCTTGTTTGTCTTGTGCTCGGCAAAAAGCTAAGGAAACTCCTGCTCCCAAACTGATCTCTGATGCGGAACATACAGCTTTGAAATCAGAGAATGAAATATTGAAGTCATCATTGGCCTTTGAAAGGGAGACGGGAAAAACATTAGGAATCAGAGTGGATAAACTTTTGGATGAAAATAATAAACTTTCCATTGAGAATGACAAACTTGTGACTGAAAATGATAAACTTGTGAGTGAGAATAATCATCTTAAACAAATGCTGGAGAGGGTTAGTCATCTGTTAAATAAAGTACAGCCTTGCGCTCCGGTCAAGCAGATTCGTGGAGTGCTGCATAGTGCAGAACCTGAAAGCTGGGACAGTGATTTCTGGTCTGACAGTGATGATGGCGTTGAAGAGATTTCTGATTCTGAACCCCAATCCATTTCCTTGAGACCTTTGGTTAAGACTGAGACTACTGTTGATGATAATGATGAAATTCGCACTACTGTGCGAACGATTCCGTTGCCACCAGCAGAGTTGGTTAAAATACAGGAGAAGTTCTCAAGGCGATCAGGGGAATCAGAAGTTGAGTATGTGTGTCGAGTTTCTCTTAAAGGAGGAGATCGAATGATGTTGAGTGAGGAAGAGGTAGGAGGCTTTTGGAGACCTGGAGTATTTTTAACCACCACACCAGGAGCTGACCTGGCTGTAGCAGTACAGAAAGCAGCCTGCATTCAGGCGATATATGAAAGAGATGAATTTAGGAAATCCCCGATGTTAGCTCCTATTGATCCAATTCGGTTAACCCCTCTCATCCGTGGACTCCCTGATTGTCTTAAGATGTTTGTAGCAAACACCCAAGATCATATACTAGCTGCTTGTAGGGATGATGATAGTGGTTGTAGGCAAAATCCTAACTCCCCTATTCCCACCTGGAGTGAATTGGTACAAGACATAGATAAGTACGGACACCGAATGGGCTGGATTAATTCATCCAGTATTAAATCCCAAGACCACTCTCGGCGAGTCCGCCAAATCCACACTAAAAATCCCAGATATCCCAAATTCAAAGAGAGATTGAAACCTAATAGGGAACGAGGCGAGTTGTGTCAACAAAAAAACTCTTATCCCCGGGGAGGGCAATGAGCCACCCTGCTCAGCAGGTATTAACAATTCAATGGCTCTCTAATGAACACTCTGACCCTATCATTGCCATTCTTGTTGAACCTCCAAAAATATTGGTCTTATTGACACTGGGACCCAAATATCAGTAATTACACATGAGACAGCACAAACCCTGAGCATAACACCTGGTCAACACAGGGTTAAATTCACGGGAATCAATGGTGTGGAAAAACAATGCCCCACTGTAAAAATTTCACTCTGGTTGCCAGAGTGAAATTAACAAAAATTAACCAGGATAGAAGTATTAGTTGGTGCTGCATATACTAATATTTTAGGATTTGACATACTGCATGGTTGTATGTGAAAACTCCCTGATGGAACTGTGTGGAGTTTCGCGACACATCAAAGGGTTTCAGGCACCATGAGACTGAGTCTGTTACAAACATCCATACCCTCATCCCCTGCTAAAATCATTAATGATCGGCAATATCTGTTGTCAGCAGCAGCACTTATGGGGATTGACGGGGTGGTAACAGAATTGGAAAAAAGAGACATTATTAAAAGGACCCATTCACCTTACAATTCACCAGTGTGGCCAGTAAAGAAACCAACCAGGCAATGGCATTTTACAGTGGATTACAGACAGCTGAATGCTAACACTACACCTTTGACTGCCACAGTTCCAAACATGGCAGAGATAGTGAAAGCCCTCTGTGTATCTAACAATAGTCTATGCATGGGAAATCAAAGATTGCTATTTCACCCTCTTTCTAACCCTGCCGGTTGAATACAACCGAGCATATTTTATTTTCTTTTGTGTTCACAGGAATCCTGAGCGAACTGTATAGGGACAGCTGGAAGATGACGAATCAACAGTTTGGATTAATGATGCTATGCTTTACCCTGACCTTGATGCAATTGCAGACCTTAAAGGAAACTTAGCTACTGTGGCTGTGCATGGAGCTGAGGTGTTTCACCATGGCATTTAACCATGTATTGTCACAGTATTGCACAGTCACTGGAACATCTCAAAACAGAAAGGACCTAAATCTCTCTACTTTAGTTCTACATGGAAACAAAATATTTTCAAAAGATGAATGGAGTTGGAATGATTCTCTAAGAATGGCTGAACTTTAAGCCATGTCTGGACAAACAATACAAATTGGTTGCCAAGTAACTAAAATAACTGAACCAAATTTTGATTGCTGGTACAATTTTACTTTCACCAAACCTATAATTGTGTACTGTCTTTGGGGCTACAGAGGCACAGAATTACTATTTGAATTCATGGTCAAAGGATATGAAGCCTCTGCCCCTGCAGATATTTGAAAACGAACCGACTCAGCCTCCCATTGGTCTAACTCCTTCCATCTTCAACACAGGTCCTTACATAATTAAAAATGTGGGACAACAACAAATTCTCTTTAACCCTAGTTGGTCCCTAAAAAGGGTAGAGCTAGCGCTGCACATTCTAAAACAATCTCAGCGCGTGCCACGGGATGCAACTGGGTTATTAGGGACAGGATTAGGTATATTAAATAGCATTGATGCTGAGGTCTTAATGAGTAGAGTAACTGCTACTACAGATGACCTAAGGAAATTGGAACAACCAATAAAATTATCCTTATTGGCTTTAGGAGCAAATCAATGGCTTCTATCAGATGTTTTGCCCCATTGGGAACAAATTGAGGAAAATGATCATCAATTAATTGTAAATGCCCTTGGAAAAGCCCAAGGCAATACCTCCCTTGCCTTGAGCTGTATCCAAGTGCAGTTATGGATACAATCTGTAGCAGCAGCTATTATTAGAGAGGGAGAAGGAGGAACTTTGCCCACTGAAATTCGAAAACTGATTTGGGATAATGCTTCAGAATTTGAAAAAGAATTTCAAGCTTGGTGGCAATTAGTCAACTTTACCCATTAAAATGATAAAATTGTTGCCTTTATACTTACTATAAGTAATGCCACCGTATACAATGTATATCCAATCATTGCATTAGGACTCAATCATAATGGAACTATACTTTATCCTAAAGAGCATAAAGTATGGGCCCATCAGAAGGGAGGAAAGTGGCAAACAATTGATGTAAATGCATGCATTGTGCGTGAACAAAAAGGTTTCATCTGTGAAAGTAACATGCTGGAATCTCAAGACATTTGTCTTGACACTGAGCAAAATATTTGCCACTTTGAGATACATCCTAATGAAACCCTTAAAACTGTACTTGTATATATTGGGAAAGGTTGTGTTTGTATGAGAACTCATTGTGATTCTATAGTCGTAGATGATACAGTGGTAGATACCAGTAATCTCTCTAATGTCTGTGTTTGCAATTTTACCAAAATTCTAGGATGTGATTTTAAATACTCAGTTCCTGTCACTTCTTGTCAACTTATTGCATCTAATTATATTCTGCTTCATGAACTGCTGCCTACTCCTATTGGAATGAACCTCACCTTGGTGAAGAAATTGCTGGTACATGAGGACCTGAAGCAGCTGATGACTCAAGTCCGAGAAAATGGACAAAAGACTCTGATTACTGTCCATCATGATGCACAAGAAATACATCGAGTGATGGAAAGAGTGAAGAGAGATGAGAGACACCGTTGGTGGGACAATTTGTTTGGATGGTTGCCAGCTGCCAAGGGAATCTTCAACAAGATGCTTCACCCTGTTATTGTTCTGCTAATACTCACTGTGTTATGTTTTATACTGACAATTAGTTTGTATGTTAAACTCTGGTTTATGATGAAACGTTTAGCATCCCTACACAATGTACATACACTCGGTAAACCTCAATCCGAGAATGTATGTGATGTCCCTGACATATTCCAACTGTCGTGAAGCTTGAGTGACTATAGTCACGGGGTGGATTATGTGGTGTAAATGCCTGAAGTAACTAGGAAAATAAAACTAACATTCACACTTTTAAGGAAAAGGTACAGCATTGAAGAGGCTTTCAGGGTAGGGCATAACTGCATTATCTGAGCATTCCCTAGGCTCCCAACCTTAGATGCTATCGCGCTGGGGAAACTTGGTGTGCTAGCTCTAAGGAACACCACGGAGCGTAGAGTGGAGTGGAGACACCACGGCTAGGCTCTGTAATCAGGTGGGGCCTCGATTGTTCTTGTGCACAAAGCTGCACTTTTTGCCACCCTAAGCCAAAGACCTGTCATGTTTTGACAAATGCTGTACCCTAGTGTACTTTTTGCTCATTATAATATCATTATAATACCAAAACACACCTCCATCCCAAAAGCTACCCGCCTCCAAGGTGCGACCACCCCTCACTGAGCATGCGCTCTGAATTTCTCGGAGCCTATTACTTTAAACGGAAACGGGAAAACTTTACACCAATCATAACTAAGATATGCTTGACTAGAGCCACTCAAGCTCCACCTAAAAGATAGAAAATAATATAAATTGGCCCAAGAGAGAGGGGATGTTAGGGAAGATACCATCGTCAGGGGAGATACCATCCCAAGGACATACAACATCCTTAGGACCTCCTGACTCCTGGGATCAGTCGACGGGCTGAGCCTCTCTTCCCCCCCCATTGGGACGCCTTTGGGTGAGATCTGAATATTTGCTTATAAATCTCTATAGAGTCTTTGATCCTTTTAACGCGTTTATTTCTAGGCTGCGCACCTATAACACCTGTAACACCTAGAACCCACACCTAGAACACACACCTAGAACACACACCTAGAACACACACCTAGAACACACACCTAGAACCCACACCTAGAACCCGCACCTAGAACCCGCACCTAGAACACACACCTAGAACACACACCTAGAACACACACCTAGAACACACCTAGAACACACACCTAGAACACACACCTAGAACCCGCACCTAGAACACACACCTAGAACCCGCACCTAGAACCCACACCTAGAACCCGCACCTAGAACCCACACCTAGAACCCACACCTAGAACCCACACCTAGAACACCTGTAACACCTGTAACACCTGTGTATTTCATGCATACTAGCTTGCTTTTGCAGATAGTCACTATCAGCGGCAATCCAAAAGAACCTGATTATCTGTTGCTGTAATAAACCATACTTGATTGCATTGTGATAGCTCTCATTAATGCAACTAGGGTGAGGGTGGTTATCCGTGATAGTTCAGTGTTCTGAATCTAACCAGACCCCCAGACGGTTAATGCATTGTTGGTGAATGTCTGAACGGACCCCCAGGTGGTTAATACGTTTTTGGTGAATGTCCGAACGGACCCCCAGTTTTGGTGAATGTCCGACTGGTTCAGTACTCTGAATCCAACCGGGCCCGTAACGGTTAATCAGCTACACCCCTTTAACGCGACACAAGGTCAGCCCACAACAACGTGAAGCCTCCCAGGGCACCACAGGCAGGGTCCTGGGTACGTCATACCTGAGGACCTGCTCAGTAAAGCTGTCTAGTAGTGTCCAGTTTCTGTGAACCTGGGCAACACTTTTTTAATGCACTGTTCATTGTTATATTGATTTTTAAGTGGTTTCCTCTCCCAAGGTACAACAGGTAAACTATAAATTAGAATGCTTTAGTTGGTAACAGATCTAACCTTATGGTATCGTGTCAGTTCCTAGTGCATATTAAAAATCAAAAGAGTGTGGAATAACCCAGATATCATCTGATCATTGTTCCTTGTGAATTGCTTGTAAACAGTGCTACAGCTCTTAATTTCTGATTTCCATTTTGCAATTTTTAATCTCTCACATCATCGGAATCAATGCATTGGGACTGTGTCAGTCCAAATGGCACTGAAACATGTTGGAGCGCTATGCTGGGACACAGTCACTGTCCATGTAACAACATTACCATGGGTGTGTGTGGTCACACACTTGAGGAACAGGACAGCATGCTGTTGCTGAGACATGTTTGCTAGTGACACAATTCCCGATTTGTAGTGCACTGCTACTCTCTCTTTCTACCTTTGGATTTAACACACTTGGCACAGCTGGGCAAATGGCAGATCTGACAGCTAATTGCCTGACAAGAGGTCTACACAGTGCAATTTGCTGGCCCTGTGGCATGGAAATGGGAGATGACAGCCAAAAGATTAGTGTCATGTTAAAAATATTGTCATCAGCAATTAGAACTAATTTAATTTGCTTTTCTGCTTAGAAGTTTATTTGTTAATGAAGTTACTCCTAAAATCAGAAGTGCAGAGCTTGAGAACAGAAATCCATATATTTTTTTTTCCCTTTTTTTTACCCATGGATAAAGTAACACATCTGAGTGCTAGCGCGGTCTGACACCTGAAGGTGTGCCAATCACATAAAATGTGTTTGTACCTTCAAGAGTACAACATTTACCAAAGAGACCACTCTTTGGTAAATTCCTTGAATCTTGTGAGGGCTGAAAGAGCTGAAGGTATTCAGCTAAAAGGTCAAAGAGCTTTCATAGCTGCCTGAGAAAGGTTGGAGATTTCAATTATGTTTAGGCTTCTGACTTTTTGTTCCTATGCCCAGTAGTTCTGGATTATTATTTTTCCTCTCTCAACCTCAGAAACATTCCCAGGACAGGAAAAAAAAAAAAAAAAAAAAAAAAAAGAAAAAAGATTTCAGCTTTCCTAAAAATAAAGGCATTTGGTTTAAACTTAAGGAAAAAATGCTCAGCCTATTCACATGAACATCTTTATTTCTATCAAAAAAACATAGGAAATGCAATTTCATCCTCATTTAGAATATTTTAAGGTATCTGTATTTTATCAAAGCTTTCTCTCATCTCTCTTCCTCACTGTAACCATCCCCCTCAAAACATTAGGAATAGTGTAAAGAATTAAGATTGCTGATGAATGAATATTTTAAAAGACACTGCATAGCAGTAGAATTTGATAAAGCATAGGCAAACTGCTATTTTCATATAGAACTTCTGTATAAAATATGCCATATATCTTGCCTAAAGCCATAAGACAATCAAAAACGTTTATGTTAAAAATTTACTCTCATTAAGCTACACAACTAATAAAAACATCTGTCCAAACAAAGCAGCCCAAATCACATATGCTGGCATTTTAAAGGTCCTGCATTTCCAAAGTATTTACTTTCAAACTTGTGAAATCTCTGTCAAGAATTCTTAAGGTGTGCCTCCCTTTAGACAGAACAAATGTGTCTTTTCTGTGGAAACAGTAGCAGAATGGTGCATTGTTTTGTACTTGTTCAAAATAAAATAATTAGTTTTGTACTCAAATATATACTGTGAAAGATGTTTTAATTTATTATACAAAACACGTTAACAGCTCTAAGTTCTGCTGCCTTGAATAAAGAAAACACAATGTTTAATACCTACCTTTCATATTTTGCTGTTTACTTTTTTACTGTTTATATTAAGGAGCTCTAAAGAAGTATTAATACCCCTATTTTGCAGAATCTCAAGGTCACTCAACTACAGCAATTGGATCTGCATACAAAGTGTCTTGGATTTGTTCTGACCATTAGCTTGCATTGTTTCAAATAATGGCATAGAAATATCATCAAGTAATGGCATAGAAATATCAGAGTATGATAGACTGTTCCATCTAAATAGCTCTTTATCTATGACTGATGTCCATCAAGGCATATTAGAACTCATGTGAACTCTAAAAGCACATTACAGAAATTACTTCTTATCAAGAAAAAGTTTCTTGTTTTCAAAGTGTACAGCAAATGTATTAATTGTTCAACAGCTAAAATATAAAAATAATACATATGTACAGATATGATCAAGGTTTATGATATCTTTCTTGCATGATATCTTGCATGAAAGAGAGTAAGTGCCTCTCACTATCCTGCTATCCTACTATCCTACTAAACAATATGCAAGAGAAGGGAATAAACTGTAATAGCATATTACTATTCTCTGTAATACCAATTTCTTCACTCAGCTTCTCTCATGTAAACAATTTATAATAAAGAGAAATAGAATACAGAAAGTTTATGTGGTAATAAAGGTAAATTGAGGCCTATAATGAAGACTGTAGAGGTATAAACTTCACAGAACAACAGCATAGAAATTATATTTTTTCATTTGTGGAAAACTGCCCACAAAATTTCACCTTAATTCCTCATAATTTCTGAGTTTCCAAATCTGAATATATAGCAGTTTCTTTTTGTTGTTAAATTTTATTGCAAGCTTTGCAGTGTATTTCTATGAAGTAAAATATCATACTACACTCTTTATATTTAAATACCTGCTTGGTTTAATTGTTAATATCATTAATAGATGTTACTTAGGTGTAATAAAGTGTTTTTCTCATGTTTTAGCACATATGATTCATGAACAATATATTCTATATTAATATGTTAATATACAAGTGTGCTTTCAAAAAAGTCTAAGAAACTGGGCTTTATTCAGTAATGACGGACTTCATAAATGGTTCCCAAACATCAGGAGAGTAGAGGATTTAGGAATGAATTAAAAACTGCAATTATTCATGATTTTTTTGGATGACTCTTTTCAGTTACACTATTCATTAGAAACTGAAGCTGGATCTGTTTTTGTATTTGTTACAGTGTCCCAGGAAGATCTTGTGTCAAGAAAAGAACATGTAAAGTATGTTCCTCCTTCCCTTTGTACCCTGCAAGATGCTGGGTGAAGGGGTAAGCACAGATTTCCACTCTTTATCCTTGCTGCAGGCTATGTGCTTTTAGATGACATGTAGATGTTGGTAAGGAATGTATTCTGTCTCTGAACTGGAAGCTTTGTTATTAATTCAGAAATCTGATAAAATAGGAAATAAATTTGCAGAATTCAAGTATAAAAAATCATCTGCACAAGATAAACTTTAATTGAGAATTATTCCAAAATTTGAAATAGAAAAAATATGATATATCCTCGTTAGGTCTTCAGAGTTAACAATTTGGTTGCTTCCATGCATTCATATAATGAGAATTTAATATTAGATCTTGTGGCCTATTGAAAATGGTTTTGAGTGTAAGTAAATAACAATGGAAAGAGATTGTTTCACACCATTTGTGAATGATTTTCTCAGCAGGAGAAAAATAGTAGTTTTAAGCATTAAAAGTTTTATTTTTAGTGTTCACACTAAAAGCGAAATCTAGAATGTGAACTTTTTTATTAAAGAGCATGTAAGACTTTTTAGTTTGTGGAGAGAATTCAGAAGGAAATACTGAAGCCCAGTCTTCCAATTGCATTGCAAGACTTTTCACTGTTATCCAGACAGGAATTACTTTTTTTCCCAAGTTTCAGCTTTGAGACTTTAAGTCTAGTTTAAGCTATTCACATAACCTACTGCTTAAGTTAAGAAAAAAAAGACCACTCTGTCACAATTCCTCTGTCATTTTAAGGGGATGATTCTTGAAATGGTGTACCTTGTTTTCTTCATTGAAAGAAGCTGTTCGCTTCTTTCAATGAAGAAAACTGTAGCTTCGCTACAGTTTAGCGAAGTAAATTTTGCTGTAAGTAACAAGTTAAACTGAGAAAGCAGAGTTTGTATTACATAATTTTAATAACCTATAAGCAAGATGTCTAAGCCAACATGACCTTTTAGGTCCCCTTTTCAGTACATGGACAAAGACTGATATTTTCAGAGAGCTGACAGGTGATACTGACTCTAGCCTTCACAGTCTCTGGAGCAGAGACAACTACATTAAATTTGACATTAAACTTTAGGCAGGAAAATCAGAAGATGCAGTTAGAAGAGCATGTAACAAATTCTAATTTTTATTCCCATTCTTATGAGTTTGATATATTTCTTTTTAGAGGAAAAAAAAAAAAAAGAAAACTACAGGAGTCCAGAGAGAATAAACTACTTTTTTTTTTTTTTTTTTTTTCTTTCTTTCTTTCTTTCTTTTCAAAGGGGAGAGGGATCATTAGTTTACAATGATGGTTCTTGTGATTTCTAAAGGCAGGAATACGGACATTCTTGTTCAACAACAGTTAATGAATCCCTTACTGATTTTGGTGGTACTGAACATAATCCAAAGAATGAAAAAGTAATCTATGAGTTGTTGATTTACGTCATTCTTTTAAGAAGCATCTATTTAGAGTCTGGCTTAATGTAATTTTCAAAAATAAAATAAAATGCCCCAAACAATTGTGAAGTAACGGTACATACCAAAGTACCTAAATCTGAAATCCTGCAGTTTTTCATACTTGTGAGTTATTATCTTTCATTAAAAATGGTACTATTTGCAGACCAAAATGTCAAGATTGTCCTGCTGAAGTTAAAATCATGCTGAAAATCTGGAAGAGACTGGGGATTAATCATGTATTGTATATTGAGGGACTCTTTTCCTCTGCACATAAGCAAGCCTGAAATGAATCTAGCAGTACAAATCATAGTCAAGAAGTTACTGTATTGGTCTGTTCAAGGGATGTATCCAGAAATCCATAATGATTCAGGCAGTCAGATGCAATATTTTCTTATATTGTGACATAAAGAATTTCTCAATATTCCCTTAGGAGAATAACCTTTCCAGGAAAAAATAAAATATTTTGTTTGTTTGTGTTTATTTTACTTTTCCAGAAATAGTGTGGATGAACTAAGTTCTTAACTGTATAGTACTTGTACTTAGGTTATATCTTATATCTCAAAAAAACTTAAGGTGATGGAAATGTTTATCCAGATCTCCTTCTGACAGTTCCCCTATAAATAAGATATTTTTTAGCTTTAAAGTAAATTGCTAAACACATTATATGACAAAAAATTGTTTCTATATAATGAAGAGTCAAAATATTTTCTCAGCAGTGCATCCCAAATTCCCATTTATGTTACCCCATTAATGTATACAGCTCTATTTTGACTCAATGACTTTCCATTTTCAGAACAGATTTAGTAAAAGTGATACATTACTTATTATACTACAAGTGAATAAATTGCTTTTTCTGTTAGCAAAAATTGTTTTCTTATTCTGTTTTCATCAGCAGTAGTAACTCTTCCTTTCTTCTGTTTTAAATCATGGGATATATTTGTTTAAGCAAGAAAAACAAATTACCTTTCTTCCAAATTTAGTATTACACATCTTCATATTAAAATCCAATTTAGAATAAGGTTAAGTAGAATAAATATAGCTTCTCATTGCTTTCCTCATTTTGCCTACTGCTGTTCTACTCATTTCAACTGACAAGAGCATTGAGCTGGGAGAGAAGATAGGTAAATTCAGAAGGAACTGTGAATATATTATCATTGTATTTATTCAGTAGTGCCATCAACTCATATAGATAAATGACACAAATTCAGTATTTTTATAGGCTGAGACCTCACTTGTAGTACAATATTCAGTGACCCTGAAATATATATTATGAAGTAACCTCAAGATGCACAAGCTCCCGTGGGCAACAAAATATCAAATTCACATAAGGATGTTTTGCATTTAAATTAAACAAAAATCCAAGATATGTAAAACATACATTAGGGCAGGATATGGTCCTTTGAATGTTATTCTCAATGCTCGTACCAGCAGCAACCGTCATCTGAAAAAGGGATTCAAAGATTCTGCTGAATGGAACAGAATTTTGTAAAGTGCTACAGTATAATTAAATTACACCATGTTAATAAGATGAATGTTATTGATTATCATTCAAACAAGCTGATCTGAGAAAAAAAAACAGTTGCTCAACTGACATTCACAAAGAAAAAATTAAAAGTATCGTTACATCTTTTGGCTAATGTAGTGTTAACAACCAAATATTATATCATTTGTATGTTCTGTACAGTGCTATGCAGAAGTGAACTCTGACACATTGTCAAACAGTCAGATAACTGTGGAAAAATAATTGTACCTCGATGACTAACTTTAAACTGAGTTCTCTACCTAAAGCAAGGTTGACCACTTCACAAGAAAGAAGGAAAGTAGGATTTTCTCCACAAAATTACTCAAATTAAAACAGTTTATGGACAGACACATAAGAAACTATTAAATTGTAAGGAAGAATTTGCCTATTAAACAGATATTTTTTTTCAAGCTGCCTCATACTTCTCTATTGTACCAAACAATCATAATAATGGAAAATAGTATGTGAAAAGTTATATGTTGTTAAAAATCTGAAAGTCCCTTTTAAAGAATTCTTTTTAACATTAAATGTTATTTTCCTTCTTTTTCATTACCTTTTCGTGTGTTTTTGCAGAGCCCAACATAAAAAATGCTTCTGTGGGCAATCTAACCAGGTTACTAGACTAACTCTCTAAACAACTTATTTCCATTGTTGAAAGTAACAATAAACACAACATTCATCCTAATTATAGTTGAGCTTTGTCATCACTCAAAATAAATATTGACCAAAACTTTACTTCTGTGACTATTTACCACTTTAGTAAGTGAGGTGGTAAACCTGGTATTGATAGAGTATATACATATAACTGATAGAGTTCTGAATAGACAGAATTTTTAGAATTCTGAATAGGAAGCATTTTGATATTCAAGTATTTGTAATAGCACCATATAACATCTGAATATACAACATATTGCAATGTGGGTTTTATAATGACTTTGCTATAATTTAAGATGAATTTAAACTTGACTATGTTGTGACTTATTTGTGCAGGAAATTAAAATGTGCACTTTTTCAGTATTTTTAATATTAACCACAGGCATGTATGCATCTTTCTCTGTCTATGAAGAATATTGCCAATGCACTTAATGTTATGATTTGTGTCAAATTTTAAATATTTGAAAGCACTTTACACTTTCAATGCTTTAAAGTATACTTATGCTATTAGTGGGAAGAAAAAGACTAAATCTGGAATTTTAAGCAAAACTCTCCATTCTGCCATCACCAACAAATTCTTATATTGCTTGTCTCAACTTTCCCTTCTTCAAATTCACACCCTTAAATATTTGAAAGCATTTTCATAATACTGAAATTTTTTAAAGGAAATTTCACTTCATATAAAGTAACTACTTTTGAAAAGAACATTTCCATGCAAAGCAACTTTGTGATCAGCTGATGGATAATGTTTAGATGGATATTTAAAACACTGTTAATCCAGAATTTTGTAAGGAAGACACAGCCCACATTAAGTCAGGATGACACTGTTTTAAATGAACAATACCTCAGCACAACAAAACACACACATTATGAACTTTATGTATTCAGTATTTGTCTTATACATCTTTATTACTAGCCTAACACCCAATAAATTTAATTTCAATGTTTTTACATATGAAACTATTTAAAAAGTTAGAAACACATGCACCTAGATTAATGTGCAAATTATTTACATTTTATTGCACATTTTTTGATTAATATACATACAATATGTACACTATATATGATGATTTCTGACAATTTTGTCCTTTCATGTGAAAAGGAGGACTACTGTATACTTTTGACTGCTGCATCTGAGCTGTTATCACGCGCTGTATATTCATCTTTTCTGTACCTAATTGTTCTGTACCTAATAGCACTAATCTCTTAGCAATTTATTTCAAATTATGTTTTAAACATTTTCCTGTTGGAAAACTATGATGAAAAGTTTATTAATGAAAGGTATAAAACTAACAGTGCTTAATTCTAGTAACTAATATGTTTAAGGTCCAATATTTTGACTGTTCAGGCCAGAAAACTTTACATAACTAGAAATGAGTGATTTTTGATCTTTCATTGATGTAAGCCTGTTTTCTTACAGCTGTGGTAATTTCCTATGCAATCATATTCATAGTATAGGTATTATGTCAAGTTCAAGAGAAGAGAACTGAAACAAAAACATTCAATAAAAAGTATGAAATCTGTGCATTATTTCTAAAATTGTTTGTCTTCAAACTATGTATATTAAGGAAAGTATATTTTATTGTCATATGTAAATTTTGAGATACAAAATTCAGGACTGAATTATGCAGTATAAGTAATGCAGCAATTCTCATCTCATGCATGTTGATAAAATATTTAATCTATTAAAGAAGGCATTTAATATTATAACACCTACTTAGTACTTTGTAGTCTAGTAACTGTAACCTATTAAAAGTAATATTCATGAAACTTTCTATTACAGTTTGTTTTTCCTCTTGGAGAAAAATAATAAGCATCAAAATTTATCAGGGGAGATAGCTGGGTCTACAGGGAGAGAAAATACCAAAACCAAAGCTCTAGAACATGTATATGTTCTGGCTTGGGATGAGTGCTTCAACTACTGTTTGCTGTGAACCGCATACACAGGGACAGATTTTCAAGCTTTATCTTAAGTGGTGGACCCTTTCCTCTCTCTATTTGGTTTCCATATAAAAGAGCCCTTTGTGAGGTTGTGGCACATCTGAAAAAAAAAAAATATGGAATGCAAAGGAAAAAAGCATCACCTGTGAAAAACCCTCTAGGTACACACACAATCAACCTACACCTCCTGGAGTTTCCTTGACTGCATCAGATGATAATCATAAATAATGACCCGCATATGCACCAAACTGGCCTATATTTCACAGATAGATGTGAACAGTGAGAAGGATATCTGAGACTACAATTTCATTCTCCTGTGGAAGCACTAAAATAAAATGCACTTTCAGCTAATTCTGTAAACTTACCTGCTAGAAATAGCTGAAAGTTCATGAGGTCTAAAATAGTCAGAGTATCTAATACTATTATTCCTGAGCTTACCCCTTGTAGCAACTTTATTTTTTTCTCTGGTTAGTTACATTGGGCTTTCAGGTGATCTTCCTGTTCAGATCACATGAAGCAAGACATTTTCCTAAATACCCACATCATTAGAATCCAAACCTTCTTAATGAGTCTCCAGTCAAAGCTTTAGGAAATTCTGCATTCAGTTCTGATGTGACCAGTACAACATTTAATTTCAATGTGAATTCCAAAATAAGAACATGTATTCAGATTTGCTAGCATAAAAAAAGAAAGTCATATTTCATAATCAGTAGTATCCAAAACTGTTGCCAAATTCAGAGATGCTCACTGAATAAATCTAAATTGTTAGGAGACTGAAGAAATCAATGCATAACTGGGGAAGCCCTATTCTTTAACCTTTGTAGCAGGTATCTGACCATTCAGATCTGCTTACTGGAAAAGTAATGATAATTATTCTCTCAGAGACAAAAATTCTCCTTTAGAACAGTATTTGGTGCTTCTTCACAAGAACTTTTATGTGACCTTTCTTACATCATTCAACAAAGCCTAAAATGCTATTTAAGTATTTCAGTCTATTGAAAATTTCATTCACTCATATTAATGAGTGAAAATAGGCAAAATCAGAAAAGAACTGGTTCTTTCTTCATGTTTATGTCATCTCTTTGTGGGGGAGCTAACTGAGGTAATGTGTTAGAAAGCCATCTGAACGGTCTTCAAGGTAAAAAGCCCCAAAGACACAAACCAGTTACCTACTTTCTAGAGCCATTCCCGTGAATAATCCCCACTTTCACAGTACATAAGATATGACATTTCAATAAGTTTATACTTCATAGTGAAATTCGCTACCTATTCTCTACAACAACCACCCCAGGACACCCAGACTATAAAATTAACCTCAGCTAAGCCTGCCCTGAAGAAACGAAGCCTATTACACATACTACTCCATTCAGCTAACAAAATCAATTCAATGAGCTGTATCTTCAGCTCACGCTGAAATCAGTTTAATCTAGATTCAAATGATAGACCCATTTGGACAAATGCATACTAATGCAGAATCTGTAGTTTTTCTTTTGTTTATTTGCTTTTTGAGCATAACATGAACTATAGGTCATACTAAAAATAGACAGCTCTCATTGCAATTGAAGGCCATAAGGCCTCACTGAACATCATGGTGCATTATATCATAGATACATCAGACTTCTCTGGTATCTGTGACGGTACAAGCTTATTCTAACAACTTTAAAAAGTTATGTTGCCATGTGAATTCACAGTAACTACGTAGATGTCATTCATATTGCCTGATCTAAAGAGAAAGATAAGTGTCATATCCATGTAGTGGCAAAGTGTAATTTAATAATCACAAAGGTATATTTTAAAATGCACAGGCTGAATACTGGATAATTTTCTGTGACAGTTATCCCACAGATGTGTTCTCTTTTACTGAAAACTGTTTCAGACCTTGACTGGACAGAACCCTGGGACACCTCATCTAGTTAGTCACACATGAACTGATAATCTTCAGAGATCACTTCCAAGCTAAGTTGTGCTATGATTCTATTACTTTTCAATATTAAACTGTTATTTTTAATATTTATTTTTATAGAACACATAGTTCTCATGATGCTAGATTTGGTACCTATAAACTGAGAAAGATAGAGAGAACTCCTTTGGATAGAAGGGAAACAAGTCAGTCTATGTATCTAGACAACCTGGACATGATTTTAATCCTGAGAACAGTTCTGCTGATACCTCTGCACTTGCCTGTGCAAGAGATCTCTTCCATCACTTTCCCAGATCTTTTCCATCAGTTTTAAGTGGTGGTTTGAAGCCCTTGGGGCTTGCTTAGGAAAAATTAAAGAAGTCTGTGACAACTAACAAGTGATTTCAGATCTTCATTGCTGACCTCATTATGAAAAAAAATGACATGTCCTTCCTCTTCTGCAGCCACCTCTGAGACTTACCAGCTGGCTATAAGTCTTAAAACTGCCTGTAAAGGGTGGCTTAGAAAGCAGTGAAGCAATGAAGACAACTCTTTCAGGCTCACTGAAGACCAAACTTGCCTGTCACAATTTGCTCTTGGGTAAGGGTTGACTGCACCCTCTGGGACACATTAGACCCCATGCAGAATTCCAGCAAGTGGCTCAGACACACAGCCCACTTGCAAGGTAGACTTTTAGGTGGAAAAGATGAAAGACAGACTGTGCCACACTTAGATCTATTAAGGAGACCACTCCTTCAGTGTAACGGAAGCATAACTAGGGAGGTCAAAAAAATGTAACGGATACATTTAAATCTCTCCTGGCTAGTCAAGTAGGGGACTTAACTAAATAAAGAAGTTGGCATTTATTCTGGAAAATGAACCCAGCAGGTTGATGAATTGACCTGTAAGATCATCAAGTCCAGCCATCAGCCTGACCTAGTAAATTCCATCACTAAACCATGTCTCTTAGTGCCACATCCACAAGTCTCTTAAATACCTCTGTGGATAGGGACTGCACTACTTCCCTAAGCAGCCTACCTCTTCATAAAGCCACCATCTTCATAAAGCAGTTCTTTCTTACATCCAATCTAAACTTCCTCTGGTGCAACTTGAGGCCATTTCCTCAAATCCTATCATTTGTCACCTGAAAAAAGGAGACTGACACCCACCTCACTGCAACCTTCTTTCAGGCAGTTCTAGGAAGTGCTGAGGTCTTTCCTCAGACTCCTCCAGACTAAATGACCCCACTTCCCTCAGCTGCTCCTCATAAGTCTTGTTTTCTAGTCCCTTCACCAACTTCGTTGCTATTCTCTATACATGCTCAAGCACCTCAGTGTCCTTCTTGTAGTGAGAGGCCCAAAACTGAACAAAGTACTTGAGGTGTAGTGTCACCAGTGCCAAGCGCAAATGAACAATCACTGTTCCAGTCCTTCTGACTACACTATTTCTGATGCAGGCCAAGATGCCATTGGCACTTGTAGACATATTATAAGAACATTTGATGTTTATTGTGCGTATACACACATGCAGACCTATATCTATTCACATATATTTGTACATACACTATGCATAAATTAATAATTACTATATGCTTGATGATGATGACATGCAGGAAAAAAAAGAAATTAAAAAGAATAACAAAAGCCACACTCTGCCACCATCTACATCTATATTAGCTCTCTGGTATGTGCAATGACCTGTACATACTTGACTTTGTACATGGGAACACTCCCACTGAGCCACAGGAAACTTGCTCTCTCTGTAGAGTTAAATCTACATGTTAAAAAAATGTCAAGATCTGGTCCTTAAAATCTAATATGTAGAAAGACAAACCTTGCAGTGTAGAAATCTTCCCACAGGACTGTTACATGATGATACAAGATGACATAAGTAAGTAAGCATTTTAAAGAGATAAGATTCATATTTATTTCTTACCAGTATCAGAGTGAAATAACTAATTATTCCTTGATTAATCATTTTGAAAATCTTTTGGGATGTGAATGCTGAAAAATACTGTAGTTAAAACACCGTCTTATATTTAAACTATAAAGTGTTGATTTAAATGTATTGAATTTAGGACTTTTTTTTTTTTTTTTAATAGCAAGGTTTGGAACAGTGATCACAGGAGCAGTGTTTGAATTTGTGTAGCCATTAAGATTTTTTGAGATCATGTGTCTGTGTTGTACCAAGGCACAGAACTAATTCAGCCATATCCTCTATTGTTAAAAAATTATTGTTAAAATTTATTGTTCAAAATTTACATCCAGGTTAGATAAAGCTCAAGTGTACCTGAGAAACCTATACAGGTTTCAAAAACCTCATCTTATGAGAGAGAGAAATCTTAAGAATGAGGCATGGTTCACAGTGACATTGAAAGCTCTCTCAAAGGCAAAATGAAGCCAAATTTTTGAAAATGTGTTTAAAATATAGTGAATCATACTTGCTTTAATTTGAAGATTTTGCTTACTGTTGTCCTATTCTAACTATATGACTATGGCAGACAGCAAAGCTGAAAGCATGCCTAAGTCTATTTCACAATTTTGCTTGCCCAAAAAAGTAAGGTGAAGCCTATTTCAAACTATTCCTATTCTAATCCTCAGCTTTCTATATAGGGAAAAAATAGTAGGACTGTAAATGCCAGTTTGGTAGAGCAAAATGTTTTGTTTTGTTTTGTTTTATTTTATAGTAAATATTTCCCTGATTTTCCTGAATGCATATGTACATGAAGTTTCTTGGAAACCAAGGGACAATTTGCTCCCTGATATCTTGGAAGCAGGACAAAGATGAAGAAAAGGTACCCATGGTGAGTGCAGAATGTGGTGCTTTTTCGCAGTCCTGAGAAAGATTCTGCTCTCCTGGGGCTGTGGAGGACCCCTCAGACACATGTGTTCTACATGAGTGTGGCCACACAAAAAACAGCAACCATTACAACCCCCATGTGCACTAGGGAGGACCAGAATGGATTTCCTGAGTACAATTAACATGTAAGAAGAAGTAAAGATGGTAAGTAATAAAGGAGACTTTACTGCGTGCTGTGATCATGTTGATCTTTGATTTTTTCATATCCTTTTCAGAAGTTCTTTAGAGTGCAGACAGGTAGAGTTCAGGTTCACAACAATGTTTTTACAGAATTTATTATGTATATATTTTCAGGGAAAATGCTTTACAAAGTCCAAAGTCTAAAGCTTCTTCTTTCTTTCTTTCCTTTTTTTTTTTTTTTTTTTTGTATTTAATTCCAGTAATGATATCTTGAATGTGTGTGATAATGACAAAAATGTTGAAAAATAGTTGTGAGGAATTTTGTGACTAAGCATTATCACTACACAAGAGGCAAATGTCATTTTGCCTAGAGAAGCCCATTGGAGATTTTACTTCTGACTTAGGTATCCTGCTATCTGGTTTAATGATTACGTAAGTGTTGTTATGATGGAAAAAAAAATAATAAAAAAATCCACCCTTATGAATTCTCAAAAGTCAAGATTCAGAGCAAGTTAATTGCATCATTAAAAAAATATATTTGTGTTCTACTGTTTATGACATGTATTTACTTAGTGAGGCTACTCTTTAAAGGCACTTAGTACACCTTTATCATTTAATCGTACATGTACACCTTTATCATTTAGCTGTACATACATATACATAAAAGAATTTAAACTTTGACTCAAGGCAACTGATCAAAATTTAAACTGAACTTAAGTGCTCTGAGCAACAACAAACTGGTCTTTTAAGGAAAGTCTTCAGAATAGTCTATATGGAAATTGTAGTCATAGATAGATGAGCTTCAGTAATGGTTTATCCTTCATATCCAGAGAAGTATTAAGTATAACAAAACAACTTGTATTAATTTAAAGTTTCCTACATCAGTCTGGGAACATCCTCTTGTACCCCCTGTACAAATCATTGCAAGTTATTTGTTATGTGTGAGCTTTATACCATTTATGCTATGATGGTACATGAATCCCTAATATTCCAAACTTTAAATGTAAACTAATGACAACTCCTAAGAAAAGTAACAGAAAACATCTAAGGTAATGAGGAGTTCTCTCTTCAGACGGTAATGTGGAAAACTCCAGTTTAATTTATCTTACAAAGAAAAAAGGACATAATATCTTGCCTGAAGTCAGTCCCCTGGTGCAGGGTGAAAAAGAAATGACCTGACACAGTCCATCCCCTGTGGTCAGAGAAGCCAGTTGTGAAGAATTGACCATACCCTGCCACACTGCTGTGTTCAGCACAGCTGTGTCAAGAGACCAAGGGAGAGTGAAGAAAACTGCTTCAGTGCCCTACAGGGACAAACTGAGAGAGGCTGCCTGTGACTCTGATTCCCCTACCCTAGACTCAACACAGAGGAGGGCTGGGGAATATTGGATAGACCACATTTAATAATTTCTGAGTGGTTCATTAAATTGTAAATCTGAAGGATGTGAATGCAGAGCAAAAAATAATTATCTTGCATAAACTGAGTGTAAAACGGAAGGTTGCTGTGGTATAACTTTCATATACACAGTTACCAGCATCTCAAGGCACAAGCTTCAATCTTCAATATCTATCATCATGTCAAGGGCTATGAAGATGGTGAAAGGCCTGGAGGGGAAGACGTATGAGGAACTGCTGAGGGCACTGGGCCTGTTCAGCCTGGAGAAGAGGAGGCTGAGGGGAGACCTCATCGCAGTCTACAACTTCCTCGTAAGGGGGTGTCGAGAGGCAGGAGACCTTTTCTCCATTAACACCAGCGACAGGACCCACGGGAACGGGGTTAAGCTGAGGCAGGGGAAGTTTAGGCTTGACATCAGGAGGGGGTTCTTCACAGAGAGAGTGGTTGCACACTGGAACAGGCTCCCCAGGGAAGTGGTCACTGCACCGAGCCTGACTGAATTTAAGAAGAGATTGGACTGTGCACTTAGTCACATGGTCTGAACTTTTGGGTAGACCTGTGCGGTGTCAAGAGTTGGACTTGATGATCCTTAAGGGTCCCTTCCAACTCAGGATATTCTATGATTCTATGATAAATAAAAACACATAGACTTGTTAATTTGCCTTTGCTGCTACTTTACAGCATCCTAAGCAGCTTCAGTTCCTGAAACTGTGGGTAAATCATGAAAGTAGCACTGCGTTGGTATATATTTGTTTGGCATTTCAATGTCTTTTGAGAACTCAATGGATTTGGAGGTCTTTAAGGGAAAATAAAACTACTGCTGCTGAAATCTGTGGCTTGGGCTTCAGTACTTCCTAGGAAAAGTAAATAAAACAAGTACTGTGAATTATTTATAAACACATGAAATGTTCTCTTCTGCCATTTTTCAGAAAATAAAAATTCTCAGACCTGTACCTGCACAGTGCCTAGCAAATCTTGTGGCCAGTTTTAATAAAATTTATTTTAAATAAATAATAATTGTTGTAAGACGGCAAGAATGCATGTGATGACCCTGATCTATTCAGGACCAGCAAAATGTTGTACAGTCAGGGAGGGAGAGAGACAAATCTCTTGGAAGCTAGCTGAACAGAGTAGCATTAAATCCCCCAGGAATTAGCAGTATCATATGCCTATCCCACACATATCTTCAAGAGAAAGCTGTATTTTTCTCTGGAAGGATAAACATTTAAAACAAAGCATCAAATTAATAACTGTTATAGTAAAACACTCTATAGGCCACCAGATATCTACATTTCTGGGAACATCTTTCTCTTAGCGGACAGACTATAAGAAAAAAAAAAAAAAACAGGGTGTAACAACGTTACCTGTATTTATTGAGCTTATAGAATGAGGTTTTAGTTTTAAAAGTGATACTTAACCCGTACAAATTAGAATATGAAACTCCTTTCATGCGGTCTAGGATTTAGACTAATAATCTCAGCTGACCTATTGTTGTTGGAATTAGAATGGGCAGAGCTTTAATGAAAAAAAATCATTCCTCTTGCGTCATCAGGCAACAGAGTGCTCTTACATAGTTTTTATTTTCCTCTTTAACTTCACCCAGCTCTACAACTTTTAAAATAGTGTTCCCTCTTTCTCCTATAGCCAAAGAAAGATAGATCAGGAGTAGATTCACTTAATCACTATATAGTATTAAAAAAAAACAACAACAAATGAGAAATCATTATAAATGAAGAGAAGCACTGTGTGGTGGATACCTTTCCAAAATGCATATAAAAGAAAGATGGGGGGAGGGGGTAGGTGGAAGAGGGAAGGCAGTGTATATTCTTTAAAATCCTTTTCATATGTATTTTCCCAGATAATATTCAAAACTATCACGTTCAATAATGTTTATCAATGACATAGAATCATAGAATCACATTTATTATAGAATCACATTTATTTATTTATTTTTTCCTCAGCTGTTCATAACCCTTTGGGCATCAGCCAGATGTCAGAAATCAGTTCAGCTTCACATTAATGTCATTTGAGAAAGTCATAAGGAGAGGCAGATGCAAGCAGAAAAACTACACCTTGGAAAGACAGCTCAAAGATGGAGGATACAGGTGGAGAGGAGTTGGAGGCACTTTCACGGAAAACAACTAAGAAGCTATGAGAGACAAAGAGACAACACAGAACACTGTTTTTAAGTATCCTCTTGAAAATAAATCTGAAAAGTGTATCTCTGATAGAAAATAAGTGATTATTTGCATTAACCCTCAAATGTAGTGTTTCTTCTCTTGTATCGCACTAGGGAGTGGAAATAATGTGATCATCCATGGAGTCTGACTCAGAAGTTGTTACTGTGGAAACAATAAACTCCCAGTTATCCCTGAATTTGTGCAGGATTTGCTGCTCCACCTGGATAAACAAGTCCATGATCTGACGGGATTCATCTCAGAGTACTCAGAGAGCTGGTTGAAGTCATCATAGGACCTCTCTCAAATATCTTTCAATGGTCTTGAGAATTGGAAAAGGTCCCAGTTGACTGGAAGCTGGCAAATGTAGTCCCAATTTTCAAGAAGGGCAAGAAAGAAGATCCTGGCTATTACAGGCCTGTCAGTCTCACTGAAGTGCCTGGCAAAATTATGGAGAAGATTATTCCGGGAGTTATTGAAAAACACCTACATGACAGCACAGTCTTTGGTCAGAGCCAACATGGGTTCCCTAGGGGAGGGTCATGTCTAGCTAACTTAATTTCCTTCTACAACAAGATCACCCAGCTAGTTGACCAAAGGAAGCCAGTCAATGTAATCTTTCTGGCCTTCAGTAAAGCTTTCAATACTATCTCTCACAGTATCCTTCTGGACAAAATGCCGATAATACAGCTAGATAAAAGCATAATAAATGGTGAACAATTGGTGACGTGTCAGGCCCAGAGGGTTCTTGTAAATGGGGTTACATCACGCTGGTGACCTATCACTAGTGGGGTTCCCAAGGACTCCATTTTAGGACCAGTCCTCTTCAATGCTTTCATAAAGGATTTGGATGAAGGACTTGAAGGTTTTTTGAGCAAATTCATGGACAATACCAAATTGGGTGGAGCTGTTGATTCCGTTGAGGGTGGTGAGGCCTTGCAGAGAGGTCTGGACAAATTAGAGAACTGAGCAATTACAAACAATATGAAGCTTAACCAGAGCAAGTGCCGGATTCTGCACCTGGGAAGGGGCCAACCCTGCTTATATGTACAGACTGAAGGACTAGATACTGAAGAAAGGGATCTGATCACTTGTGTTTTTCAGCCTGGAGATGAGAAGACTGAAGGGACACCTTCTCACAGTCTACAGCTTCCTCAGAAGGGGGAATGGAAGGGCAGGTGCTGATTTCTTCTTTCTGGTGACCCGTGATAGGACCCAAGGGAACAGCTTGAAGGTGCCACAGGGGAGATTCAGGTTAGACATCAGGAAAAGGTTTTTCTCCAAGAGTATGATCAGGCACTGAAAGAGGCTCCGCAGGGACCTGATCACAGTACCAAGCCTGTCAGAGTTCAAGTTTTGGACAATGCTCACAGACACATGGTCTGATTTGATTTGATTTGATTTATTTTATTTTTTATATATTTTTTAATTTTATTATTTTATTATCTTTGGATGGTCCTTTGGGGACCCAGGATTTGGACTCGATGATCCTTTTAGGTACCTTCCTACTCAGATATTCTAGGGAGTCCCAAGAGATAAAAAAACCCCAACCCCCCAAATCCAATACCATCAAAATAAAAAACAATCCTTTTTTTTTTTTTTTTAAAACGAAATGTTTAAAATTCCATTCACATTAATGTATGCACTTAACCTGTTTAAAAATAACACTGAGTTTCTCTTTTGTAAGCAAATCTCTCCACTTGCAATGAACTAAAGAAATAAATCTAGTAGGTGACAAAACAAAATGCAAACTGGATTCCTTCAAAACATGCTAGATCTCATGAACCAAGATTTAGAGGATTTAGAGCCTTACTATCTTACAGTAATTACCCATAAAATATTTTGATGCACTTGTCTGGCAAGTCAATTTTATTCACACAGAAAGATATTTAGAAAAATGCTACTGCAGAATTTTTTTTATTGTATAAATTAAAGTCTTCCAAATGAATAATATGAATTTTTGTAACTTATGAGAAGATTCTGCACATTTTCACTTAAACATATAGAGAGATTGAATTCATAAACATCATATAGGTTTGAGCAGCCAATTTGTTTAGAATGGTTTCCAAGTTATCCTTAACCTAAAACAGATTTTCTTATTTCTAGATGTTTTATTTGATTTATTTTTACAAAGATACATTTGAATTGGTTTATGTATGACTGAATACCACTTGTTCCACTTGGCAAACAGTCCTTTTTTTTAAAAAAAAAAAAAACAACAAACAAAAACAAACAAACAAATCAAAGACCTAACACAAACAAAATGGCAGCTAGAAGATTCAGATCAGGAGCATACATCAAAATTCCATTTTTAAGTTCATTCTTTCATTTTTACCTATGCAGATTTTCATGACCAGGATTACTCAGAGCATGGGAAGGCCTCCAACTCTGTGAAAATCTGTCTTTCTCACCAAACACAAGAAGAAAGTATATAGAATATATAACATAGTATCGTCAGCACAAAATGAAAAGAAAAATAGGGAAAATACAGTTGTAGATGTTCACAGAGAGGAAAAGTTATTTTGCAGAAAGTGATAGCAGACTTCCATCATCCGTCAGATCTACCTTAGTCAAGCCTTCTTGGACTTTTGCTAAAGTGCAGGATTTATCTAATCTTAGTTATTCACCATCTGTAGTTAGTGTAAACATATTTAGAATGTAACTCATCTGGCCTATGTCATGATCTGTTTTAGGATGAATATCACGTAGAACTGGTTATTTTTCTTTACTAACTATAACTCAAATATAGATTTCTACATTTGATAACTAGTAGGTAGGAGAGGGACTTTATCTAGTCTTTGCACAGGAGCTTTTATAAAAAGAATTATTAAAAAGCACATGTTCAAAAATTAAATGAAATTCTAATTGCAAAGGAAAGAACTGAAACAACTTTGATTTAAAATAAATATGAAACTTTTCAGGATGAACAGATTGAGAATTTTGTATCCTTATGTAATAAACAACATGTTTATTAGCAAAAGCTTTTTAAAGCTCTTTCTCAGCCATCATTTTTGACACAGGCTTACAACTCAAGCATGTCTCCATGTGTAATATTCCTTTCTGTCTCTTGGAGCTTTATCATTTTCAAATCAGATGGATTTTCCTAACACAATATTGAAAGAACTATATCTTTTTTAATGAAAATGAACAGAAATGGGTGTTGAAATTCTTTGTATTTCTCTAAGGGCAAGGGTGGTTAAAGTGTGTGTGCATCAGATGAAAATTACCAAGACAGCAGTAACTAAGGAAAGAAAGGTGCCTGGAAAGAAAGGATATCCTGATACCTCAAATCTTGCAGCACTTCTCTGCATACAGGTATTCTACCTAAATAAGCATCTAGATTTTAGACTATAACAACCATTATCATGCACATATAAAACTGGGACTATAGCACACCTTAAAATGTTGATTTTAAGAGCACATGCTTCACTGACAGTCATGAAAAGAATATAACAAAACAGTAAAACATTACCCTGGCAACACTTGCTCAAACAACCAAAGAATTAGCATCAAAGCATCACTGGATAAATACTGGCTATATTTTTTTTTTTCTCAGATTCACTAACACAGCAACGTAAAAGACTGCAGATCCAGACAAAACAATCTTTTGAGTACATGACAACTGCAGATTTAGAGAAATGTATATCACTAAAGAAAGAATCTAGTTTGCAGAACAGGTATTCTGGTGTAAAAAATCCAAATTTGAACCCTGACTGACTGACAACAACACTAATATTTTCTAGTGAGAAAAGTGAGGGAAAACAAATGTAGCTTTCTGACATTAAAAAAAACAAAAAAAAAAAACATTGAAATTTTGTCCTATTATCACTGAAAAGTTGTCAATTTTAACAAAACTATAGTATGATTATATCTGCATATTATACATGCTTTGAGAATTAGTTTTTTAAGCTATAAGGTGCTCATAAAACATAGAAGATGAAAGGAAAGATGTGGACTAATAGCCCCCAGACAAAGCATCTCCTTAGGAGAAACAGCAAGCTGTCAAGATTTTATAAATATCTGAGCATTGTGAATTGTGCAAGTCCTCTAACAGTTGGAAAAGGAGAGATCAGAATACTCTGATCAACTGAAAGAAAATTCCTACAGAGAAGAAATCGAGACAGCAAAGATCAAAGGGATGAAAGGGTTGTTAGACACTGAAACAGGCTGCCCAGGGAAGTGGTGGAGTCACCATCCCTGGAGGTCTTTAAAAGACGTTTAGATGTAGAGCTTAGGGATATGGTTTAGTGGGGACTGTTAGTGTTAGGTCAGAGGTTGGACTCGATGATCTTGAGGACTTTTCCAACCTAGAAATTCTGTGATTCTGTGATTCTGTGATCAATAAAGGGCAGCTGTGATCCAGAGTCTGTACCAAGGAAGCTGAAATTAAATTTTTCACACAGCTCATCCAAATTAAATGTAATTCAGAGTACTTGAAGTTAAAAGATTCCTGACGTATTGATGAATAAGGAAGTACTTTTTGAAGGGTGATTATTAATATGAGTGTGAATTTCCTTAAAGTTAGATGGTTTGAATATAGCACAATCCTGTCTCCAGAAAGACTTCAGTTAATACTCCCTAAGGAATGCCAAGCATAGACGAGGAGTTTTGTTATTTAATTCAAATTTTCTTGGAAAAATACAATACTTTGCTTTGAAAGTATTGAAGTGATTCAAACTAGTAGGACTTGAAATGATTTAAGGAACATTTTTTTTTTCCATTGGAGTCTAAAATAAATTGCATTAGCTTCGATAAGCCACAGGAAGTACCCTGCAGCATAATCCTAGCTAGACAAACTCACATGAAAGTCTTAAAAGGAATATCTTTGAAAGCATTGAAAACATCTCATGCTTGGTAGGGAGAAGGAGGAAGGGAGATAGATTCTTAGTCAGTAACAGCAGCACAGCTGCCAAGTCTGGGGAGACTCACAGCACTGTGTTCTGAAAGGTGGAAAGCCAGAAGCACTGAATAGGCATGGTATAGACACACTCCTAAACTTGACTATGCAGTTGTTTGCCAAGCAACTTGCTACCAACTACTGGAAAATATCTCAAAGGCTGACATTTCTGTAAAGGCCTGAATTCTACAAAGAGCTCACTCCTGATGTTAGTCTTATTGATATCAACATGAAGGGCTCAATGCAATGAAGTATCTTATGTAACTAAGAAATATTTTTGGTTATTAGTATGGTAACTGATTATGAGGTGTATTACTCTAATCATTATAATTTTGGTGTATATGGAAAAGACGTCTTATTGCGATGTCCTTGTGAGTTTTTCCTTCCTTCCTTCCTTCCTTCCTTCCTTCCTTCCTTCCTTCCTTCCTTCCTTCCTTCCTTCCTTCCTTCCTTCCTTCCTCCCTCCCTCCCTCCCTCCCTCCCTCCCTCCCTCCCTCCAATTCATCTATTTTCAAAGTATGATAAGTCACAAACATTTTCCTTTTTTTTTTTTTTTTTTTTGTTGCACTTTTGTGCATGATATTAATTAAAAAAAAAAAACAACAAAATGTTACTTAAAATTGTAGCAGTAGTCACAGGAAATAAGCTCAGAAAAAAAAGTTTTTAAAAAAATATGACAGTCAATATTTTATATTGCAATTTAAAATTATAACTGATTAAATCATGTTTTAAATACAGATATTATCATTCAAAAATGTCAAAAAGAAAACCCATGAAAAATTCTACTATGTGTATTATTATCTAACATTGTCTCCAGACATTGGCTGTGATATGTACTTTTGTGTACCCAAGGAACACATGATTAACACTGACAGAAAACATAATTAAAAATATATGAGTTGGGAGTGTGGCTGTTACTTTCACATTTGTTGTGGAACAGAGACACATACATTAGATCAATAAATGGATTGATTTGGTAGCCTTAGCTATGAGTGTCACACAAACTTACAAGTACCACCTTTTCCATCTGAAAATCTAGCTGAGAACAGCCCTGCTCCTTTTGATGCAATTTTAACAGCTTTATGGTTTTACACATCCAGATGTCTCAAATAAAATGATGGGACTAGTGATAAACGTCTATACAAAAAAAAAATATTTTCTAGATATTTTGCATCCCCGTGTGATACTGAATAACTAAATACTGTATGGTGAGATAAGTACCCAAATGTTCCTGCAAAAAAGACAGCAATGTTAAAGAAATCACACCTACAATTTCAGGTCAATGTGTTTTGAAAATATTCTCTGTTTCATTCATCTTTTAAATGTCTTTGAAGCTATTGCCTTTGCAGACCCTGTCCTTCTAGCAGCACAGGGTCTGAAACAACTCCACATGTACAGTGAAACAAAGACATTTTTCATGAGTGCTTGTTTAAGAACGTTTATTTGGTTATGCATCTTCAATTCCCTACATCTGTGGATGTGTTTTCAGTTTGCTGTTATTATTTAAAAGCTTTAGTACACTTGAAACCCTTCGCTAGGCAGTACAATATTGTTATTTATTAAAAAAAAAAAAAAGAAAAAAAAAGAAAAAAAAAAGATGACAGGTTTATATTCTTCCATTTTTCTGCTGTGCAGCCAAACAAAAAGATCAATTATTCACTGTCACTGTCATTGATTCTGAGGTGATCAGATATTGTGTTGATGTTTTGGTACAAGAGCCAGAATAAATTAAACCTTCTGCTTCTCACCATCTTGTTGAGCTTAAATAAACCCTTTTAACTTTTTCCACTTTGTGCATTTTATCTTCAAATTTGAACTTTACAACAGTATTTTCCTAGCAGGATTAGATACACAAACAGTGCAAATGGAGCTTCTACAGAAGATGTGGCTTTTATATATATGCCTGGTTGGGTCTGTTACTCCAGTGATTTTGTGGTTGTAAGTCTCAAAGACTGAGTGTCAATGAAGAGATGTGGGCTCTGTAGCTACCTATTTTTAATTCCATCAGAGAGGCTTAGTGTTAAACATGTGATGGAAGAAATGTTAGTCAGAGGATAGCAGATGGGATAGCTAATTTTTTCTTTCACAGTGTTTACACATTGCTGAAATTTTGTTAACTCTCACAGCAGAAAAACAAGAATACCCTGCTCACATATAACAGTATTCATCAGCAGCCTTTAAAGTTGAAATTGCTAAGTTTTGATCTTATTTATTTATTTGTTCATTTCTTATCAGTAGCTAGCCTGATAACAGTATGAACTGGTAAAGGCTTGTATCTGTATCCAGTGCCAGTAGTTTTTGCATTCAGCCCCCAAGCTTCAGATGCCACTCGGTTCTCCAGGATTTTTTCAGCATGGAAAAAAAAAAAAGGAGCTTATTTCTGATGAAGCCTTCTCTTCTCTGGGTGCATGAGCAAGTTTTACACAAAAATACAAAGTACATTTTATGTCTTAATTCTCCTAAGCACAGGCAAAGAGTAAGAGTCAAAGAGAAATCCAGCCCAAACTGTCCTAACCAGACATGGAACATAAATAAAATATGCCAAAAAGAGAACAAACAATCAAACAAAAACATAGAAGGATTTTCACAACTGGAATCATTTCAAAATCTACAGTGCAAAGAACACAGTCTGTGGGTGGGGTTACACTGTACAATGGCAACCCCCTGAATTAGTTCTGAACAACTTAACTCCAGAATGGGAAACAGCATAGCTGGACCAGTAAGGCATGATGTCTAGGGAGAAGATGTACTCGGTAACCCTGGGACAACAAAATGACACGTCCATGCTACTCTTTTATATGAGACAGGTGTTTCTATACTGCTCTGCACTGAGCTCTGCTGAACTGATAGCTCCCTAGGGACTGCAGTGAGCTGTATGAACTCGTGGGGCTCCGCAGGAGAAGATGGAAAGGTTCACACTTCATATTAGCTCTTTCTAAGATCCCTGATGACTTTAGTGCCTCTTCTATCCTTAAAAACTAAAAAGGCCAGCCACTTTCATTTGAAAAAAATGTCGTCAGATTCCTAAGTAAAGCTTCTCAAAAATGCTTTTCAACACTGTGAAGTCCTGTGAAAGATATAAAGTCCTTAGATTTCAAGTATTTATCAGGTTTTTCAGCATTGCCTCTTAGAGTGATATATCATTTACTATATTAAAAATATACCTCAATTCACATAATCATGGAGATTATTAACATATATACTACTGACTAATCCCATGAGAAATCAAATTCAATGCTGTTTTCACTCATATATGTAGGCCTATATATAATAAATGTATATTTATTGTTAAGTAGAGTGCTTCAGTTTTAACCATTTCATTTCAGAAAGGATATCATTAGCTGTGGCAAATTAATGTTCTGTTTATGCACATATGCTCTACAAAAATTATTCCTGTAGCTGTCAGAAGAAGGACATTTTAATTAAAGGATCTGTTGCTCTGAACCAGTTCTGCTGAACTTTGAAGTCATGTGGAATATGAACACTAAATCCTTCCATGCTGTGTGGAATCTTCTCAAGAAAGCTTCTCAAAATGTGCTCAATTCAAAATTCAGGTAAGACAATCAAGCAAACTACTTCAAAGTATGTTAATTGCGTACTTGAACTTCAGTAATGTGGAAGATGCAGACTGCAAGTTCTCAAAACCGTGTTGCTCATTTATGAAGATCTCCATGTAGCTCTTTGACCATACATCAAAACAAAACAAAACAAAACAGAACAAAACAAAACAAACAACAACAACAAAACTTCCCTTTTAATATTACTGGATGCATGTCTTATGTAGTAGTGTACTGTCTTCTGCTTTTACACATCTTTTCCAGACTCATAATTTGGCCTGTTAAATTGTTTCTCTGTGTGGTCTTTGTAGCCACAAATACATTTCTATCTTCCCCGGAACAATGGGACCTGATCCTTAATTAGACTTTCTGAGTAGTATCACTAATGCTGAAAGCGCATATACTACATAGAACATAAAATAATCCTGGTGTTAAAAACAGATGCAATGTTGAAGACTGAAAATATTGTTTGTCACAACAGTGGATATATAAAAACACCCTATGCAAATATTATAGTTAGTTCAAGGACTTTATATGAGGTATAACTTTATAATAAAACCTTAAAAATCAAATCCAGTAGGGATGGATTAAGAAGGATCCTGTGGATTAGTGATCTGTAAAATGATGAGGCAGAAGCAGAGCAGCATGCAGCATTTTTGAACATGGCTGATTACTGCTGGCCAATTGCCCATTTTAGAAAGCTTCACTTCTGTATTTCTGCAGCAGTTAAAAAACTGTAAAGCTCAAGAATGTGTTTGGACAGGTGCTAAAAGAGGAAGAATCCTTTGTATAAGAATCCAGCTTGGAGGGAGGAGTTTTTGCAACCAAAAATCAAAATGTGTTGAACTGTAGCCTTTGGACAGCTAGTTTAAACCTGAAAATACCTACTAAATGGTGTCATTTTATTTCTCAGCTTAAAACCCAATACTATTAATGAAAAATACCATCTTAGAAGCATGGTTCTAAGGTTCTAAGATTATTTCCCTATTTCTCAAGCATATTAATAAAAAAATCCACTATGTTATATATATATTATACCCACACTATCCATCACATCTGGTACTTTCTCTGGGCTCACATTTAAAGCTCAGAATAACTCATAATCAACCTACACTAAAAACTCTCACACAATATTAACTAAAAAGCTAGTATTCTGCTTCATTTTTCCAATTAAATCCAAATTATTATGTCCAGAATTCTACTGCACCAGGTTTATCTGTATGAACAGAAAGATCTATAATCAAAATTGTAATTTTATTCTGCTAAAATAGAGGGAGTTGGGTAGCTGTGTCTTAGTTTCATTGCACACACAATTTTTGTTAAAATACCACTAACCTTTTCTCTCATTTCTAATCTGCCAGCAGTTGCTGTTCTGCCAAATGTCAGTCCATCTTTTCCTCAAATACTGTAAATCATTCTGCCCATAAACAACTTAACCAACTGAGAAGTCTCCCATTTAGGCTCATGACTCTTATATATTGGTAATCCTTACACATCATATTCTCTTGAAATGTCTGAAAGTCATTTACCAAAGCTGTGAAAGCTGGTTTACCCTGACCACTTCCCATTGTGCAGTCCATATTGCCTGTTAACTTTTCTAGGAATATTGTGTTATCTAACTCCATATAAAGTGCCTAACCTAACCTCCATATGCTTTTGTGTTGTACAAACTTTGTGTAGAATACTTAGAAGAGCAAACCAAATATTTGACTGGGGCCCACAGCAACACTTAAAGTTCAGGTCGATGGGAGTCAACATATAAATGTCATGTGTCCTCTGACCACTTCTGCATATCTTTTTCTCAGAAGCTTCAAAAATGGTACCTTTTTTGACAACTTTATGCTATAAGACATTTAGGCACATCAGTCACTTTTATAAATCACGTAATTTACTCTTTAGATTCATTTAGAGCAGTACTGGGAAACATACTTCAGACTAAAGGTTTTTTCACAGCTGGTGAAGTGCTGAATTAGACAGAATGCATTCATATTATTTGTTCACAGCCTGTGTTTAATTTCAGAATATATATATGTTCACACATATATATGTAAATCACAAGAAAATGGTGTTTCTGACATAATCTTCATTGCGGTGATTTGAGGTTTTCTTACTTGAGCACACCCACAGAAGAAAAAATTGCATGTGCAGCAAGATGGTGGTCACTAATACCTCACTGAATACACCCTCATGCAAATCCCAGCTGTGAATATAGGTTAAGTCTTTTTATCGGTAAAAAAGTATCTCCTTAAGTGCATATTAGAATTCCGTGTGCATCTGCTTGACTAACATAAAACCCTGCCCATATGCTGTTACAAGAATTTTTAAGCAAACAATTTTATTGTGGAATTAACTCAAACAGACACACTTTAATAGCAAACTATGGGATATAAGCCATTTTTAATTGAACAGCACTACTGGCAGCCTACTTAACCCTCTTATGTTTAGAACAAAATGACATAGATTTAGATTTTATATTTAATAACAATCTACTTCCCAGCTATCCTCTTTCTGTGACCATTTAAGTCTTTCAATTCCATCAGATTTTGAAAGGATAAGCTACTGATGAATACAGTTTTATATCTCTATTTCATTTAAGCATATAAATAAGTAAGTAAATAGGAATACAGTTACAGGACTTCCCAAGGAAAATCTTCCAGAGGTTTAAATTCTTTAACCCACTTTTATTTTGGTATAAATGCAGAGAGCAGAAACAAAGTATATATGCATTTTTCCTTCAAGTTTTCTATAAAATGAGTCTCTAGTTCAAAAAGTAAATGTAAATAATTTTCAGGTTGGTGGTTGCTTTTGAATTTTTGTATTTAACCATGAAACTTCTCCAGTATTGGTCTTCCTAAAGATTACTGCAGACTTTCTGAATTCCAACAACATAGAACAGTATCAGCACTACAAACATTATTTAATCCTTGTATAAACTTCAAAAGTAGTGAAAACGACACTTATCAATCAAGATAAGCAAAATATATACATCTGTATGACTACAAACCCTTTCAGTTTTATATACTTAATTCGCATTTCATACAAAAACTCCTTAAAGAACAAATCCTCAAGTATGATTTTGCCCATAAAGTCAAGGATGATGAAAGCTACTTAAAATTCTGCTTTTTCAAAATAAATGCTGGATTGGGACCTTTCCTCTGCACTGATTTCTGAAAAGCACACACACACACACACACAAACACACACACACAAAAAGTAATCTATCCACTAAAAATACCACAGTTTACATCATGATTAGCATTAAAATTGCTGAAAAATAATTCCGGTGTGACAAATGCTTCAGTAAAAAAGGCATGGAAGGATCTACTATATGCAGGTTGACATTAGAATCTCAAAGTCAGAAATGGTTATTTCTGTCTTGGTCACCACAAGTAATTAACATTTTGAAATCAGGATGCAGTTAGTGATAACGGTGATGATATACCAGGTGGAATAAATTGCACCTCACTTCCCTAGAGTACTGTTGATATTAGAATTCTACAGAGGAGTGAAAAATTGAGGAAAAAATAGCTGTCCCTGAAGTGTATGTGTATGACTCAGAATGCGTGCAAGAGACAGATCATTGGAGTGAAAAGGGGCTGTTTATACAGATCTCCTTTACAGAGCAGATATGCTTCAAGATTATTTTAAATTATAACTATAAAAATAAAATTAAAAAAATATATATACCTTCAATACTGTGAATGTAAAAGGACAAAGCTAGTGATACTGGTCCTTATTGTCTCTTTTACTTAAGGTTTTAAATGAAGAATATCTCTTTATCTCTCTGCTTAAATAGGTGTGTATTCATGTGAATACCCTATTTCCTCCCTTAGAAACATCTCTCCCTAATTATAAAGCTGAAAGTATTCAGTGTGATTTGTATGTTGAAAGGAGCCTTTTGTCTCATTTCTGGATCTCGCTGTAGCAGGTGCCTGACAGTATAGACAGAAAGTAATGATGGTAACTGTATATTATAAGGCTGAGTCTTTTTTTAGGACTCCATAATTCTCTCTGCATTATTTTTACTTTTATATTCTCCCTTAAGGAAGCTGTGTTGTACTTCTCTTGCTTCCATCTCCAGATGATACCAATGATTTGTAGAACTGGAAGAAATTATCGTGTAAAAGCAGCTAATCCCAGTTTTGTGTTGTGGGCAGGACTTCTCAGTCTGAACATTTTCCCTTGTTTCAACAAAAGCATGTAATCTTTAAATCAATTGTTTTTAGATGTAATCCACTCTAATAACTAGAGGTTTGTTTGTTTATTTATTTATTTATTTTTATTCTGTCCATTACTTGCTCCACACCACTTCTCTCTTGTCTTTAGACAAGACCAGGCTAAAGTCAGTTTCAGACTCATGTTCCAGTAACATTATCAAATATATACACTAACTGAAATTACAATGAGCTATTGACAATGATGAGTATTGGCATAATTTAGGACATAGCTAAAGTAACGGAATTGTTCCTGCCCTCTTTTTACCTCTCACTTTTTGCACTGTTACACTACAAATCACTCTATAATCATTAAAACTAAGCCAACTTTTTCCTTAAAAAAGAAGTTAGCATCTGTATTAATTCAGAGACCAACTCCTAAACATATTCCTACATTGTGTCTAGCAGAGCAAACTTTCAGGAGATGAATGATTCCTCCCCTAATGCTGACAAACAAAATTCACAATAGCAAAGCTGATAGTTACACCAAGCGCCAGTTTCCTGAGCTTAGCCTTAATCACATGCTCTGCATGAAAGAGAATGTGTTTGAGTAGGAAATTCTGAGATGCCTCATTTAAAAAATATTAAAGAAGAAATTTAATCACTATTACAGCATTTCATAAAACTAATGATACCAGTACTTGGAAGGTTTTCTTGCAGTAAAACAAATACTGTAAGTGAAACAGGATGGACCATTGATTTAATACATGCACTGTTAGTCTCTCTATGACCCTCTTCCCTAAGTGTTGTTTGCTTGTTTGCTTAGAAAGCATTGGAAGATATGTAACACATTATGATGGTGGATTTAACAGCACGTTTTGCAAGCTAGCTGGTCGGGCAGACAGATGTATAGTTTGGAGAGACAGTGCTTACTTAAAACATACTTATGCTGTTATTAGTAGTTGCATTTTGGTAGACTATCACCCTTTGGTGATATTTCCACCTCCTCCACTGAGAACAAAGAAAATAATTTTTTACTGAAATCATTACCATAGTCCCTTTGTGAGATTCCAGTTACTCAGTCTTACTGATAATGCAGAATAACTTTATATAAAAAAAATAAAGATATTAGCTACAGTGTCTAAACATAAGTAGAAGACCTAACACTTCATGTTTGTTATAGATAGTATTAACTAAATTTTATATAATGCTCTAAAATCATTCTTTAGCTTATGTACAAAGCTACAACAGGAATCACTCAATCCTATATTGAGCCTTTAGCCTCCTTTAATATATGATTCTTAATATCCATTTACACCTACTGCTCTGAGTATATGTGAACAATGGTCTTCATTTGTCTATGAAAATTGCTTAACAATGAAAGTGTAAAAGTGACTTTTTGAGAAACAACTATATGCCACAGCTAGCAATTGTAAATATGTGGTTAAGAAATGCAACATTTTATAAGAGGAGGCAAGATGTGCAAATAACAGTGGAGTCAAGTTCTGGCTGCTAATGCCTGTCTCCTTACAGCTGGTACAGAGTGCCCACTCTCCCATATGTCTCAAGTCAGATATAACCATTTGGGAGATGTAATCTATAAATATACACAACACTGCTCTAACACAAGAAGTATCATAACAGATCTATTAATGTTCTCATGGATACACTGATCTAGTCCAGACTTGATATCCAAGAGTTCCCTCTTTATATACAGAGTCATTCCTGCAATTAAAATATGTTATAATTCTGTTAAATCTGAACGAGGTGGTAGCAAAGGAGAGAACATGATGACCAAACTATGCTTACTAAGGTATGACTAATGACTACAATCTTTCTTCAGCTTTCAAGGAAGAAGTAGTACCTGCATCTAGTTTGTTCACACTGTATGCAGAAATAAATACAAGAACAGTGAGGTAACTATTAATAAAATAACTTTTTTTTTTTTTTTTTTTTTTTTTTTTTTGCTTTCATATGCTATTTTAATAAACATTTCATGCATACTTTTTCTTACTCTTTGTTTCATTTCAGAACATCTGGAAGTAATAGGAAGGCCAATAGTGTATATGAATACATTATAGATACTGAAATGGGAAATATTAGAATTATTACCCTAATCTTTACCTACATAATAGTATCAAAATGAAAGAGATTATATTAATTCATGTCTGTCCTCTTATTGTGTTGATAGTTAAACTGCACATACTTCCTACCAGTTAATTTTAGCATCACATAAAAAAATACAACTTCAGAATGTGAAGAGCTTAGTTGTTAGGAGTGGGGTATATTACTGGGAAAAGGGGTTATGTCCAATGGTGAAGTACTGAAAATACTCTAAATATTAGGATAAAATTGAATAACTGTAATTAAAACTGAACAGTAGTAGTTTAGCATGCAAGCACTGCTGTAGAGAAGGATTTACAGAGGTGACACTTAATTGAGTGAGGTTAGTTTAGTATAGAGACAATCATCTTTACTTTTATTGCACATGAACTGTTACACAAACTCAGATTACTCAAAGATGAACAAACTCAAAATACTACGACTGAGTAATAGTAGTTGAGTGCAATTATGTCTATCTGCTATCCAGGTACAGTCAGCAGACTCCCTCCCTGATAAAAACACCCATTACATAGTCAGAAAATAAGCAACAAAATCATAATCACTTCTTAGTGATTACGATCATAATGATCACGTTATGATCATTATGATCACATAGGCAGAGAAATATGTGGTCCTCAGATTTCTACTGAAGTATAAACTGGTCAAAATTTAACTGTACAAATCTCTTAGAACAACAACCTTATTTAAAATATAATAAAAACAGTTTTGGGAAGAATGTTATGATTTTGTGATTATTTAACTGCATAAATGCACTAAGTGTTAATACTTTATGCCAGAAACTTATTTAGCAAAATAAAGTCTGATTTTGTGCTAACAAATTACAAGTTTCCCTTATAGCCGCTTCAGTGAAGTCAATTACTCCAAAAACAATTTAAGAAAAATGCAGAGAATGAACACATAAAACTAATTTTACCATAGGAATTTTCAGATTAAAAATTGTTATTTTGGAAATTAAAAACTTTGCTTGGATCAATGGAAAGTTTGCCTGTGTCCCTAGAGAACCAATATAAACAACATTTATAAAGCCTTAGGTTTATAAAAATATCAAAAAATTTTCTCATAATTCTGATTAATTAATTAGATTCTACACATAGGTGTAACTGACTTTTAGCAGTCTAAGAAAGCATAAGAATAATATTTTATTATTTAAAAATTCAAAATGAATAAACAGGTTCTTCAGCAATTACACTGTGAAATAAACATACATATTTCGGTTGTTAGGAAAATCTAATTATGGTGTATCTGTATTTGGGAAGAGAGGATACTGATTTGCTGTGGTCTCATTACAGAGTGCCAATAGAATGAGACAGTATGTAATTATAGAAAGTTTGTCCTTATTCTTTTATTTTTTCCATGACTGCAATTTTTCAATGATACTTTTAATATAAGAGGAAAAATTCATGATTTGGCTTGATATTAATATAAAACTATTTAAGTTAACTCGCAAACTGGAAACGTCTTAGCAGCTTTTTTTCTACTAGTAAACACAGTTAGTCATATAGGAACAATTGTTGGCTTGTATGAGGAAGACCAACAGAATGGTGTCAATTAATTGCAGGCCTGTAGGTCTGCGTTAGACAGAGAAATTATTTCATAATTTTAAAGAGAGGTGCCTCAGAGATTCTTTTCTTTTTAATCTCTATCCTCAAGGGAGACTTGACATTAAAATAAATAAATAAAGAAACAAAACAAAAAACACACCCCAAAATTCACTGATCTAAAAATTAATATAGAGTATAAAAGATATTAAAAGCTATCTGTATCACTGTACCAACACTGAAGAAGCTCCAGGTCAAGTAAATGTATTATTCATTCACTGATATAAGCTATATGCTCTTTTGAAATGTAAATTATGCTTTGTAATTATTTTTAAGTTCTAAAGATTATCATTCATAAAGCTGATTACAATGATGGTGTGATTAAAATAATCAAAATTTCTGTACAACATCCCAGAGGATAGCTACAACAACCTGATAAACTACACAAGTTTAGGAGTTCAAGAATCTGTGTAGGCTGGAAAGAGGACATGAACTTCAGAGTTCAGGACCATCAAAGACAAAATCAAAACAACTCATTCACTGATTTTCTGATTATCTACCTACCTACCTTCTTCCTATCCTCCCTACCCATTTGCAATTGTTCAGTCATATTATTCTCGTACACAGAAAACTTTGAGAGAAGTACACAGACAACTGAGAGACTTATTCACAGTTCACAATACTGATTTTAGGGAGTTCGTAATTTTTGCTCTCCTAATAACTACATGGTTTATAATCTCACAGAAGCTGCGTGGGAAAGGCAAGAAAATCCCATGCAGGATTATTTACAGAAAAAGTTCTCTTGAACCTACACAATTATAGGGTTTCTCCATGAGAGGGCCTGCACTTCTGAGCTGTTCTTTGTAACTTTTTACTGCTTCTGCGGTGAGCATAAGCATAAACACAGCTCTTATCACCCCATTATTATGTGCTGTTTGTTCCTCTGGAAGACTGAAAAAGTGAATTAACTAGTGTGGTTTTTCATTAGAAATACTGCTGATTCTCTGAGGGAGCATGAGGAACTTTACATCTGCTCCTGAATTTCAGGTTTGGCTTAATCTGGCATGCTTCCTCCAGACCAACAGGCAGGTTGGGATATACACTTTAAACTTTTTTTTTTTTTAGATAATGTTAAAAAGTTGGTGTTATCAGCCTGCATCAATGTGATTATTTTTTTTAAAACCTTTATTAATCAAATGAATGCACTCTGCAAAGACACAGTCACTTAATATCATAGAAACTTGTTTATTTATATTCTAACATAAGAAATTAATCTCAACCAATATTACCTAAAAAATAAGGATGTATAAAAGGCATTCTTTAGGTACTCAAAAGAAATGGAAATACTTTGTGAATGCACCCTTCCTTTTTTTTTTTTTTTTTTTTTTAATGACAACATAAGAGCATTTTGCTATTTTGAAACAGTGCAGAGACATATCTCATCCAAAGGAGATTTTCTTTTCATATAGCTCAAAAAACAAACACACAAACAAACAAACAAAAAACAACAACAACAACAACAAAACAAACCCACACCCCCAAACAGACAAATAAAAAAAACCCAACACCTAAATTACAGTGAATTAGGTTTTCTTCTGCTTTCTGGACCCTTTTTAAGACTCACACACAGGTGCAGCAGTTGGCGGTAGCCTGTCTGGAGTCCTGCCAGAACATGTTCTTTCCCTAATTTAGGGATGATATCCAGCTGATAGAAGTTAGCAGCTCTAACATGCATAAAGATGCAGAAAAAAACACAGTTATAAACCTTCTCCTGATATTCTCTAATTGAAATGACAAAGAGAAATTCATTTTAGGAAAGAGCAGAGGGATTTATTTTTTTTTTAATCTAGGTAAATTATGAATGGTGAAAACTATTCTCTCATCTATGACCTCTGTAATACTAAAATTGCCATAGACCCGGTTAGCTGTTTCTTCATTTGATGAAAAGTAAATTTTCTTACAGGTGTTCTGCAGAAATACTAAAGAACTATAATTACTAGAAATGGTTTATGGAACTTACAGTACAGCAATTACCAGGTAGTGTTTATCCGTGCATTCACTGCGTAATAGGAGAAAGTGCCATTAGAGGGCAGCCTTGGGTCCCCTGCCTATCAAAGTCTACACACCAAAATAAATGTCTCAGAAGTTCTGGAGACTGAAGAGGATTTTGGATGGTAATATGTCAAAACTTATTTCAACTCTTTAAGACACAGTAAAACTTTCCAATATGTATTTTTCCATTCGGGGGGGGGGGGGGTGGGGGTGGAAAGAGGGGAGGAGAGGGAAGTGCCTTCCATATTGAGAAATATAGGTGTTTCTGAAGCAGTTAGTTCACTCAAATAGATATTTATATTAATTTGAACCTTCAGTCTTGAAGTTTTTATCTAGAGAAAACAACCGTACTTTGGTGAAGAAAACTATTTCTATTAAATATTATCATTTAAACCCTATCACCCCTTCCCAACCTACTGAGTTGTATTTTATTTGGTACATAATACATTAAAGAGAAAGGAACATGGGGGTTAAAATGCTAAGTATACTTATAATTATGTATGCACACATTTGCCTACAACACATGGAGAATATCATGGAGTATGAATAGGCATTTCACCAAGTGAAGCTTATGTCCCCCACCTCCACTCCTCTCCAGTGTCTCATGTTCCAGTTCAATGAGGAAGCACAATACCGTCTGAGCAACTTTGTAAGGTGTTTGCAGGAGTAGATTACACTTTTTAAACACCCTCAGTAATGTACAAGTAATTTTTCTGATTATTAGGTGTTTCCTTTGGTCATTCCACCTTGAAGCCTGAACAAAATACCACTGGCAGTTAAGTATGTCCTGTAATAGTACATGAAATTGAGTAACAATAAATACATGTGAATACTCTACAAAAAGACTGGAAAATTAGGATTTTGGAACAACACTTTCCTAAAATCTACTTGAGACTTGTTCTGTTATATGAACACATAGTATTATCTTGATATTCATTTTAGCTACCTAGGTAATTTAGCAGCTTTTTTTTTTTTTTTTTTTTTTTTTTTAAATCCAATTATCCAATGGATAAAAACTTTATGTTATTTATAATTAAACAGTGTCACTCAAAAGACATAAGGAAAAATATTGTTTATCATGCATAACAGCTGTGTTATATTTAGCACATTAAATTTCAGCTAAAATGTGAAAAAATCTATGCAATTTTTTTTCAATAATATTCTCATGGTATTTTGCAGTTCTTAAACTCTGCATTGCTTTCCAATTACTCAATTGAAGTACATTTGTCTGAAGCATATGTCTACCCTTTTCAGCTATTGGAGAGTAGTTCAGTATGGTAATCTCCATCAGTTTAGTCAACTTGAAAATCCCCACTGATCCCTTCACATAAAAGGTTTATAGACTTGAAGCTTAGGATCCTCCTCACTGTTAGCAGCAGAAGCTCATTCAAAGCATTCTTTTACTCTAGATGATGCTAATCCCTTGTCAGAAAGTAAATAAGGAGTGTTGTATTCATAAAACAAAACAAACATGCACATAACAATAACGGAACACAGCAAAACAAAGCCAAAAATAACATCCCTAGAAGACTTCACTCAGATTTTAGTTTAATACGTAAGGACTCTGAAAATGCTGAGCTGGCCCGTATGCATGAAGCAGCATTACACAGGACACGGCTCAAATGACAGGCCATAATTTTCTTGAATACACATGTGAAACAGGTGTAAGGTGTGCAAATCCAAAGCTTGGCAAGAAAAGCACCATTTTTATTGCATTAGCATATGAGAAAAATTCCTTTCATTCTTTCAGGAATCACACTGGAGATAGCAGATCTGCTCGATTTGAAAGCCCTTAACTTTGTTCACTAAACTCATGGTCTACCAGCTAAATTTTACTTGTGTGTGTTGATATTCATTCATGTAACTGAAAAATAGCTTGGCAGCCCTGGAGACTTCAGATAGCCTGCTCAGGAGGCCTCAGCATGCTTGGAGTATTACTACAGTCATTAATTTTCAAATAATAAAAAGAATGAAACAAAGACCCCCCCACACACACATGAAAAAAAAAAATCAAAACACTACAACAAAAAATTCCTAGATGCTGAGTCATCTTTTACAAGAATATTTTTTTTTCACTTCTGTTAATACAGGAAAAATTTATTCTGTCCCATGACTGCAGTTTTCTGCTTGGACTATAAAAGATAGTTAAAACTACTAACACCTGTAGAACTGCAACCAACCAGAAACTTAAATATCACTCCTCTTTCCTATATACAATGAGGAGCTGGGGCAACATTTACTTAACCTTAAAACAATCAAATTTCATATTTACTTAAATGTAAGTGGGAGTACTTACATTTTCAGAATGGTGATTTTTAACTGTTGAGAAGCATCTAAAAACCCAGGTACTTTCTGGATCTGGACAAACACACTTTTTGATGAAAGCAGCATAATTGATTGATTTGTACTTAAACGCATAGAAGGAAAAAAAAAAGACACCTACTCGGCCATTGCACAGCTGTTTGAAAAACTATATCATCTGTATCAATCCAAAAAGTAGAAGTGCTTGTCCACCTCCCAAAAAGACAAACGTAGCACCATGCTCCCTCCCAGAGAGCAAGTACAGAAGATTTGCTCTTTTCTTCAAGCAGCCAAATACTGTGGCCAGTTCCAAAACAAAATCTCTTCCCAACCATGTGGAGGCTGTTCATGAGAGGAAAGAAAAAGTACCTGGGCTTGTTGTTTAAGGCACTTTTCTCCATTTGAGTCAGACCTAGTCTTCAATGATGGATATCCCTGCAGTCTATAACATTGTGGTATGAGCAATGTAGGTGTTATTCAATAAGGAATGACATATGGAAGATAATGAGTAACTTATTTTCTTGAGAAGTATGAGAGCAAAAATCTTGCAAATATAGGATATGTAGGAATTATCTCAATATGCAATGAGAATTATAATAATATTAAATGAATTTTAAAAGGTATTTTTCTTTTATATTTCAAATTTTTTTGCTTTAATATTTCTCATAGAAAACATGTTATTTGCCTTTATTTTGGTATATTACTTAAGAAAAAAAAAAAAGAAGTCAATGATACTTAATCATGTATATCTTTTTCTTGTTTATCTAACATTTATTCTTTTGAGAAGACAATTTTCATTTTCTACCAGGTCCTTTTTTTAGTATTTGTTCAAGATGTTTCATGTTTAGTTCTGTCTTAAATTTTTTTTTCATGTGTTTTTGTTTGTTTCTTTATTTGTTTTAGTACTGATAATGATTTTAACTTGGATAGGCTTTCTGTAAATTATGTGAAATCAATTAGTTACATAGCTTGGGTACTTTTAAGGTATTCTATCCTTATCAAAAAATATTATTGTGAAAAACGGAATACTTTTAACAGCTTCTTGATACACTAGACAGTCCTTTTCAATTCTTTTTTATGCATGCCAACCTTCAGGGTCTCTGACCTTGCAAATTACTAGACAATGTGTTTAATTGTAAGCAGAAGGAATCTCATCAGCTTCAGAAGGGCATCACATTCAAGTGAGCTAAGAGAAATGTCTAATGCACTTCGACAAAGCTAAAGCTTAGTCTTTATAATTCACTAAGAAAAGAGTGGCTTCATTTGTCCAAGTACATGTGGACTTCACTGTCTAATGCTAATTAGCATTCAAAACATTTCTACATGCTTTACACAGCTGCTTCAGAAGGTTTAAAACCATTAATACAAGCATCATGAAATATAGGTAACACAATTACCTTCTCCTACTACTGTTTGTTTGTTTTTCTACTTTTCCCTTTTCTTCAGACTCACCAGTCTTCCTTATTAACATATTCAGATCAAATAAAACACTACATGATGAAACTAGATTACTAAAGCCATAAGGAATATTAAAATTAAATTAAGCAGCCATGGGTGAGTAAATTGCTTTTCAGCTATATTTCTCTTAATCACATCTGTAACTGCTTGAAGAGGTGTTTGGGTTGTAACAGGCACTTCCAGTATGAGAGACATCTCAGAGTAAGTGACTCTTGCTGATTCTGGACTACTGAGAGGCTTGAATAGGCTAAACATTTTTTTCTAATCTACTTACATATAGAAAGTTAGTCAATTCTCTTCCATTGTATGTATTCTCACACCTGTATGATAGCATACAATTTTAGCTCTGGCTATCAGTACAGATGAATTTTACCCACAAAAATGAATGCTACTTCCATAATCTTTGATTGTGAAGCTAAGTTCAAGAAAGCTTTCCAGACCTCACTGCCATTGCCCTGTCAGTTGACAGAGTGTAGTAATCACATTTCAGAAATCTCCCTATATTTAATCTTTTGAGTAGTAGTTACCACTGCTGCTTCCTTTTAAATGGCACAAAAAAAATCACCATGTTATATCTGAAAATAAATCAGTGTAGACACTTGGATCTGAAGTAGGAATTATATAATTTCAAAGAAAGAAAAAGGAAAAAAAAAAAAAGCAGTACAAAAGAGCAAAAAGTGGCACTAACTCAGGGAAGCATCCCTATCACTAGATGCACGGGATGGTGTCCTTCTCTGCCTAAAGGTCTGCGAGCTCCCAGACACAGCTGATAGGTGTTTTACCAATAGGATAAAATAAAAAGCATCATTGAGGTTATGGTATGTATACATAAAAGGCATGAAATAGATGCAGGAAGGACAGATGAGTCAGGTAGCTTGCAGGGTGAAAGTTTCTGACACTTTTGCTTTCCTGAGAAAGCACCGGTATGGCCCAAAGGCTGACATCTCCTATCAGTGAGCAGCTGAAAGCAGGGGCTTCAACAAAGAATGCAGAACCTTTGAATCACTATCAATATGAAAAACCCATCTCTGATAACTATGACAAGTATTTATGTATATGCTACAGTGGGTCCCCTGAAGCAGTCAGAGATAGGATGAGAAAAAGATGGGCAAAAATTACAGTGCTTTATATAGATGTTTAAGAATTATCTTGTATGATACAAAATAGAGATACATGTTTTGTAATAAAAATATGTATCTATAAACTTACACAATGATATTTCCTATGGTATTTAAATATTTCAGTGAAGTAAATTTTTATCAGAAGTAAAGTTAAAGTATGTTCTTGTGTTTGTTTGAACAAACTATTTAAAGATTGCAAGCCATGGGAACAGTGTAAATTTTTATGACTGTAAGCCTTCAAAGAGTTTGGCTCATGACAACCTCCTATAAAAATAATTTTACCAGCATGTCAGAGGAAAAAGAATGGATGGAACTGGATTCATTTTCCATTCTAACAATTGCACCAAAAAATCTGAGATTGATGGTAATAAAATGACTTAAAAATTTAGTTTCGCTAGATGACAGATTTTACAGATATTTGTGCTAAAAGTACCTGTCTACTGAAATATCCAGTTCAACTTAAAACATTTTATATTTCCTTTTCAACTTGTTTTTGGCAAGAAAAAAAAAAAAAGATAAATACAGTTATTCAGACTTGACCTAAATTGAAAAGTTATCTGTAAGGTTCAGTAAGATAGAAAACCTGTCCTGGTTTTCTATCAAAAGCAGTTTTATTTCAGTAGGCTGATAATGTCTCCCCCAAATCCTGTGCAGTAGTGGAAAGATTCCCCAGAGCTGCAGCCATCAGAAAGAACAAGCATTTATGTTTAGTTTCACAAGTCTGTGAGTTAGACTGTACTGAAATGTGGGTCTGTGTTGGTCTAAGCATGCTGAAAGAAAGACTTTGGCAGAGTTACAGCTACTTGCAGTGGTGTTTTGCTGAGGTATTAGAAGAAAGTTGAATGTGTATATACAAGCTAGTTGCATACTTCCCTGTTTCCTCAAAAGAATATAATAAAAATTGATTAGTTCTTCTTTAACTACCAATCCTGAGATTTGCTATGCATCAGTTTACCACTGATTCATGCACAATAAATTCAGGATTACAATTATAAAGAGTAATTTTTCCTTTTTAATCCTGTTATTTCTAGTCGTCCGTGGTAATTATGTTCTGTTAGCCATTTAGAATTAGACATGCTTTTCATTTAATTGGATACTGTCAAGTCCCTAAGGCCTTCAGGACTTTGAATTTGATTCCTGTGGTTACAAGGCAATTGGATTTTTCATGTAATTCTACCCTTTAAAACAATCACCCACCTTAATTTTAATAAAGTTGCAAGGCATGATCTGCATACAGGAGATACCAAGCAAGACTGCTATCCCTCAATCTATTCTGCTAATTATAGACATGCACATGAATGTGATGCTCAAACACATCATTTTTTATGCTGAAAAGTATGAATGAAAATGAACATGGTTCATTGTATTTCAAAAGCTGGTGAATATTCTTCTTACAGAAATTTATTTTACAGTTTTTTTTTTCCATAAAATATAGATATAAAATTTTAACTGAATACAATCACGGGAAGGGAAGGGAAGGGAAGGGAAGGGAAGGGAAGGGAAGGGAAGGGAAGGGAAGGGAAGGGAAGGGAAGGGAAGGGAAGGGAAGGGAAGGGAAGGGAAGGGAAGGGAAGGGAAGGGAAGGGAAGGGAAGGGAAGGGAAGGGAAGGAAAGGAAAGGAAAGGAAAGGAAAGGAAAGGAAAGGAAAGGAAAGGAAAGGAAAGGAAAGGAAAGGAAAGGAAAGGAAAGAAAAGAAAAGAAAAGAAAAGAAAAGAAAAGAAAAGAAAAGAAAAGAAAAGAAAAGAAAAGAAAAGAAAAGAAAAGAAAAGAAAAGAAAAACTTCCATTCAAATTGCTCTCTCATACATTTCTTAAAAACTAATTATGGGCTAAAACACAACAGTGAAAGTTTGGAAAGTTTGCCAAAGAGTAAATGTATATGCAATCTGCTCCTATAGCTATCTCTGGAAACAGATACATTCACTGCTTATATGCACAGCATTCAGTCTTGTGTTACCTATTTACGACAAATTTCCTCTCAGTTTGTTCCTGTATTTTTAAACAAATAGTAAGTACTATGTACAAAGTATTACTTCACAATCCCAAATCATCCTATATTATTGTGTGCCCTGTAGTTCTCCAAAACACAGATACATACACATTCCTTCTAATGTACCCTAGAAATGACTGTTCAATAGGTATTTGTCTCTTTTATTATATTTCTAAAGGTCAGAGTACAAAGGAAGGCGTATTTTTCCCCAACGTCTACTGATACCGAGGGCAATATGACACATCTTCATGTCCATCCAGAGAATGAAAACATGTTATTTGGTAAGTCTTTCTGTGCTTCATCCATTTTGGAAAAAAAAATAAAAATCGTTTTGGAAAGAAGAGACATTTTTGTTAAAGTTGGAAAGAGTTTTTAAGAATAGAACCATTGTAGTTCTTTTTCTGTGCTGGGTTTTGCTATTCTGTCTCATGTCCCCAGAAGACCCTCTATAGAAGGGCATATTTCAGACCTCTTCCTCACTGTTTTTCTATGAGGAAAATACCTTGTCTATGACTAAAAAAGGAGTCACAAATAAAATTAAGGTTTATCGGTAGCATTTCCTAAGAAATCTGTCACAAGCAGTTATTTATACTATGTTGGCAAAGGCAATCTCTCCAAGTGGGCTTAGTTTCACCAGAAACTTGAAAAGCAAAACCAAGGTCATCAGTTTTTAATGTAACACAAAATGAAGAACATATCTTATAAAATGGTTTTATAGACTTAAAGAATTGAAAATGTTCTTTTAAAAGTCTTAATTACACTGGCTTATTAATAGAATCATAATAATTTAGGTTGGAAAAGACCCTTAAGATTATGAAGTCTAACCATCAACTTAACCCTACCAATTCTACCAAGTTATATCCCCAACTCTACAAGCAGTCTGGTAATAATAAATGGCACTAGTGTTGTCACTGACTGTGATATACTTCAGTTTCATAAAATACATTGCTGTTGTTCTGCTTATAAAATAATTGACCTATAATATAAAATGTCTTTTATATATGCCTATAATATAAAATGCACTTAAAAAAAAAAAAAATAAAAAAAGCTTCAGGCTCAAAGGGTTATAATAAATGGGGTTACATCAGGCTGGCATCCAATCACTAGTGGGGTTCTGCAGGACTTCATTTTAGGGGCAGCTCTCTTCAATGTTTCCATAACCGATTTGGATGCTTGACTTAATGGCGTACTAAATAAGAATGCGGATTACACTAAATTGGGAGGAGTTGTTGACTTCCTTGAGAGTAGAAAGGCCTTGCATGGGTATCTTGACAAATTAGAGGACTGGGCAATCACCAGCCATATGAAATGTAACAAGAGCAAGTGCTAGATTCCACACCTGGGACAGGGCAACCCTGGATATACATGTATGTACATACTTGGGGATAAGAGGTTGGAGAGCAGCCCCACAGAAAGAGATCTGGGGGTTCTGTTTGATGGCAAATTGAATATATGAGTCAAGAATAGATAAATAAAAAATCTTTGTTGGTAAAACATGATAACATGCTGTATGATGTGTGATGCTTCCAATAAAATATATCAGATAAAATGTGCTCAGAGATATAGGATGAACTGAGCATTATGATAAAAGATGATAAATGTCACATAACAGTGAACAATAACTTGAATTTCTTTTATTGCTTTGTATGAAGCTTATCTTTAAAAATAAATACATTTGAGATCAAAATTTGAAAGTATCCTTAGGCAGTAGCTATTCCATAGGATTTGATCTAACCTCAGGATTTGATATTTCTTTCTCTACACCACACCTCCTCTATGGGTTATCTGTGAAGTAGCTTTGATCAGAGTTTTAGGCAGGTAACAAGCTTTGCCTTTCCTGAGGAAATTTGCCAAATACCTCCACTTCTTTATCGTTAAAGCTGTTAAGCATCCTTACTGTCTTAGCATGCTGGTCCTACTCACTTTTTCTCAACTTGGGACATACGAAGAAATACAATTTCATATGTGAAATCACTTCTGGTTAAATGCTATACTAAAACTTTACTATTTATGTTATTACTTATGTTCCAAAAGAAAGACAAAATGTTACAAGAAAAGCAAAAAATAATATTATTTTAAACATATATGTAGTCCTTATTTGGGTAAATTGCTACTATCATTACTTATGCGGTGCCTAAAGTCCAAATGTGAGCTTAAGGACCCAGTTTTATTGGTACCATTGAAACAGATTGTTTGATTTGAAAGAGAGAAAGCATGTTTCATTTGCAAACTGCAAGCAGCCTACAGGTATTTAAAAATAAAACCACATTCTGTATGAAGAATAGAACTTGCTCAACAGCCAACCTGCTTATTTTTCTCTTGACTCCAGGAGAACAGAGTGCCTCCAAAATCACCCAAACCAGAGTATTTGAAATAATAATTTGGAGCCATCAGGTCTTTCTGAAGCAGTTTGGCCCTGTCATCTGTCTCTCCCTCCCCCTCGGTCTCTTCCTGATAGTTGCAGCAGCTCTGCTAATTGCGTCTTTGGTGCTAGCACATAGGGAAGAAAATGAATCAGAAGAATCATGATTTGTCTTTAAATCAAAAGTGGGACATTTAAAGCAACAGAGGAAGCCATGTGTTCAAGAGCCTTACTCTTTCTTCCATATAAATACGAGATGAACAAGGGATGAACAGTGTGCATTTTATGCTTATTTTACACATTTAGTATGAAGGAAAAGGAATGACAAGTAAGTTGTCTGAGTCTGTATGAGAAGTTCATAACAGATTTTTCAGGATCGAAGTTCAGTTGTTCAATTTAAACTGACTTACGAAGACAGCCTAAGAAAACTGTGAAGTTTGACCCTTTAATTAAGATACCTCGTATGCTTTCTCAGAAATATAGAATGCTCTGATGTCTCTCAGTTGAGTTTGGCAGCTCCAAAATCTTCGTGCTCTGTATTGTGCTAGAGCTGAGGCACGCAGCTCCAGATCTCAGCAAGCTGTAAATAATCACCTGAAATAACAACAGCAATGCATGATACTTATTCTGGTGAAATCAAATGCTCTTTGACCTTGAAACTAACTTAAAATATATATGTGAAAATATTTTTCTTTTAGTCTGTAGAAATGTATGTGGACATTAAAAACTGAGGTTCAGTGTTGTTGAAATGACCTCCCCTTGAACCTGTTCTCAAAAAGAGGAAAAAACTAGTTTTGCTAAACATTGTTATAATCGTAGTAAGGAGAACTTCTGTGGGTGAAGAGGGAGACTGAAAGAGGTGCAAATGAGACAAAATTCAGAAAGAATATGCTCTTGTGTATCAGAAAGATATGTGCTTGTGTATCAATTTAATTTTGTTCCAGTCAGGCTGTGGGAAATGTGGTCAAAATTCAGAGTGGCAAATGGTGATTTTCCCATAAATGTAACTAAATTTTATTTTGAGATAAAGATCTTGTTTCAGAAAATGTTGATAAAAGCTCTGAAAAGTGGTGGAAGTTCTAGGAAGATTATCCATGGACAGCTGGGTGTTTCCAAAATAACATAGCTATCTGGTTTTGAACAGCATTCTTCAGGTCTAGAAATGCAAAATAACATGAACTGAAATCACTGCTGGCAGAGGTCAGTGGGACTCCATGCATTGCTCTGTACTTAGCCTGCCTACATAGGTTCTATATTTCTCACACCATGCAAGTCTTGCACTCCAGTCATAGCACGTTTTACAGAGGTCTACACCACATACTGGACTATCTGGAAAGCATCACCATTTTTTTTTGCAGGTCCCTTATTCAAATGATGAACATTTCAGAAGAGGGTCAGAGAAGCAGGAGAGCTTTCTCCCATCCCCAGCCTGCTGGCAACACAGGTCAGTCAGCTATTGCACATGAGCAAAGCATAAAACTACAGTCATTTGCCTGTACCAAATTTGTGTTTTTAAAGGGGAGGAGGAAAAGATGGGAAGGAGAGGAACAACTGTGTATCTGTAGTATATTACTTTCCTCCAAAAAATATTAGATAGTTAAAATTTAGAATAAAACAAGAAAGGCAAGATTGTATCATGTAATCTAAATTAGGAAAAAGGAAAAGTGATGAAAAAGTAGGAAGTTGTTTTTAAAATGTCCTCAATTTTTCTAATCTAGTACAAGAAAAGGCTTCCTACCTAGAGCTAGGATTTCAAATATGGAATAATCTGAGCTCCTTTAAAACACCAGCTTTGTCTCATCACACTCATGCTAGCTTAATTTTAATTTAGCTATAATATCACTGTCTGTCAATAAAACTTTCTGCTAAGCATATGGTGCCAAAATATTCTATGAGTTTAAAACCTTTGCCATTAGCTCCTTTTATGTTGGGACCCTACTGGAAGTGTTTTGTTGGACATAATGAAAGACATGAGTAGGAAAATACAAAATATCTGTTCTCTGGAGAACATATAAAGAGGGTAGTGGAAAGAACTGGTAACATGAACAGAGAAAGTTAGAGGAGATCAGAAATAATTTTTAACATTTCCTTATTAAAAAAGCATATTGAAATCTACATTGTGAAAAGATTTAGATAAAGAAAAACTAGTGAATCTTTTTCCTTCCACAAAAGATTCAAAGCACTGTTATAGATCAAAGTATTTTTTTTTTTTTTAATGTTTGAATAACTAGTCTGAAAACATGCAGTGATTTATAGTATTCAAGCCCAAATTAAAATAGAAGAGATGATTGATCAAAACTATGATGAAATGTTTTACCAATCACTCTTGATTATTCTGAGTGGTTTTGTTGCGTATTGCTGCATTATGTGAAAAAAAAAGCTTAGCTTGGTGGTGTGCTTCATGTACATGTTTGAGAGATTTTTACTGTTTAAATCAAAGTACCAATTCATACTATCTAGTATACAAAAGAATCTGAGGGGAAAAAAAATAATAAAGTTGTATTTAAAATATTATTAATCTTGTATTTAAAAAAACAAATAAAGTGACTGTTTCTAGAATCAGGGATGAGTAAAACACAATTTCTGTATGTAATTATTAATGTGTATTTTAATTTAATTTATTTAAATAAAATAATATTATTTAAGTTTAAGTTAAAGACTGTAAATTATTGTGACCAGAATAAAGAAAATATAGTATACATAGATAAAGTATGCACAAATCAACTGCATACAGAAAGGTAAAAATGAAAAAATATTATTTTTCTAGATCATTCATCTAAGGTGATTTAAAAAGCTGACACACAAAATGTTGAAGGAAACTGGACATAAGTTCTGAGCAAGAGTGTAAGCAAAAAAAAAATCATGGAGTTTTTCTGTAATACTATATTCTTCTTAATTGAATTATAAAAATAAATTGTGACTTTGGACTCTGCTTTTTGGGTTAGGGGAGACTGAAGAAACAAAACAAAACAAAACAAAACGTAGTTTAATAGTTTGTTTTGTATTTATGGCATGCATATGGTTTGTTGTTACAAACCTCTCTCATTGATTGGATCACAAAGCCCCCCTAAGGAGAAGTAACTTAGTCTGTTTGCAAGACATGCTTCAGAGAGGGGAAATAATGACAGCTGAAATCACTGCAAGACATTTTAAATTCCTAATAAAAGATGACAGAAGTTTGTAAATTCCTCACCTTGTTTTGTATACTGTCTTTTCTGCAATATCAGCTGCAGCAGTCATTATTTCATATATATGAACATAACTTTTATTTGTTGTTTATTGTTCTATTCAGAGGATGCCACCCTTTCACAGAATGGGAGTAAAAACTGGAAGAGGTAGCTAGAAAGGTCAGTGAGCCATGGATCCCTACAGACTAATTCTGTCTTTTTTTTTTCTTTTTCTTTTTTTTTTTCTTTTTCTTTTTTTTTTTTTTTTTTTTTTTTTTTCCTCCTGACACAGGCCTGCATTTATTCTCGCTCTCCTGGAAAAGGAAAACTCTAGCTATTTAGCTTAATAGTACTAGTACTCTTCAACTACCAGTAGGTTCCCAACAATACTGAAAATTACAAACATATGCTAGATACTTGTTTATTGTATTTACATGGCTCTCTCACAATAAATGGTAAGTTTATTGTTAACCCTTACTATCTATACTCCTGTTACAGTGAAATATGCCTCTAGGTTGGATTACTGACACAATTCTATCAAATATCAAGAAGGACCTGAAACAACAATATATTTATATCAAATATAGCCTTTTCTTAAAACTTTTAGAAGAAATATTTAATATTTATGTTATTATGATCTGGTAACAGTTGCAGTGACAATCAATGGCTACATCTATGCTCAACAGCAAAGCTTGGCTTAGGGAAAGGAGGAAAAATTACTCTTTCCTCCTTGCTAGGTAAGGGAGCCTAGGAGGCTCCAGTATTATCCTGATTTGTTTTTGTCTCTGGATGAAATGTTAAACTGCTAATATCTCAACTTATCTTCTAATAATGACTCAGCATGATTCTTCAAAACTAATTTTGAATTTTTATTTTATATATACATGTCGTTATATTGATTCATTCTTGATTTTTTAATTATTTTGTGGGTTCAGATAAAGGCTTCTGAAAAGTGTCTGACAGCAGAAGTATTCCCCAGCCAGGCATTTTTGTGTTCTTCACAAAGAACCACACAACACACAGCAACATGTTGCTTCCATTTCTCTAGCAGAAATGTTTCTAAAACCTTAGCACTATTAACTGATATATTATGTATATGTTCTAAAAGACATTCTGTTGTTCTCCTGCTGTACATGAATATCTGCAAAACATTGTGATACATTAAACATTTTTTGAAAAATAATAATTGGAAATACAATTTTTATAAAACTTTCTGATACTGATCTTAACACAAATAACCTGAATGCTTTTGATAAAAGGCAGTATACAATTTATATACACATATATAGATATATAATATTATAATATATTAAATATTTAAATATGAAATTTAATATGAACAAATTTTGTGAGAACTACATTCCTTAAAATTTTAACTTCCTATGAATCAGTTTGACAAACTACATCAAATACAGCATTGTTGGCTTAATGTCTTATTTTCTTAAAATATCATGATTTAAGTTATTAGAGAAACACTTAAGTCAGTTTTACTTTTTAATCTAGACAGACTACAGATAAGTTACTGTATCTGATACTGAAATATATGTGCCATGGCAAGTGCAAACAAGGAAATTTTCTTTTACCCTCAATTAAGTATATGTTTAGTGTTTCAGGAATTTTGAAAAATAAAGTTTTTGCATAATTATGGAGGCAAACTACAGAGTTAGTTAGCCATTATTTGCTTTTAGTATCTCAAATTTGTTATTGCTCATTTCCAACAACTGTAAATAACAGGACAGTGGAAATTTGAAGTAAATCATTGAAAGGAATTAGCAGAATGATATATATTTGAGGACCTTTGCAGTTGTGTTCCAAGTCATTCAATGTAACTCATATTTTAAAATTTAGCTCATTACTGCCATCAATATGTAGCATTTCTAAGAGAGACAGAGTTAACCCTTTATAACTTGAAGATAAAAAGATAATGACACCAGAATATAATATTTATTTTCATTACAAAGCATAAATACATATTATGCTTTAATGTTTATCTGATGAAAATCCAGTAAAAATATATCAAAGGACACTGAATCATGAAGATATTGATATGGTTTCATATAAAATTTTATATTAAAACTAAGAAACTGTATTAAATAAACTATATTTAAAAAAAAAAAAAGAAGAAATAAGTCATTTATCTTACATATTACCACCAGCTTTCCCATAAAGAAGTATGTTTTAGTGCAATTCACTTTCACAGTGATTAAGCTCCATGAAAGTGGTGGAGCTTTGGGGACTCTCAGTCTTTGAAAATACTGACAATCTGAGCAAGACATATCAGCCTTTATCATTAATCCTTCCTCTGAGAGATGGAAAAGGTCAGATCACAGGTTGATCACTCTGAATACTTTCAACAGAGCTACCCTTCCTTTGTAGGTGGTAAAACTCATATTATTACCACATCAGGACTTTGAATGGATTTTTTTTCTACCCCACAAAGCACAAGAACGTCAAAAATGTTAGTCTGTGAAGAAACCTGTAATTTCTGAAAGAATTTTACCTCTCCGTCTCAAAAAAATAAAATAAAATAAAAAAGTAGCTGCTATGAAAAAAGAAAAAGACAAGCACTAGCTAATATGAAATACTTTCATTTGTGTTTCATTAGCAAGCTCACAAACACGGAGTTCCATCTGTTCTGCTACTGGCTACAATAAATGCTTTTTGTTGAATCTGAGGTTCTGCAGTCAAAATATTTCTACCTGGCTACCTGTTTCACAAGTACAGATGATTATGTCGTTTTGATGCTTCCATTCTCCAGTGTTACTGGAGTCATTACAAAATCACTTTCTTAAATGTTTGCATTACATTAACGAAAGTGATTTACTCTGTTAGGTTAATGAAAAAATCTAGATAACGACACTGATCAATTTGTATTTTACCTAATGGCATGTTCAGAAAAAACATTTCACATGCACAAAGCAGTAAATAAAGTGGCAGATCCTGTTCATTTTTTAAACCAGCTTCAAGACACTTGATTTTCACATGGGAGTAAGCTGTATTTGTGAAGTTAAGAATGTCACCACTATAGATCTTACTACATATCTGATTAACCCTTCAAGAGAGCCTCAAAGTCCTGCCACTTCATGCTGAAGACAAAGATTATACTTTTACCTAGAAATAAGCCCCACAATTCTTTCTGTCTTATATGGGTTTCAGACAGTGTTGGCTTTAAGCAAAAGAGTTTTGGAGCTAAATGATATTTGAAAAGATAAATTACACACAACCCCTTTGACTATAAATTGTACTTTCTGTGCCTGGAAGTCCTCCTTGGCTAATGGACTGTGACGCTTTCTGCATCAGATCCTAAAACTAACAGATCCTAAAGATTCCATTCAGAGATGCTTACCTGAAATACAAAACTGTTAAAAAATATGAGATATTGAAAAAAGGCTCAACATTAATGGTAAAAAAAAAAAAAAACAAAAACAAATAGAACATTAATTATATATATATTAAAAATAGTAAGAATGGATTTTCTTACCTGAAGGTTTACTAATCCTTGAATATCTCAGACTTTGAAAATCTGGCATGAATGTAGCATTTTACTCTGTGGCAGTCACTGAGCAGATTTCCTTCTCCTTCTAAAGAGGAACTCCTCAATTTCCAAACTAAATTGTAGTTCCTAGATTCAGTAGAAGTATTTGGGCTCTACAGTTGCACCATTGCTTTCTTTAGAGAACAGTCATTTCCTAGTTCTGGTAAATTTTCCAGACTGCTTCTTATCCTGATGCTATTACATTTGTTTGCTACAAACTGCCAAACTATACTACTCTTGAAGCAAGTAATTAAACATTTCAAGAAGCTGAAATAGAAGCTATACATATCTGCGTCATCATGTTCATAAGTTGACAGATTGGTGCTATGACCATCACAGATGGCTTGAAATAGTGGGAAAAAAAAGGCTGCAATTCTTTCATCTTTATACTTAAGGCAAAGTTCATTTCTTGGATCCAGAGGACAAAGAAGGAAAATTGCTTCCCAATCTATAATACCTGACATACATGTATGCTTTCATTTATTGGACAGATGCCTTTATTTGATGGATGCACTTGTCAAATTTAGGAAGAAGATAGTGCCGTAGATACTATATTTCAGTATAGAAATTGGAATGCAAAAAAAAAAAAAGGGATAGATTTTTAACTTTCTGTTATACTCCATGGTGAAAACTAAGAATTATTTTTACAATTACATTTTACCAAGAGAGATAATGGTCATTTTCCACAATAAAGCATCTCCTTATATAATGTTTGTTCAATAGATTGTCACTTGAATTCTGCGGAAAGAGCTATCTTTATAACTTAGAAAACTGAAAATGTCCATTGAGTGTCAGCAGTACAGCCTATTTATTGTTAGACACAAATGTATTAGATATAAATACATATATAAATATATGTAGATAGAAATGTATTTCTTTTTACCTATGTACAAAAATTGAACATGTTTTCCCATAAAATCTAACTTCTTAAAATTGACCTCTATAATTCCAGGAGGTAAAAAGTAACATTTAAAAGGACTGACAATTTAATATATGGTTTAATATATTCTTATGAAGCATACTATATTATTATTTATCATGTCAAGACTGATCTATTAATATGTAAGCTTTGACTACAATTCATTTTGTTTTGCTTTGTCTCTCAATTCTTGACACATAGGAATACATCAAAACCATTTTCAATATTAAACAGACAGAAATTTCCTTTAGCAATGAAGGAAACAGAATTATAACAAAGTAAGCATACCATAGAGGCAGTAGTCAAATTTGAAAGCTTAGCCAAGTCTACTACAAATGTAAGTAAACAGTATTTTTAGATGCAATCTTTCAAGAAAGATTGTTCTAAAAATCCGAAGTGCATCTGTTCTTTATTGGTGATCCCAGTCTTGCAGTTATATATAAAACATTTGGTATCAAAATTAGGGAAATTTGTTTCTCAGTAGCACAAAGTCATTTTTTCACATCACAGCCTGCATCATGCTCTCTAAAAGTTAAATTAAGTGAATACAAATACATTAATTTTTTATCAAGAATAGTGTACTCTTCTTTAAATTTTTAAAATGTAAAAATATGAGGTAAGTTTAAAAATAATATAACAATAAAAATAAAAATAATATCTGCTTAAGCCTCTGGACACTGCAGATAAATTTGACCAAAAATCATCATGTACAAAACCTAAGCTAACCATCAGCTGCCCTCAAAATCTCATAAACAGGTGCTTTTAGAGTAGTTTTTATCTTTACATAGTACACAGAAATGAAGTCAGTGGAATTGCAAGTAAGGTTAGAAGTCTGGGTAGAGCTTTACAGTATAGATACTGAATATCAAGTGAGATGAACTTGTTGAGATGAACCCTGTAAGTGAAGATGCAACAATTATATTGGAAAGAAGAATCTTTAAAGGACCTCAAAACACAGATAAATTGAGGGAGTCTGTATTTTCTCTTCACTTCAAATTTGTTTATGGAAAGAAAAAAAGTGGAATTGTTCCTTCATTTAGTAATTTTTTTTTCTGTGCTCACCAGGATAACTTTACATATAATTGAAATTATTTAACTTTTGCACATCATGAACAAAGACATCCATGCCCTGTAAATAAAATAATTATGACAACAGTTCTTCTAGTCTTCTTCTGGTCAGATGAATTCACAGTTAAGTCTCCTGAAGAATCTCAAACCTCCATTTAGGAAAAATTTCCAGAGCCTTTAATTAAACTCTGTCAGGAAGTAATCTAACACTGTTATTTGGAAGAGATTAAATGGAAGAAAATAATGGGTTTGACTTTCCACTTTTATACTGGTTTCATGCAAATGTGAGATGAAAAATCAGAGTTAGCATGCCTGCTTTTCCCAAATATGCAGAAAGTATGGAATGAACCTTTTTTATTATTCCTTTAGTAGATTACAGTAGTATCAAGTCATACCATACTGTATAATCTGAATGTATATTTTTGTTATGTTCAATGAGATGTTAAAAGAACTGTAACTATATCAGAACTGTTAGTGGAATAAAAGGAGACTAAATGGTGATAAAGCAGCTGGTACACTAAATGAGTGGGACTTAAATTTGAAAATATCCATATCCTTTTTCATGTGTGAGAGAAATGTAATCCAATTTGTGATTTGGATCTCATACGCTGCAGCTGCCATAGGAAAGCTTCCAGCATATTCTCCAACCACACTACGAGGCTTTCTCACTTAAGCTTCTCAAGATCAAAATGAATGCTCATTGTCTCCTTGGCAAAATCCTCTCTTTAATAAAAATAATTCATGTTTCTGAATCCTTTCTCTTACAATAACTAGTGATCTTCAAAAGATCTAATTCTAGCCCATTGCTCTGTTGCAGAGAGCTCGAGGATTGTTAAATTTTTGTCTGCTGGACAGGGAATTACCAGTGATGATTTCATAAATGCTGACTTGCCAAAACAAAATCATTTTGTCTTGGCATATTTACAGAGGAAACTGTACACAGAGGGAAAACCGTATTCCTTTGTTCAGGCTACCTCTGGGGGGAAAGGTTTTTCAAATCCTACCGGTGTCTAATTTTATACTTTATTCAAACTTTTTTTTGTCATTTCACTGTGAATTTAGATTTAGACACAATGTATTCCTAGCTTTTCAGTGAAAACTGGGAGCCCATCTGAGGATCATGCCAGTAAGTCCTTGTGAATCTGGCTCTCAGCTCTCACCTCAGAGCTCTGAAATCATTTGTCATTGAGTAGCGATCAAGTAACATTTTTTTTCCTTGAAACATATCAACTATTCAAAAACAGTTTTCTGAAACTCTGCATCGTTTGAATGAATCTCAGGGAGGAAACAAACAAACACGTTTGGACTATAAGTTCCTACTACACAATGACATTCCCCAGCTTCTTCAGCTTCAGAGTCTACAGTGAGAAGGAGTGAGAACAGAACCATTTACAGAGTTCCCAATTAGTCACACAGGGTGGGAAGCAGATCCTGAATTGTTCAAGCATGCCACCTATCTCATATCCCTACCACAGATAGAAGCCTAAGCCCCTATCCTAGATACTCCAGTGACATATCAGATGCCTGATTTGAACTTCTATCAGGACACTAGAATTTTATTAGTTATTTTACTCAGAGACAAAACAAAAAGCCTCTAGATGGCTGCATCTAAGCAAGACTGGATTGCCATACCCTCATGTTTGTCTGGGAAGCACAAAACTTGTTATGAATATTTTTGGTAATTAAATTTGGTAAATACCATGTTTAAGCAGTCTGTGAATGTCTTAATGACAGCTGGATAGCTGTAAGAGCTCATGCTTTCTCAAAGACATTTTAAAATTTTGACTGCTATAATCCCTCATAACTACAAAAATAACAACAACAACAAAAGTTTTCCTCTTTCCTGAAATTTATATCAGATTCCAATATGCTATTTTTCCATAGTGTAATATATATAATCAATATGTGCTCAAACACACAATTATTTTCATATATTTAGCTTATGCAAAATTACTGGGATAAGAAAGTTTATTTCTCTAATTTTGCAGGTTAAACCTTTATCAAGAAATTTTAGAATAAATGTCAGGAAAAAATCCACTATTGCATCAACTTTCAACGTGCTGGAAGTACTGACCTACTTTAAAATACAAAACATATTATTTCTAAAGAGTCAGAGCTCTTTAAAGCATAAAAGATTTAATTTTTATTCAGCTGGAAGCTGCTCTGACACCTGTGTTGAAATTTCACATCATTGTAGTACTTAAAGAAAAAAAACAACTAATGTAGCAGCCAAGATAATGTTTCAAGGCAGTATTTCATAGTGGCAAATTTTCATTACTAGGCACGGTTACTATGCAAACTGGGCTACAACCACCACTTCCCTAAAAAGTATCTAAGAACTGATGAAATTACAGTGTTTCAGAGTTCATTTGACCTATCATTTTTCAGCTTAAGCTAGCTAGTTAACAAATTTGCAAGACAGGTTTTAGACCAATGAAGATAAACATAAATTTATATAGTTATGGACTAGAAATAATACCATTGAAATAGTAGCTATGTTGTACAAAGCGGGGATATTTGTATTTCATATGTTTAGAGAATTAGGATCTTTATTGCATTAGTATAAAAATTGATTTTCCAACAGAAATAGATAGCTAACTCCCATGTGAAACTTTCATTTTAAAAGACATACATATAAGAGCATGGATTTTTTTATAAGCATTTACTTTCAACTTCTGAATTTCCATTGCTCCTTAAATTCTTATGTATGCCAGATACACTATTGCACTAGTAACACTCACCACTGTTACTCTAGAGATAGCCACAACCCATGATGGAGTAATTTAATCTGGGGATACCAACTGATTAGAAGGGTGCAAGGGTGCTTTTCTTTCTCTGGAAAGAAATGGTTTAAAGATTTATAATCACTGTCTTTTCAGTTTAAAGATATTAATTAAACCAAAGGTGTAACAATTAGATATAATACTGCCTGTCTTCAGGGTCATGTTATCACATTTCCTTAAAAAAAATATATATATTTTTAAATTAAAGATTTCCATGTCCACAAATCAGGGAACTATGATTTGTTCAAAGAAGTTCTTACTCTATTCCAGGCAACATCAATGAAATTTAAACTGGACCAGGATTCAGTGTTAGAAGACATCAGTGTACACTGTATTTCCCTCTTTATATCAGAAAGCAAAGACTTGATGTAAATTGTGGCATAATATAAAGAACAGGATGGAAGAGATATTTGCTTCCTTTATTTACTAATTCTAGCAATCATGTTTAAAATTCTTACAGATAAGCATTACACTTAAGATTTATGTAGATTAAGATATCTACATAAAGGGCGAGGGACATTTTAATAATAATAATATAATTAAATATTCAACATATTAAATAGTATGTTAGGTTAATCTTGCATTTTCTTTTTTTTCAAAGATTATAGATTTAATTTAAGATTAATACAATATTGGTACTTACATGTTTCCAGAGTACTTTCTCTATACAAAACCTATCAATGTTAAATAATAAAAATAATAAAAACAATAATTATATATACGTATATATATAATGGAGATAGTTCATTCCAGAGACCTGTTATGAATGTCCTCATAAACCAAATGTGATAGGATGAAACTTGCTCCAATAGTTCAGAATAGCTGTTCAGAATAGGGAAATAAGTTACAGCCTGTAAAGTGTTACCCTTTACAAAGGTAACACTTCAGAAAAGTATGTGGCACAAAAAGTATGTACAAAACTGTAACTTCTAATTTTTAAAAGCCTGTCACATGAAAATGCCCTACAAGGGAACAGGCTAAAAGTTATTATAATTTGTGAACCCCAGCACAAAACTTGATGCTTTTAAAAAATCACATAACCAAAGTGTTGAATAAGAACCTAAAGAATCAAATCAATTGTATCTTTACCATTTATTTACCATCTTTACCATCTAGCAAAAATAGTCTAGGAGTTTTTCCTAGTCTATTGACTAAAAGTGTGGACAAAACATACGAAGTGTAACTATTAAATATGTAAACAACCAAAATATGTTACAGTTCCAGTCCACCTTGGACATCACCATCAGGAGTTCTAATTCCATAAATGCCAAACACACTGTGCACTACATAATTTCCTGCTGGGTCTTAGATGTTGATTGTGAGTGAGTAAAAGCAAATGCAGCCAAAAATATGCACTTTGTCGGTTAAGGGAAAACAAATATTCATTTAATTTAAATAATGCTGGACTCATTTGCTACAGAAACAAACAAACAAACAAAAATGAATGAATGCTACTACTGGATCAAGACTTTCATGTCAGTTTGTATACTTCAAAAGATGCTGAATGGTAAGATCACTTTAGTAAAGTGCCTTTGTCTCTGAAAGTACATGTATAGTGAACTCCAGGGAACAGTGAATAGTGACAAAGCTGAGTCTCCTGATGGATTCCAGATATGACTTCTTTAGTGGCAGAGCTCCACAAAAATGAGAGTTCCTTCAGGGTACTTCCAAATTGGGACAGGCTTTCATATTAGTTGTGGTAAGTACTATCTGCCTGCCAGTCACCAGCGATGTGTATGTTGTGGTGGAGCACAGTATGGAAGCAAAGATACTTGCATCTACTGCATTTGAAATTAGATGTATTCTGCATGTTATTCATTGAGTCATCCTTAGAGAGAAAGGATCAAAGAAGAAAATATATCAGTGTGTCTTTTTATATTTAATTTTCCTTCTATACAAAAGGATGCAACTATAGACAGTGACTTCTGGTAGAGAAAAAAAAAAGAAACTATATTGAGTACTAAAATTATTTACTCTTTGTTACAATATTACTTTGCTGTAATATAACATTCAACTTTAACCAAAAATCATGACTAACGCTTCCAAGATTATTTTGATTAAAAGAGGATAGCTATTCAACTACTTGAAAGCAATCCAGCTCCAAGAAGCAATTCAAAGCATTGCAACTTCAGAAAGAAACCATTACAGCTTCTAACCATACCTTTAGGAATTCTTAGAAATCTTGTAGAGAAACTTTGTGTGTGCTTGCAAAGATATTACATTTAAAACAGAAGTAAAAAACAATGTTTCCTAAGCAACAATCTATGTAGAATTGACAGATTCTTTTGTTTAATGGTAACTTGTAGTTTTTGGGTCATGCTCCCTACCAAACCAAATCCCTCCTCCTTTTTTTTTTTTTTTTTTTTTTTTTGATTAAATTTGATTTAATGAATGATTAAGTTTGATTAAATTCGTGGAGTTTTATGTTTGTTTAACCCAAAGTTAAACAAACAATTTTTTGATCATCTTTCTAAGATTGTTCTAAAACTGCTCATTCTTTCTTCATTTGCTTATATTTATATAAGCTGTGTCAATTTTATGTACATGTGGGATGTCCTGGATGTTAAGCAGGATATTGCTCATATGGCCAAGTATATAGACCAAGAATGGGTCAGCAGAGTTTAGGACTTCCAGCTAGGTCTGCAGATACCTCAGATGCAACAGTACTGAAAGTTGCAGCTGGTAAATTTCATGAAGCTTGCTCTTCATCTTATTCACAGCTTTCTGCTGAGCACAAAGGACTAACTGTGTAGGAATCTCCAGTGTTATTCCTGGGGGTCCAGGAGTTGGACTCAATGATCCTTGTGGGTTCCTTTCAACATGGATATTCTATGATTCTATGATAAACATGCTAATGACTGTTGTATCTGCTGGAAAAAGAGAGGAGTTTTTCTTATGGTATTAAAGTGGAAGCTGATAAAGACTGCCAAATTCCATTTTAATATCACCCTTTTGCTTATTCCAACTAAAAAATATTTGGGTCGCTATCACTAACCAACTCAAAATTCACAGACCATCTCAAACAAGCTATATTCCCAGCCTGAGGAAATGAATATAAGCACTACTGTCATCAGATTTTTATCCAAATAAAGTTGATTTTGACAGCATCACTTCAAGCAATAGATGTGTGTATGCATGTGTTTAGGGCAAATTATAAATTTCATTCTTTTGCTGAACACAGTTTAACAGATAGTTAGATTTTTTGCTCCATTGGTCATTACAGTGCTAGCCAAGCTATCCAAAGCTTTAGGCCAGCAGAGGCAGTATATGTTTTCAAATATTATGAAATAAATCAAAACTGTCCACTGAACCAGTTTAGGATTTAGATCTCCAACTATGTGAAACAGAGACTCAGTTACTAAGATGAAATACTTTTTTTTCTCTGCCTACTACTAATGTGAGATCCTGTGGTAAAGAAATGACAGTTCTATAACTTAATGTCCAGAAACATTTTTATTGCTTCATTAAAACTGTAGATTAATACTTTCTATTTGCCCAGAAATATAACATCCTTGTAATAATTTTATCCATAGGATATTCATTTTAGCAATAGAGTGGTAGGAAAATAACAAAACACAATGCCTCAACTTGATTTGGTTTGCTTTATGAAGTGATTTCAGAGTGCCTCAACTGGATCCCTCCTGGACAAAATGAAATTGAAAGATGATCTCTGAGAGTGCACCTAACATTTTCTGTTAGTTCACAGATGTTCATCTAATGGATTTGATTAGACCTATTCCAAAGCAACCTGCCTGGCCTCCAAATGTGGATGACACAGACATTTCGTCCTTATTACCTCCTCTTTTGCCCTAGAGGTTAACTTTTATTCTACAACAATATTTATTATTGTGGACATAAGCAGATGAAGCCAGATCAATTTTTTTCCCCTACACCTCAGACTTTGGGAATATGTCCCAACATCTTGACTTAATATGCTTACAGCACAACTGTTTCTCTACATGTAACACTCAATGCACTCTGTGTCATTGGCATCTCCTCACTACTCTGACATTGCTTAGCACCAATGTTGTGATGACTAAAGCTGTAGACAGTTATTCTTCACATTGTACTACAACCATGCACACAGTCATACAATATTTTATTACAAGAAACAACAACAACAACAAAAAAAACTATCTCATAGTTTGTTAGACCAATCACTAGAAGTAACACATTTCAAAGGAACAGTCATATGAAGCTGTATAATTTCTCCTCATGAAAAAACATAAACATATCACTTAGATTTCCATGAATCAGTAATTCTAATTATTTCAAATGAAAATACTGAATCCACATTTTTCTCTTTTGTTTACATATTTGAATGAATCACAATATCAACTGAAAGTCAGCTGTCACTTTGAAACAATCTTAGTCCTCCATAAACGTTATGTAAAGCATAAATGCCAACCAAATATTGAACTATACATGAACAGATGAGGAGAAATAAGATTTATTTACTAAAATCACTACTAAGAAATTTAGTATGATAGATCTTATGATGTATATTAAAACTATCTCATTCAAAGAGAAAATACAGCCTATTAATAAAGGTAAAATTAGAATATTTACTTTAATAAATCTGTCAGAGTAGTTTTCAAAGATCAAAAAGAAAACACATTTATAGGCTAACAAACTCTTCAGCAAAAGAGTTTATTCACATCTCAACTTACTTAACACCATTAAAATCATGTATTACATGACTTGCCATTGATCATAGGACAGTTGAACATATCATTGCCTATCTTTCTTTCTTGCCTTATGACAGATGAAACAAAAAAGATAAAATTTTCAGGTAGATCACTCATTTCTCAACATCTGTTGAGACAGCTGATGATGACGACTGGATGAGTAAATGCTGCACAAATAACAGGAAAGCAACAGCTCCCCTAGACTTACAATTTTATAAACCATGTACAAAAAGACTGTGAGAACAAAATGCTATATATAAAATAATCAGGATACAGTGTTCATTATTAAATATACTGATTCAATTTAATTATATTTTCTGAGTCTAAAAAGACCTCTCTCTCTCTCTCTCTCTCTCATTTTTTTAAATTTATTTTTTATTTTTTTAATGCAGACTGTATTTAGGCTGTATCTTTGGTACTTTGTAGCTAAAAACACTTTTAAAAAGTACTGATATATACTATTTCCAGCTCTTGAAGGATATCTAATTAGCATAGGGTTGTCATTTGGTATGTAGGACTATATTCATCTTCATATAATTGATTCATTCAGACTTCCAGAAAATAAAAGCTATACTGAGAAAAACAATTGAAGATGAAGAGAAATAGACATAGCATTAAAATGTAGTCAAGACAGAACTAAAAGCTCCCAGACCAAACACTCTCCTTTACTACATACAAGGAAGTAATACTGTCCATTGCATAATGGTCTATTAACATGGTCCAATAACATGATCCATTGCATAACAGGCAGCATGATCTAGATCTGAGAAAACTCCTATGAATACATTTGAAAAGTACAATGAAGTCAGCGAAGTCCTTACTCTCCCTTCCTTTACAGGGATGGGAAAGCTTCAGCAGTGCTGCATAGCAAGTCTGGTAATAACCAAGAGGGGAAAAACTCTGCTATTTCCAATAGGTGGTCATCATAGCATGTACAGGTTGTTCAGTACACATTAATTTACAGAGATGTGCCTATAGTGTTCTGTTTTTCCCTATAAGGATAGTTTATTAGCCATGTGTTCTGCTCTGAAGCCCCTCACCCTATACAGAAGGCATACAGTTAAGAGAATGCATCAACCAGTATCAAAACAGCACACATATTATTTAATAATCCCTGGTATTCTTACTATTCTGGAAAATACTAGTGCATTTCTTCCTTTAGTTTTATTTTCTATACAAAATCTGGTAAAAAGAAGCCCAAGTTCAGAATCTGACAGTGAAGGAACTCCTGAAATGGAGCCAGGGTTTCTAGCTATGATTCAGAAACCCTATCATGATCCTATTTATGGAATAGGAGGAAAGCACTCTTATTGCTATTCCTCCTACTTGTCCACTGGTCACATTTAGCCCACTGCAAATTAAATGGTAGCTTTGCTTCAGACCTACTGCTTCTGGCATAAAGAGAAAAGGTACTTGCTGACTTTTTTACTCCATTATATTGAAGTCTAGGATTGGCCACACTGAGTAACAGTAACTCTACATGGAAAATGTGCACTGACTGCACTGCTTGGTTACTGTTCAGCTTCAACGCATGAAAAAAATGCTATTATGTGAACAAAATATTTTTGTAAGATACGCAAAAGAAAATGGAAAATTTTACTTTAACTTTGACTTAACACACAAAGCCTGTAAACTCTTTGCATTTCATTATATGTCTATATTTTAGTTCTGTATTCTTTGCTTATTCTAATATATTACCAAATTCTTGGAGTAAATACCGTGGTTTACTGTCTCTACAACTGAAAGATACCATAGACAGAATCCTATGCTTGATTAATTTCTTTTGTTGCCGTTGTTGTTTTGGCTTCTTGTTGTTGTAGAGGATGTGTCTCTGTATGTGCATAGATGTTTTATTTCACGTTGTGACTTTTGGGGAGAAGGATTATCTTTCCCAGTTTCCACTATCAAATTCATGGTAATTAGGCCTATTGTAGAACCATAATGTTTCTCATTTCTTCCATAAGCAATGTATGTTTTCTGCCCAGAGGAGGATGCAAACGTATCTATAGATCAAAACAGTCAGCTAATATCCAGTCATCTTTCTCAGTTCACTGCATGCAGAGCAGCAGTTTCATAAAAGGTATCAGACCATTTTATTGACTGACTGAAAAGAGTAACATTGAAAATGTGTGGCCATACAACGCTACCAATTTTTGAGCAGAAAGAAGGTACGTGACAGCAGTAGAGGCAGCTCTCAGCACCATTCCAGCTAAAGATCAGAGGCTAAATGGCAACCGAAAAGGCTTGTCAAAGACACTCCCTGTGTAACCGGGGTTGCTGGTAGTGAGAACATGATCTTTGATGAGTTCTGATGGCAACAAATCATAACTTTCTGGTGCAACAGAACTATGCAAAAAATAAAATAATAATCATTAGAAAAAAAAACAAAACAAAACACAACACAACACCAACAACCTTATGCAAACTAAAATATCTTTCTAGATATGGAAGGCACACTCAGCCTATTGCAGTAACACAGGTTTAGGGCTTTTTATTGGAACACTTGGATGACATTTTTATTTTTCAGCCAGCCTGAACACTTGTCTTCCACTGTTGGAGTGCAAGTGTCACATTGTGACCAACTGGGAGAAAACTGGAACCCGCCTGTTGTCAGAACATCTGGACTGATTAATAAATGCTCGTAGTCTTCTCCATTCTACTAAGACAAATTAACAGCACTATCAGATGAAACTTATTGAAAGTTTATTTGGTACAACATGTTTTCATGTATAAAATTTTAAATATTTGCCCTTCAAAACTGATCATTTTTTGAATACAGAGAATGTTAATACTTTGGAGTACATTCACATTAACGTGTCTTTATCTCAGCAGAAAAGCTTTGACTTTGTTCTTCACAAAACATGCAAGGAAAATACATATCACAGAATAGTAATAATAAATCAGAATAAATGCCATGCACTTGTAAGGACAATCTCTATTGCCGTTTGTCATTTTCTTCTGAGTAAAAAAATACATGCAAGCAAATTCCTTACACAATTCCTCTGGAATTCCAAAATTCCAAAATTACATAAAACCCATTTATATAGCTATAAATATTTCCAAGTCACTTGCAATACAAATCACTTTAGTATTGCATCTTGACTTTAACACTGCTCAGGCTTTTTATTTATTTTTATTTTTATTTTTATTTTTATTTTTATTTATTTTTATTTTTATTTTTATTTATTTTTATTTTTATTTTTATTTTTCTTATGGTTACAGGGCAAACCACTGGTCCAAAAGCACTAATCTGTCACTGTTAACAGAGGTCTTTAAATACACCTCTCTGTCAGCCTTGCTGCCACTGTTATAATTTGTATTCACTAACAGAGCTTTCAAACCTTTTGAAGCCTAAAACAACCTTGACGATCTGTACCCCACCTTTTTGCACATAAAAGCAATTATTCACTTGACTCCTTTTACAGTTGGCCTTTTAATGATGTTTACTATCATTAACAATATAAGTTGCTGATTTCTTATGGACTTGCAGCTTTCACAAAAAACATGCCTTTAGCACTTTTACATGATATTTGTAAAAGAAATGTACTGTGCCAGTGGATTAACTATAGAGAGAAAAGGTTTATTTAGGTAAAGTAGGGAAGAAATTTGTTGCCTGGCAGGGGATTGCTAGAAGGAGCTGCATGTGCTCTATCAGCTGAAGAGTAAAAGATGTAATGGTGTAAGATCAGACACCACAGCTCTTCTGTGGACCAGGCAACACAGCTCTGAAAGCATACACAAATTTTTGACCATATTCTATATGTCATATAAATCACAGTACATTTTCTATGCATGCAATCAAGTTTGCACGGGGTAGGAATAAAACTATGTCATTGAACACACGCTTTACAAGAATTCTGTGATGGCACAAGTGACTGTGTCAGATGTAAGGTAGTCAACAATAACCCATCTTCATCAATGAAAATATATATTTTTTTCAGAGACCTGGAGATTTCTGCAGTTATTGTTAAAACAAACTCCCAAACTGTTGTCTGATGTCAGATTACATCACATAGAAACATGTGACGCAACAAAATAAAAATTATGGCCTACTAAACAGGGTAGCATGGCTTACCTACCCAAAGCATGATCTAATGATAAATCTATTCTAATAAGCACAATTATAAATTTTAACAAGATACATTTTGTTATAGGAGAAGCCTTTTGTTTTATTTACTATTTTATGTATAAGGAGATAAATGAAAGAACAATAGGACTACTGTAGTAGTAAAACCATGGGATGGTATAAAGCAGCAGCTCTGAAGAAGTATACAGTTCACTTAAACTACATAATATAGGAAACTTAACAAGTACATCTAGTATTTTGAATAGAGTATTTTTTTTTCATAGAGCTGAAAGCACATTCTGTACTAGAAAGTATCATATTTTTGCATTCTGTTTTAATTCATTATCATAATAATATAGTTGTTAACAAATAAGAACTAGTGGTAATTATGATCATGGTGATAGATATGTTTTATGTATAGAAACATTTCCCAGTTTCCCAGTAACCCAGATTCAAAACTTTGATCAGCAATGCACTTTTACAGTAGTTTGTAGCATATTTACATTTTCATGTCATATGAAGCTTTTAAGATTTCTCTACAGCTTTTGTAGGAAAGCAATTTTATTTCCTTGTGGGTCTTCTGATCTTCAGACAACTTTAAAGAACTGCTTTAACCTCCCAAGGTTTTGGAAAATACCAGGCATCTTTTCAATACTTCTTGAAGTATAAAAAGAGTATAGTCTAGTTGTACTGAAAATGCAATTTATAAACCCCAGATCTTACCTGACTATAAAATGGGCTAGTATTACATCCAAACATTTAAACAGTTGTATTTATCATTTATGGAAACTTACTGCATACTGTTGATTTGAAAGCTAAAGATCTAACAGGACCCATGTACTGCAGAAATCTGAATGTTTGTCTCTCTTCTGTGCATGTCTGCTTCTTAAATTCTGCCTACTTGCAACCCCTTGTTAGCTCTCATTTATGTCTGTGCTTAGATCTGTGCATTAGATGTGTGCATACCTTAATAATGGAAAATAACAAGAGTTAAAGATACTGTTCACAGAAACATTTTATTTTATTTTTCTAAACTAAAAAAGATTTCCTCTTTTAAGAAGCTTAAACAGATTTATTTTTTTAATTTCAAATTCTATTGGAATAAATTTTATGTAAAATGTGAAGATAATTTCAATGTTTATAAGTAGTGCAAATTAGTATTCACATGTATTAGTGTAGACAACAAAATTACTTAAACCAAAATTATTTACCACATATGACAAACGCCAGCATAAGGTTGCTTTTAAATGATCAAAGCAGTCTTATCCAACTTTCAAAACAGAAACATGAAATTTTAAAATTAATTTCTTTTGTTCTGTGCCTTTTTAAAAATGCAACAACCCTCAATGATCTAAAAATCCAACTTGATTAAAAAATATTTTTTCAGTACATCAATGCTTCCCATTTCATAACCAACAACATAGTCGAAAATCTCTCTTTTCTAATCCAGACTGTTCCACCTGCATCATTATTTTATGGAAATAATCACTAAATACATACAAGACCAACCAAAGAGCAAGTCAATGTTACTACTTGGACTTTGATGTTTACAACTTTGATGAAAGATATATGCTCACTGCTAGCAAACTAATTTTCCACATACAGTAGCAGAAATACTATCTTTTATCAATCCTGAAGAAAAAAAGAAAGAAAAATACTGTTTTCTTTTATATAACTGCAGAAGTCTGCCAAGGTTGGCACAAGCATACTGAGATGAAATAAAGAGATATTGAAATACAAAGCACTAAATTTTGGCATTGCCTTGGTTCTTATAAAATTAAATCATTTTCATAACAGTGTTACAACTCTTTCTTTTCATACAGTATATAACTTCTTTATATAACCTCCTCTCATACAGTTTTCTATTTTAATTGCTTTAATCAAGCATAGTCTAAGGATCAAAGCTTGAGTTTGTTTTAATTATAACAGGTGGTTCAGTAAATAAACTAACTCCAATCAAGGTTTTAACATTTGCAGAATTTCATGGCAGATTCCATAAGCAGAACAAAGGTGCTAGTAATTTCATAATATTACACAGATAGTCACAGATATCTATGCAATTTTCAAATTCAATACCTTTTCTGAACACTAGGTGTCCAGAAGAAAACAAAAACTATTAAAACAAAATGGGAGAGAAGGGGAAAGCAAACAAAAATATTAATTCATCCTCTGACACTGCAGATGAAAATGTAATTTTAAATGTTGCAATTAGCTGTTCAGAAATTCCTTGTTAATTTAATCTACTAAAAAAAGTCTGTCAGACTAAAAAAAGTCTGTCAGGCAAGAAAATGTCTGAATTTGCAAATTTATGGCAGACTTCTAATCTCAATTAATTCTCACCTATAAAAAACACTTTAGAAAGTTGATCATAAGGCATACTATTCAAAGCATTTGAATAAGAGCTAAATAAGTGCTCAAAAGCTTGCACAGATATCCGCTGTTATGATCCTCCCCAGTCCAAGAATTCTGCTAGATGCATTGGCCTGCAGAGGCCAGTTTGGTTTTATTTACTAAGAACATCAGTGAAACGACAGTAATAAGCATACAACTTGTGCACATGCTTTAGGTTTCTTTCAACACCATTTTTGCTGTTGAGGGAATTAATATGCTGTGTTTTTGAATGATTATTAATTTATGATTAATTCAGCAGCTTAAGCATTTGTTACCCTCCATCAGTCAGAGTTCAAGTCCTTATCTCACTTTTTTTGTATAGGTTCAGTTTTGAACATGTCAGACATTGGCTTCACTAGATTTTAATGTATTTAGAATAAATACCAGCACATACATTTCAAATTAAGAACCATTAAACTGGCCAATAACTTTGCAAGGTATTTAAATGGAAGAATCTCTGTCTCAAAAGAAATTATAATTTAGCATATAGACACCATAGAGTAAGTAAGCAAGAAAGCAAAAGGCGAAAGTAGTTTAAAACAGACCAAAGCAATTATGAGACGCATGAAGTCATTCTGAGTAAAAGGACCTACTCAGCAAAGACTGAAGTAACTTTAGAGAGGAAGAGAAGATACCAGAGGAACGATGGTCGAAAGCATGGAAGGACATAGGAGGCTAAGGCAAGAACTGGGAAGTTGGTTCATATATCTTTCTTTTTACTGCACAGATGAAAACAGATATATATATATATATAATAAAAAATATACAACATATATAAAAAATACATATTTTAAAAGGGCATCACAGGAAAATACAATCTTTCTTTTTCTTTTCCTTTTTTTTTTTTTTTTTTTTAATTGTCAGAGATTCTGTTAACACTAATGACACTGAGTTGTTCTAGTGCACAGACTGTCCTAAAATAGCAGCTTTACATTCCAAATATAAATTTAACTCTACATTGCTTGTTAAGGTGTCCAAAATGCAAGAGAAAGTTAGGCTATATTTCCGGCTATATTTCCTTTTATTTATTGTCCTCTCCACTTAAAAATCAGTGCAATTAATTATTTTTAAATGAGATACTTTTATGTGGAATAATGTCTACAGAAATTATAGAGATTGCTAGTAACAACAATACATACCATAAAAAAATATATTTCAAATTGTTACTGTTCAGTTTCATAAAGTACTTCATAATAAAACAGTCAATTTGGTATCACAACCAAGCACCCTAATTTTAGTGACTCTTTCAACTTGACACACTCAGAAAGAATACCTGACGTCAAGAACTGTGTTTAAGAGCATAGCTACAGGAGGCTGTACAGAATATTTAGATGTCAGTGTGTGAAAAAAGTAGTCATGCTGTAGTGGAACAGGCCTGGGGCATTCATGTCTCTGAATCACTGCCAGGATCAGCAGATCGTCACTGTTAGGAGGATGCCACTCTTTCTGCACAGCCCTCAACTATCATTTGACATCACTGTAAGAAGGGCAAGACAGCACAATTAAAACAACAGATTAAAAGAATACAAGAATGAAATGCAGTTATTTGACCCAAAGAATGGGATGCCTGTATTTCATCAAAGAAGTTTGCTATGTATTTTTTGATCAACTTTTAATTGCCTCATATTGTTTGCTCTTGCAGCATACACAGCATGTACTGAATATTAAAGATATCGCTCTACAATAGCATAAAGTAAGCAAAAAGACAGAACTGATACACATGACCAAGAATGGGAAGATTATTTAAATCCTAACTGTATCAGAGACTGAGCTGGAAAAGCTATTGCCACTTTAACTAATGGAATATTTGGCCATGCAGGGCCAGAACGCTATAAGGGAAAGCTGTGGGGGGGGAGGGGGACAGAGGCTTTTTTATTGCAAAAACTTCGTGTAGGATTATATATTTTTTCCAGAGCCGACACACTGAAGATTTCTTTTAATTAAAAGCAATGGAAAAGTGGGTGTGATTAGAATGGTTTGCACACTAAATTTAGAGCATACAATACATTTTTACCTTTAGCTAAACACACAAGATTATTTACTTGAATGAGGTGAAACTTGACTTAAAACTAGGAACCTTAATAATCCTAACAATAGATTCTGCTATTCTATCTCTTGCACATGTACGATGGCTACCCAAATGAATCAAATTAAGCATCAGCTAGCATGAAACTACATTCAGGATTAATACAAAAAATCCAGATTGGTACAACATCCTAAGGTTTTAAAATATTTTTTATATGAATTTGGAATTTCTTATAATGCCAAGGCAGTGTTTATCAGAACTAACAGCAAGGCTCACTGTGAGTCTGTCTAAGGAACTATAAATCTAATAAATCTTGAGACAATAATATTATTGGGAAATAGAATCAATAGCAAAATCATTTTGAATGTGATATAGTATTAATTTATGAACAATTTACATGCTGATTTTGTGAAGGCAGCAAACTTACTGTGATAATATCAATATCTTACATATTGTCTTCTACCAAGAAAAAACAATTAACACATAAGCTTCTTAACCTATTAGCTACTCTTACTCAAAGTTTACCCATTATTAAGTACCACAAAAGATCTGTTCGGTTTTATTCAAGTTCACTTACCTGAAAAGTATAAAAACGGGTCCCATTAGGAGGATGCACTTTAGGAGATGCAGAGACAGTGTTCATATCCGAGAATATCATTTCTGGTCACACACACAATACAATCCACAGACAGCTACAGATGCAGAGTAGAGTGCTACGCTCAGAGATAAATCCTTTCACACATTTAGGGAGGCAATTGTACAAAATGTAGTCTGCTCCATCCGTTCAGATGTACAGCGACAGCATTTCGAATTCCCCACTCCTACATCTGTGAGCTAAACTGTAAGGTCATTGCTCCCTGACCTTTAGCTCAGCCAGCTCTTCAAAATATGCACAATGCATAAAAATTAGAAATGCCGAAGAAAAGAGAGCTAGAACCTACAGTACGTGGAGCTTGTGCAGGATCTGGCAATGCTCTGGACCTGCCCATCTGTTCTCAGTGATAATCACCTCCCTCCACCACAGCCTTGCAAAGTGATTATGCTAAGCATCCCAGTTAACCAATAACACACAGTTTCATTTCAAGCAAGCATGCACAGTGAAAAACAGAGGACCTCTTCTGACTAACCTGAAGCATGTCTCATGTTCAGTTTATAGCTGTATTTGATAAGAATGATAATTTTAATGTTTCAGTTGTCAACAGTTATGTTAACACATACTATCTTGCTTTAAATAACACAAAGGGTTCTTGTTTCAACTGTCATGCTTAGATAAAAGAAAGAGAAAATTGTGGTTTATATATATATATTTGATACTATGTGGAAAATAAGATTTTTTTTTTTTTTTTTTGAGAAATCAGTTCTAATCAGTTCAGACATAACACACATTGTGAACCTCTCTTTTTTCATTATTTCCTAATTCTATTTTTTTCATCTCCAACTCAATCTCTCTTTAGGAAAGGTTTACCTAACATTACTAAATATAAAGTTGAAATTTTATTCTGAGACTTAATGTTCTTCATGAAGTTACAGACCTACAGTTTAGCTTATTGACTTCACACAGTATGTTTTTACACCTGCACTGAACATCCCAACAACATTCACTGTATTTTATTTTTTTTCTCACGCAGATCATTTGAAGCACATGAAGACATTAAAAAAGAAATATTCAAAGAATATGACACTTTTTAGAAAATAAACAAACAAAAAACAACAAAGTAATCCATTTGCTAAAATGGAGTTTTAGTAAAAGTTAAAAAATCTAAAGAGGTTAGAAAACTAATTTTACAGGTTTTTTCAAGCAGCTTGCATTTTATTCATAAATTTTAAAAGGGAGACAGAAACCACTTAAGAAATTGTTCTCAAAATGAAACTTGTCAAAAAACTGATGAATTGCTGGGCTGCCTGTTTTTTATTCTGTATTATCTTAATGCTTTTACCAACTGAAGATAATGCAGTTTCTAAAGTAAAATGACTATGAAAGAGGTTAGGATAGCTTCAGAGATGTCTGTCTGTCTAAATGTGTATGCCAGTGTAGTGCATGGCACAATTATTTTATTTTGCAGGCCAAAGAGAAAAAAAATCCTCTCAGATCCTAGAAATGTCTAACATTTTCTTATAATTACCATGATATTACTTCCAAAACATTTGCAGGATCAGAGGAAAACTACTGCCTGTAACATTTTCTTGAGAACTAGATTTCACATTTCAGACTTTACTCCCTTTTTTGGTTTCTCTTCCAGAAGATCTAGATGCTGGTATTAGCAAAGGGGTCCCTCAACTGGTCAAAGCAAAGATACCGGATTTTTGGTAATCTGATTATAGGACCTTTTATTGTAAGTGGACTCTTTCTTCTTTATAATCTAGCCACCAAACATGCAGTGCAATAAATAACGTTTCCTTCAAGGACACTTAAGATCATTTGATCTGAAAGACCACAGAAATGTACCTATTTGTTTCCCCAAGTCCATAGTTTGAGGAAAGATGGTCAAAAATCCATGTATAATGGATAATGCCTCCAATAAGCAAACAACTAAATTACTAAATTTAAATACTATCATTACTAAATGACTGTACCTGTTAATTCGAACTTCTCTTGCTTCACCTTTCACAACTTTTTATTCTCTTTTCTACCAGTGATATAGGAAACTCCCATCATCCTGGCTTTTGCTAAACTGTAATCTAGCTCATTAAAAAAAAAAAAAAAGATTTTGCCAAAATCTTTAAGAAATGGTTGATACCAAAGTCAAAGATGACCACTCTAGTAACAACCTCAATATTGCATTCAACAATCATAATGTTATTGCTGTTGTTGGACTTGTTAGCTCCCTATTTACTTGTCAAGGACTGCCTGTTTTCTAACAGCAGCAACTGGGAGCTCTTGTCTTGTTTGGATCTCTGTCTACTATGACTTAGCTGCCCATTATTTTCAAGAAATTACTGCTTTTCAAAATACTGTCCCCTATATTTTATCCGTTGTTTTGACTTTCCTAATTAAACAATGGAATTTGCACTCAATAAATAAATAAATAATAATAATAACTGTATATATATATATATAAAGTAAACTACCTTTAAGTTCAAATAAATACGTCTTCTTAGCTAGTCAGTATAGATCTGGAGAGGAGGCAACCACCATTTCTGTTCTTTCTCTCCACTAACTTTTATCTCTCATGAAAATGTGAACAGTAATGACTATATTTTTTTTCAATGTAACAACCAAACAGCTTGGAAAAATTTATGCAAAACTATTTCTTTTGTTGTTGTTGCTATTGCTTTTGTTTTTGTTTGGAAAACATGAAAACAGCCTCCTCACAGGAATGGGTCAGATATTAGGTGAATTTGGTAAGGAACACTGGCCCGACGCATGCTCATAGTTACCAACAGAGACAGCTACATTTTAGAAAAGCCAGCAGCCTCGTAGCTGGAATTCAGCAATGTCCTTGGAAGAAAAAAGCTGAAAGCAGGTCTTCCATGTTTAATTGAATACTGCAAATACTGAGCTAAGTATCAAGCAACCCAGCCTGAAAGTGAGCAGAAAGTGGAACAGAATAAAGGAAACTGAATGCATCCAAAAGGACAAACAGAGAGAGACCTGTGGACCACGACTACAGCTCAGTGGTAGAAGTGCTCACAAAAGAACTCAAATAACTGCTTCAATGAGTCTTCCAATGAATGGTTTAACTATTCCATTAAGTGAAGGAGTTTTACTAGAGGAAAAAAAACAACATCTCCTATACGAAAAGAAAATAAACCCAACATCCATAATAGGTAGGACACACGGCAATGAATTCTCCAAGATGGCTCTAGTTCCAATTATTTTTGAATGTAAGAGATATGAAACTCTTAGTCTATATTATGTATGCTATACTGACTGCGTATTTTCATTAGATACCCCTCTCAAAAACTTTCATATTGGTGTATATATATATTTAACTAGCATTCTTTTTTTTGATGTGTAATCTACTGGTTTATGTATGGTTTTACATATGTACAAATACAGATTTACATGTACCAACATATATCTGCTATAAAAATAGCGTATAAAAATAGATTACACTTTAAAATAGGAAGAATATATCTGTTATATGAAGTACTTTGAAAATTCAGGCAAACTGATACAAAAACTTACATCTCATATTGTAGAGACAAAATGAACATTTTTAATTAGCAAACAAATGTTTTTTAATATGCTAGAGCTTGCGAGGTGTAGTTTGTTTTCAGAATATGTAGTGCTGAAAACCAGATGTTTTGAGTTAAGATTTAAATCACCAGTTTTTATTAAATTAGATGAGTAATTATCCAGAAACATGGACTTTATATCACATACTGTTCTCATTTGTGTCTTTATCAGGGAAAACCATGTTAAAGAAATGTGCCTTCCTCCAAGAGTAGTGGCAGTGTGTGGTTTTCAGAACATTAGAGAGCTTTCAAATTAAACTTAATCCTCACCACTTTTGTGTCAAGGTGGCAGAAACCAAACTAAGTTTCCAAAATCTACAATACTGTACTTGATTTGATGTTCCTTTAAGATCTGCTTATTGTTGTAGACATCAATGTAGAGAGAGTATCATAATGACACATCACTCAACTGGCTAAGATTCCCTGAATTTGCTTTAAACAGAAAACTGATAATATTTAAAGAGTTCTGATCTCCAGCTATTAACAACAGAAAAGATGTTAATCCTTTACCACAGATCAGAGAAAAGATATTCCAAGTGCATATGGAATTAAAATAACTATGTTCATAAAGCCAGACATCACATCTAATTGTTCTCCATATCCAAATTAATTTACATTTTCTTTTAGCTCATTTAATGAAGTTGCACACCAAAAGTATTTATAGTTTTCCACAAAACAAAACACAACACAACATAACACAAAATATATTATCCAACTACTAAGAATGTATAAAACCACACATACCTAGTTTCAGAAAACTAACCTCTCCCAGCTGGTAAAGCTCCCACAAGATGAAGTGGGAGAGAGAATTCAGGAAAATGAAACACAGTATAAGGAAGTTTTTGGTCACTTTCATCTTTCTGCTACAAACAGAAAATCCATTTGGAATTAAAGATTTTTAGAAATAGATCAGCTTACACTGATAGGCAAAGCCTGCAACTCATCCTGCTTCTGCAATTGAGAATTGATTATCAACATTTTCCATTATGGTCCTGTGTTTCTTTGTATCTTGAATATACAAATAGCCATGCTTGTACAGGTGAGGGTGTCTTACAAGTGCTGGTACCAAATCAGTATGAACTTATGAGCCCTATTTTAACCTCAAACATCAGGATTTGCAAAATTTATGAAGACAAGTACACTGCAGAACAAAATCTCTTTATTAGATATGTAAACTGTATGTCAGCAACAGTTAAAGATAAAATGTGTAGTCCTAACAGGCTTATTCCATACAATGGCTACCCTCTCAAGCACAAGAACAATAAATGAAGCTTTCCGAGGAAATGCAAATATGAATGCAATTTCTTTGTTGCATACACTTGGACATTTTACTAACTACTGCAATTTTTTTTGAAAAAAAAAAAAACACAACAAAAACACAAAAAACACATACCACTTTCTTCAACTAATATCAAACTTTCATAACTATTTATCTTATAAATAGCAAACTGCAGAATTCATTTATGAACAATATCACTATAAAAAGTTAAATTAAAATCACTAATTCAAATATTTAAGTGAGTTTAAAGGAGCTAACCTGCAGTACATTTGCTAGTGGTGCAAACTGTAGTTGGAGATCAGTAATGAGCAGGGTACTCCAGGGGTCAGTACTGGGTCCAGTCCTTTTTAATGTCTTCTTTAATAATCTCAATGATTGGACAGAATGTACCCTCAGTAAGATTTTTGTTGATGGCATGAAAATACAGGGAGTGGGTGATTAACTGAAGCATCATGATGACATCCGGAGGGACCTGGAGAGTCTGGAGAAATGGGTGAATAAAAACCCCATGGAGTTCAGAAAGGAGAAGTGCAGAGTCCTGGACCTAGGAAGGAACAAACTCAAGCATCAGTGCATGCTGGGGGTCAGCCAGATGGAAATCAGCTCTGCAGAAAAGTACCTAGGGGTCCTGGTGGACATCAAGTTGAACAAGAGACATAAATGTGCCCTTGTTGTTAAGAAGGTTAACAGTATCCTGGGTTTCTTTAGTCAAAGTATTGCCAGCAAGACGAGGGAGGTGATCCAACCCCTCTACTCAGCACTGGTGAAGCTGCTCCTGAACATCCAGTTCTGGGCTCCGCAGTGCATGACAGCCATGGGCATACTGGAGAGAGCCCAATATACCAATACAGGGCCACAAAGATGACAAAGGGACTTTCCTCTTTTGTGAGGAAAGTCCTAGAGAGTTACAACTCTTAAGCCTAGAGAAAAGAAGGCTCAGGGACTTATTAATGTATACAAATACCTAAAGGGAGGGTACCAAGAGCACAGAACCAGGCCTTTTTCAGTGGTGCCCAGCAACAGGCAATACAAACTGAAACACAGGAGGTTCTTCCTGAGTATCGGGAAGCACTTTACTGTGAGACTGACTGAGCACTGACTGGCACAGGCTGCTAAGAGAGGTTGTGGAGTCTGCCTCCTTGGAGATCTTCAAAAGCTGCCTAGATATGGTCCTCGTCAACCTGCTTGATCAGGGAGGTTGGACCAGATGATCTCCAGAGATCCATCCAACCTCAGCCATTCTGTGATTCTGTGAACATACCGAGTATGCAGTCCATAATCAACAATCATCAAATATAGCTACAATGCAGATGAATCCCAAAGACAGAATGCCTGATTTTTCAATCTGTTTGCTTGGGCATAAGCAAGACTTTCTTTTGAACATTCTGGGCAGGTGATTGTTGACCACATGGTAGTGCTGCCCAGGGAAGTGGTTCAGTCACCATCCCTGGAGGTCTTGAAAAGACGTTTAGATGCAGAGCTTAGTGATATGATTTAGTGGAGGACTTGTTAGTGTTAGGTCAGAGGTTGGACTAGGTGATCTTGGAGGTCTCTTCCAACCTAGATGATTCTGTGATTCTGTGATCCTGGTCATCACAGGTGTGAGAAATTATTTCTCACACTCTCAAGAATTATTGATACCTAGTTGTATATCTGACTTCCTTTCCAAATGGTTCAGCGAAACTGGGATGAAATATCCAAAGTACCATTCTGTATTTCTTGACACAATTAAACTTGTCACAATTCAACTCAACACAATTCAAAACTGGATATGTTTCCTCAGAACAACTTGACCATCAGTAAATCACAATTAAACAAAGAAACTTTGCTAGGTTTGAGCCTGATATAAATACAGTTTTTATCTATTTTTAAGTTATGTGTTGATGACAGTGACTCACTGAGTGAATCAAAAAGAGAAACTGAATGAAAATATAATGCTTGAATACTGAGGAAAGCATTCTGTTCATAGAGCATAACATGAAGGTGGAAGGAAGAAATGAAAGAAAACAACAAAAAATGAGGGAAGATTTATTTCTGTTCCACTAAGTTCTGTCCCACTTCTCCATGACTCCGGCTTCAACTGCCAAAATCACAGGTACTCAGGTATACTTAGTACACAACCTGTGGCCACTGCTATTTACTTTTGATGCCAGGAATGACTATTTCTGTGTTGTGGCATTATGTCATATTTCATGAAAAAGTCTAGAGGCTCTTTAGAATTAGACAACTTTTATTGGAAAATCATAGCAGTGACTGCATTTATGGGTATTTTAAATAAAATTCTAGTCAAATCTAAAATTAACTCTTGATGAATCAAGACAAAAACCTCCAAAATAATGTGATTCCAGATGGTAGCAAATAAATAATGAAAACAGTCAGCTTGTTATTTCACCCTGCGTCATATCACTTAGGTATCACTTTCACTATTTACATCCTTTAAGTTGTTTATATTATAACATTATACAGAGTGGTATCAGTGTGCTTGGCAAAATAAGAGTCGTTTCTTACCAGTAAATGTAGAATCTAAATCACAGAGATACTGCAAGACATCACAGTACATTAAGGATGAGTGAAATTATGAAAGAACATAAGAGATGATAATCATTGCCTATGTATCATCTTCAGCAGAGAGGCTTTTTCTTTTTAAGTGAACATCTTATACTAGGTGCCTCATCATGAGTTTAAAAATAGGACAAGGGCCTATGATGGAAAAATAAAAGAAGTTACAAATTTCAGATAAGGCATTAAATCACTGTGACTTAGCACAGATCACTACAAATAGATATCCTTTCTACCCCGCCTCTCATCCCTTCAAAAATACTCTTAAATTCTTTTTCCTAAAAGTATTGCCTTACATTATCTTTCATTGTATTTATTTATACTGATTCTGCAATCTTCACATACACTGAGATGTATCCTGTTCCACAAGTAAAAAAAAATGTCCAGAGAATAAAATACTAATGAAAATGAGTAGCAGAATTATATCTAGAAGACAAAAGCTGTCAAAAAAGCTTGTTCAAAGGCAATTGTCTTAGTAATTTATTTCTATTTCTGCTCCATCTGGAAAATATCTGTTGTCTTAACAAGTGAGGCATGCAAGTTTTAAACTGGTCCTTTGAGTAAGAACTGAGGGAACTGAATCAAAAACTAAAATTGACAACTGATCATTACATTTAAAGAGTATGAACTATGGATATCAGTAGGCCTTTGCAAAAGGTCTGTTTTCGGAGTGTCTTTTTTTTTTTTCTTATTCAATTAAAAATTTCATAGCTTTTTTCCATTGTGCTAGTGAACACATTTCTATGGATGTGAACATAAGCTGGAGAAACTTGAATATCCGGAATAAAACCATAAAACCGCATACTTCTTTCACATAGAGCATGAGCTGATATTCTAGTAAAGTTCCAAAGAGTAGATTTACCTTAGTAGTTTTCTTGTCTGAAACTACTGGGTAGCTAAGTAGAATATCAATTCTGAATTTGAGTACAACCACTGGAATTTGAATCTCCTGAGGGACTGTTAAGGGTAATAACAATACATACAGTCATACTTCCAAAAGCAGTTACTAGTTTGTGTGTTTAATTAAGACTCTTTTCATCTAATTTGCAGGGATGTTCAGCCTTTGAATAGCCCCTCTATGTCTCTTCAGCCCTTTTGATGCTGTTATATGCCATTTTGAACATCAGATCTCACTGTTAAGACCACAGCAGACTGAGTAAGTTTGAAAATGTCAGACCTGTCGCTCCAAATATATTTACAAAATCCAGTCTTCTACAGACGATGCAAAATTCCCACTTACAGCCAAAGTAAAGACAATCAATCAAATCTTCCAACGCATTTTTATTTCCAGTACATACCACAAATCAGTAATAACATATTAGCTTGAAAAGACTTCAAGACTTTGCTATACTGCACATTGCTTTCTTGTCATACAGCTTTATAAAGATAAGTGGCCGTGGCCGAAAGCATAAACAGCGTATATCCTCAAAACATATTTTATTTCTTCTGTGCTTGTCCTTAACCTCTTGATACCATTTTCTCTTTCAAAAGTGCAGAGGGAGTGTTTGTGTACTAATACTTTTTAAAATCACCTTTTCTTCAATACAGAAAAGATATAGGATTATAAAACAATCAGGCAACACCGTCCTGAGGCCAAATGGCTGTTCCAGCTATTGACTCACCAGACTTTCATTTCTTCTTACACACTATTACAAAAATATAGGACTATCCAGCAACTGCAAAGCTAGTAAGTACAAGCAAACACAGCATCTTATGGAAAGAAAACTATGGTATACAAGTACAAGTGAAAGGCACTTTTTCAGTGCCAGGAATTGTGAATTCTAATACAAGTAAATATTTTGAATGTTTTATTTCATTTGTAATTTAGACTTGTGCAATCACAGTATATGTTATGCTGATTACTGGTGATTTAATGCCAATTTTCGATTATTATCTTTCAGAAAATCCTGAAAGGAGATTGGTAAGCCAACAACAGAAAAACACCACTTCCCTAGCCTCTGGACTGAATTGCTTCAGAACATGCTAAATACGCAAATATGCTCCCAAAAAGCACCTGTTGGACTTCCTGTGACTTAATCTTCACAATAGCCATCTTTACTCTTTATTAAACATGTTTAAAAAGAAAAACAATAACAACAAACAAGATAAGACATTTACTTATAGGACATAGGAGAAATAAAAGAATTTTTAATTTCCTTTCTACATTCAACAGGATGACATGAAAAGGGAAGATTTTTTTTTCCTTCAATATTCATCATGCAAGTGACTAAGCAGCGTTACTCAGGATTTATCTTGCCATACATCTAAAAAGTGCCATACACTTATAAGTGTAATATATATGTCCTTAAGCATTCTTATTGCTTAATCTATGTTTTTAGCTAGAAAATCAAGATGAACAGCAATCAATAACTGACAAATGTGTATACCAATATCAAGTGAAGAAAGAACTGTTGTTAAAAATCTTAGTCTAAAAACACTTACTTGGACTGGATGGTCAGGAAAAATAGCTACTTTAAAGAAAAAGTAGTTAAACCTAAATTAAATAGTGTGATACTGACACAATATTACTTTCATCCTTATTCAAAATCTCGTCCCTTCTGCACTGGATCTTGTCCCTTCTGAAGATGATGACTTCCTGTTATTCTGAACTCAAAGCTCATTTAGAAAATGCTGAAAAGTTAGTGATAAGACTATAAAGTTGCTAGATCCAAGGAAGAGCACTATTCATTGATGGAGAACCTCAGGGTGGGAACCTGAGGATTTTGTGGCTGCTCCTGAGTAAGGCCTACATCCCCACAGTGAATGCTGCATTGCCAATGCAGCATAAGGTATCTTTTCCAATTCTCTCATTCAAGGGAACAAAGGTAGCAATGAACACCAGCATTTTCCGGTGGGCTTTATCTGCAGTGTAAGTGCCAGTGTCTCTCTGCATTACCAAGGCTCCCTTTAAAGCCAGTATGATAGACACATTCAAGGGGCACTGCTTCTGACCTATTTTAGATGTCTATTTTAGTTTGAGATGAATCACACCACAGAGATGGGAAGCAGTAAAACAGAAATGCCTACACTGTAGATGTCTGAAGTTAGGTGCAGTGAATCCTACCCTGGGAGCCTGAACTGAATGCCATCAAAATATGACAAGAAAATATTATAATCAAGGAAAAAAAAAAAAAAAAAGGTATTGCTCCTTGAGCATACCTGATAGAAATTTACTATTATAAATAACTATTCATATGACATTACGTAACAGAAACATGTACTACATTTTTTTTCTATAAGGAAAACAAAACCACACAAAACTGAAAATGACTTTTTCTACTTTCCCAAAACAAGTGACATGGCAAGCAACATTCAGAGCAACAAATTCACAATTGCATCCAGATTCAGTTTGCTGTTATAATCACATGCAAGATTAGCATCCCAGGCTACAACCAAACTACTGAATACATGGCAAAATTAACTGAAAAATTACATTCTATAAAAGGAGATAATGTGAGAAAAACAAGTTAAATCACATCTACAGGGTTAAATAACATAGAAACCACAGGCCAACCATTTCCTAATTTTAAGTATTACATCTGGGCTTATTCCATATTCTCTGCAGCATGAGCATGGCTCTTATGTACATTAAATTGATATAATACACATTTATTAACTTTTACAGTTCAGAATTTGGTTTAGAATTTCATAAAGTATCAAGCAGCTTTACATTTGATAAGTGGCAAGTAGTTAAAATGTTAATTAATATGTTCATAAAATGGCATAGGAAATCCCTGAAAAATTGTAGAGCACCAGATATATAATGAACTTAGGATGTAGATGAGATATATACATCCATGGCTTAAAGAACAATAAAACCACAGTATTTGTCATGTGTAGAAAGGTTTCCAAATTGAATTGCGTTAGGAAGAATTTTAATCTGGAAAAAAAATGGCCAAAGCCGTCTACTGACTTAAGGTCCATATAAAACTTTAGTCCTTTCCAGCGTATGACATAGTACTTATGCTCAGCAATACCTTAGAGAAAGGAGACCCATAAAAAAAAATATAAACAGAATAGAATTTGCTTGACTTCATTGGGTTTAATTGTTTTCATTAGTCAACTTTACTATTCTGTTCTGTTAAGAAAATAGGTATATTTAGTGTAGCTCCTTGAAAGCAGTTATATTTTTTGTAAATATGTCATTGGCTATTTCTCTTTTAACCAACAGTGCTAATCCTGACAGCCTTTCTTCACTTAAAAATTCCTTCTTCCATCTAATCATTTTCCCTCTCCCTCTCTAAATCTCCTGATACTATCTTACCATGACAGAACATGTCATGCTTCTTTTCAGCACATCCAGATGGAAATCAAAAGGAAACATTTTATCTTACTCCTACTCCCATCCATTTACCAAGACTCCAAACCTTCTAGTTGGTACATAGAAAATGGTGCTGAACTTGCAGTTAGCTGTGGTCTGCTAAGATTGAACAACATTATACCTCCAATAAAACAGGTGGCATACAAACCAATTTAGATGAACACGAACGCAAATTTCAATTTCAAGCTTTCAGGCAATGACCAAGACAGAAATTTCATTAAAAGGCAGAACATATTTCTATATTTGCACTCTGTTTAACTGAAAAAAATGAGATGACCATAGAAGTGGTTTGACAGACAAGAAAGAACAGTTGGGAAAATAAATCACAGATGAGTCAACAATTTAAATAAAACGTGTGATTTTATATTTTTTTTAAATTTCAAATGACTCATTCATGATTATCTCCCCATAATTTTCCATTAAATATACTCTGCCTCATAATATCTGAACAGATGAACTTAGTTTCTTTTCAAGCTAAACAAGATATTTTACCACTTCATATGTCTTTGAACTGTTCACATATTAAATTAACCAGTGAACTCTTCAATTGCATTACAAGAATCAAGAAAAAATCTTCCAAATTTCTGTGATTTCATTTTTTCAGCTGATGCATCTAAAATGCAAAATGGTAAACAGTTATCAGAGAAAAATAATGTCAGTTGTGAAACACTGAATGGTATAGTTAGATTAAAAATGACCCGTTAGAACAAGCTTCATGGTTGAAAACCACCTCTTTTCATGAGAACTTAAAATAAACTTTTACCATTATCAATAAATTTCAACAAGCACAAATCTGTTTCATGAATCCCCTTTCATGGATTTTATTTATTTTTTATTTTTTGGCTCAGTACCTTCTTGTTTTGGTTAGACAAAGATCCCTCTCTTATGCAATCCCATACCAAAGATTTCAATGTTTCACCACCATTGTCCACCTCAGCAGTATCTGAGTCACTGAAGCATCTGAGCTTGAAGCCGTATCTGAGGCACTGAAGACATTCATGGGGCAGGGCAGAGACCGGCATAACCTGTCAAGGCTAAGGAAGTTTAACAGAAGAGGTAGCAGAGTTGGCATGGAGGCTGTGACACCATTAGAGGGGAAAGGGAAACTGTATTATTATTGGAGTAAATGTGCTTGGGAAAGTTCCCAGTGATTGTGTCCAGCTGGCACAGGAAAGTAAGTACACAGACATGCTAGTCAGCTATGAAGTGTCCAAAAGAGGCTGCATACAAACTGCTTATTGAGAATGGTCCCTGTAGGTCCCATTCCTACACCATACTTAGGAATTGCCTGATAAAGGTCCAGATTAGAGTGAATAAAAGTGTGCCAGGGTCTGGGCCAACAGATTACTACTACATGTGGATTGTGTTTGACAGTCCAGGAATGTTTTCCAGTGCTGTTTGATCGAACAGCATACTGACATCCCAAGTATCTCCAGGTTTAGAGCTATGGCATACGATAAAAGGCTTCATCCAATGCCAATCTTGCTGATGGAACCCATTTGGTGTTTAGGTCTTATTTAAAGACAGGATACCAATGATCAAAATTAATCAACTGTTTTCAAAACTTCAATCAAGGTAAAGCACACTGGATGCAGTGTAGCAGTTGCATTTTTGACTTAGGTATACAATATTGCAATTGGAGAGAGAATGCAGATAGGTATAACAGAGACTATGGATACCCCTAATTATTTCACCCAGTTATCCCTAGCTTTTGGTGCAAAACAGCATGTGCTTTCTCTGTATTTTCTATAGGAAGACTATTGATTCCCTGCAGCTGTATTGCCAAGTCTTCAAGGCTCATTATATGCAAGCCATCTAGAATAAAATTTGGAAAGGTTATATTACTAGACATAGCGCAATCAAATCTTAAGTATACAGGGTGTATGTAGTCTGAAAGTTTGAGAGAAGGGGAGACCCAACTTGTCAAGATTTTACAATTTTTGACATGATTATTCATGGTAGACTATGTGGTGGACTCTCCGCAGTTAGCAATGAAACTGCACGTGGAAGGTGACTCAAGATTCAGGCACAAGTTTATCACAACCAGAAAACAAGGAGAAACACACACACAGAGCTCTCAAACTAAAGCACAAAGCACATAATGTATATAGTACAGTTTTAAAAAGAGAAACAGCAACAATAAAAGCCACAAAGGAACAAAATCCAACAGACAGGCAGGAGGAAAAACAAACAAAAACAAATAAAAACCAACAAAGCAAAGCAAAACAAAATGAAGCCAACTGTATGGGAGTTGTCAAAGCACAGAAAATACCTTGTGTTCAAGCAAATATTTAGAAACTTATACATCCTACAAATCTTTAAAGATGAGAAGACAAAGTAGTAAAGGAGGTAAATTAAAAAGATCATAGAAGATTGTTTCCTGTTAAAGGCAAGACCCCTTTGTAAGGATCACATATGAAAATCCAAACACGAACAATACAAATGCACAAGGTTTTCATGTGTCCTGTAGTCAGACACCAGATCTCAGGGCAATAGTTAAGGATACAGAAGTAGGATTGGTCAAAGGAATTATACATCTTTAAAGTATCTTTAAATTAGATGAAAGTTTCAGTTCTAGACTAGTAGTTCAATGTGGAAAATAGCCAATCTTGGACATCAAATTTCGTAATGTGAATTACATGTATTTTATATAACAATGTGCCTAACCAAGAGGGATCATGTCATAAGCAGAAATTCCTAGAAAAGCATATATCTTAGCTGTATTAAAAGACGATGACATAAAGCCATTGAAAACGAAAAAAAAAAAAAAAAAAAGAGAAGACCATGCTGAAAATTAAAAGAAATGCTGAAAGCTACTCCACAGAAGTTGCATAAGGTACTAAAGAAATGGCTCAAGAATGTGTCAGTGGAAGACAACTTTTGGATGAAGTAAGAGCCAAGTCGAGTAATGTGGCAGGTTTATTGGGCTGCTAGTGGTGGTGTTTTGTTTTATTTTTAAAGTGTTGGGCTCAGTTTTAAAACATTTGACTTTAAAGAATGAAGGTTTTCTTGAAATAGAGGAGCCAAATTACTAGATGTGATCAACATGTTTCATAACTCTTCTGATTTTTAGCAGGCTAAGAAGGTGAAAGATGTTCATATTAAAGACATCCTTTGACAACTTCTAGTTCTCTCAGAATATATTTGGGTCAAGAAATATCACTTTATGCAGCATCCTAGACAGCAGAAATACCCTAGCAGAAGAAAAAGACTATCTCAACTCTTAAGAGACACTTGCCAAACATACATATAAACTATAATATAGCAGTTGAAACTCAAGTTTTGCTATCCTTTACCAGAAAAACTTTCAATATGTTTTTCTTCTGATATTTTTTTATCATGCTCTGTCATGCTCAAAGTATTAAATCCACGTGATATGGAGATATTTTTTATCTCATGGGGATAAGAAAACAGCAGTTGCATAGCAGTTTGGGGTTGGCTTGTTTTCTTAATTCAATAGGAGAGGTCTTCCTGAGAAGTTTCCAAATTTAATATATTTCCACACTTTTACATTTTCTAAAATTCAGAACTACACTGAACAATGGCTCTGTGTGGTCTGATATCTTTTTTTTTTTTTTTTTTTTTATTAATACTTTCAAAATTATGATGTTGCTTTCTGGATAAGAATGTATTCCATTGCTTGAGACTTGGCCTTACAGTTAACTTAATCTTGCTAACACCCACCCAGAAAAATCTACATTTCTCTATGTTGCCATTGAATCTCTGCAATTCAAAGAATTTTTTTTTTTTTTGTAAACCTGAGATGAGGATGTTTCCTACTTTTCAGTAGGAATATATCAGTAATTCATACAGAATGACATAACCAAATTATGGCTAAAAGAGTCCATTTTACATCTAACAGGAAATACTTTAACACAAGTTTTTCCAAATAACTCAGTATCATGTAACTCAATATCTTTTTTGTCATTCTGACTGAGAGTGCTTGAGACCTGCAAACCTTAGATGGTCTCAGAAGTTAAGAATGAAGACCATCTGTCAAGACCAGCTCCCAACTGTCTGTCAAGATTTATGTTTATGTGATAACCAAAATCACACAACTAGTCTTCAGTAGAGTCAGGGATAGCATGGCATGCCTCTGACAAGCACTCAACTGCTATAGCCAGAAAGCAGGTTATATTTCTTTTTCTCAGCTCTTCACATACTCCAGCACCCTAGTAGCTGTAATCAGTGGCACAGCAGAGTCCCAAAGACAACATCGTCTTTCACTAAGTGTTTTTGATTTAATCATCAGAGTACAGATCATATTGAATCTTGCAGGTGAAAGTCCTACATAAAACTGAGGTAAGCATCTCTGCTTGTAGACTGTGTTTTCTTTGTTTTTCAAACTTCTTTTTAATTCTGCTTATTTTACAAATGACTTAACCCTTCACAATATGCAGCTACAAGTAGCTGGCTCTGGAGAAGCAACTTTTAATTAAAATGCTTTTTTTTTTTTTTTTTTTTTTTTCACTTCTGTTTCAGTTCATGATTGCTAGGAGGTGTTGCTAACCACAGGCTTTTTCTAATACATGCTGAGCATCCTCACCTCCTATCACCTTCCACAGCAAAGGCAAGTGCTCAGCATCTATGATAAGTGAGAGCACAGATATTTCCCTGGTAGCTGGGCTGTGCAAAATGAAAAGTATTCACTGTTAAGTTCTTATTTTTTAATCAGTTCTTCATCAAAAGAAATTACTTCCAGTAGCAAATAATATTGCCCTAACAATCTAGAAGTACAGAACAAAGAGATCTCTATCAGCTATAACGGTAAAAAAAAATTGTCAGGATGTTAGTGAATTATAGTTTTCAGTGTTTCCTAAAGCTGTAATATATATAAAAAATGTTACTGTTATAACTGCACTGGATATCTCCCATCAGAAGAGCTCTTTTCAACATTAATGTTTTTGTTCTATGGATTTGGTAGATTACACAATTAAACTTTTATGGTTTAGACATTGAAAAAATTGATTATCTCCTTCTTGTTTAGTGCCTTTTTCAAGATTTTGGTGAGGTAGATTTTATAGGATCAATTGAAAAAATACTGTTTTAACTAAATGGTAGTGGCTTAGACATCATTGATGTTTCATTCTGAAGACGGCAGAGCACGGGAGTTGTGTCTGCAGCTATTCAGACAAGAAATTATCCACAGAAAAGACCCAGATTGTATGGCTCTGTTCACCTCTTTCTGCTCTGTAGATTATGACGTATCAGTCCTGGAAGCATACACAGTGAAAAGCAAGTACTTTTTTTCACTTCCTCCAGCTGATAACTGAAATGCTAGTGTCCTAAACCTTGCAACAAATGCAGACTATGAACACTACAACTACAAAATGCATCTCCTAATGATTTATAATAAACTACTAGGCTAGTTAAAACAAATGCTATACTATGTGAGTAGGTTTCAAAACTGTTAAAAAGCAAAGGTCGCCTCACAGAACAGCATTTCTGCTGACGCATATTACTGTATAGGTATTACTTTATCTGCAAAAATTGTGTAGAGAAATAAATGGTTTAGAATGGAAGATGAGCTTTTTCCATGAAACTAGGCTACATAAGCAAGAAGATGAGAACATAATGGCAGAACAGTTACACAAGTACTGCCAAAAAGAATTTAAAAAAGATTGCATATACCTTCAAAGTGAGGACTGATCACTCTTGCATTGGGTTTCCCCAGCAATTCAGTGCACGAACATGTTAATGCACATGTGAGTATTCAAAGGAATTGTGTAGCATAATGAGTGCTAACAAACTCTATCTTTTTCTACGTCAGCTAGTAAAAAGAAGTGGTCACAGAGCCAGTCTGTGAGCAGCACATGGGTATAGTAATGCCGGGCACTCTGAAGAAACCAGAATCTAGAACACTTTGAGTTTCTTGTTACATGAAAAATGGCTTCATTGCAAGAGAAAGCTTCATGTTTCCTCTTCTGTGCTGATGTAAATTTTGTATCACAATCTTAAAAATATTTTGATATTACTGTTTCCCCTATGTCTTGCATGGTGCTTCAATCACTTGAGGCATTTTAAAACTCAATCTTCTCTAATGAATATGCAGTGTTGAATATGCCTTCAGAAAGATGAGAATGTTTTTCAGAAAAAAAAAAAAGGAGTACAAAACCAGAAACAACTAAAAAGGAAGATACTTGAAAGAAATCCACCTTGTATGAAAGACACAGCATTCCCACTGCATTGTGGTTGCTTTTAAAACAAAACTAATTATCCCCATAGGACTTGCAATTGCAGATACAAAGAGAACAAATGTGGGTATCAAACTATTCAAGCAAAAATAATCCGTGAATCATCCTACCAAAGGTCACATCAAAGTTGCATACTGTCTTTTAAATAAAGGTTTCAGAAAATTGCTTAGGGAAGCTACTGATATGACTAAAAAAGATGAAAAAACTCTGTTGTTTCAAGAGATGATTATAAAATATTTATCATCATATAGGTAATTTATTGCAGAATGCCCGGCTTTAATGGCACACTAATCTCTGTGCAGCGTCATGGTTCTCCATATAGAACACACAGGCAGAGCATGCTATGTATCTGAGATTAGAAAGTGGCCCCTCAGTTACTAAGTAGGCTTTTCTTTAAGTATATGCATATCCTATTTAAAACATAAGGGCCCACTTTCTAATCTCAGGCAAGCAGGATGCAGTTAAGGGACATCAGCAAACATCCAGCATGACAGCACATGTGAATCGGGTCATTTGTCAGCTATGCACTGATACGTGTCACACGTTTAACACGGATTTAGAAGCTAAATCTCTGGAGTAAGAATAGCCAGGTTGACACTGATGCTCTAGAGGCCTATTTACATTGTAATGGGCATGGAAGCAAGGATTTATGGGCAGAATTCACTTTATTCCTAGCAAGACATCTTCCTATCAAAATCCAACATCCTATTAAGGATTTAAATGGGAGGCCTCCACCAATGAATTCTAAGATGAAAAGCAATAATTTTCTAGTCACAGGCACTGCTCTGAGTCATGTAGCTAGTCACACGCTGGCCATCCCCTCCCTGGCCTCCTCACTCTGGCGCTTTGCCTAACACTGCCGGGTGCAGCACTCAAAATGGCGGTGGTGCAGCCCAGCCCCTGGCTACCAGCTTGCCCCATGTCAGCTGCTGGTGGCTCAGTGGGTTTTGCCCACAGGAGACCTTAGCAGCAGGTGAAGGAGCATCAAGGAAGCTCTTTGAGGTTACCAGTAAATGGATAGGTGCAGATGGACAGTAACTGTGGGGAGGTGTAAGGTCTGTTATCAGATCAAGGATAATGTTGTCGAGATGAGTGCGTGCTCGGCCTTCTTTGCCCTGTCTCATTCCCTTGAAAAGTGCTTGCTTCTTGGAAAAGAAACCGATAAACAGCTCAGATAGAGATGGGCTGTTACATAGTACAATCCAGAATTGGTGGTGGAGAAAAAAGAAAAATGGGAAAGTTATGAAAGTGTGTCCCAGACTCGCTGGCGTCAGCATGGTAGTTTTATATTATATTATGCTAACTATTAAAGTTGTAACTCACTCACAGGTCTGTTACTGTCCAGTAATTACCTTGTACAGATAAGTAATAAGTACAAACTACAGACAAAATATAAGCTGTATGTTTTTTTTTTTTTTTAAGGCCTGCCAACACTTGGAGTAATTAAGATTTATAATCTTTCCGTAGCTACTGTTAAAAAAATTGTAGAAATCCTTTGTATTACATACTGTTTAACACTAGGGATAAACAATTTAAATGAAAGCTTGAGGTAATTACAAAGAAGTACTGTGAAGAATTAAACTGTCATTATAATTAAATTGGTTTGTTACCTCTTTCAAGAGAAAACATAGTAAGGTGAATAGTAAGCTATTTTTAATACATACACAAAATTTTTAATGTGGAAAAATAGGCAACATAATTTTGTATTATTGTTTTCTTAATTTGTGGATATTTTACAGTTGAGAAAAAAGGCCAGATATTAACTCGTGATAATTCTTTAGAGTTGTGGTCTTGCAAACATATATGCACATAAGCCACTTTGCTCACTGGTAGTCTATGACATGTACTCTAGGTGATGGTTTAAGGTGAATCTTCCAAATCACATAGTAAAAGAGTATCAAGTATGTCTCATGACATTTTTCTCAGTTGTTAGAATACTGAACACATTTAAACAGCAAATATAAATTACAGTCTTCCTGGAATGGGTTTTAAAGCTCACAATTGGGATGAGAATTCATTTCCCTTGTGGAAAATTGGTGCAGAACTATACATACTTCTGTTTCATGCAAGATAAACAGTACAAAAGAAAATTATATCTCTTTCTCTAGAGGTATTACTGTGTTACTTATAAATGACATTTGTAACAACAATCCAGAAAAGTGCAATGAGGCTGAAATTTTCTCAGAATTGTCCCTGCATTAGCAGTACGTTTCAAAATTACTACTCTTTGCAGAAAAAAAAAGTCAGTGATAACATTTCTTGTTGAGTCTATTATTGTGGCATTGTTCCATCATGGAGTATCAAACTGTGCAGACTCCACCATTTGTTGTCATCAGTCTTGATTCATGATATGTCCCTGCAGTTGTCCTTAGACTTTATGCAAAAAGAGGGGGTGGTGATCCGGGAGAATAAGTTTTCTCCTTTTCTGAGCGTGGGTGGCAACACTCAAAGAAAGCACATGACAAGGAAAACAAATGCTGGTGGGAGTCACCTATTATCTCAGTCATGGGATCACAAGGAAGCAGGGGAAGGATCTGCATTCTGTCTGATCCACAGCATCTGACCAACACAAAACAGATCAGAGCAAGTCTTCAGAAAAAAAAAAATAAAAAAAAAAATAACAAAACAAAAGAAAACAAACAAACAAACAAACAAAACACCCAGATCCCCACTTGAGGATGGTGAAAAAACTGAAGCTGAAACTGGGAAATGTGTGTCCTAACACACAGAGCTTTTGTAGCCTCCTAGCCATGTTGGAGCAAGATGTAAGCGACTTACGAAATGTGTGTACATGTGCTGTATTCTACACATTCTTGAAACTCTAAAATGTCCGAATATACACCCAGGCTACTTTCCAGTGTCATCAAGGAAAAGGGTTTGAGGGCATCACTACGAAGCCAGTGGATCTCAGATCTAAATGTGATTAAAAAATATTGAGCAAAGATTGCTTTGTAAAAAAGCAAACTCAGGCAAACTGCAGTTTATCAACTCTGGGCTCCAACAAAGAGAAGCAGCAGGCGGCAGCACCAGGGAGCATGTTTGCCAGGGCTGTGATGAATCTACAGAAATTTATCAAAACTAAGGCACAGGATATCAGGGAAAATATGATTTGCAGGCCACACACAAGACTATACAAAATTTAAGTAGTTGATGACTGCATTTTTTTGTTTGTGAAATAACATCGGCTGGACTACTCCTTGATGTTCACCTTGCAAAAACATGCCAGAAAGTTTTACCCATCTCTTGGAAAGGAAACAGTCCCTGCTAAGCATATGTAAAAATCAGTGTTTAATGTAGAATGTTTAAACACAGCTTTTCTGGCAGCTTGCATATAATTGTTTTAATGACCTATTTGGATGAGTATGAATCCTGACAAATTACATAATATGGGGCCAGATCCTTGAAATGACTGATACATACAGTAAAATGGAAGTTGGCAACTCTTCCTGGTAGGCATACACGTCCCACGGTTTCTTAGAAGTTAGAAAAATTATACAAAGGCAAGATAATTAAACCAAAACTAAACCCAAAAAAAACTAGAATTTCTTATCTGTGGGGAGGGGACCAAGAAGGGATTTTTTCCTTTTTCCTTGTTATTTTTATTTTTTTTTAACATCGTACACATTGAAATCTCAATATTATGCAGCAACTGCAGAATATATAAAAGAAAAATTGAAAACACAACAGAATAAACCTTCAAGCAGTCTTCTAAGTAAGAAATAATGAGGCAACGGAGAAAAAGATCTAAGCCAAAATAAAGATAAAATTACAGCACCTTCCTTCTATCTCCAGTAGAGCTGTGACTGTTGGATTCCAGGCAGATGTATTTAGATGTGTCATTTCAGAAGGAGGCACCCATCACATATACAACCAAAAGAGGAAAAGCTGTTCCTAACAGTAAGAAACTTTTCACACATCTTAAACGTGAACAGACGTGAGTATATGCAAGGATTTTCTTAAACTATAGAAAGTGGTATGTATATCCACTTATAGTATTCTGCCTTTTTGACAAATGGATTCTCACTCACAGACATTGCACTTTGTAGGCTGCAATATTAGCTCAAACTACTAATAAAAATGGTTTGCACTACTGCACAGGAATGTAATTTAGTGGCTGAGATGCAAGCACATCATCATTCCCGCCTCATTGGGAGGTGACCCTGGCCAAGAGCAGGCATCTCTCTCCAAGCAGAGAGGCGACAACACCTGGATCTGCTGCAGACAATTGTTTCAGAACACGTTCTTGATATTTTTTTCAGGCAAAGTGAAAGATACCACATTCTCTTCAAACTGCAAAACAATAGCAGTTTAAGAGGGAAAGGTAATAAATGTCAAACCTTTTAGAACAGTCATTCACAGACAGAGTAGTTAGAATAGTTAGGCCTTAGTTCTGTTAGTTTTCACCTACAACACAATAAGTTTTAAGTTAAAGAATGATCATTTACCTGCATGCACAGAATATTTAGTATTGAAAGATGAAAAAAAATTGAAAAGAACACAGTTTACACAACTACGAGGTGCTAGTTTCTACCTTTAATTCAGAAAATAAACAAAACAAACAAAAAACCCCACAGCAACAAAACACCAACAAGAAGTGCAAATGGATAGTCAGAATACTCTCCAAATTTTCTTGCACTTTCTCTACAAGTGTGTATTCCTAAGCAAGGTTAAAGGGAATAGCAAACTGTTAGATATCGTCTCCTCTACTAGGCAGCACTTCTGTTTTTCTACTATATTTGTTCAAAAAGTCTCAGTGATCTCTCAGATGAGACTGTAATATGTAGCTATATATACTAATATATAGATCATTTTGATTTATGTTCACTGGAGATAGATGCATAAGGCTTTAAGGCTTTAATGTATGCGTTTAGCCTGAACATGCACACATGCCCATTACCAGAATGCAGGCAGGCAAAATACAATTACCAATACAGGAGCAAAGGTATCACCCTGATCAGTTGTGTTGGCCTGTCCTACAACAACGGTAGGAATGAGCTGCTTTCTAAAAAGAAAAGTAGAAGATTTTCAGGAGGTCATCACAAATAATCTGGCTCCTTCAAAATCATAAAGGGAAGTTTTCAGGAAATGTTGTGCCTACAGAGAGATCCATGTATCAAAGTGGATATTGCAGTCTGATTTAGCACATCCTTTAAACACACATCATTTGATAGGATATAACAGTGCAACAATCAATGACTACGTAGAATGGTTAGGAGATTTAATGGGAGTACAAAAACTATTTTCATGGTATTGAAGTCCACTCTGCAAATACAAAAGGGACTTGCAAGTGCTCTAAATTATACAGTTATTAAGTTATTCCAACTTTGAACTGCATTTCCACCAGGAAAACAGTTATTGCAAGACAGTTGTATGCTGGAAATAGAGGCATAAAAACATAAGTCTTTTCATTTATTCATTTAATCAACTTTGGGGAATTATTCTACAGAAACACATACATGTATGTACCTGCAAATATACATCTGAATTCTAAATATATTATGTACTATATGTATTATATAGTTAAAATAATATCATTGCAACAGACTAGGAGAATTCATTCTGTTAAATGAAAGCAAAAGAAATTCTGTATCTAGTTTTGAAGCAACATACTTTGATGTTCCTGTAGAAAGGCTTTACTTCTGATACACCAAATGATCAGCGTCACTGTGATGCAGTGACCTGGTGGGTGATGGTATACTTACTGGGACAATTGTGCAGATCTGATCATGGGCATGCAATACCAGGCTTGACTGCAACAGCTACTCTGTATTAACATCTATGTTTAGAGATTGCAACTACATTGGAAGACCAGAGACTGATGCATACACATGAAAATAAAGTGCTGTAAAAACGTAAATTTTGAGTGCTGATTTATTTTAATTTTAAATAAGTGTGATATCTTGTGTAACTTGATAAACTGATATAAATAGAGTCAATTTATCATCTCATTTCCATTTAATAAAGCAGTTGTGTTTGTCATGCTTACAGATAATGTCTCTGGAAAGCAAAGCATGAAGCCAGACAGACAGTACAGAGCAGTACAGAGAAATCAAACATAACAGAAGGTCTAAACATAACTGCACTTCATCGCCAGTATAATGACATCTATTACAAAAGTGACTATGCTTTTTAAAGGATACACTGTAGACTTAAATCAGTCTCTAGAAGCCAGCTCTACTGCAAAGGACAGAACTATGGCTTCCCTTTTAAGACCACTGCCTCGCTGTAGGAAACAATGATATGAAAGTGCATAGACTAAAGTTATGTTATAAAATAATTTCCATACAGGAATCCTAAATCTCAAGTGAAAAGTTTATAATATCAGGAATCAGCCTCAAATTCAATTCAGTCACTTTGTCATCATAGAGTATGTATAGAAGTAGCTCCTTATTTATTTAATCTTTAAATTTGTCTATTCACGTAAGCTCTGAAATTATTTCTATGGTTCGAAATTAAAGTCTTCATTGAATCCTTATAAAAATACAAAAGTAACATAACTCATCTTTTATGTATTCTTATTGCTTAATTCTCAGCATTAAAACTGTAATCATGGCTACTGATGGTTGAAACTTGCTGTATTGGAGTTTATCTGCACTCTGGCTGTTCAGCATAAGCAGGACACGTATTTCCACAAGATGGTGCTCTTTCTTAAAAAATCCTAGCATGGCTTACAGAGACAAGAAACTAGAAGTTTAACACCATTTTATTTAGCCTGTATAGTACAACCTCTTGATTAGTAAACAGTGGAGATGAAATTCCTTGTGAAAAGGACCCTTCAGCTGTGCCGCCTGCGGGACACCAGCGCACCCCATTGTGAGCCCATCACACCCCATGGCAAGGCCCACCCAGCCCCACTCCATCAGTGTCCCCTCTGTTGCAGTGGTTCACCAGTAGAGCCCTGCAATGACAGCATATCACTTGCTTTAACTCAGGTGGGTGCCAGGAGCCTGCAGCTCCTGCCCTACTCCTGAATGTATTGTGAAGGGACTGGCCCAGAAAGGCTCAGATCATGCCCCTCAGGCCTGTGTCCACTATTGTGGGTGTATTCCATGAAAAAGCTTTGCTGACTGCAACAGGATTACTGCCTGAGTCAGGTACTCTACAGGGTAAGCAGGATTGTCAAAACTGGATTTTTGATTTTCCTTCATTTTGTTTCCTCACCGGGGACATGTAAGATGATTACACATTTGAATGTTGTGGGAATGAGGTTAACACAAATCCAATAAAGTCATGAGTTACTCACAGGAATGTATAAATTACAAAAAATACACATAGTAAAGTAAATTATTAATAGACAGGTAAAATTCTGCTTTTGATGAAAAAGACCGGCTTCACTGGGAATTGTGCAAATGTCTGTGAAGCCTAAAATCCTGGTCCAAGGAGGGATATATCATATTATATTTATTGATTCTATCCCATTTTCATTAACTTAACAACATTTGTGGCTGTTTACATGTTCTCCTCAAATAAAAAAATCTTCCCCTGGTGGTCTGATCTGCCTTCAGCTACACGAAAGAGCCTTTTACCAACAAATAAACTTTTACTGTAACTGGTAAAAAACAGGGATACTGTAGCAATCAAACCTTCACAGCAGAAAATCTACCTGCTTGTTAAAGTGCTGTAGAAAAGAAGGTTAAGCAGGAAATAACATGCCAGGTCAGTGGACTAAGAAAACCTCTCAGCCACACAGGTAAATTACTGCTGTAAGGGTGGCAAGCAGAAGTATTCCAGATAGGCAGGGGAGACTTGAGGAGATTGTGAGAGAAGCGAGCTCTCTTTCCATGCACAAACCACTCTCCTCCCTTCTCCACCTGCCCCCATGATATCCTCTCCCCCTACTGACACTGGGCACCCAACTTTAGGCTGACATGGAGGGTTCATCAAGATTCATCAACTTGTGTCAGCTTGCACAAAAGGCTCAGTCTGAACCTTGCATTAGTGGACGAAGTCTAGGGAGAAGCATAGATTAAGCATGTTTTACAGGAAACTGTTCCAGGATGACCCATCCACCCTGCAAATTAATTTTCTCTCCCCTCTCCCTCCAAAGAAGTATCCAAAAGATGACAGCATGCAAAATGATTATCACTGCCTCCAGACTAACAAATTCCCACTTTAACATAGCAAGCACCTGTTACCTCCCTGTCCACAAGAGAGCAGTTTTGTTCCCAGGCATCTACCAGTCCCTAAGAGCTGTCAGCTGGCTCTGATGCCACAGGGTGCTATTGACAGTTCTGCTGTCCTTCCTCCTAGTGAGGGAGGGATCGTGCATAGGTGGTTCAGCCCTTCTTTTTGGAAGAAATAAGATGTCAGGAAAGCTTACTACAACATCCTATCCTAATCAATACTGTTCAGGATGACTAATGAGATGCAGTTTCTCAAATTTCAGCTAACTTACAGTCTTCGTGAGTTCCAAGCTGGTTGGTTCAGTGAATAGAATGACCCGATAATTATTTGAAATTACAGCATTGATGTGGGCCAGGAAGTCAGGGAAGTTTTCAGAGTAGCTGTAAACGTCTCAATAATTAATGCTGCAGGTGGCTGGTTTCATGTAGCCCTCTCAGTTCTAGTACCAAGAGCTCAACTGGTGGGAGAGTTTCCAACATTGTACCTACAGTGTGTAGTTATACTGGGGGAAAGAAATGGGACTTTACGTCCCTGCCACCCCAGCACAGCAAGGGGAAGATATAGGAGCTAGGAGAGGCACTATAGTCAAGCTGAGGTCTTGTACTGAAGGGCCATCCCCACCACAACAACTACGCTCATTTCCTCCACTCACATCAGAGCTGTGTCCTACTCTATCTACAGACAATCAGCATCAAAATGCTTTCTGACGTTGTCATTTCAATTAGTTTTGACTCAACACAGGTGCTAGCAATATAATGGAAATAAATTAACTGATAAATTATCAAATTTTCATGAAAAAAATCTTCATGAAAAAAAATAATATTCCAGTCTGAGGTGGAGATATCTTAGATCTATCTCAAGTTTAGTCCCATGTCTTCGCATTACGCATGTATACAGCAGCAAGCACATTGGAGCTGAGATGCGTTGCACAACTGCACTGCAAAGATTAATCTCAGAAGTAATAACTAGCTGTCACTTCCTACCTTAATCTATGAGAGTTTATATATTTAAATTTTACTAGAATGCTGGTAACTAGATTTTCCTCTAAGTTTATTATTCTGACCAAAATTAGTATTGCTGATGTCTGAAATATGTATTTATTGATAAGAAATATATATTTATTGTTAAGAAAAACCTTGTAGTAGGAATACCATTTTTTTGGACAGGTTTGTGTGTTTTTTCATCTTAGTTTAAATATATTAGAAATACAAAAGCTTTACACAAGCACATGGGACCATATTTCTTCTCAGTGTATCTAAGCAAACATTCTACAGATTAAATTAAATTAATTTATCTTGAAATATACTATCAATAAAAATAGCAATAGTGGATAGCTTTTCTAACATAAATGCTACATTTTAAATGGAATTTCTTTTTAGCATGGATCACAGAATATCATTATAACTTCAGCTTTCTTCTATGAACATGGTGTGGCTCACCCAGAAAACCCCTCTGGTAATGTGTTATGCCATTCTGTTTGCAACTTTGCTGCAGAAATGCAGCAGAAGTTACTTTTATGAAGCAAATAGGGAATTATGATAATCTTTTAAAGAAAATCACTGATGAGGGTTTGAGAGAAGCTCTTGTCTCATGTATTTAGTTTCAATACATTGCTACTGTCTGTACCCTGATTGTACTATGCTTTAGGCACATATAAGCACAATATTTATCATCATTTAGACAGGATAGAAGGGGAAATAGAATAAACATCAGCATGATGTGTTCCCCCACCCTTGTTTTCTTGCTTTTCCACATGTAGGCACATCAAGGGTCAAAACCAAAAATCTCAGCTCCTAATGTTCCCTGAGAGTTGTCAGTGATTCTTTGCTGTGGATCACATATGAAGTGGAGTGGGAGAGGAGACAACTGCAGAGAGCAAATCAGGAGTGCAAAGCCACAGACAGCTAAGTGATGGGGACAGAGCAATCTCTGAGCAGCTGGAGAAGAGAGGAGGAAACCAATTATCTGGGGATCAAGGAGAGTTGGAAGCTACAAGAAGGTAGCACAGAAAAAAGGAATCACAAAGAGGAGTGAAACCTAAATGAAAAACAGTAAACACTGAGAGAAAAAAAAAAGAAATATTAAAATGAATTAATACTCCAGATTTTAATTTTATTAAGATTAGTACATTCAATATCGATGCTGAACCCTAGTAGAGTCATTATCATGGTAGAAAGGGTATTCATATCTAATGGAAAAGGAAAAAGGGTACTGAACAGAACCTTTTATCCTACACTATGTACCTCTCTATTAAATTACAATTGAATATCAGGTTTTGCTAAAAAAATAAATGTAGTGATCTGGGGTTGGTCACAGACTTACTTATAAGCTGATTTTCATTTGTATTTTTTTGAAGAATAGAAAGGAATTCATGAAGGCATATTCTGTACTTTTTATTTATTATCAATCACACTATAGTGTTTTAATAGTACTGAAGAACTGCATGAAAAGTGGCCCTTAAAATTGTGGCGCAACTGGCTGTCACTCTTGAGTGACAAGGAGGTATCATAAGGGTCAATTCCTATTGAGAGGGTCATCTCTGCAAATGCGGACTACAAAGCAAAACCAGTAGGATCTGCTAAAGTTATTTGAGTAGCTTTACTTCATAGTCCCGAGGAGCAACAGAAAATGAAAATGTTTTAATTTTTTAATTACAAAAATATGAAATGATCTGAAGCTGTACCACAAAATACAAACTTTTTTTTTTTTTCTTTCTTAAATTAGAAAAGTATACCCTTCAAATAAAATTCAGGCCCATCCTTAAAGTTAAGGTTCTGATTGTATACATGGATTTCTGGAGGCTTGTAAAGTGATAAAAATAAAAACATTTTTCCACAGCCAAAATGAACCCATGAACCCCCTGCCATGAACCATTCTCCCTCACGCATGTATCTTCTCTCTCTGCATTTTCCTCAAATTGGGAGTGCCTCTTTCAAAGAGAGAGTAATTGGATTCCACCAGTGCTGGTGAGGGGTCTATGTCCTGATTTTAAACATTAAACATAATTTGGGATGCTGTTTTGAATGTGATGTAATGAGAGGTTACACTGTTCCTAATTGTGATGTTTGGTTAGAAGACAGCCCAAGACAGCATGATATAGATTTGGATACTTTCAAGTCCTGTACTACTAGTATCTACTTTACCTAGTGAAATATTGTGAATGGCTGTTTGGGACAAAAGCCAGAGAAGATCCTAAAAGAAATTTTCCAAAGAAAATCCTACAACTTCCATACAGTGAAAATGATAATACACCTACAGAGACATTGTGGTGGCCCTCCCTCTGGATGAGATAGTAAAAAGATATGCCTCGTGTGTCCACCAAGGCCTAGCTATGATTAGTCAAAGGCTCCTAATTCTTCCCAAGTCTTTGCCTAATTAAGAACTTTTATTTGATGAGCAGATGGAAAAGTTAATCCAAATTCAGGGTCTAAACCTTCTGAAACAGCTATTATTAGTAATAATAACAACTGCAGCAGGGTGACTAATACACAATGAACAATTATTCACCCTGTTTATCTCTCATGCTGTTTTTTAATGGAACAAACAGAACTTTGTCAGTGTTGATTTAATATTGGGTGGGTTTCTAATTATTTTTATGAACAACTCTTGGTTGTTTCTTTTTTTGAAAATGGGTGAGTATTATCATATGACATTCTCATTGTTTTAAATAGACACATTTAGATCTTGGAAAGGTGAACATAGTGTGAATCAATTTCTGACGCCATCATTTAGTTATCATTACAAAATGAATAACTCATAAACTTCCTTGTATCACTGAACATTCCTGCAAAAAAAATAATTTGTAAAAATATCTGTGAAAAGCAAACACAGATTAGAAAATTTGTATATATTCTGAAAAAAAAAAAGTCAGGGAAAAGTAATTTGAGCACTACTTCCAGATGTTAAAAGTAGCATATTAGGAGTGGAAATATTTTGCAAAGATCTGAGTCTGTTTGTTATGAGTTGCTGGCAGCATGTCACAGTTTCCCTTATTTTTGGGTATCTGCCAGTAGTGTTCATAACTGATGCCCTTAAAAAGTTATGTGTTTTCATTTTGTTCCTATTATACTGTAGAGTATAACAACTTTATATAAAACTGACTTCATATGGTAGATCCTTCACTTAATAAATGAAACATTACATGAATGTTATCTAGATGAGATACTGGGCAAGGAGTACTTTATGCATTTCCCAAAATGGGATGACTAGAAATGGTGGTGTTCTCACAAGGTGCTTAATGTATCATGTCCATGAGCAAAATGGAACAGATTAAAGGATTCCCAAAAGCACCACTCAGAGCCAATGATGGACTTCAAAAGCATAGCTTTAAATTTAGCCAGGGAGGCAGGCAAAGGCATCTCAGATTCCCTGTTGTATCACAGGCAAGATCCTCACATCTGAAGTGCCTCAGAACTCTGCCCCGCTTCTGTCTTTTCTATCATTTTCTCCTGTTCATCATCCCCTCCCTAACACTGTGTTTTGTTTAGTCTTAGTTTTTCCACAGAAGCAGCTTTTTGCCAAAAGCTTGTGAAATAAAATTTCTTTGTGAATTCAAGCTTGGACAACATTAACAAATATATAAAATTTACCTAAGCATTCTGTTAATTTGGATTGGGGAAATAAAAGGAAAAAGCATAAAGATTTTAGATATAAGATATACATTGATTTGGTTCTTTCTCTGGCACTGTAGCTTGTCACATCAGATTAGAATTAAAATGCAAGAGCACTTCTCTGTTTATAGAAATTACCAACCAAAATCACTTACCACAAAATTTGATATATTCACTCTGAGTCTCTAAAATGAGATTTCAGCCACTTCAGTCAAATATACAGAATAATTCTATGGGAAAATCTGCATGCCTGATCTTAGTGGTCCCTTTCTAGCCTTTTTAACAAGGTCCTGAATTTGTTACTTTAGAAGGTAATACATCTTCTTTTCCTTTCTTCCTCCAAATGATTTATGTGCTAAATCTGAGAATTAATCAGAAAAAGGATTAATGGTTTAGTTTTGTCTTTTCACATGATATGAGGAGGAAAGATTTGATTTATGTAAAAAGGCCCTTGGTGAACCCAGTGAACAGTGCTCTTACTTTACAGTCCCCTAACTGGTGCAAAATCACGTCACGTATCTTTTCATGCAGCCAGCTCATTCAATAGAACACCAGCCTGCAGACAGCTTTCCAAATTTAGCTATGAGATAAACAGCAAGGTAAAAATATCCAGAGAATGTGATGCATGCAATAAAACAGAGATCAAAAAATGCAATGCACTGGGATTCACCTTGTAGTTTTTACCATTTCCAGTAGAGAAGAGGAAAGGCAACAGAAGATGCAGTTGATGGTGGCAGAAGGCCAACAGACTATCTCTGAGTTTTGATTTAATCTTAATGTTTTAAGATGCTTTTTTTTGTGTGTGTTGTTTGTTCTTGATAGCCACCACATGATTACTACTTTTTTTTTTTTTTTCTTTTCCATTTTATACCAGTATTGAATATCAACAACAAGAATTGTAGGACAATTTTCAGAACAACTGATACTTGACCTTTACTGTAAAATCTCTGTTTTGCACAGAAAGCTACAGCTGGAGTCCTTTTGATTTTCAGCATCAACAACCTGTTTTGAATGAACTTAATGTGACTAAATCACATTTTATCCGATTTATCACATACCCAGTGAATCCGGGAATGATTACACTTGACAGTGATAAGCATGTCATGAGCTTGACTGATTTTCTTGTGGTATGAACAACAGTTCCTTTGTTAGTTATCTACAAGAATCTATTATTGATAGTGATTAATTTCAGACATTAATTTCAAACCTATGCTGCACATCTTCAAACCAGATTTCTATACAAAATTTCAGCATTCTCTGAGATACTTTTAATTCAATGGCAGTTGCTCCTGCATCCAAGCTTTCAGAATCTGTTACATCTATTAAATCTCTTTAACAATATATTGAAGTAAGGGTTAACATACACATTTGTCTGAGTCTGACCTATACTAGGTCTGATTTTTAATTCCTTTTTTTTTTTTTTTTTGTAAAATAAATCCACTTACAGCTCTTTCACTTTGCCATTTCTCTTTGATAAGCGACTTCACCGTATTACGTCCTAACATCCAGCTACCCCTCACATCACTGGATATAACAAAATGAAGTTCAGAGGTGATTAACTCTGTTTTAATGGCTAGACATTAAAAAAAAAAAAAAAAGCATCAGGTGCTTATACAAGTAACTTGGAGGCACCTGGTAACTGGGGTGGTATCCAAAACCTTGTATTAGGCACCAAGGCTTCACAGAGTGCACAGGAAATTAGGTATCTCAGAATAGCATCCATAAATACGGACCTGCTGACTGGGTAGTTGCTAGACCTGTAAAAGGACTAAAGGACTGTCTCTTTCTTGATATTAGTAACAGGAATGCAAGGTAAACCATAAGTACTCATTACAATGCAGCCACTGAAAGGATGGAATTTGGGAAGAGCAGAATAGAAGATAATTCACAGTTCCTAAATTTAACAGTTAACCAGCTAGTTTTCCTCAGGCTTTCTCTGTAGACTTTCCTCTGCAAATCTACCTCCAGACTATGTAATTTAAATAAACCATATACTTAAAGGAAGGTAATCTAAAACTGTATAGAGATAAGCTTATAGCAAATTCTGATGAAACTGGGAAATCTCTTATAGCCCATCACTTGGGGCAATGCAGGCAGTAAACAGGTCTCTCAGTTCTTCAGAGTAGGTTACATTTCATTTCCTATTGTCTAGTGTAATAATTCTCTGGGATGCAAAAAACTATTATTATTGACCACATATAGCTACTCTGACACAGCTGTAGTACACATCCCTGAATATTATTTAGAAAGATTTGGTCTAATGTTTTGAGCATAACTGTTTGGGCATCCCTGTAGGCTGCCCATTATTTCTTGGATATGGCAAGAGAAAGCAGACAAAAGGGTACTTCTGTAAGTCCTTGTAAATCTCTTTGAAGAATATCCAAAACAACCAAAATGATACATATCCAAAATGATATCTTCAAGCTTGCCAAATGTTGACAAACTCTGAAAAACCACCAGGGAAATTGTTTATATCACCCTGAATGGTTTTGATCCTCTGACAGCTTGCTGTTTCATGAAGGTATATTGTGATACCTTCCAAAGATCTCTACCCAGCAATTCTCAGTCTTTCTTAATTATTGGTTGGCCAAATTACACCTGTAGGCCCCTGAAGAACTTGATTTCGGAGTCAGCAAGGCTCTGTTCACAAAGCTGCACTGTGTGCATCTAAAACAATGCAGACATATTTAGGTCCATCTGAGAAGCTGCACAAATGAGATACTATCATCATGTGACTATACTGAATCAGGGTCATGTCCTAGTGGTAAGAACACATGCACAGCCTAGGAGGTTGTGAATCAGAGCTTCCAATGCCTGCTCTATGTGAGAGCTACTATGCCTCTTGCCCATGCTGGAACTGCCCAACAATAAAAGGGTCCAAAACCAAGGCTAGCAAATGGAACTTTGGTCCAAACTTGAATTCAGGAAGCTTGAATGACAGAGGGTTAGTACAGTGGGTTTCAGCAGCCAAGGACCAGGTGCTGGAGCTGCTGGGTTGCTTCTTCCCAGCGGGTCTAACCTGACTTGTGGCATACTCTGGCTCACCTGTGTCCCACCTGAGCAGTTCTTGCACTTGCACTTCTGGCTGCCTACTAGCACAGCTGCCATGGGCAGGACACTGAGGGGCACCACTGACAGCTGCTGACAGTCCAGTGGCTAGGTGATTTATTCAGGGTGACAGAGCAATGGATCCAAGCTGAGAACAACTAAGACCCCAAATCTCCTACTCAAGCCTTTTAAATGCTAAATTTACAGGTCTGTCACCTGTGAAGATAGCTCATTCTTCTGAATCCTGAATAGTTCTGGGAAGCACTGGGAAGCACATGCTTGCACAGAAATATCTGGCATTTAAGGTTTTTTTAATAGCTGTTTTACAAGTTCCAGCACAGCATGCTGATATATCAAATTGCAGACATACCAAGATTGCTTGTGAAACTAATTTTGATACTCAGGCTGCTGCCTTAAGCACTCTGGATTACATCTTTAGATTTATAGAAATGTATATCTGTATGGAGAACTTGAACAATTTAAATAAAAGATTGCAGTGGGTCACAGTTAAGAAGGAACAGCTGACCAATTGTAAGCTATGTGTTAGAAACTTAGTTACATACCTTAGTGATGTTAGCTCTTCCCACATTTGTTCAGTCTGTTCTATACAGGCAATGGCACCAGGAGCTCCCTCTCCAGCATTTTGGCATGGAGCAAGTGGGAAAGAGGGGAAGAAACAACAGACTGGCAAAAGCCACTTAGACTGACACTGTTCAAAGGAAGGCCAGTATTATATAACGGAAACTGAGGATTCTTTAGGACAGCACATGTCTAACACTGTTCTTGAGATGTTCACCCTTGTGTTGTCAGATTTTTCCTGGTGTGGTGAATTTGCTTTTATATTCATGAAGTCAGATTAATATGCTAGTGAAAAATCAGTTATGAGTTACCAGCTAAATTAAATAAGTTCATCTCTATCCATACCCATATTGATCGAAAACAGAGTGGAAGATTTTACATGTTCTACACAGTCTACAAACAGGCATTGCTAAACTTTTTACACTAGAGGGCACTTTGCTTATTACCTTATATTTCTTGGAACAAGTGCACTATAAATTGTATGGAGTTTTCTGCAGTGTCTGAATTCCAGAAGTTTTTTGTACTTTTGTGTTTTGTTTCTGTTTTTGTTTGTTAAATTTAGATTTTACAATAATACATTAACATGAATGTCAATTTATAACAGTATAAATCTGAGATAATTTTACTGATGTTAAATTATAGGGAAAAAAAATAGGATAGATCTCCAATCTGAATTATTTTGTTGACTTTCAAGGTACAGAAACTGTTGAAACTGAACAATAATTTTAACCATTTTTGTGTTTATATTGCTATACTTTTATAAACTGTTCTGAAATTAAATAAACATGAAAGTATCACAAATATTTTGTAATTGAAAATTGAAAAAAAAAAAAAGCAAAAACAGATTAACTTATATTTTGCAAATACAGTAGCCATTGTGCTCAGAAGATTGATTCCTGTCTATTCTATTGAGAGAAGACCATGACTGTCAAACATATACAAGATGTTTTACTCGCCCTATTGTCTCCTGCAAAGAGACATGTATGTTGCTATCTATAGTATAACTATTCATGCTGTCAGCAAGTCATACGATATAACAATTTCATTATTACCATTTTGTATGCTGCCTTTTTACATACCACACACACACACACACACACACACATGTATATAAACTTCAATAACAAAGCTCAGACTCCTTTTTGGGGTAAGAATTATTTTAACAGTCTACTCTCCATATGATATCTCTTATCTTTTTGAGAAAACAAAGATATGAGCATTGATCAACCTCAGGACCAAACAGAGGGCATCTTCTCTTGACGATGTAGAGTAGAAGTAGACAGAGAAACCTAAACCCACGGACACCACGCCAGATTCTCCCTTTAACTTGGCAGTTCCACTCTTAAAAACATGAAAACTATACTGTTCTTCTCAGAGTCCACAGAAGACAAAACTGAAGAAAGATTCTTGCCTAGTTTCCATCATATTAAGTCATCCTCTCCTTATTCTCCCTCTTGTTCTGATACTGCCTTGTCATATCTGAGGCTATGTGTATAAACCTGAGGAGCTAATGATTCAATCCTATACCAAAGGAAGGACTTCCTGCAAAATTGGAGACACTTTCAGGGTTATGCAGTCTTCCATCTAAAGTCATTGTTGCCTGGCATACATGCCCTATGGCAAGGTTTTGACCTACTTGAGAACAGGCATTGTGCCATGTAAACAGATGGGCAAAAGCGTAGACAGTCAGGAGACCATGTTTGTACATCAAGCATGGATGATGAGGGCATGATTCTCAGCTGAGAACATTTAAATAATTGTTCATTCAGAGCTTATGCTTCTGTCACAGAAAGTAATGTGTCACCATTAATCAAGCTTGGAGTTCAATGCCCTTTAGGAAAGGCACTGTAATGTAAGGTGGATATAATCACCTAGACAGGATTCTGGGAATGATTGGTCTGCAGCCTAATTACAAAAATGGTTGAATTATAGTCCCACCCCTGCTACTAACTTCATAAAAGTAATCTTGAGCAATTCAGCCATACTGCTTCATTCCCTCTCCTCGACTTACCAGTATGAAATTATATACTATATAAGTGACATTATGGATATAAGTAAATGTTTGCTTCAGTAATGATGTGGATTTTATTTTTCAAAGATTAAAACAGTTAATCTGTGAGCAGGAGTGGATAGAGCTGGAAATGTTTCCACTTTGTCTTTTACAATTTCACATGCTTCATTGATTTTCAACATGATCAGCATACAAAATATAGATGAGTGGGTATAACAAATGATTCCAGACTAATGCCAGCATTAATAATAGTCACTATTTATGTACTAATTTGTGCTAAAACAGTTTTGGACAAGAAGCAAATAGAAAAGACATATGTTGTGTACATATTTTTGCAAACCAGACACATACTAAGCAGCATATAAAAAAAAATAATATACTATACAGAAACAATTGGATGTATTAAATTTGGGCCTAAATGCTAAAGGCAATTGATAAGTTCTAGAAATAATGCGTGGGGTGTTATTAGAAAATAAAGCCCAAGTTTCTTTCCAATGCTTGTAGACATGCAACTCATAAGTCAAAACTAAGCCATATGCAAATAAGATCTAAGACTGAAGTCAAAATAAAAAGTACTAGTGATTTTGTACAATCAGTCTGTGAACTATTTCCTATGTCATTTTCATATGGTAGTTTGTTAGCAATGCCTGAAAGTTAAATCTACTTGGTTCACTAGTCTCCGTAGCTTGAATGGGACTATTTACAGAGAAGACATTGTGTAATGTGCTGCAAAGTTATTCAGGTATTTTAGCACACTTACAAGCAATCAACTTTTAGAACTTCACACATGTACTATTTATTTTGTTTGATGCCAGTGAGATGCTGACAGAAGGGATATAATTAGCATAATAATATAATGTTCATTAGCAGTTAAATTTTAAGAAAATATACAGTACTGATTTTAAAGTAAGTGCTGTATGGTATATTTTAATATATGATATATACACATATATAAATATTATAATGTATATTAATACACTACATATATTATATTTAATATAACATGTCACACAGTCTCAGAACTGTTCTGAGAAACCAAGGTATCAACCAAGAGATCAGTAGCGCTGTCAATGTTTAGCTGAGTTTACCTAATTTCAGGGAAAGGAGTCATCCTTCAAATATATGACATGTATTTATTATCCAATTCACAGAGGTTTCAGTGCAACAAAGCAGCAATGAATTTTTATGATGATTAAAATGTCAAAGGAAAATCTAATCAGTCATACCGAGATTTTTCCCCAGATTGTAACAGCCACTTCTGTACTCTTACACTTCACCACTGATGACAGAGGAGGTCCAATACAGAGGGCATGCCATGATCTTTAATGTGTAGTTGATATAGTTAGGAGCCACTCTTAGAGCATCATTAAAAGTAAGGAACACAGGGAGCAGCACAGCTGCTGGAGCTCTTGGAAGATCACAGTTTTGGCACAAATAGGAATGTGGCCTTGCAAACTCTGCAAGCCATTAGAGGCAGCAAACTATTCCTCTTCCCCATCACCTTCAGCAGTGATGACATTTTTCTAAGGGCATTGCCCTGAGCACGTTTCCTGCTGAATGAGTTGTTCTTTTGTCTCTCCCTCCCTGAAGCACACAAAGCCCCTCTGCATTTACCTTCATATAACGTGGCTCTACTTCTCACAGTCTGTGTCTGTCTCTTATAGGCACCGCCTTGTTTTCTTTTTGTATCTATATGCAATTAAGAGGTAGGAATGAAAATCTAACTGCATTTTACTGTTTTAAATTCTGCATTCATCTGAGATGATTGGTTATAAAATATTTTGGTTTAGAAAGCAATGTAGTGATAATGCAAGTCCTTTACAATAAGAAAAGTGAGAAGTGTGTAAGGCATCATCAAAAATTTCTCAGCTGGGTATATTTTTTCTCTTTTTTAACATTGTTCTGTACTTATGTATGGCAATTTAATAATGACAGGAGTCTTCAAGTTGTTTCTTAATTATTGGTTTAGAAATATATATGTAATTGAAAAAAATATTTAATAAATAATCTTAACTTGTTTATAACAAATTATGTTTTTCCATGACTACTGTATATATTACTGAATATATAAGAAAGTATCTATTTATAAACCAAAGATCATACATTAAGAAGGAATATTTTTCATTTCTGTTAAATAAAAATAAACATACACAGGCTTCCACTGGGAAGTGGATAACCGGAAAAGTAATGATGATCAAAATTGATCTTGATACATAATATAAAGCATTCACATTCCTTTCTAAATGTACATTGAAATAAATATATTTTATTTTTAATAGAAATGTCAGTCAAGTCACTAGCTTGAATCACTATTATTACATCACTTTTATCACGCATCATTAGCAGCTTCATAGCGAGCATAGATTTGGTTCATGTATGAGAACAAATGCCTCTCAAAAAAATTAAAAACTTCAAAATAACTAAGACATAATTACTTTTAACAATTAAGAATTATAACTGAAGCACACAAATCCAGCCTGTCATGTTGATTAAAAATTACCTTAAGTTTCAGTACACCCAGAAAAACTTGGAAAGCATCTGTGAAGTATCTCCTTCCCTTTTCCTGGATCAATACGATGACTTACAGTTTTTCTAAAACTGCTGTCATGTGGCTGATGAGCTAACATCCCAAACTCACTGCAGGAATTATTATATTCTATGTCCTTAGAGGATCTCCTGCACTGAGTATATCACACCAGCTTCTTACCTAAGAATGGTACTATTTGCTGAAAGAAAGGAGAGTGCCCCTATTATGCAGAATATTTTAGTCTGGACAGTTTAATAACTTAAGTATTCACGAAGTGTTCCCAATATTGAGCCTGATGTAGCTGACACATGCAACTGTGTATGCAGCTGGCCTAGAGTGATTACAAAAAAAAAAAAAAAAGTATTATAGGTTATAAAAAGATCCCAAAGTTTGGGATTTCTAGACCTTCTTAACTATAAATACTTTATTACATGTTCCTACAAATACACTCAAACTCCATATCTACTGTATATAGCAAGTAAAGAGAATCCTATCACTCTTAGATGTTGCTGTTTATTCTTATTAATTAATTATTGGCAGAATCACAGAATATCCTGAGGGGGAAGGGACACACAAGCACCATTCAGTCCAACTCCTAGGTACGCACAGGACCACCCAAAATTCAGACCCTGTGTCTAAGATCGTTGTCCAAATGCTTCTTGAACTCCAGCAGCTCGGTGCCATGAGAACTGCCTTGGGGAGCCTGTCCCAGTGCCCAACCACCCTCTTGGTGTAGACCCTTTTCCTCCCACCCAGCCTGACTGTCCCCTGTCCCAGCTCCATGACGTTCCCTCGGGTCCTGTTGCTGTCCCCAGAGAGCAGAGCTCAGCGCCTGCCCCTCCACTCCCCTCGTGGGGGAGCTGCAGGCCGCCATGAGGCCTCCCCTCAGCCTGCTCTGCTCTGGGCTGAACAAACCAAGGGACTTCAACCTCATATGACTTTCCTTGTAGACCCTTCTCCATCTTCATAGCCTGCCTTTGAATGTTAATAGTTTTATGTCCTTTTTATATTGTGGTACCCATAACAGTACTCAAGGTGAAGCCGCACCAGGGCAGAGCAGAGAAGGACACTTCCCTCACTCAGCTAGCAGTGCCATGTCTGATACACCCCAGGGTATAGTTGGCCCTTTGGGCTGCCATGGTCGTTATGAAAGTTTTAAGGTTCAAAAGATGAGCTGTTGATTTTTTATTTTTATTTTTTTTTTTCCATCTTGACTGTATGAGACTAGTACTTGCTAATCCTTAAAACTCTTCTCCAGTATCTATAACTGAATTCCTTACTGAGTTGAAAAGGTTGTTACACAGTGAGGATTTTATACAATTAAGTTTTAACAAGGTGATAAGGAGACAAAACTTACTAACCGTTCTGATACCTTCCTAGTTGTATTCCACTAACACAAAAGATAAAAACAACAACAACAACAACAACAACAACAAACAGTTAATTCCCATGTATAACTAATGCCTTCAATGGGCATCTCATCTTTCAATGAATTCCTGCAATGCCTGAATTTCTGAAAGATGGCTGCTCCACTTTGCTTGCACATTTTAATGCTATACACCACTGTATTTAGCTGTAATGATACAGCTAAATTTTTCTGTTTGGCACCAATAATATTTCATGGCACTCTTCAGTTGCTCAGGCTCTCTCCAGTTCTTACACACATAATGTCTCTTTCTCTTTGGGCTTTTTGAATACTACTGCAGAGAGGCATGCACAAAAATGCAATGTAAATATCCATGCTTCAGCTTCTTTGGTGTGCTTTACTCTCCTGAATGATCAGAACCAGTGAATTCCTGTTTCTTTTAGGCGTCTTATTGCCTACAGGCATTTTAAAATGAGGTTAATATTTAATATTAAAAAGTCACGTTCTTCCTGACTACAGTTTTCAAAAACAATTTTGTTTAAGATCAGTCATCAAACTATTTCAGAGAGCAACCCCTGATCTGCAGATGATCTGAGTGCTGACAAGAACCTGCTTACACAGCAACTACAGCTTACATAATACGTGTGCCTCAACTAAGGAAACAAAAACAATTCTGAGCATAAGATTTCCTGAGTATACACTCAAAAAAAAAAAAAAAAAAAAATATTTTCACCTAACATGTTTTTTTTTTTTGAACATTCATGCCATTTGATTTATTTGAGAAAACGTTTATGAAAAGTATGAGACAGAAGAGTCATATTGAAAACAAAATTAATGTTTCCAGAATATTTTTGCTACATTTACCCAAACTGCAAAAATGCATTGCTCTGTTGATTTCCCTGACAGCTGGTGACAGCAGAGGCAGCTTCTGAAGTACAGGAGCTCCTTTTTGAAGGCAGAGAAAGTTGTTACCATCCGCATTCAAGTATTTGTAATGTTTTCATGAAAGCTTTCATATGTTTTCATAACTATATTTTAATCTCTTTTAGATTTTAGAGGAATTTCCCTTTAGTTTCTAGCCAGTAGTATATGTAAAATAATTTCATTTACCTACAAATATTTAAAAGGGTCTACCACACATCGTGAGTTATAAAATGAAAAGTCTCATGGCTTTTAAAAGAAAAACAGATGAATAATACACAAGGAACATACTAATTATCCCAAATCCAGTGAATTTCCTTTAAAAATCATGTAACTTTATAGAAAGCAGAAGGTGGGTTAATTATTTAACTCATTATCTTTCAACTTTGACTGGAAATGAGAAAATATACATAAAATACATAACCCTGTCAAATGCACAGTGTTTATGTGTGGTCCTTTTCCAGTGACAGAATACTCACAAGGAGCCACAGTTTTGCTGTGTGCTGGTAGTGTAACCCTTCCACAGAGTCCCCTGGAAGTGACACAACCAAAACAACTTACTACGTTCCTATCCTCTTGCCATTGTATGCAAAACAGTTTCTTCGCCACATCCTCTCTTCCAAATTTTCTCCTTTCATTTGCCTACCTCTTACCTCCTTTTTTCCTTCTACTGACATAAGAGCATCTGGCCATTAAAGAACTCCCTTAAAATGATAAGCTTGGATCCATACCCTGTCTCCAATAAAATAAATAGATAGACAGATAAATAAAAGATCCATGAGGGGGAATTAATCTGCAACAGAATGTCAGATGATTGAATCAGTGGTGCAAGGATAATCACGAAGAAGGGGAGAATTTGACAAGGCAGAAATTACCATTATCCCTTTGGACATGGGTTCACATAAGGGAATAGACTGATGAGCACAGTGGAGCTCATCGGCTTCTTGTGTTAGTATCACAGTGAAAAATCCATTCTTTCTCTTTGGCTGCAGGCTGTTTTCTCTGCATAACCTTCTCTAGTTGGTCAGTCAGAGATATTTCCTAATCCCTTTTCGAATTCCTTTTAGACTGAACTTCAACCAGCAGCTAAACTCCTCATACACCTCTGAAAAAAAAAAATTAGGTTACAGTAACAGCAGAAATGCCAGTAAAATTTAAAATAACCTTAGCAGTTCCTGTAATGTGAAGCACAGCTAGCAACTCATGAACTTTAAGCACATCTAGACTGCAGTGATTTATTTAAGGGAGATTATTCTCTTCCCATTCTTTCATTTCTCTCCTTCTTTCATACTGGGAGCTTAGAAGAGAGAACCAGGAACACTACTATTTCTCCAAAAGCAATCTTCAAGAGAGAACACTGCTCTCTTATAGCTGTTGCCTGGCTCTGCAGCAACATAAACACTTCAAATCGCAAAAGACAGTCCTTAATATATATGCTTATTTATAACATTTCTGTGGAGGACTATGAGTACAGTCATTGACAGATCTCATTTCTTATAAACTTGAAAAAAAAAACAAGCCTTTTATTTGCAAAGTATGTGTAAGTCAGCAAATGCCCAAGGTAATTTTTATTTGTATTTCAAAATATCATAATGAGTCCCAGAAGATTTATTTTATAGTTAAGTGTCTTTTACAATGCACAGATTGAGAGATGGTTGCAAAAAGAGATGCTTATTTAAGTTATAATGAGAACTTGTCTACACCATCACAATGCACATTCATACAGCAGAATAATTAAAGCTGAAGAGATAGCAAACAGAGAGCAATGTTTACGGATGAAGTTCACAAAGTGTACTTCACACTTTATAGTTGCAAGAAGTGTGCATTACATATATAGAGAATAGTGTTAATAGCCTGCTGCATAGGCAAAAACCTGATTTACAAGTGAAATTACTGTGAAGTTTTCAAACCCAGCTTTTGAACGCTTACTTGCAACTAAATAATCTCAGTTGATAAGAATTAAAAGACTTTGTTCAAGTGAGGAAAGTGAAATAAATTGTGAATGTATACCATATGCCACTGTGCGGATATAAGAAAAAAGACAGTAGTGCTCCAAAAAAAACCAGTATGTTTTTTTCTTTATCCACTTAAGTAGTTGTGATTTTTGCTTTTATTTATTTATTTATTTATTTTAATAAGTCTCTGAGTTATATTATTCTATTCAAAGATGTTGGTTTGCAAAACCAAAACTGTTTTATATGAACATAAATTTTCAAATTTACTTTACTTGAACTTTGAGAGGAAGTATCATTAAATGCTTATTTGCTGAAATACTCCAGTAACATATTCTCAAACTAAGTACTTTTTTATTTTGAAAAAAAAAAAAGTATTTAAAAAAGCATTTCAAGTGTGATAAATTCAAATATTTTAATTTTAAAATTTGGTGTTTTAATTGACCTAAATTAAATTAAATTAAATTGAGGCTAAACTCAGGAATCTGAAAGAACATTTCTTTCCTATATAATTTTACTTCTTTAAACCAACCTCACGGATCTTTTTGGAAGCAGCAAGGCGTTAAAAAAAAAGAAGTTCAAAAACTAGATTTCCAATTTCATTCTAAATAATTGTTTTCAAAATTAGGGTTGCCTCACTGAGGACAGGGAACTATCACCATAAAATCATCTTACATAGGATTATTTTTGGTAACATTTGCAAAGAAGTATATTTATTTACCAGAAAACAATGTGTTTCCAATTATTTTAAATCAGTATAATGAATAAGTACCAGCTAGTTTGGGTGGAAGTTCAGGTGTGTGTGTGTAGAACACGCATGCTCTTTTCACAGTCTCTACTACTTTACTCCTTTAGTCTTTTAAAGAAGGAAGCACTACATTTGGAAAAAAAAAAAGTAGAAATCTGTATTTTAAGAATTTCAACTGCAGTTCAGAGTATTTACTGGGAAAAAAAAAAAAAGTATGAGAAAAATATTGCTCCTCATTATCCTTTTAAAAATTGAAGGAAGATTGTTATAAACTGGAAAAGTATCACTTGCAAGTTAAAGCAGAAAAGTACTACCCGTTTATCCACACTAACTGTGATTTCAGAAAAAAAGCACATTAGAACATTATAAGGAATTTTGACATTTTATAACTGATGATATTCATGCTCAGGTGCAAAAACCATTGATTATGATAAAGTAAACATAAGACAGTAAAACAGATCTATTATCAGTATAAAAGGACAAGTAAAGTGCTGTACTAGCTTTGTACGATTAGTCCCAAATATGATGGTAAAATTGTTGGAAATATTCTTTCTGGTTCCTTTCAGAATCAAGACACAGACTTGAAAGATCAAGTTAATATGAAATGGCTAACTTAATACATTTTAGGTCAGCTCCAAAACCATTTAATACATCATATTTAATTGCAATCTGAATATTTAGATTATTATTTTTTTAATGTTAATAGAAAATGAAGTCCTCACAGAGCAAAGTGCAGTTTCAGAAGGGGGAAGCTTATGTCCTATTTATTAAATAATTGTGTGTTTAAGTGGACACTCAGTTTTTCCTTTGATTATTACAATCATAATGCTAACAAGAAGAATTTCTGATGCAGCAATAATTTTAACACATCTATAAAAGAAAAAATTGCATGCATATAAGTAGCAGATGATACTTTAAACATCAATCACCTTTGTGTCACTGTAAAAATGTAAACATCACCTGCTGTAACAAGCCAAAAATTTATTTTCTTTAAAATGCTTTGTATGTGTGCATAACTCATGTAATTTTATACCTGATTTAAAATCTCTGAATTTAAAACATTTAAAAACCCTAAATTACTACTTAAGAGTTTGCAAAATAAAATTTACTGAGGGAGGGAATATTTCAGACCCTAGATTTACAGAGATCACAGATGAGACTGAAAATGGATATTTTATAATAGAAACATTAATTTGTCAAATACCAGCCTATTTCATTTGGCCAAACAAAACAAGAATAATATGCAAAGTGCATTAAAACCTGTGGGGCAAAACACCTCATTTTACAATAGTCTTTGTAGGGAGCACATAGCTCCCACTCTCCTCTTTCGCTGTAAAATTTACAAAGAAATAAGCTTTTCCATTTCCCACCGAACACTGTCAAGTGTATAAATGTTTTAAAATAAAAAGCTTAAATATTATTATGTTAATAGTCGCTTTACATGGAAAATTCTTAAACAATGGTTAAACTACTGTAATGCAGATTTCTGTATGAAAACCTAATTTGGCCACTTTCTGGGTATAAGTCCAACTATCAGACCTAATAAAACACTGTCTCCTTGTCTCACACCTTTTATAAAATCGAGTCTAGAATAAAATGATAGTAGCAGTTTCATTGAAGGCTTAGCACAGTAACAAGAATGATTACTTTTTAGTAATTTCTATAATCACGGTCCTTTCTTTTCTTCCTCAGATGCAATATTTTTATTCTCCTTTGTCTATTCTCTTTCTTTGATACATTTTTCAAGGAACAAAGAGGTAGTATAACAATGAGACAAAAGATTTTATTCTGTGTTATGATTGCTTTTTAACACTGTTTCAACAGTGCGACATGTTCACTGCAACATCCACAGAATTGAATATTCTGCTTTTTACCCAAATTGTCTCCTTAACTATCTGGAATTTCATGCTCCTAATGGCTAAAAATGCTGAAGTTCTGATGTTATATTTACCTGTGTGGAGGTAATAATACAAAACAGGCTGCACTTCAGACATATGAGGAGATAGTGGTTAAAACCATGTTGTCAACTATTTTACCTCATATAAAACTCTTCAATAACTTGTATTTATCCTCATTTTTCAAACTACAATGGACTTATGTAGACATAATCACATTAAAAATGCCTTCTCAGTTCAAACAGTAACAAACAATATCCATTTTAGCATGCTTTTTTATCTGTAACTTCCAGCCTTATGTTTTTTCCAGTGGCAATTACTTCAAATATTGATCTGGTCTCCTCTCCTTTGCTTTTTTTTTTTTTTTTCTTTTTTCTTTTGATAGAAAACAAACAAACAAAAATCCCTACGATGGAACAAAAGAAAAGCAAATGACAAAACAATTCCTAGCCCCCCAAAAGTTGAAAAAAATTCAGCTAGATTACTACGAAGTGTGGAACTGCGTAAGATCAGCTTGTGCCAGAGAAGTCTGTCTCCTAGTGCCAATGAAGATGAGCACTTTATATAATCCTTTCGTAAACTAACCAAGCTCGTGTAGGTTTTTTTTTTTTGTTTGTTTGTTATTTTCCATCTTGCAACATCTTTTAACATTGCCAGAATTACTAGGAAGTAGAAGAGTCCTTATTTGTTTTCACCCAGTTCTTTGCAGTTACTGACCATGTTAATAACCATAGGTACTTCAATTCATATTTTGCAAAGTCAGGCTTTACACAACCTAGAAAAATAAGACTCATTCTTGCCAGAAGAGTAGAAGCACCAATTCAGGGATCTCTCAAATAATCATTACCCATTCCAGCTGAAAAAGAATTCTTTGAAGGCTTCAAAAGCATAGAATGAAAAGATGCAGTACATTTCTTTGTAGCAACATTGCTGCTTGATGTCCAGTCTTATTCTCCCTTCCAATATGCCATCACATTTTGCCCCAACACATTTAGATCATGTTCTATGTTACTGTGATATATTAAAAACTTATCATTCACATATCTAATTTGAATTGAAGCATACAAGGATTTTCCTCACATTAGCAAAAGGTATAATGTTCAGAGACTTTATTTAGTAATTGCTCTATTTAAACTCCCATGGGTCTAGCCACATGCAAAGTATTGCTTTTCCTACAACTGGACTGTATTTAGGCAGAGGATGGCAGGGAAATTATATCTAGACTGTGGCATTTTTATCCTTGCCTCACAGTGAGTTTGTTGATAACTTGAGTAATTCAAGATGCGGCATTTAATTCACCATTTTAGCTGACAAGGTTACAGGGAGTTCCTTTGCAATCTCTTCACTCAGTAAACAAACACAAAATAGAGATTAGATTATGTTTCTGGTTTCTGTTGTCAGGACAGATAAAGTTGAATAGAATTCTATTTTTGAAGCATTCCTCTACTAAATTGCATATTCCAGAGGCAGGCTAGTGTTGCATTATTTCCTGATTGCCTTTTCCTCTTGTTTACTTCAGTCAAAAAGTGGCAGCTCTCTCTGTGGATGCTGTTACATGTAACGCAAAGCTACATGTAATGTAAGGTAAAGGATGAAAAAAAGGAATCCTTGTGCAGTTGACAACTGGCAATAGATAACAATACAAGGTATTTCACTATCAAGTAAATTACTGCTCTCACAGACTTTTCCAGACTAAGAAACAGCGTGAGGAACCATTTTCTCAAGTTCTTGGATGTCACCTGAGGTGAGAGTGAACCACATGAACAGGAAGATAATGTATGGGAGGAAAGGGTGATTGTCAGGAATAAACCAGTATCTTCATACATAGTTCTCCATTTCAAATGGAGATGTGACAGAAAAGTGGTTTGAGTGGAGGAAGCAGCAGGTTATCAACGAAAACTTGGCAGCTGTGTGGTAGACTGAGCAAACATCACATACCTAAACAAATAGAAAGAGATTCCCTTGAATATGTAATGGGAAAACGGACAAGCTGGGTCTTACTACCATGTGCTTTGATGATGCCATAGATCAATATAACAGTCATATGACGGACCATTTTCACTTATTGCCTGTTTTTATTGTGATTGATACAACTTCGCAGAATTGAGAAACTATTTTTGGTAGATACAGATGAATGCATGTAGTAACCCCACATTCTTTTAGTAGGAAATCACAATAAAAAATGATTAAGCACTACTTTTCTAATATACCACCAGTGAAATAGTGGATGGGAAGATATTTGGTTCAAACTACACTGAAACTAATCTGCTAGATTTTTTCATCCAAAGGTGAGAATCCAGATATTTCACTTTTAATGATTTAAAAATATTTACTTTGACTCAAACCAAAACTTTTTCTTTTTTTTTTTCTCTCATTTGAATCAATATGGGGCCAATGCTGATTATGAATTAGGCAGGCAAATTTTTAAGAATTAAGAATTCTGTCCTTTTGTTTATTTATATGAGTGTAATCACAAAATAAATGGTTTCTGTGATTCCTACTTTATTTAAGCTTTGTTACATGGCCGTTTTGAATTTCAGAGACAAATGTTAAATGTACTCACTATACCTCATATTGCAAACACATGATAAGACTAATTAATATTTCTGGAATGAAGATATTTAACTGGATAGCTAACTGCAGTGGACATTTTATATAGAACTCTTCATTTTAAACATCCTTGTGTAATCTTAAAACAAACAGACTGTCTGTTCCTCTCTGATGGAAGCTTGTTAGTCTGGACACATACACCTGGACCTACCCTTCACACCACTATGAGATAAGGTGTTTCTGTGTGAAACTGGTGAGGACCGTTGTAGCAGCAAAGAAAGCACAAGATGAGGCCTATGCTTGCTAATGAACATTAATTAGAAACAATTTGTTTATAATCAGGGATTTTATAGCCTGTTCTAAGTACTTAGTACTTAGTCTTACTGTGGTGGCTCTTTTCAGGAATTTCACCAGGTAAAACCCTTTGAATGCATGTTATATCTGAATATCTGTGGTATCTTCACATGTGTACACTGAAGAAAAACTAATTCTGTGTGGTACTGACTTCTACTACACCACATTTTTTATTGTGCTCTCTGCTGGAAAGATCACACAGCAGTGTACAGACATTTGATGGGCAGAGCTAGACTTGGTGCACGGTGGTGATTTTCAGTAAAAACTAATTTTAGGTACTTTTCAAATGGCATGTCAAAGTCCATCTCAAAACATTTTGAGTAAGAACTCCTGATGGTGTACAAGGTCTGAGGTCTAGGCTGTGACTCCAACTGTTTTTCATCTTCTTACACCTGCCACCTGTGAGATCTGTAGTTGTGTCTTACAGGAAGTATCAGAAACCTTTTGAAAGCACAGTAGCTAACAGAGGAACAGTAGATAATAGAGATTCAAAGAGGGATTTTGGAGCTAGCTGTAATGAAACATATTTAATATCTGGATATAGCACTTCTCCTTTCCTAAAAAAAAAAATAATCCTTAAGGGTTTCAGAATACTAAGCTTGTAGAATGGGTGCAGGTATACCTGCACTCAAAGATACAAAAGGTGTGCCCTTTATTTGATACTTAAAAAAAAAAAAAAGGCACAAAAAGTGAAGGGGCATGTAAATTGTAGAAAATATCTTGCAAGTAGAAAAGAAGTACAATATATTGCAAAACATGAGAAACATGGTACTTGAAGACACTGTTGTGCTTGAAGGATCATTCTTTCTAGGTCAGATCATTGACCTATTGCATTTATTACCCAGTTAACCTAGATATAGGGGAATAACACAATTATATTGATTCCTGAAACCAGAAAATGCAACCCAAGAAGTGATTTAGACTTAACCTGAATTAAACTGGAAGAAAAAACAGTAAGAGCTTAAAAGCATTTAAGCTACTGTTTGAAATTCAAAAACTACTTGAGAAAATGAGACTAGTACGCTTTCCATGGTGAAAGCAAGCACCTTCTTAAGAACATGTACAAATATTTCTTCTTATTTTAGAAAAGTATTCTTTGAGATGGTAGACTGTAGTAGTCAGTGTATAGAGAAAAACAAAACAAAACAAACAAACAAATAAACTGAAATGTCTGACCAAAGGAAATTTAAAGTTGAGGTTGAAGATTGAAAAAAAAACATAAGCCTTTTGAGGGTTAGTACTGACATTTATAACTATTTCCTTTTAAATATTTCCTACTTACGATACTGTAAGAGTATAGGCTTTCATTACAGTATGTTTTTCTGGGTGGAGATGGAGGAAAAGGAGTTGAGGTGTCCAAAGCTTTCTGCCAGCAGATTTGAGCTTGCTCACCCTACGTAAACTGGAACAATCCCGGCTGGGAGAGAGTTTATGTATCCCGATTTCAGACAAAGAAAATGAACTGTAAGCCTGAACTGGGTCCCAAGCCACTGTCCTTGATGCCACTGTCCTCTGGAGAAAGGGTTATTGCAATAGGAGTCATTGCATTGCCCAGATCACACAGCAGTCAGTGTGACCAAATCACAGCAGTCAGTGAGCATGGATGGTTGGGGAAGAGGCACCACGTCACCCATAGAGTAACTCTGAAATTCCGTATCTACAGCCATATTGCTGGAGATGGAGTCCTTTAGCCATCCTTGAATCATAGATGGAGGAGCCCTGGGGAAGAAACTGCTTCAAGCAGGTAACACTGTTCATGTGACAGTACCCTTACAGCCAACTTCTGGCCCTGCATCTCCTCAAAGTGACAGATGCCATCTCACCCTTCAAACTCATTATTATGTGGATGTCGACAGGTGGTTTAAAATGACATAAAGGAGCAGCAGAAGGAACTGGTACAAGTAAAGGGGAAAAGTAATAGTGGAGCTGGGAGCCAACAAGTTTATATTAATGACTCAATCTCCTTGTTCAGAGGTTAATTGTCCAGTACAGGCTTGCAGACACTCATTTAAAATAAAGTGTTTTATGGCATTCCCCATCCTCTCAGGCTATCAAGCCCTGCAAGTACCCTTCATGTTTTTGAGAATTCAGTTTATTTCACAGCATGTTTTAGGCTCATCTGTTTCTTTTAAAGATGATAATGTATTATATTGACATTGGAAAGTGAATTGTTAAGCTTCAGATACAATAGGGATGGATAACTGGGAACAGTAACACTGATGCTAAAAATTTTTATAGGGGAAAAAGGAAAAAAAAGTTCTCTAAGTGCAAAGCAAATAAAAGTTTATATGAATGCTTACATGAACAGCAAAATGATTTAAATATATATTTTTTATGCCAACCAAACAGGGAATGTTGTTAAACCAAAATACAACAGAAAGCCATTTGTGATATTGATTTGATATGACATACACATAAGTGTATAAACAGGAAAAAAAAAAGTTTATATTTTAATTATTAGAAGTTCAGCCATTTATAGTATCATGCTGGTAAAAGAAGAGGACAAAAGCATGGCTATAGATATAGCTTATCTAAATATGCGTTATAAATGTCTCAAATATTCATTTAGAAAAATAGACAAATGAAGTGTAGCCCAGACACTTTTTTTATATATATTATTTAGCACAATCAAAAAGACAGTAAAAAGAAAAGTCACTTTTTATTTTTCAGAATATACTTTACTACATTTATAGTATGTGTACACACTAGATCATAATTATTTAAAAATATTTCCATACATTATCAGGGTATACGTATTTTAAAATAACAGTGTCACACACAGACATAGAACCCTACAAAAGCTATCAGAATTTCACAGTTTGTACGTGAATGTCTACTTAGTTTTTTGTAACATACCTTTGGCTCTGCAATAAGAGAGTTTTGTAATGAACACAAACTTTTATCTTAGAAATTTAATTTTCACATAATTTTACATTAAGCATCTATTACTTTGATGTTACAGAAAATGTAGAAATTTCTTCTCTAGCCCATCCAATTCCTGACCAAGTAACATCAACTTATGGTATGATGCAACATTGACAGCACATTTCACAGGTCTCCCACAGAAACAAGACACGTAGCAACAGCCACCTCCTAGCCACCACAGGCAGGTACCTCACATTCATGAGCACTTTCTGAGACCTTCTTAAGGCCTTCTACATAAGTACTGAGGTAAATACTACACTGAGGTAAATACCACTGTGTATATAAAGCAAGCTGGATTACAGTTGAAGTTGTGGTAGTGTACTGATTGCTTGGACAAACCTGTTGAAGACAACCATTCAAACCAATAATAAATTTTCTTATCTAATTTAAAAGGAAAATGAATGTAGGAAGGCTACCAAAACAAACACGAGTCTTTTCATGAAAAATATAATGATGCAATAGATCAATCCATATAATACAATCTAGTAAAATAGCAAGTAAAATTACTGAGTGTCTCATGTTGAAACACAGGACATACCAAAGTAATACAACAGTGAAAATATTGCTGTGTTTCAGTCATAATGGTGTTTCAACATCACTCACAACTACATAATTGCAGGTACGTTTTCCTGAACTCAAGTAGTATAAATGCATAGAGCAATCACATCCTGAAGTAACTTGCTTAATGAAGCACCAATTTCCAAGAAAAAAATACAGCACTAAAAAATCCCTAATCATGTGCAATTCTTAGTAATGTCTCACAATAGCTTGGCTGCATACTTATTAGTTATGATGAACAGGAAAAAAATGTCTATTTTGAAGAAAACAGCATGGCTTTCACAGAGGTAGCCTAAACATTATATGTTATTTAAAAAAACAAATAAACAAAAAAGCACGGGAAATGTAACTTTAAATACAACCTCATCCCAAATTGAAAATAAAAACTAAGCACTAGCTACAGAAAAACATTGCCCTTAAGCATCCTGTCTTTGACACATCTTTGATGAAAGAAAGACATGTCTTTGAAGAAAGCAGTGCAGTCTTGGTAGAGCCACATATCTTATCTATCCTGTTAGAAAGAGTTGACCTTTACAAGGAACCTCTCCACCTACTGGGTAAAAATAACACTACTTCATTTTGGTAGACCTGAAGGAGAGGTTCAACTCGCTGCCAGCAGTTCCTGCCTCATCACCTGTCATAGAAACCCAGAAGTAACCTTCTGGGTACCACTAGACAGTGGCTCACCACATCCCAGGAACATCTGCTGACAACAAGTTTGTGAAATAGATGTATTTTAGCCACTGTAAACTGGTAATCGACAGCTGACTTGTGCCATAACAGCACAGCTACACATTCCAGATCTTTCACAGAGTCTTCTGAAATCTCTAACCTGGACTTCACAGACTCATGGCAAGCTCTCAAAACTCAGTTTTAGGAGTTGTCAATTCCCTCAACATATATGAGCTGTTGAGTAATATATTCTTCCAGCGAAGGAAATGCCAAGCCAGGACCATCCCTGTTTTGAGAATGAAAAGGAAGAAAATTTCCTGGCAACTTGTGCCAAGGAAGGAAGTCAACCACCCAGTACCTCTCTCACAGGACCCATCTGAGCACTTATGAAGCAAGGAAGCCACACAGCTCCTGGCACTGCTTAACTGCACATCACCAAGAGACCAGTTTGGTGAACAGCTTATTGGGAAATGAGGTAGTCTGCCTTTTCCATTAAAGGGCTGTCTGATCATCCAAGAGGAATTTCCTTTCAGTGCCAAAAAGTCGCTTTCCTCAAGAGGAAAAAAAAAATCATCCAACACACAACAAACACTCTGCAAAGAAGTAGACTGGTGGGGTCACTGTTATAAGGCAACTTGAACAGGCATAGATGAAGAAGCTTGGAAGACTTGGCAAAATCTTCACTTCCAGGAACAATAATTTTAAATGATTCATATGCATCCCATTAGAGTCTATTTACTTTTCATTCATATTATATGAAAGTAGTTGTGAGTAATCTGGTACTTGTTTACATTGTACAACATTGGAAATCAGAGGCATCAATACAGTGCTTACCTTAGCCAAAAAGTGACAGAACTTGAAAGTAAACATTTGAAACAACTCCTCCTTTCATTTGGACCTCTTTTTAATGGCAACAATTAATGTATGTATGTAGGTCTAGGTCTAATTTTATGCCTTTGGCAAGATCATTTAATCCATCCCTTTATTTTGCTTTAAGCAGCAGAATAACTAAATGTTTTAAACTGCAAAGAAAGTCTCTATTAGTCTTAGCTCACCAAGATAGTTTGGAGATATAAAACAGTTTTTGTTTTATATTTTTTAAATGAGCCTTAGTAGCTCCTGACATACAGGAGCAAAGCATTTTCTTAAAATGAAACAGATGAAATAGTGGGGGGAAAAAAAAATCAAAGTATTAAATTTACGTAATTTTTATTCAATATATAATTCCCAATAATCAATAATTTGTTTAATAATATACGTGACAAACAATATCCAACCATCTCTAATTATAATGCTCTTTACCCCCTCCCTAATTCTTCTCATTTTCATAAGTTTGGGAGAAATTAGTATCTGTTGTTACATGACTTTTCAACAAAATGTGTTTTTTTTTTTTTTTTTTTTTTAAAGTGTGTGGTGAAAATCCTTTTAGAGGTTTTATAGTTAATAATTCCAAAGGAGAGCAAGGCAGAAGAATCTTGCTTCCCACTGATTAAAAAAAACAAACAAAAAATAACAAACACTTGCCCCCCTCCTTAAGTGGTTTATATGGGAATATATCCAGCTGAACACCAGAAGCCTCAGGAAGAGCTGTTAGATATCTGCTAAGTATCATCCTCACTTTCTCATATCACTAGTAGGAAGAAATGGCATTTGAAATTCTGCAAAACCATCTACCAAGATACATCCAATTATCTTTAAGGACTTTATATAGTTGCTTTTATAGTGAAATGGTAGAAAAATATCATTAATTCCCTTTGTGAAATGGCTATGGCCTAGGTCCCCTCGAAGACAGCTTGGGTAGGACATTTAACCCAGTCTTCAGGTAGTATTTACTCCCAGTTATCTCTCAGCCAAGACTTCTTGCTTCTCTTGTCTCATTAAAATATCTCAAATACGATTGAATGCTGACATTTGGTACCCAGAAGAAAAAAATATGAACATACACCAAATTAAAGAAGAAAATATTAACCATTGCAAAAACAAAGCCTGAAGAAGGAATAATAAAGAATTAAAACCTGTTTTGCTTCTATTTGAAACAAACCTGTCCACTTAAGTGTGGTTTTATGTCCTCTGAATTCACAAAAACTGGAGGTTTATATGCTCCCCTTTACAGGTGTGTGAACTGTATGACAGGTGGAGGAGAGAGTAGGTCATGATCCTAACTGTGCTTTGAGTAAGATCACAACAGGTTCTGATTATTTCTTAGAGATGGCACTTTCTAAAGACTGATCATTTCTCCCCCTAAAAATGTAAATAACACAGGTAGGAGTAAGAATCTTAAGTGTTCAGGATCAGGTTGTTTCCTTCCTGAAAAATAAGCTCAAGACTTACATACCTACTCCACATCTGCCTTCTTCTTGTAAGGACCTTCCATTCACAGCAAAAATACTACATTTACCAGTGGGAAGAGTAACATTACATGTGATGGAAAATAAACAAATATATTCAGAAGTAGACAACTTCTTAAGAAATACTACCCTTGCTTTTAAACTTTTAACATAAATTCCTGACATACCTTACAATTTCTTCTTCCAATAAGTAATGCCAATTAACCAATTGGCATTAATTGGAACCAATTAACTTTTATGAGCTTTTGCTTCCACATTATCCTACTGCTTCAGTGAAACACTTCTCAGAAATTAAGAGTCACAAATGTTCAAAGGATCTTAAACTTACTATACTCCCAGGACTTGATTTTTCTACTTCTTTGGGAATTTTAAGCTGCATTTTCTAAAAGTCACTGGCATTACACAAGGAGAATATAACGTGGGGCTGAGGAGGGTGCAGGAAGCAATCCACTTCAGTCACGTACCTTAGATCCTCAGAATGTTTTTTGTTTGTTTGTTTTGTTTTTAAAGAATGGTCTTTGTAACAAAGTTCTCTTCTAGACAGGAACATGTTTTATACTGACTAGGCATAACAACAACAAAAAGTATTTCAGAGGTACTTGTTTTTTTTTTTTAAAAAAAGCTAGATTTTGCCCAAATCCATGCACATATCACAGTGTGTTGAATTTATATGGCAGGGTTTTGGTACCGGGGAGGCTGCAAGGGTGGCCTCTGTGGGAAGAGCCCAGGAGCTGCCCCATGTCAGATCAGAGCTAGCTCCAACCAGCCCCAAAAGGGACCTGTTCCTGGACACAGCTAAGCTGATGAGTGATGCTGGCTGAATCTCTGTGATAGCATGTATAAGAAAGGATAAGTCTGCTGCAGCATCTGGGAGAAAGGAGTGAGAAAACATAGAGAAAAGCAGCCCTGCAGACACTAAGGTCAATGCAGAAACAGGTCAGGAAGTGCTCCAACTGCCAGAGCTGAAGTTCACCTGCAGACCAGGGAGAGCCCCTGCAGGAGCAGTCTCCAGGTCCTCCCCTCTAGAACATAAGCTAATCATTGTACTTCTATGTCTGTATCATTTTAACCTCTATTTCATTAAAAAGTAGGATCAGGCCTTAAAAAAAAGTTAGTATCTGCAGAATTATACTTTTTATAATAAACGTAGTCATGATTAGTTAGAACATGTCTAATAGCCAACATCAATGTTAACATTAGAGAAGTACAATTCCCTTCTTCAATCCAAAAGCTATCAGTTAGGCTAATCCCTTATTCAGGCGTCCCTTGCATACTTGGTCTAAGCCATTTGCATTTTTGATGAATGTATTTATGTCATTACTTCCAAATGTATCACCCTCTTGTACTAGTGCTTGCTAAGTGGAACCACATACATCCAGTCTGTACACATTTGCTGTGTACAGTGATAATTTGCATTCTCTTTAGTCAAGCAGGACTACATGGAAAATATTTTATGCCAAACTTGCCTTTTTTGACTACCAGTCCAGCAACTTGCAGACTAGAGATCATAAGTTTTTGACAGACGCTTCACTCATACAAGCATGTTTTTCTACCTTGGGAAAACATGACAATTTACAGAAAGTTTTTCATTTTAATAGCACTTTTAATTATAGTCTATGTATGTGATGAAAGATAATGAGGGATCTATCTTCTTATGTTTATATGAAAAAACATATTGCAGCCTTCAGACACTGTACAGAAGAGTTTTTATTAGTGATCCTTTTAACTCCGGTGCAGTGATCAATATTCTATTTCATAACTATTTACAAAAGCAAGGTCACAGATCTTTAGAAATAAACAAAACCACTACCTATGCTTGTGTCAAGGAAGGGCCATAACTAAAGTGAATAATTAAGGAAGCTATGCCTAGTATTAAATCACTAAACTGTGAGAAAATATTTTTTTATTCCTACAGTATCTTGCTTCAGATATGGATAGAAGTATGTTTATTCCAGATTTCCATTTTAAAAGTATCTATAGGATTCATTATATAACTGTCACTATGTGGCTTTTAGTATATAACAGTTTTTATTAATAGATATTACTGCCCTGAAGAACAGTAAGGAATTGACTATCTTTCTGTACATACATCAAATGAAGTCAAGCTACATGAACTGCTTTTATTACAAATGACAGTATCAATTTATATGTCCCAATAACAGAAGATAGCTTTGTATTTCTTGACAGACATAAATAAATACACATTTCTGCCAGCTGGTCTTGCTAATAATTCTTTTTTCTCTCACTCTGTGTAAATCCCAAAAAACATGAAGAATTTTGTTTGATTATTCATTGCTGTTTGTCTGTCTTCTATAATGTACTTTCTTTTTTGGTGGGTATGAACATCAGTACTAAGATATTTCAGTGCATTATGTCTACTTAATTTTTATTACTCACATTTTTGGACAAGTAAAACTGGAGGCAATCCATTCTTATTCTATGTAAATAGACAAATAAATCTGATAAAAATTACAAAATGCAGATGAGTAATAACTCACATACTCTAATTAATTATACTCAGTCAGGAAGTTACTTGGAGACTTTCCCCTTGCTCTATTGAGATTTATTTATTTATTTATTTATTTTAAGGAAAACAGATCTGATTACTGCCTGTTTTAAAACACTATTTAATAGCTGGCCAGCTGGCCCATATAATGTATCTGAACTGTCTTTCCTCTGCACCATGGAAGGTTGATGACAAAGTTCCCATATCTTTCATTTGCATTTGGCCTGTCTTCTGGTATTCAAATGAGTGTTGCTTACAGATACTAAGAATGGTGAATAAATCCATGTTTATATTTGACAGTATTTGAATAGACTAAGGTATTCAGTGATGAGGATGGAGAATTAAAAAAAGTCTAGAGTCTCTACTTCCCAACCTCAGATTAGCAATGTGAGCACCGCCAGCTTGCACTGAGGGCATCTGGTGCCTTCAGTGGCTCCAGAAACAGAAGTCAATCTCACTGTGTCATTACCACTGCTTCTGAGAAGCCTGAGGGATGAGAGAGTCAATATCATTGCATGTTCCTAGGTTTGCGCTGCCTCAGTGCTCATAATGTTTTTTGGCTCATCTAAGTTACAGCAGCAAACACTATGCTCCCTTAGGTAGCAGAGCTGTCCAGAACTGAAGTACAACAGTTCACAATCCCCATCTTTCCCACTCCTGTTGCTTTTCTCTACATTACTGCCAAAATTACTAAGGCAAAGGAATATTCCACTGGGCCCACTCTGTAGATAAGTTTTTTACAACTCCAAAAGATAAGTGACAGATAAGTGTATTAGTGAAAATAAAATGATAACAGAAAGCGTGAGCTTAATTTAAACCTATGGCCAAACTGATGAAATGCTTATTTGTGTTCTCTGATAGACTGGATTCTGTGCTCATTCAGACTGCCTGTTCTTGTGAGCACATCACAGAAATGTGACAGGTTGTTCAAAAGAGATCTTGGATCAGGTTCTAATGCAGACCACTATACACACAATTCAACTAAACTTTGTATCAAATCTGGCATCTAAATCTCAGCAAGTTTCATCACTACCTGGCACAGTTTATAGAACAGTTCAGCTTTGAAAAGTTGCATGCTATTTAATTCAGAATACAGAAGTGTTTACAGAAACAGAACACCCAGCAGCTTTTAATGTTTAATTCTCTTTGTTGCTCTGCTTAATCATTTCTCTCTCGCAATCACACAATAGCATAAGAAACTGATTTGTGATTACAATTTCTCCTTCCTTTTATAAAAATGAACATTGACATCTACAAGCATATGAGCAGCCCAGAAAACACACACACACACACACACAAACACATATTTATGGACTGTCATTAGGCTACGTCTCCTTCACTCTGAATTAAGGGATATATCAGATATATCAGATATAACGACCCATTACCATCTGTGTGAAGAACTAGGAATTTAGCTCTGGTTTTGCTTCTCTACATAAGGGTAGAATTTGTATATGCAAATATTCCCCTTCATCTTTCTAGTATCCATGAGAAAAACACAGACCAGAAGGGAAGTCTGTGCCATTTAACCAGAAATGATTCAGATATCTAAATAATAACAATAATAAGAATTATTAAACAAACAAGCAAGCAAACAAACAAACAACAACAACAACAACAAATGGAGAGAAAGGTTAAATGCTCTAAAGTCAGGAGAAACTTCTTCTTGAAACCCTAACCATTTCCTGGAAGCATATTCAAATAAACACAATTGTCAGTTAAGACTTCCTGCAATTTTTAGATGTTTGATGGTGAGAAGTGTCTTAAAGACATTGTGAAATTACCCATTGTTAAAGAAGATATCAGGTCCCTAATATCAGGTATCGCATTGAAGATTGAATGCAACTGAAACTAATCCCATTAAACTGAGCTAGAGTAGCATAACAGAGACTACTTATACTATGGGGTTGGAGGGATGGACATGACTGAAACCATCATTTCATTTATTCTGTACACCTAAGCTTGAAAGTAGTTGCTTGATTTATTACACATTTCTCTTCTGAAAGGAATGACATTTCTTGACCTCTCTCTTAAATTACAGTACTAGTAAAATTGCAACCTGAATTCCCAACTGGGATTCTACTGGGAGTTCAATGGGGGTTTCACCAATAAGCATACCATGATAGAAAACTCTGCTTACTTGTAGCATTCTGTACTCCACATCTTGAGTTTCATCTGAAATTGCTTCTCACTTGTGAAAGGAATCCCTCACTAGTGTCTGTTATTTTACTACTTCATTTCAAATCTACTCATAAAATCCTGTTTTGTTGCAACAAGCATAAAAACTTGTGCAAGAGGTGATGACACCTGCATTACCTTTGCAATCAATATTGTCTTCTCCTAATCAATACTGTCAATTTAAATTTCTCTTGCTTCTTTAGTCCATTGTCCCATCTTAGCATCAAGTCTTGGTTATAGAAATCATCTCCCTGTTCACTGTAAAGCATCAAGAAGATATTAGCATTATCTCCAAATTTCACAGCAAATATGTGTTGTTTTTTTTTTCAAAAACACTTCACAGAAGACAATGAACTAGCATTATTAAAGATGGGTTTTAAAATGTTTTAAAAAGATTCTCAGGTTGAAAATTTGAAGATAATGCTTTATATATCTACCATTATGAGCTAGATTCCCTGGTGCAAGTTCCTTTGTGAACAATTCATAACAGCTGTGCAAGTATCAGCTACCTCAATACAGGCATAGAAAATTGAAAGTTACCAAACAGAAAGTTGCGAAATAGATGAAAGTATCATCTCTTCTCTGAAATTGTTACTTTCCAACAAATTCTAACCTACATACATTAATATTATCAACTCAGTTGGTTACAGTTCCAAGTGATTCTTTAGTTTCAAGAAGAGAAAGCTGAGGGGGAACATAGTGATGTGCATGACTATCGAACAGGAGTGTATAAAGAAGATGGAACCGAACTCAGAAATGTGCACTGAATGGAAAAGAGGCAATGAGCACAAAGTGGAATACAAGAATTTCTGCTTAAAAATAAGGAAAACAAAAAACAAGCAAGCAAACAAACAAAAAAACCTAACACTTCAGTGTATTGGTGATTGAGTGCTGGAACAATTTGCCATCAGAGCTTGAGGAGCCTCCATCTCTGAAGACATCAAAACCCAACAGGACATGCCCCTGAACAACCAGTTAGCTTAGTCCAAAGCTAACCCTGCTTTGAAGGGGGATTGGACTAGGTAGTCTCTGTAGGTCTATTCTGTCCTCAAATATTCCATAATTTTGTATACAAGGATCAAAATGAATTTATTTTTTAACCATACCAGACTTTAGTTTTATGAAAAAGTAATGTCAGGAATAGAATAAACTAAAAAATAAAATAAACAAACAAAACAAAACAACAACAAACAACAACAAAAGTGTGATCACTGAAAGCTGGTTTTTAGAAGACTAAAAATTCTCATCCTACAATCGTGTTCTACAGCAAAGTGAAAACTACCGATTTTATAAATGCTTTTATTTTCTATAAAACCTTTTAACAGCAAAAACATGCAGGGAAAGGAAATAAAGACAGACTTTTATGCTGAAGTAAATAAAATTCACCTTCAAGTGCTATGATCTACTTTAAGTATGAAAGAATTACCGCAATCAATTTCAGGGGAGGAATACACCACCACACGAAGTACTCAAGTCACAGTGGAGCCAAACACTACCAGTTTCCATTTTATTCTCTTCCTGAAATGGAATAATGTACAATGCTGAAAGGTTCATCACAGTAATGGATGAATATATAAAAACTCTTCCAGGCATGTTACTGGTGAACGGAAGAGGCACAGGTATAGAGGAAAGCTTAGACGCACTTCAGTGACGTTGCAGCTGTGACTGAGGATCAGACTAACATCTGCAGTATCACAAAGACTGAGTTCTTTCTGAACAGCCTCTCACTAATGGGCTGCTTTTTAAAATTTATTTATTTATTTAGGTGGTCACACATTAAAAAAATCACAATGATGCAGCTATTCCAACTGCTTCCTCAAAGTAATTGCTTACACAAACGGAAGCCACCTGACTTCAACAACTCTTTTGTGTTTAAGATGGCTAAAAAATCCTCAGAAGAATTTTCCCTGCCTAATTTGCAGTCTATTCCACATTAAGACTATTATATTTAACACAGTAAGAAGGCAGATATTACATCAGCCTGTTCAAGTCCAAGCATATGGTCAAGCAAAACTGACATTAACATCAACATGTTCCTACAATGTGATAAATATTATACAGTCATTGCATTTTCCTGACAAAGTGTAAGAGGCAGATCTATCTGCAGAACATGCACCCTAAAGTGCCAATTAAAGACTGAGAAATACAGTAAACATTCAACTCACATAAATACATTTTTAAAAAGTGACATTCTTTCCATGGAAGAAACTCAGTCATGTTTACAAATAACACAAATGAACAACGCCAGTTATATTCTGAACCTCCTTCTTTCTCTTCCCCTCTATAGAAGAACTTTTTCTACAGAAAATAGAGAAATTTTCTATATTCCAGCATTCACCAGTGAAGAGCACTGTCACATAAACCCCCTCATACCATAAAAATGAACTGACAGTAGTAACATTAAGTACTGATACACTTCCATTTTGTATGCCATTTGACAGGGCTTGCCCTTGTTTTATTGCCTTCCTGTTCCTGGTAGGAAGAGACAGGCCTAAGGCAAAATTTTAAAATCACATAATAAGTAGAAGCAGAGAAGAAAAGAAAGGTATAAGTAGCCTTAAGTAGTTCAGAAGAGTGCTCTTAAAATTCTGTGTTCTCATTGAAACAAATTTGTATGTTTACTCTTTATGTGAACTTCACAGAAGAATTTGTGTATCTAACAATTTTATATGGATTATTAATTGTATATAGATAATGTTTTAACATTATTTTCAGAAGTCTACAATTGAAGAAGTTAGGCAGGTAAGAAGCATCATGAAAAATTAATTAAGAAAAAGAAATCTTAATTAATAAAGATAATTTCTCATGAAAAGTAGATTCTTAACGGGAACTCTTAAATAGGGAGCAAAAGGATAGCAGGACATACACTCTTCCCGATTCCCAACTTACAACGTGGTCCCCAACCATGACCATCAGGACATAAAATCCAGATCAGCTGGAAAGGAACCATCTTAGAGAATACAAACAGCTACTCAGAGCTTTTAGTCTAACATCCTTCATTCACCCACTGGCGATGATGAGATGAAAGAGTAAGAGCTGAGACTCTGAAGAAGTTAAGGCTGATTCCAATTGATCAAGTAAATTTTAATTGATAAGTATTATTCAGAATTACAAAGGAAAAAAAAAAGCATGAGGTGGGAGTGTGTAACCATTTCTGTAAAAACAAAACCCAAACCTCACACTTTCATAGCTAGTCTGTTATTACTTACCAAGTCCCTACTGTATACACAGAATTTGAGGGTAATTTACCATTGCTTTAAGAAATCCTGTTTTATGTTATAAACAGTATCTGTCTATTGTGCTTGATGATCTTAAGGGTCTTTTTCAGCCTAAGTGATCCTATGAGCAAATGTAAGATACAGAACAATTCAATTGAAGGGGTGGGAAGAGTCACATCTGATAAAATTACAAATCTGCCAAGAAATGGCAGGGATAAAAGGGATTGATGTGGTTTCCAATTCATAATTAAACATACTTTTTTCAAGAATATGACAAAGATCAAGAATTTCTGTAAAACAGTAATTTGCAACTGCAGAGGAGGGACAGCTAGTTCTTAAAAATATCCACACTTAAAGCATCAAAATCAGTGCAAGCAGTGGAGCTGCTCATATTGTTCTCATATGAATATGATTGCCCCTCACATCCCATCTAAAAGGCAGAACACAGGATCAAACTGAATTCCTACCTGTGAGACAGCAAGCATATAGACGACTTGGATGCTGGCTTCTGGGTTTGTCAATGCAATTTATAGCCAAGGAGGGGTAGGGAGGAAGAATGCAAAGACAGCATATGACTTAGCTGCATTAATTCATCTGCAGTGCAGTTTACACTGTTTATATTTTACAGCAAACATGGAGCTTCACTGCTCACTCTTCACCTTCACTGTTCATTCTCCATCCTTAGACTAAAAGGAATCACACATCAGTTTAGAGTTAGCGTGCCTGGGCTGGAATGGGCTATTAGGTCAGAGCTTCTCTCAATAGCATTATGGACATCGAGCAGACCTGTCACCTTTCCAATCTATTACTCATTCACCAGGAGCTAAATACTATAATGAAGGATGAAAAGGTTCTTGATTAAATGAAATCAAGCCTCAACAATAAAGACTGAGAAGCATTATGCTAAATGACCTTTTTGGACCCCTTCATGTAAGAACTGAATTTCAAAGATGCATCTGGTAATCCTACTGGCTCCTACTGATACTGTTCCTCTGGTTAAAACACATTGTCTTCTTTCAACCCAAAGAGACATGATCACAGTAAGTTATCCTTACTATTTATCTTAGTCTTCAGTAGCTCTCAGTTTAAATGGTTCTACATCATACTTCCCAGTTGTAGGTAACCCTGTTTTGACTTACACACACAAAATCCTTCTTCTCTTCCTCTACTTCCTCTACTAAGCCACAAAGCTGGACATGGTGGATATGTAAGTTGTGGCATGAGGTATGTACAAGATACTTTGGCAATTACCATTTGTATCCTTACAGGATAAGTACAACAGATATCCCATGTCTCTTAGGCATTTATCATCTCCTATCCTAAACACAGATCACCCTTTAACATTTTTACACAGAAAATTACTTTTCAACAGTCAGTATAAATTTACAAGAAGTGTTAAGGATAGCAAGAAATGATAACCAGAGCAAAAGCATGAACAATAACTTGTGTTATTGAATTAAAGCATTAAGGAGAAAAAAAAAAGGAATAGAAAGTGAGGGAACTCATGCACCCATCAGGAAGTATCATCATTGTGTATTTTGATTTACATCTTGCATGTCCTATGTAAATTTTTACTTTCAGCCAGCATAAAATAACTTGCATATGATTAAATATTTAATGTTTATGCTCTATCAGAATTTAGAATCTATGCAAACATTATGTCAAAATGTATTAATTTCAGGACATAACAGAAGAACTATGCTTTAATTGTGTCATTTCAGTGTTTTAAGGAAGACAGGCTTTTTCTCATTTCAAAAACAAACAAAATTGTACTTGTCTGTCATCTGTTTAGAAAAGCTGTGGCCAAGATAATCTATGTTTCCTTGCTGACTGACAGACTTGGTGCATCTAAATCACAGTGAAGACCAAACTATAGTTTAGCTTTGCAGGAAGAATGGAAATGGGGCACTTTATGCCGCATGTCAAACAGAATGATCATCAGAACAACCTCACTGTTGGAGAAATATATTTAAGCTGCATTCTGGTGGTTAAAGACTTCCCAGCATTCCTTAGGGAGTCAAAACCATTAGGCAGGCTTAAGAACACACAGAGCCACCCTTTCTGTCTTTAATATGGTAACCAAAATAAACATTTTCTATCTTTACTCAATTGGTATATTGACCTAAATCACTACCTTTAGTTAAGGACCCATTATCAATTTTTAATAACACCAAATTTTTATCTCTTTCTCAGTTCAGACCAAAAGTGTCAGACTAGCAAGGGACCGCCTGATTTGCTTTTATTAAATTGAGGTTTTGCCTTAATGTTGACAGCCATGGAGTACACAGTACAGTCTGCTGACCTTTTTTCTCCTCTGGAGCCAAAGACTCTCCTACGGAAATAAGTCTGTTGTGCTGGCAGGAACAAGCAGATGACTAAAATACTATGAGATTTGAGGAAGAACGCAGTGTACATTTCCTGATTCATGTGAAAAAGAGACAAAAATCACTCTGTAATTAAATATGTTCATATTTAGTGTTCATGGATTTATTCACAGTATATCTGACCAGGGCTAGAATTTACAGAATTCCTATGCATACTTATGCAAGTGTACATGGACGTTTTAAAAATCCCTCTCACAGCTGAAGAAGAAGCAGAATAGAAATAACTGGATTCCAACCTAGTAAAATGCCTCGGGTAAAATGCTACTGTTTTAGGAATAGAGTGTCCTCAGTTCACTGATACCTAAAACACTTGGTATGCTAGAAAAAAACAACAAACTTCATCTAGCTGACAAGTCTAAGACATGCTACTCCCTTGTCTTCTTCCCAATGTCCCCCATGCATGCAAAGGGCAGAAATTTCTTGGAGATGTTCCTTCTCACCAAGAAGCTATCTGCTTTAATAGGAGTTGGACATGTTTTTTCCATTCATTCACTGCAATCAGAAGGATACTATTTGATTGTTTAATGTTAATGTAGGTTTGGAGGACATAAACAAAGGCACATAAGCACAGGCTTTTCATGTAAGAAAACACCTAACATAGCTGAGATTTCTAGGCATCGAACTAACACAAAAAGCAAGTCTGTTCAAAACTGCCTGATGTAACAATAGAAGGCTAAAAAAAAAAAAAGTAAGCATACACACACACAGGCATTTTTAACTTATTTTCTGACCTGCTGAAAACACACCTGCAGCATGTTGCCTACCACTAATGATCTTTGAAGTGGTATGTCTTAAGAAGATAGTAAACGTGCTACATTCTGAGAGGAAGCTTCTTTACCAGAAATCTAGACCCTAATGCATGTCAATAGAAATATCCTCAAATGCCTAGGTTCACACAGTTAGAACAAACAAACAAAAGACAAACAAACTTTAACAAAAATAACCTTTGTGTGCTAAACACAGAACTCCTGGAATTTATTAACCCATTACTTATCAGAATGAGGAAGCACAAGAAAAAAAACCATCAAGTCCAAGAGCTCTCTTTGCCATTTCTTTAGGTTACTTTCACTGGACTCTTGTATACTAGGTAGCATTACTAAAAACCTGCAATACAGTTTTAGTATTTCTCTTTAGTATTTTTGAAGGTCAGCTGGTTAGCTTCCATAACAAGATATTAGGTGTAAATCGAACCATAACTTTCAGTGGAAGCATGCATGGTATTGTCAAAATAGAAATCATAGAAAAAGTTCAACATAAAAATCAAAATCCGAATCCTCCAACACATCCATCATGAACTAGAGGAAGATAACAGTGTACTACTTTTAAATTAGAAATAACATCCTAAGTCCTTAAGTAAGTGTTTAAAGCCTCATAAAGCTAAAGCCTGAAAAGAAAGAAAAACTACTTTCACCAAACCACTACAAAAAGGTGTCCTGTTGGTATATTCAACTGAATACAATTTTCTACAACACAGATAAAATGTAAGAAAATTACCAGAATTTAAGTTTAGAGTTTTCTGTCTGTATATCAGATTAATCAAACTTCTTACATTATTCAGTTTGTTAACATTAGGTTCTTGTAAGGGGAAGTTCATATAGGAATCTATATTGATATTAAACATAAAACATAAACAGAAGCTTAAAATGTAAACTGTCTCTCACTTTTACTTGCTGTCTACATTCACTACATCCAAAGAAGTTTACTAATGTAAAGATCTTATAATATAGCTAATTAATGGGGTTGTATAGCAATGACGATGCAGAATATAATCAAAACTTTAGAAGGCATGTCATATTATCATAAGATAATTCAGCACAAAGTTGTAGAATCTGCATAAACTTCACAAGGACATATATTGATAAAATGTTTTTATAGAAAAGCATTTGAAGCAATCCATCAGTAAATAAACCTCCAAATACTTAATTATTTTCAGAAATTCAGTGGTAGCATAAACACTTAACTACAAAGCTTTAAATCTTTCCTTAATAATACATATTAATACTAATTTGGAATAATAAATGAATTATCATTAGAAAATATATATTTATTTATTTCTACAGACCAATGATAGCAGACAGACGTGATTGCCTGACTAAAATAGACACAAAACAAACATATTACATCCAAAGTATGAGGTAAAAATTAGAGGTAGCTGGACATATTCTTTCTGAAGAAAAAAATGGAAAAAAAAATAGAGACTAACAGTGTGAAAGGAATGACAAATTTCAGAGTGCGTGAGTAGGCATATTAGTATTTTTGAGAGGCAATGCTAACTAAGTTTTACAACAGAACTGGAAAAGAAACAAACAGACTCTCTCTGTTTTCTAATTAAATTCTTTTGTCTGCAGAAGAAAGCAACTGTTTCTCAATTCATTACCACCAGTACATGGCCTGCTGTCAGAAGTGGATGTGTTTTAGACCAACACAATGGAGTGAGACCTATAGAAGCTATTTTGTCTGGCAATTCTGAACAGAAACAACACTTTATCAAGATTTTGAATCACAAGTTTAACATAATGAATGAAAGTTACAGGTAGGATCAATAAATCATGCAAAAAGGAAGCTGAAATTCAGTTATAGGTAATTTGCTTTCCCAAGAGAAGGAGATAAGAAGCTGTCTCCACAAGTTAGAAGGTCACTTATAAGATTGATAGAACACAGACAGATTCTTTCTGACTTCACGTTGAAGAAGATCAGAATAAAAGGTTTTAAAACATAGTGTTGTGACTTTGTACCTGAAAAATAATACCTAACAATTTTCATTAAAAAATTAAAGTAGCTACAGTTAAATCAGTATGGAGCACTGTTAAATTAATCTAAGTTAATGAAATCATTAGCATTGCCACATTGAAGTAAATGGGAGATGAAGCAGAGACCATTAATGTTTACACAAGGACAAGCAAGCATGGAAAAAAAAAAAGTCTAAGACATTAATTCTTGAGGCAGAAATCTGGCAATAGCATGACAGCACACCACCTCCCCACTTCACCATCCAGTAGTTTAGTTTGCAAAGAACCTAAAGATCTCTACCATTTCTGTGCTTTCATATCACTGCTCCTGACACATGGCTCAGAATTCAGTAACCAGTCCCATAGGAACCAGCAGGGAAGTACATTTGCTCCATTACGCAGACAAAAACAGCTACAACCATTTTCCATCACCTTCCAATCTACTCTAGCTATTCCACCTCCTACTTTTATGTAACTTCTTCAAGAAGAATTAATTTCAGACGCTGCAAAATCCCACTTTGAAGGTACTTAATTTGCAGGTAGGCTGAAGGAAGCAGCATCCTGCTGATGGTGGAAACCATCTGAAAACAGGCTCTTAGCAAAGCAGTAACATCAGGCCTACTTCCTCACAAAAACAAGGCAGCAGTCTACACCCAGTTAGCCCATTATGTTGTCTACTGCACACAGCTTCATGCCTTGTTTCTAACTGGCTGTTTTCTGCTGGCCAGTTGGTTACCACTGCCTTCCGTGACACCAGGGCCACTCAGGTGTAATTAGCCAGCCTTAGGCTTCATCATGTTTCAAGAATATGCACACATTAAGTGTTTGCTGGATGTAAGAACGCTGTTTTCTGTAAATAAATAAATAAATAAATAAATAAATAAATAAATAAATAAATAAATAAGAACCTATGATTTCATTTTAAATAAGTTTCTAATGTTGCTTCTTTAGTCTATCACCAGCCATTTTTAATGAACATTGGTTAATTAATACTTGATGACCTTTGCATACATCGGTTTTGTCATGCAATGAACTTTCAAACCAAAACATATCAAGATATCAACATTTTTAGCTGGGATCATGTCTATATACTACGTGCCAGAAACACTTTTTTCTTTTTCTTTTTTTTTTTTTTTTAATTATTTCTTTCTTTTAATGAACATTTAGATATGTATAATTTAAAGCTACCTGGAGGTAGCTGTGTCACACAGCTGTTAATGTAGTTTCAAAGCAATAAATCAACAATCTGAGGAAGAAAAGCACACAATAAGGTTGAGATACAAATCAAGTAATGTTATATATCCCTCTGATAATTTCTTGATTGTCAGCTGCACTCAGTTTTAAAATGAGTAAAAAGTATCAGATGATAAACTTTTTTACTTCCCCCAAAAGCCAAGATAATATCATAAAATGAATAAAAGAACTAACACCAATTACTTAACTTGTAAAATACTTCATTCTAAACTAGACAATTTTGTGCCTCAGGATTAGGTCACGTTCTCAGTCCACAAACAACAGGAGGCTGAGCACTTCATACCATTTCTATTTATATATAGACCCACAGGATTTGCTTTAAGCATACCTGAAGCACAGGGGGATGACAGGAAAAAGGTTTGTGCGTGAGGCAGGCTCTACCACTTTCCTGTCCTCACACTGTTGGAAAAATATGCTCTAAGGAGAGAAGCTTTATTTTCTTAATACTGATACATAATTTATAACAGGAAAACAAAAAGAGCAGAATAGGGAACCATTTGCATGCAGAGTACCGTTGTAATGCATTAATAAATTCAGGGCCCTGAAAACAAACCGGTGACAAAACAACAGCAGAAAGAACTACTGATCCACAAAGGAATCATTTTGCTCATTAGATTTTTTTCTTTTTACTATTTTTGTTTTGCAGTGTTTTAAGGGATGTCTTTATGTATCAGTGTGACTTCCTTACAGTTTGCTTGCTACCTTCACTGTCCACCCCTGTGGGCTTTCTCATACCTATTCCGCTTCACAGCACAACTGAATGCTTGACTTTGTGCCAAGTATGATTACTGATAGACCTTACTTTTCTAAATCTCTCTTTTTACAGAAGCCTTACATAGCCTTTTAGAACAACCTACTTTTTTTTTTTTTAATATTTTTTTTTTTTTTTTTTAATGCAAAACTTCAGAGTTCAATTTTTTATGAATTTAAGCAGATGAAGAAACATCACAAAACATTTAGGAAAGAAGTTCGGATTCGTTTTCCTACCCACAATGTATCACCATAAATAATCAAAAGAATGGTAGCATGGCTATCCTGATTTTCACTCATGTAGTTGCTAAGATACTAGCTGCATTTTATCATTACATATAGTTTTACATGAAATTCTATTCAACTGAGTATTTGTATTATAATAGTTCTTTTTTCCATTACTTTCAAGATTGACGATATTTCTTTTATTCACATGCAGCTTAATGCTCCCATTCAAATTACACACCAAACCCCCAAACATTAATATTTTTCATGAATATGCAATGTTAATATGCAGTCTAAATGTTATGGTTATCTGACTTCTCTACTTTTTATCTTTTTCAATGTTATCAAGGTCTACCATACTACAGGATCCGCTCTACATTCAGAGTTTCTAATGAAAAAGAAAATATATTTCATATTGCGAATTTCACCATCAGCTGCAAACTTAATTTGTTGCTTCAAAACAGACGTCCTTCTTCAGTTGTAGGCTTTACTTTTTTTTTTTCTTTTTTTTTTTCAATACTTGAGAATGCATGATGTCATATTCCTTCCTGTCATTTTTAAGTAAACTGCGTTGCAACAAGTGTTCTTTACCAGCATGGCCAGTTTACAACACTTGACGTAACCTTATATTATTACATCCTCCTACCACTTCTCCAATATTTTGCAGCAATAAGCTTCTAACCCTTACTGCAAGAAGCTTTAGAAGAGATAAAATTTTCCTTTCCAACGGGAAGCCCCTTAAATTCTAAAAATTAGAAATCTTTCAAATTCCCTGATGATTTTTCTTTTTACCATATCATCAATGATGAATTATTATTAAGCACAGGCACAGAATCTTATTTAATGTCCAACTTAGTCTTATCTCAACTTGTACATCTTGTAGGAAACTAGTAAGTCTAGTACTAGAGCACAAATGGTATCCCTGTATCAATTTTTACATATTTACATGAATTTTTATTTATCCAATAAATTATTTTTTGCTGTCAAAAACACCCCTTCAGAATCCAAAATACAGATAACTTCAATGGGTTTGAAAATGGAAGGTAGGTTATAAATGGACTACCAAGATTGAAAGAGAAAAATCAAAAAATCAAAATTCTTAAAAGATTTTTGGATACCTATTTTACATCAGCATGATACACCATCTTACCTAGAAAATTCAGTTTCTCATCTTGGTCAAGATAAAAATTTACTATCGATGCCATTTCAAGCATTTATTCTCCAGCCTTCTGGTTGTCTTTGGTGACAACATCCAGCCTTCAGGAATCTCATAATATGTTTTGTAAGTTAGATGATCACTTCACATTCTACACCCCTCAACTCACAGCAGTCCTAAGTCTCAGTCTATACTTCAAAAACTTCTTAGAAAAACACTGCCTCACCACAGCTCTATACTGTAACTGTATTGCTGCCACTATTTCTCTGCCAACTGTACATGTTTACATTATGAGAAGCACCTATATACTTCTGATACAGAGTTCTCCCTTTAATAAGAGGGAGGACTTACTGACATCGGTGATGTCAGTGATGATCTAGATTAAGCTTTTTTTTATTTTTTCCTTCTTTTTATCTTATTTCATGTTAATATTAGTACAAACCCACAAAATCAGGAAAGCAAATTTAGACAAGGCTACTTCTAAAAGTTAGTTTTTGGTTTACATGCAACTGCATTCCTTTACTGAGGCTGGTCACAGAATAAGTGTTTTACATTATAAACCAGGTCATGATTACACATTACAAAAGACCAACTTTCTTTTGAAATAAATCCACTCAGAAGAAAGATAACAGAGTGCAAAATTATATGTATTTGCATAACTCTGCCTAGAGGAGATGAACAACAAGCATAATGTACTGTGCACTTTCCATGACCTCTCTTATCCACAGTTCAACATCAGTTTTGAGCAGTCCAACAACGCAAAAAATACATATATTCTCAAAGAATTATATTCTGTTGGCCAGTCTGTAGACAATAAAAAAATAACATGGTTCTCTAGAGACCTAAATTTTATACCAGGTTGGTACTTTTTAGCATTAAAGCAATGAAACAAAATTACAGGTTTTTAATTTCCCCCAAATTAGGCAACGACTAGATGAGAATCAAGGCTACTTTTGCAAGAACTTGCAGTGGTGTGCGGTATAGGCTGTTGGCTGCAGGGGCTGTAGCTCCTAGCTACTCTGTGCTAATTACTGGCACAGCAAGGAGCATTTAACCAGTGAATATGAAAGCTGAGGTACAGGGAACACAGAGGAAGGCTGGAAGTTTAGCAGTATACCTCTTTGAGGAATCAAAGGCAGTTGGGCAAAATACACCTTTAAGGATCTGGGCCATTTTTTCAAGTCACTGAAACTAATAGGGATGCTGCAGATGCCCCCAAAGAATGAGGACAATCTGTCCCACCAGGACACAAAGTTGCCCTACTGATGCATACCCACCCATCTGACTGCTGTTATGTGGAGCAGTGATGACTATATCAGTGTACTAACTAGGTTAATCACCCAGCCTCTCAAGTGATTTAACCTATACCTGTTTTCCAATTTATATTTGGAAGCTGACAATGAATGGAGTATGAACTACAAACTGTGTTAAAAGTATATTAACAGCATCACAGAATTTAACACTCTTCTTGAAATTATTCAGAATTGCATAGCTATTAAAATGCATGAGATTACCATGTAATAGCATTCTGTACCTTTGCAACTTAAATTAGCCAGACAATCTTTATAAATATAATCATTGAGCTCCTAATGATTTTTTTAAATTAATTTCCAGAAGTAACACTTTTATAATTAGGACTGTCACATTAAGGTTTTACCCCACCAAACTAAAATATGGACTGAAGGAAGGGCACTAGAGATGATTTTCTTCTTTCTTACTAAATGAAGTGTCCTTTTTTTCTGCATGTTAGACAACCACTAAAATTGTGATGTAACAAAGACTGCAAAATTATATGTGGTTTATCAACCTAAGCACGTTATATCCCTTCAGTCAAATCATTACATGAAGTCTCCCTGTAATAATTAGAGGAACACCTTCAGGTCATTAAGCTCTAAACCACTAGCTAAGATTATCTGTGACCAAATTCGATATTCCACATGAAAGAATTTCAAGACTCATTTTAGTTGAAAAGTATTTTTGTTTTGAAAGCTCAACGAGAATTGTCATCTCTAACAAACCGCAACTATAACCTAATTGGGTATTGATAACAAATCCCACTAATTTATACTGTTTTGTCACTCAGGCGCATATAATTGGACTCATCAGCTTCCTATTAGCACTGTGAAAAAAGGCACTTGAATGATTTTTAAATCTCTGGATGACAGAATTTAAGATCTGTTAAATTTTTTAGCATGTTTTCTAACTGTGATCCCCAACAGCTCCGATTCTTCTTCACACTACTGCTTTACCAGCTGTTTGAAGACTGCTGAAGACACATCGGCTGAACAGAGCTTACCATGGGGCTACAACCCACAAAATCACAGCTTTTGAATATAATCGTCAATGCAGAAGTTGGACTGAAAAATTCCTTCTGAATTATGTATTTCAAATTTAGGGGTAAATGCACAAAATATAAATTTATCACAGAGCATAAGCCATTAGTATCTGCAAAATACAGAGTTCTTCATATTTCACTGGATATTTGCAATCTTCCATTGCTTAGTGCCAGTAGCAGAATCTTATTTTTTCATAAGATCACCGGATCACAATACTGTCAAACCCACCCTGGAAAAATACCCTGTCCTTTCTGTGAATTACAGACTATCAGTTAAAGATTCAAGAAGAGTACTGTGTGCAGTTTTTGGTGGTACAGTACAAGAAGGACATAAAACTATTAGAGAGCATCCAACGAAGATGGTGACGGGTCTAGAGGGGAAGATGTATGAGGTCACTTGGTTTGTTCAGAGATGACGAAGGAGATTGAAGGGAGGCCTCGTGGTGGCCTGCAGTTCCCTCACAGGGGAGCAGAGGGGCAGGCACTGAGCTCTGCTCTCTGGGGACAACGACAGGACCTGAGGGAATGGCATGGAGCTGGGACAGGGGAGGGTCAGGATGGGGGTTAGGGAAAGGGTCTGCACCAAGAGTGTGGTTGGGCAGGCTCCCCAGGGTAGTGGTCACGGCACCAAGCCTGCTGGAGTTCAAGCAGTGTTTGAACAATGCTCTTAGACACATGGTCCAATTTTTGGGTGGTGGTCCTGTGTGAAGCCAGGAGCTGGACTCAATGATCCTTGTGAGTCCATTCCCCCGCGGGATATTCTATGATTCCATGATTTATTTTTTTGTTACTAAAGGTACTGTTTGTAGATTTTTCTCTGTTTCTCTCTTGTTCTTCCTTGGGAGCTCAATAATCAGGAACCCCATCTCTGTCCCTGCCCACCCCCAGAGCTCCCCCACCTGCCCCAGGCCCAGGACCCCTCATCACCCCTGAGGCCAGCAGGTCCTGCCCCAGCCAGACTGCAGCAAGGCCAGGCTCAGGTCCCCACAGCCCAGCAATGGGCTTTGCTCAGACCATAATGTAGAATAAAAAATATTATATTAATGCCACAGAGGGAAAAATGTGAAAAATTGAAAGCTCATCTTATATTTTATGCATTGCTTTTGAGTACTTGGTGAAATACCACAGAAATTTGGCAAGATTGTGTATCAGTAAAATGAATTTGCATGTTAAATACACCCATTTAATGCAAATTGTTTTCCTGCACGGCTTTGCATTAACCAATTCTTCTAAAGTTTTGTGATTTAGTAGTTATTCAACTGTATCTTCATATCATATCACTGTGACTTTATTGATTTAAAGCAGCTAGAAACTATACACACCTCAACTGAAAACCACATGAAGGTCAGAAAAGACTTTCAACTGTTCCATTGCCCAAATATAGTCCAAAACTAGCAGAAAATTAACAAACACCTAAATAGAACAGATAAAAGATATAAAAAGAAAATACTTTTGTAAGACATCTTCAGCATATGAGGTACTTATCTGAGAAAGCTCGAAAAGAAGAAAACCTGAAATGTACCCACACATATGGAGGGGACACTACAAAGATGTATTTGGCTCTACCATACACAATTACATAACGTGGAATGGTGGCAGTGACTGAACCTGTATTTACAAGAAATAGGAATTACATGCTGTACAGATTTTCCTGTGGTTATAAAGACGGATTTAACGTGCGTATTAAAATATAAACTGAAATTGTTTCATTAATATATATTAATAAAAGATATATAGCTTCATTCTTTGAGAATCACTCACAAGTATTAATATTTACCACAAAACTTCATGTTCCAAAATTTTTTGTACATCTTTCAAAATATTTAGCTTTGCCATGAACCAACCAAAGAATCAACTAAATACAAATCTTGCTTTGGGAGCAGTCTCATGAGTAGTATCCACAACCTAAAACATTCAGTGTTCATTTGCCTATGGCATAAATAGGAAGTTTCAGCGTTGTTTAAAGCCAACCAAAATTGGCATTAAACATTGCTGGTCTTACACAGGTTATTTTTCTGAATTCATTAACACTAGTTTATGTCCTGTCCCTTCTTTTCGAAAGTAATTTAAAAGCTTTATCATGACAGGCTTGTTGGTAACACTTTGTTCGTAGGTTTGAGCATAAAAAGTTATTTAAAATTGATATAGGAATCTATTTAATTCAGATATGGGAATCTATTCAAAAAGTCAGTTCCGTTTTTATTTGTTAGTACAGCCACAAGCCTATATTAACAGTTTTCCTTTAGCAGTTTCATCTGGTTTCATCTGGGACTGAGTTAATTTTCTTCTCGGTAGCTGGTATGGTGATGTGTTTTGGATTTAGGATGAGAACAACAGTGATAACATACCAATGCTTTAGTTGTTGCAAAGCAGTACTTAAACTAAGTCAAGGACTTTTTAGTTTCTCATGCTGCCCTGCAAGTGAGGGGGCTGGGGGTGCACCAGGAACTGGGAGGTTACACAGCCAGGACAGCTGGTCCAGACTGGCCAGAGGGATGTCCTATACTGTATAGTGTTATGTTAAACAATTAATATAGGGTGGCTGGCCCCATATTGCTCCAACTGCTCCTCGGTCCTTTTGCAGAAATGCAAATTAACATTCTCTCTCTCTTTTTTTTTTTTTAGTCCTGAAAGTAAGCAGAGAAGGGAGATCTGTTTGTTCAAGACAGTAAAGAGCCATTTTCTCTAGAAGACAGATAATCGAATGAAAAATGTGGTTGTTTCAGGGGCAGTCCTACCATGAAACAGATTGTAATCTTTAAAAAATATTTAAGTAAACTGCTCTGTAGAAATATCACGTTTTCATTTCCTTAACATTTTACATTTTACCCCAGCACAGAATACTGAAAAAGTATGAAACATTGTTAAATTAAACTTCATGTTAGACTTTGAGATGTAAATTGGCAACCTGCTTCAATTAGTTAGAAACTGAACTCTACAAAAATGCCATAAGGCAAGAATTTAAAGTAGAGAACATCTTATGTGTTATTCCCAATGTACTCCAACTGCTTTGCTGAAGTTGCAAACCTTTCAGCTCTAGTCTGTTCTCCTTCCTTCCTCTCCACGTGCTCAGCAATGATGAGTACCTCATACAGTTTCTACATGAGAAATACAACAGTCAGTTCCTGCTATGCCCAAAATATAGAAGGAACGGCAAGGTGTTACTTTAGTTCACTGAACTACAGTTTTATAGAATGCAGGGAAATGAGCTTCAAATGATCTCTAACCAGAGCTTAATAATAAATGCCCCTATGCAGCTGCAGAAAGGCCACTTGCCTCTGAAGTCCTGAACAGAATGTTAATTAGATTTCCAAGCCAAAAGGTTTACATATGTCACGCTAGTCATAGAAAAGACTTTCTGATAAAATTTGACTCAAAAAGTAAGACACTAATGTCAAATGCTGTGTATTAATTATTTTTGGAGACAGAGGGTTAGGAGATTAGACTGTTTACATGAGATGGTAGAGGGCAGAAAGCTCCTTAAATAATACACCAAAAGTTTCTTAAATAAACCAGCTGCAAAATAGTTGACTATTGAAAATTTATATGAGCATGTTGAGTTCAATAAAAAATCAGAAAGGAAACACCTGATTTCAAACCAAAAAACCCAATTTTTCTTTATGTGGGACTAATTAGATTGAAGCATGCCTTCCTGATTTCCAGGTATGTTTGGAAATTACTAAGATCAAACCACACCATATTATTTTCTTTGTTGTTGTTGTTGTTTTTGTTTTCTTCTTTAAGCTATGAACAGAGGCAATGCACTCTACCCCTGAATAATGGTAAGTAAAATTGGCAGCAATATGTTTGACCAGGAAGTATTCTTCAGGAAGAACAGAAACAAGAGACAGAGTTGTAGCTGAAGGCAAAATAACCACCATTTGGTCTTTTATCAGCACCGAAGACAAATGTACAGGTTGCTGTTTCATGAAGGTGTAAAAACTTCTATCTATTTTATGTGACATAAAAAAAAAACAATAAGATGCACATATGTGGCATATCCTTCTGAAGTAACCATTAACAAAAGTGGCATGTGAATGGCTAGGCATGGTCCTGGCTACTCTTCTTCCTGAGATTAATTTATTTACATAAGTAAGAATAATGCAGTGAAATATATAATGGTAAGTAATAGAACATATTCATACTGATTTCACTGCTTTAAAATTGAAGTTTAGCAGTGACATTTTTAAATGTCACTTCTAATAAACTGTTTATACCTTCTATAAGATTGGTTTGTTGGGTTTTCTTTGTGTGTGATTTCTTTGATAACAAAACAGAACCAAAACCTTTCTTTTCAGCTGCAATGTTTAATTACACATGAAAGTATTATTTTTCTTTTCATATAGGCAAATCAAAACAGAAGATTACTTCTGAATGAAAATATAACCATTTAATTGAGTGTTCAAAGATTTTTCAACACCTGTTAAAAAAAAACAAAAACAAAAACAAAAACTAGTCGACTTCTTCAGTGTTAGATTTTTTTCTTAACATAAACAATACCACAGACATGACATTCTCTGAAAAATAACTTTGGCTGTCAAAAAAAGAATTTTTAGTGAGTAATTTCTTCCTTTGTAAAATCCAAGTAACCTCTGCTCCTAATACAGAGTTGTTTTTTGCTTTTTGTTTTCCTATAAGCTAGTTTTTCATAGATGAATTTATATTAAATGGTTCTAAAATATTCTAAAACTGTGGATATACAGACTGAAAATATTGGAAATTGTTTCTGTTTCATGGAAAATCCAAACTATAGTGATTTTCAAAATAATATTTTAGATAATAAACATTATAGAGAATGATTATGTGATTAGATTCATTTTGAAAATTATTTTTTGAATGAAATTCAGTAGAAAATTTTGTGCAGTAGCAATTGCATTATTGAAATTTTCAGAAATTCTCAGTTAATTGAATGTGTATTATTACTACAAGAATGTAGTGGCAATGGCAGCAATGCCAGCTGCTAGCAATGGCACCTTATCTGGGACTGGGCTTCTGCAGCCATCGACATTTTCTCCATGAAAATCAGCAGAAGAACTGGTATCAAAAACAAGGTGTACAACATTTCTGGGAAAAAAAAGGCCAGCGTAGATGTAGGGGAAAGGAACCTCACTCTCCAAAAATAGTGTAAATAAATACCAATACTGATTTGCACTACTATAAATTAGAAGAATATCAAAGGCTACTAAGGATACACCATGATAAAATTATATAACTTATACCACTACATTACAGAGTACCCTGTCAGAAAAACAAATATATTACTAATCTGTGGCATGTTGAGACTATTCCCTTTCAAACAAGATATGTCACAAGCCTTTTAAAATTCTGTTAGTGTACAACTCTCTGTGTGAATATTCTAACAATTTCTCCTGTGACTTTGACTTGTGTCACAGCCTGTCATACATAGCACACTATATACTCATAAAATAATTCACTTTTGGAGGACAATGTACAATAAACATGAGTCACTACTGACTCACGGGAAAAGTGGAGGTAGGTAGGTTATGTTCTAAGCAGAAATGACAACAGAACAATTTTGCAAGGACACTGTATGATGTACTTTTGCACTTTTCAAAAGTTAAGTCATTACAAGAACTCAACTCTTATCTTGTATTCAGTTGCATCTATACCTGAGTATTTTTCCTTCTCACTTGGAGAAAACACTTCAGCTGATGAGACCACTAAATTTAACTTGCTACTGGACTTGGTCACATCGGTTCTCAAATGTTTGTGTTCACCTGGATCCGTAGCTTGTAGTTAATTAATATTATGTACATATTCTTTGATTCATGTAATTGCTTGCATGTGCATAAGCACATTCATGTACAAGACTGGTATGTTTACAAATACCAAAATACATTTATTCTTGTTGAAAAAGAGTTATCAAGGATGCTTTTATATATCATTTAGGCTTTTGTGAAGTGAGACACCAGTTACTGTGTAGAAAAATATGAGTTAAAAAGTTAATATTATTAAGAATTCAATCAATATCAGCACAAGTAATAGTAGGAAGTTAAAAAAGAATAACAAAATGCAGTTCTATTAAATTTAAACCAAAGGATATAATTTTGAGATTTTTTTCATCCCCAAAGCATAATTTCTATGCTGTAGCAAAAAAAAAATGCAGTGACTGAAAACTTCATAGTTTTAGTCAACAATATAATTGGTGTTATGCTGTAATATACATCTTATTTAAAACACGAACAGGGTACACAAATGGGCAAAATGCCCATAAATGGGCAAGTGGTATTTTTTTAAAAATAGAACATGATGCTATGATTTTTTTTATTTTTTTTTAAATTTTACATGAGCTAAGAAGTGACTGGTGCATTTTTGGAACGCAAACACATTACTTCTATTTTAGGCGCAGAATACAAGCTGAAATTGAAGTTGAAAACCTTCCCTCAGCTGCAACTGGGAAAGGGCACTGTAGATCTCTGAGGCCTTCTCATGAGGCCTTTGCTGCTGATCGTTGCTGGAGAAAGGACACTGGGTGAAACACAACTTCGATCTCCCTGGTTCTTACATTCTAGAAATAGCACAGGATTTTTGCTCAGCTGAGAAAGTAATAAATGCTTACTCTGGATCAGAGAAATGTTTACAAGCTTGAAAGCTTTGCAGCTGCAGCACAAAAGGAAAGAAAGAAGTATGTGCTATCTTGCTGCAGTTTATGCTCATGTTAAATCATTAGTGCAATGCTACATTTCTTTGGGAGCAGCTGGTGTATGTACGCCGTAGAAACAAACACTGTGGGGTTATAAGCTTGACAACACTTGCCTATATGTTATGCCTGAGGTCATTCTCCCACCTCTGGAAAAACAAAACAAAGTACTGTAAAGGTAAACTGTCTCTTAATGTATCAACCTAGTAAACTTCTGCTTTACATTCAGTTCAGTGCCATATGACTTCACATAAAGTACTTCTCAATTTGTTTAAATAAAGATTGAAAAATAAGATTTTTTTTTTCTTATCTAGTTGGCATCTTCAAAACACATCTAAAACATCTATGTTTCTTTCTTAAACTACGACTAAAAGAAACACTGTTTTGTGGCTTAAGAGGATTATTGTCATTGTCATTATCACCACGCAAATTAGGTAAGAAAGTTACTCTAGAAAACAAAGATCATGCTGAAGGACTCAAAACTGTCCTTAATTAGAATAAACAGCATTTCAGATGCTTCATGTGTATCTGCTACTGTTCTTCTAAGAAAGAATGCCTATTTTATTTTATTCTGTCCAGAACAAAAATGATTCTTCTCACTCTTCTTACTGTAATATCTGACAACACAAATAATGATCAGCAACAAAAACATCTTTTTCTGTATCTTCTATCATAGATCAAAACATTGATTTTTTGTTACTTTAAATTGTTACTGATCTTTTTGCATTCTTACCTATCATAGGTCTGTAACATGAACGTAAAGCACAAAATTATCAAGGATGTATTCAAACAGAAATTAACTGTTTGTACATGATTCTGATTCAAGCATGTCCAGGTTATAAAGAATTCTAACCAGAGGAAACAGTGATGTTAGAAACATATCATCCTATTTTTAGTGGCAAATATACGCATGTTAGCAAGTCTGATTCAGGTTATTTGAGTTCTTATGTAACCATTTGTTACAGAAGTCAGATTATCAACTTTCAGACTTAAATGTATGTTCACAAATAATCTTCACTGATCCTTATAAAGTATGCAGAAGTTTCTATTTGCATGGAAATAAAACCAACATCTGCCCATGCACAGTACTATCTCTTGAAGACTTAGAGAATTTATAAATGCATAGACATATTCAATTTTGTGAAAAAAAATTTCTTCTGGAAAACATTTTTTGAACAATTTACTAATTTCAGAAAACAATACCACCTCAAATCCCTCCGTGCCACCCAAACGTTGAGTCTCTGTATCAAATCTATAAAATATACATGAGATATTATTAAACTATTCACTATATGATAATAATGGCATGACACAGCTGTGGACAGAGGTAGTAAGAGCTGACACTGAAGACTGATCACCTGGGCTATACAAAATAAACACACATTTCTTTCTTAAAGAGGAGTCAGTTAAATTCAAATCATAACTGAGACCCTAAGTAGAGGTAGATGGAAAGGAAATTGACCCACAGAACCTAGTTAAATATTCAAGAAAACAGGAGAAACGAGAAATGGAACAGGTCAATTGTTCCACATATACAGAGTCAGAATTTTTAATATTTGTTGGCTAACAAAGTTTGTGTTAGCTTATGTCAGACACAAACCACAACTCAAATAATAGTAAGATATCTGGATTTGATATGAATGTCTACAAATTAGTGAACAACAAGAAATACTCTATCTTAAAGTATCCTGTTGTTGCTGGAATGCTTCTCATATCAAGATTTTACTGCTAGTGACAAATGAATTGAATAGGCACAACGAAATCTATGTAGTATTCAGTCTTTGAAAAGTCTGAAAAGAAGTAGTGTCGTCTAGACTTTTTTTGACCAAAGATGTATACCAATGTGCTTATTCTCCAATTACATGAGGTAGTCATTTTTCACCTTTCAGAAAAGAAAACAATGCAAATTTATTCAACATTTTCTTGGGTGCTCATTCTTTCAATTTTTAATTCAGGATTTCATATCAATAAGCAAAGGAAGTACAAACAAAGGAATGACAAACTTAGTGTAAGAATATAATCTCCAAACTCCATCTATAAAAATATAATCTCCAAATTCCATCTCCAAAACACATTATTCCACATTGCATTTTTACTCATTAGAACCAAAGAAAAAATAATTACTTTTTTTTGGGGGGGGGAGATCAGAAAATGTATTTTCTGAATGTAAAATTTGTCTTGGAGTGTTCAATGTTTATACAGTATTTGTCATTGTAACAGCAAAAAATAAAAAAATCAGAATTTTGCACTTCAGAGTCAAGTACTCTCATGAGCTTTGCTTTGACAATATGAATGGCAAGGAAGACTTTTGATGTGGCTACAGTGCAAATAATCATATTTGCTCAAATAGGAAAGCTAAAAAGTAATGATCACAAATGTTTTTTCCCAACCAAAATGTCTTCTAGGCATAATATACCATCATATTCCTTCCCCAACTCTACAGCGTATTTGTTAAAACATTGTCCAAAGAACCCCAGAAGTAACTGGAAGCATTTCAAGCAGCACTGCATTCTCATGCACATGCCCTGCCTTCTGAATAAACCCATGAAAATTAAGTATGTGGGCTATTCAGGCAGAAGGTCATGTTCCATAAAAATCACAGGCACAAAGGTTGTTCCAAGAGAGGGGATGAATTTCTGTTTATAAAACCGCTGGGTTGTTTATTGTGTATTTTACTTGTTTAAATATGCAATGCAATTATTTGTGAATTGATGTAATTTCAGTGCCAAACAGGTAGTGCAAAAATTATGAGAAGAGATTTGTAGTCTCTCTGCCCCTTTGCTCCACTTGCTCATTAACTACTTGCTCTTTAAGAACTAGTTCTATCTAGCACATAGAAATACTGGATCATTACTAATAGAACTAGTAAGTGGGAAAACTTTCATACTGACTTCAATGAATTCTGGCCTAGGGCTTTATATCCTGTGTAGATTGTCTTTCACTCTACCCTTTTCATTGAGTTCTACCACTTTGATATAGAAATATAGTTTATGTATTTCTTTATTACCTATTCATCATTACCTCTTCCCTTTATCATCAGTCATTAGCAGTTGTAAAGCCCAGTTGTTTCATGGCTTCTCATTATTTTCACCTTTTTTACTTTTTCTTTAGTCTCACAGGTTTTCACTAACTTTCAGCTTAGTTCCTAGCTGAAAGTACTATGTAATGATCATTGCTTAAATTCCTTTTCAATGGTCCCTTCTGTGTAGAACCTCACAAAAAATAGCCTATATGGGAAAAAATAAATAAATCTGTAATTCTGGTTACTTCATAATTTCAAATAAACCAGCCTCCAACAGGGGATCTTATGGGAGGTCTCCAAGTATTATTTAATATCATCTACCTGTTTTTGATAGATGATTAACTGTCTTAACAAATTGCCTGTCACAGTATTGCTATTTTTTACAACTCATGCCTGCTAAAATATGCAGAAAAACATCAACAATTCAAAAGGAAACCAACATAATCTGATTCCAACTAGGAAAAGAATACCGAAAGGATAAGATATACTCATCAAATGATGATTTGGAACAGATTTTAAATAGACTGTAGAAATGTTATATTAAGTATAACAAGATTACTGCAGTATATGGCACATAACTTCTATCCGTAGAAATTCAGACACCTGGGGACCACATGAAACATGCACATTCGACAACATAATTTATTTTCTTCAGAGACGCCAGGAAAGCTCCACAGACTTCAGTGAGAGCTAAATTATGTGTACTTTGGAAAAAATCAAGTCTCTAACATCCTCTCATGTTTTTAAGCAAGTATGTGTTAGTATGGTATGGTATGGTAAGACAGACTGAATGAGATGCTTCCAAAAGCTGATTATTAAATATTATGCATTTTCTTTGCTTTTAACGGAGAAATTATTAATGAAGGAATACGTATTTTCAAGAAGCTACATTTTTGTCCTGCATTTCTGTTCTTCTTGGATGATGTTCTACATCATCTACTTTCAAGGACATGAGCAAAGAGCATCCTATCAGAGCTAAGCTTTATTAAATTGACTTATTTTTTCCTGTTTTTCCTTGACGTGACTATAGCTGTTCATAAAACTACAGTCTATGATTTTTCATGGCAACAGCCATTTATAACTCGGATATATTTATAACTTGGATAACCATCTCTGCTCTATTTTGTTGACCAGAGTCATTTTATTTTTATCTCACATTCAGTCGTGTCTTTATAAGCAGTGAGATAATGAAGCATCAATAGTTAATGTAGCAGTTGATGTACTTGGTTCAAGCTAAAATAATTGGTACAGCCATGTTTATGAAGCAGATTTAGAGTGAAATGGGAGTACATAGTCTTGTTGCAAGCTTCAGGCATTCACCACATGCTCCTCCTCCTCTAATGATTTGTGTTTCTGTCTTTTTTCTTTTATCAACAGCTTTTCCTTCTGCTGGACTGTCACATCAGTCCTCTTCAGTCATCAAGTATTTATTATAAAGCCCACAGTGTTGTTTTTTTTTGTTTGTTTGTTTTGTTTTGTTTTGCTACTGATTATACAGACTTCATGAGTGCAAGAAAATAAACTCATACTTGAAAAGAATTCAAGTAATTACTCATATGTGTGCTTTTACGTATGATGGTGCTCTATTGGGAATATGCTGGCAGTTTCAATAAAAGACAATCTAAAACGGGAGCCAACTAAAGTGTTGACCTACCCATGCTAGAGCCAGACTCTGTTTTGACAGATAATAATAGGTATCATCAACCTAATAAAACTGGTATTCAATACCATGCAAACAATTTTTATTCACTTTTATGTAGGAAAGAAACAGCCATGGATACATGTTCTTTAAGTAACTCAGGAAGGTCAGAGTTGAATCTTTATTAAATGTTCCTAAGGTTGGCCACAACTAACAGTTCAGCACTGTGTCTCACTTAAACCACTGTAACAATAATGAATCATAGAATCATAGAATATCCCGAGTTGGAAGGGACCCATAAGGATCATCGAGTCCAACTCCAGGCACCACACAAGTCTACCCAAAAAATTCAGACCGTTTCCTTTGAATTCCAGAGGCTTCATCTCTCCTTTGTAGACTTAAATCCTGTAACAAAAGGTATTTACCTCAACATTTACCCTACTAGAATTAATTTAATATTTATGTTTAATGGTGCCTCACTGAACTTCTGATACAGAAAGCTCAGAACTTCTACCTCAGATACATGGGATTCTTTTCAAATTATTCTGTAGAAATGCGAGAAAAAATAATCTTGCAATATAAAGAAAGTTAATGGAAATCTTATAAAAGCTTTTCTTACATGACAAGGTTTTTAACACTTAAAAAAAAATCTGATTATTCATTCAAATATACAGGATAGCATTGTTAGTCTACCGTATGTTTTTCAGCATAACCAGTGGGAGAAAACCCATAATTCCATCTTCATCACAAGAACATAAGCTATTTTAAGAACAATACTGTGGGTCAATCAACTATTTCTACTCAAACAGCAACACCTGAAATTACTTAACAACTATACAGACTTAAATGAACAATTTTCAGTTATTTAAGAATTTGTGTACTTTTTCTGGTGTGCTATTTTGTAACTATGTCACTATACATGTACATATATTAAACATTAAAAAACACATACACACACAGAAAAGTGAAGGAGGGGCTTGGAATAAGGCCCTACTGACTGTTGCCTTCCTATACCTTTCCTTTCTCTGGCAGTAAAATATTCATTGTTCATCAGTATTGGAAGAAACTGCAAGGCTATCAACAAACTTCTCTAAACAGAATCCTATTAAAGCTTAATATTGATCAAATTACATAAACTGGTTCAATAAAACAAGGTCATTACATTTCCCTTTTAGAATTTTCCCTTCTATCTTGCCTCCAGTAAGCATTTCCAAATAAGTGGTATCTTATTAGATGAAATAAAACCTTAATGACTATCAGTATATTTCTACTGCGGATTTTATTATTGAATTATTGTAACTAACAATTAGTGTTTAGCTGAAATTTTAGGGGTACTATGAGTGATCAAAGAATTCTACTAGTTATAACCAGAAAGAACATATTTTCAAATAATGCTAATAATAGTATTCATTAAAGAAAAAAGAAAAAAAAAATTCAGTCACTTCTAGCAACATCTTGAGAAAGTTATGCTTAATTAGAACCAGGTATTTAGATATCCACTACAGAGATTCATTGTAATCACAATACACAGAAAGTTGTTGGGAATAAATAATAAATTAAAAAAAAAAAAAGTAGAGTAAGAAACTAGAACCTTTTCCTTTACATGTTTCTTATGAAGAGAAAAAAATAGTCCAACTCGAATTCTTTAGTACTGTATGTTTCCCCATGTGTTGTAGAGATTCTCGGTAAAAATACTTTAAATAAAATTTAAAGAGGCTAATATAGAGACAGACAAGTCAGTCGTTCTCCTGTAATATTTAATATTAGGTCTTCGATAAAGTTATATATTTTTATTATGTATTTTATGAAATAAAAATGTATGCCTTTGGTGGTTCTTTATCATTAATGTAGTTCGTTGTTAGTGCTGTACAATTTCTCAGAAGAGGATGAGTTCCAGTAGTCCCTCCACAGAATTTATGCTCTATCATCTTTAGCAATGATTAGCATGTTTAGACTACTGTAGTTTCAAGATGTCCATTTGAAATTCACTTTTTCCATAGATGTGCACAGAATTCACTTCATGTAAGTTTAGCTATCTAAGAGTTAAACACTCAAGCTAGTCATTAATGAATTTACAAAATGAACTGCCCTTTCCTATGGGCCTATTCTTCCTCATTTTCTTATAGAGAAATTCTGTACGATTAAGACTAAGAGCTTAACTTTTAGACAGCTTTATTAGTTGGGGTGAATTGTACTATAAAAGTTTAGGTTTAGATACAGAGTCTGATCACCAGAACATGAAACAAGTTACAACCATGCAAAGACAATTCTGCTAAAATAAATTCTCAGTGAAATCAGAACTTAGACTTTCTGTACAAAAGCAACTGCCCAGTAAAGGACATAAAAACACAGGTAACATCCTAGAAATAAATCATACAATTAAAACTATGTATTCCTTAAATCAACAAAAATTATGCTCCATTGTATATAACCCATTTGAAAATGTCAGTATAACTTCAGTAATGTATGACATTTATGTGATCTATGAATATTCTTTTAAAAAAATGATTTTTTTTTTTATACAAAAACTGAAGAAAATCAATGTGATACCATGAATAACAAAGCCCTGGTCAATTAATGTAGGTCATGATCTACCGCTTTCAACTGGAAAAATGCTTCACTTACAAAGTTTGCTCACAGATTATTATTCAGACTTGTAATTGCATTTCTCTAAGCTTGGACCCTGAAGTGTGAATTCGTTAGCAATGTTTAAAATAAAAACTGATTATTTTATGAAATATGCACAAATCTTTCACAAAATTAAATTCTCTTAATAAAAAAAAAAAGTTAAAATTTCAATATTTTATTTTTATTCAAAGAACTTTAAAATAATTTAGCATTTTCATTTAAATTATACAAATGTTTGAAATAAAATCAAACCATTGCATTTAAAAGCTTATTTTAAAATTACTTTTTTCCAAAATCATTCATAATATAATTCTGCTATTAGTTCAGATTCAAATTGAAAGTTATTCATGAGAACAAAAAGTTGTTACACATTTAAAATGATCCCTTAAAAAAGAGTCCAGTGATGTCTAGCTGAATTTCCAGTGTTGGGCAGGAGAAAGAGAATGGCTTTGACAATTAACATAGAAATCTTCCAGACTGACAATTATTGGGACCCATTTCAGCACTATAAAGTCTTTAAAGTGCTCTAAAAACTGTTCTATTTCTTCATCTCACACAGCCATAGGCCTGTGCCACAGTGTTATCCCTTTTTTCTGTTAATAAAATATTAAAGAGGTAATAGGTACAAACTGAAACACAGGATGTTTCACTTGAACATCAGGAACCATTCTTTCCTGGGAGAATAACCAAACACTGGCACAAGTTGCCTAGAGAAGTTGTGGAGTCTCTATCCTTGGAGATAACCAAAAGCTGCCTGGACATGGTTCTGCTCTAGCTGACCCTGCTGGAGCAGTCAGAAATGGTCACCTTCCCACTTCAACCACTCTGTGATTCTGTGAATATTTGGTTAATTTCTAAATAAATCACTGACCAATTGCATTACTAGTGAACAAAATATACATATTTGACTAGATTAATGACCTATGAACATCTTCATATAAACATTACCTCAGCATCTTCCATACCTTATAACTTATTTTTGAAAAAGTTAAAGAAATAATAAAGTAATCATGAAATAAGCCTAATTCAGCATTTTTTATCAGAACACAACATTTATAATTACCACAACTCTTGGGATCCTTATGATTTGTTATAAATTAATGACATCAATTGTATTTTTTTAAATGTTTGTTTATAGGCCAAATAATACTGCTTATATTTTCCAGACAATTTAGCTTAGATGAGATTGTGGTGAAATTTGCTTGAGAAAGTTGCAAGTTACAAAACATTTTCATGTTTCCACCTCTCAGAACAGAAGTCACAGTTTCTAAGAACAGAAACTTTACTTTGGCATAGCAGGTTTTATGTTACAGAAAAATAACTTTGTGTATATATATATATTTTTTTACTGGACTCTAGAGTCATGACCTAAATACAATAAATTCCTGATGTAAGGGAACATGCAGTGCAGACCCATGTGCACTTTCCTTGGAGGTTTCCACTGTCAACATGCAGCCTTGCAAGGAATAAACAAAGACCACTTGTGAACTAGATTTTGAATATGCACAGAACACTTCTCAATGTAACTGTACAACCACGTAATTCTAATAGTTTTAGTAGTTCAGTTTCAGACTCATGTTTCATTTTACCATTGTGACTGATTCCACAAAGTGGACTGATTGCACAAAGTGGAATCTCTCCACAGTGAAGTTTGAAATAAAAACCAGGAAGGGGTTTTATGGGTCAAGTTCAAAGTTAACAAAATGTACTATGCTCTATAATGTCTTTCACACCAGCTTCATCTCAAAAACAGTTTGCATTGACCCTGTATTTTTCTGAGAAAGATGGATTCTAAATGTCATTTCTTGATAACTCAAGACCTTTCTCTGATGAGTGATGTATCTTTATTCATGGCACCTTATACTAATTTGTTCATCCGTCAACATTATTTTTAGCTTAAAACTTTTCACTCATCTTTACCTAGCCTCTCCATTTTAGTGCCTCTCCAAGAAAATTCACAAAATCACTCATATTCATTCTGAACATAGTTTCCCCAGAAGCAAGAAAATTTCAATTAGTCTTTTCATGCAGAAGTTATCACCTCTTTGCTCTAGCAGTCTTTTTCTGAATCTCTTCCAACATGCAATTGGCTCTCAATCACTACTGAGCCAAAAACACAGACAATAAGGTTCAAACCACCCCTTGGTTCAATAACACTTGCCTATTTCTAATACACATCTTTTATGTAATGCATCACCAAATTATATTTGTTTCATTCACACTCACCTCTCAATAGTTGCCTACAATCATTCTATAATATGTATTTTCCCTCTTTAAATAAAAGGCCAGAACATATTTTATCTTTATTAACTGCTAGAGATAGGGTCCTCATCTTCGTACTGTGCTATTTCATCCTACCTTATTACTCTTGTTGTACTGTAATACCATGTTCATTCTCTTAGTTGAATATTTGACATAATTTTGTCATCTAAAATTTCTACTGTCTTGCTCCTATTTCCTGTGTTCAAATTAATAACAAAAATTGATCCCCAAACATATTCTTAATGAATTGAATCTACCAACTTCCTTTCACCCTGTCAATGTCTACTATAAGTGACATTTTTTCCTATCTGTCATTTATTGTTTACCTAACTAACTTAAATGTAGTCATTTAAGTGACTACTTCAGAAGAAGTAGTGGCCACTTCAGAAGATAGCTAGTTTAGGGATGTAATAGTTCCCTAGTCTAACACTTGAGGTAGCAAAAAGTGATATTCAGCTACTCTGTATAAAGATAATTTTGGCAAATCCTTGTCACAATTTTACATTAACTTTTTGACTTATTATTACTTTTTCCTCCAAAATAAATTTTAAAGTCTTCTCTGTAATTACATTTAGTCCAATTGGTCTGTAATTGCCTGCTCATTTTTGCCTCCTTCCTTAAACACATCTGTTCTGTTAAACATAGATGTTCATAAGGTTATGACTGCTAATCTAATAGAACTAAACAATATTTCAATTATAGCAATATAACAGGAAAACTAAATATCTGTAACTCAAAATTGAAATAAATAGATAACTATACATTCCCCTGTTGCAGTACAGAATACTATAGAAACTTAGAGCCATCTAAACACATAGTTTGCATTTTGGTTATAGTATTTGGCTCCAACTGTAGCTGTAACAGCATTAACTACTATCCCAACCTCCATATTTAATATACCTGGGAGGAATACAGAGACATTGTTCAAGTAGCCAGGGATCAGGCAAGGAAAGCTAGAAGTTCCCACTGACAGGAAGAGGAAAATATAACCCCCATTTTTAAAACAGGAAAAAGGAAAACTAGCAGAACAACAGGCCAGTCAGTTTCACCTCTGTGCCCAGAAAGATCATGAGCAAATCCTCCTGGAAACGAAAGCACATGGAAAACAAAGTGGTTGGCGACAGCCAACATAGCTTCACTAAGGCTTCAGAAGTGGGCCCAATTGCAAGGCCCTGCAACTAGATCAGGGCAAACCTAAACACAAATACAGGCTGGGCAAGGAATAGATTGAGAGCAGCCCCGGAGAGAAAGACTTGGAGGTGTTGGCTGATGAGAAGCTCAACATCGCTCAGCAATATGTGCTTGCAGTTGCAAGCAACAACCATATCTTGGGTTCCATCAAAAGAAGTGTGGCCAGCAGGTCAAGTGAGATAATCTTCCCCCTCTACTTCCCCTCATCTCTTGTGAGATGCCACTTCCAGTACCGCATTCAGCTCTGGGGCCTCCAACACAAGAAGGACATGGACTTCCTGGATTGAGTGCAGAGAAGGGCCACAACAATTATCAGAGAGCTGGAGCACCTCTCCTATGAAGAAAGGCTGAGAGAGTTGGGGTTATTCAGCCTGGGGAAGAGAAGGCTCCAGGGAGACTTTATAGCTGCCTTCCTAGCTAAAAGGGGTCTACAAGAAACCTGGAGAGGGCGTTTTTACAAGGGCACGTAGAAATACAGGGGGTGATGGCTTTAAAGTAAAAAGGTAGATTTAGATTATATATAGGAAATAAATTCTTCATTATGAGGGTGGTGAGGCACTGGGACAGATTACCCCAAGAAACTGTGAATTCTTTCTCCCTGGAAGTGTTTAAGGCCAGGTTAGATGGAGCTTTACGCACCATGGTCTAGTGGAAGGTGTCCTTGTCCATGGCAAGGGTATTGGAACTAGATGATCTTTAGGGTTCCTTCCAACTCAAACCTTCCTATGATTCCATGATTCATTCTATATTTTCAAATGTTTCTTAAGATAACAAAAAAAATCAGTGCCCTAACAAAAAAGTGTTGGAACATAACTGTGTCAATATGTACTTTCTAGATGCAAAGCACTACATAAATGCTAAGAAATAATTGTTTTGAAAACCTCTCAAGAAATCAAGAGATAAAATAAATATATTCAGATAAAGCAAGACTCATTAGATGTTACTTTATTTTATAATAGTCATATAATAGTCATCACTAATAGTAGGGGTATGGTTGGACCAGATGATCTTGAAGGTCTGTTCCAACCTTAATGATTCTATGATTCTATCATATAGAGTACTTGTGTATTCTTCTAAATGGAGTGAACACAGAATTCTTCCTCTCAATAATAAAAGTACCTGGTAGCATTTTGTCATAGATCTCAGTCAAGCAGCTAACACAGCAAACTTGCTATTCATAACACCTTAAACAAAAAGGAAAATGATAAAAGTACTATGTAGGATTTCCCAGGTCCAGAAAGGAAGCTAAACAACATGGCAGTCATGCAAGTTATTTTCTTGGAAGACTATATTATGAGAATGCTGTGTTACTAAGCCAGTGTTCTGTACTTATAAAAACAGATTTTTACAGAACTGAATTACTTACATGAAGATCTAGACTATCTAATTGATGGGGAAAAAAATCTGGTTCTTTTTTGAAGTGTAAGCAGTATGTCATACAGTTTCTTCTATGGTAACCTTGCATCTCTACTTATGTATGTGTGGATGAATACTACCTGAAGTGTGCCTGGCGTAAATGCTAAGTGTGTGCCTGACAAATAAATTACTTGTACGGACTGCAGAGCCCTACAGTTCAAAGCCATACACCACCAACATTTACTAGAAGTATTAAAATTTAAAATCACATCATGTTCTAGTTCCTTAAAGTTTCTGTTTGTTTTACGTACTGTATCACATTGCTGCTGAACATTATTTTCCTTACCTAATCTCCTAGATTTTAGCAAGAGTTTTGCTTTTGTGAGGCACATAAACATGAAGGCTTAGACACCTGCTAGCGCTCAATAGGAACACCTCATTATGGGCTCAATAGTGAGTGCCTCTGTACTAAGCAGCACACTGAATAGGGAGGTTCACAAATGCATAACCTCTCTCTTCTTCATATTTCTTGCAAGAAAACTTAGAATAAGTAATATATGCTGTTTTTTGCTTATTCTTTTACATTATTTTATGAAGAATAGAAATAGAAATAGAAAGGGTCAATTGCCTACAAATTTGAGAAAAACAAACAAGCAAAACCCATTGATTTTACTGTATATCAGGATCATTGCTGCTCCTTTTTCTTTGACCCAAGCCACATGCAGCCATTCTTGTTGCCTGAAGATAGTGCTTGAGGTGCAAAACCAATACTTTCAAACGATTACAGTCTCTCCTTTTCAGTCCTATCCCGTGGTATTTCAATATCTTTCTCTGGTCAGTCCTTAAGCAACTGTTTCCCTTTCCAGCTCCACTGGGTGCCTTTTTCCTTTTCTGTCTTCAAGAACGTACTTACTGATTCAGTTTATCCTTTCCACCTTCTTCTTACAATCATACAGCTTCCTCTCTCTGTCTGTCTCTCTAGTCACTGTCTAACAGGTATACGTCTATGCCCAGGCTCTCAGGGTTACAATCAAACCCTCTAGCAAGAGACAGGTGGGAAATGCAAAGAAAATAACATGGAGAAAAACTGCTTTTTGACACATGGTGTATTTGAAACCTCAGGGCAGATATGTCGGCTGAACTCTTATATTTCTCTGTTTTTAATACTAATGCAAAATAATTTTATACTGAAATAAAGGGCTGAAGTATAGCATCATATTATTATTTAACTGAAGTAATGTATTTTCAGTTCCTAAAAGAGACAAAAGGAATTTTATATAATGATACTTATATTTTAAAATTGAACAAAAATATGAAAATGCCAGTTGGTTTTCCTTTTGTGTGTAGTACTTTATTTGACCTACATAAACTAATTTTATTTGGTGTAATGCTAGTTAAAAACTCTTATCTGGAATAGAGTCTGTAGGAAATTTCCTTATTCTTTTTTCTTCATTCCCACAATTAGATCTTTAATTTAAAAGATCCCTAATCTCTTTTAAGTGCTAGAGCAACAGCCAAAAGAACCAGTAGCTATAGGCTTCCACCTTGCTCTCCTTGGAGTCAACAACATTACTCCTGCTCACAACATTGAAGAGAAGATAGGTCCCAAAGAGGGCAAGCCAGATACTACTAAATCCATAGGAGTTCTGCAGCTGACCTCAATGGGAGCAGAATTTGACCCTCAAGGAATACATATGGATTAGGGTTAAAGTCAATGATTAACTAGAAAAATGGTGAACCTAAAAAAATGATAAAAAAAATAAGCTACATACCTGAGGCAGTGCTGAGTTAAGCTGTCGCTGGAGGGAGTCTCTGTCATAGATGACATCCTGTAGGCGTTGCTGTGCAAGTGACAAGCTTTCCTGTGTCTCCCGAAGAGTATCAAGGAGACGGTCCCTTTCATCCAGCATGTTCACCATCAGCTGCTCAAAGTGAGAATCCGAGTCCGAGCCGCTGCTTTGGGACCCCCGTTGACTCATCGGGGTGTCCTCGTTTATCGTGGGCATCACTTCGCACATCATCTCTTTAAAAATACAAATCAAGAAAAAGCTCCTCAGTAGAAAAAATATTTGAGGGGATTTCATAAGAGGAATTAACTCTGCCACATGGATACAGTTAGTAGATTATTGCACTGTTCCCTCATCTAAACTTTGTGCTTTCAATGTTAATCAGATGGTCGATAGATAGCAATTAGATACAGTGACTAATTCCACATAGCAAACATTTTGAATGTGCATCCTAAACTGAAGGAAGGACTGGATGAAGATGGAGAGTAACAGAATATTTTAAATTATTAGTAGTTTTGTAAATAGCACTATTTAAAAGTGACAAAAAAGACCTCCTCTGCAATTGCAGCCTCCCTATCTTACTTTATATCGTTGCTGAATTGTTGGCATTGATGCCAGTAGTTGCTATTAATTGCTGGTTTTTTTCTTGCTCTAGGCATTTCTACAGTACATCTCAGGCTAACCATTGATCCAGTATCATGCTGCCTTAACAATGCCAGGTTAATCTATTTTTCTATCTACTTATTCCCACCCTCAGGGGAAATTATTCTCCAGTGAGCTTGTTCAGCAAGAGGTCAAGAACTAGAAACCCTCTGCTAATTACCATCCATGTGATATCTTATGCAAATTGAATTACTAGGGAGAGAATCACTGTTATTTCGTAAGAACAGTCCCAAGCAGTATAAGTAGTATTACCTAGTCCCATTCATTGTTTATAAAGATAATGTAAATCTCAAAACCTTAGAATGTATATGGGGAGATGCTTATGCTAAGAGATAATGCATTCATCAGATGGAAAAAACAAACAAACAAACGATCACAAAACGTGACAGCTCTCAAAGCTTAGATTAAAAAAAAAAAAAAATCAGATAAAAGATTGTATTAGTAATAGATGGCATCTACTATAGAAATAGAAAGTTACCCTAAGAATCAGAAGTTGTTTTTCTAGTATGACTACATAAAGCAGACAACTTTTTACATAGTTGAGTCTTAATTTCTGAAAATTCTCATACTGTAAGCAACTCCCGGAAACCCAAGTGGGACAAAGGTGCTTTTCATTCATCTAGTGGAAGTTAAAATTCTTATGTACATGTTTGCTGTGGTTCTTATAGATGTAAACTTTGTTGTTTACATGTTGTTGATGTACTTCTATTGTTAAGTGTGCCGTCATATGAGATTCTCACAATTTCACAACCTCATATGACTGTTAGCTCTATGTACTCTTAAATCTGGTCTGCTTTCCCAAAGTAGGAAAATTGAATTTGTGACAGTGAAAATTGTGAAAAATGGCTGTTATGTTCTGGCTGTTACAGAATGTAACCTTGTTGGTCTGTGAGTTGGTCCTGTGTTCAGACCAGGTTGAACAAGGCTGTGGACAACCTGAACTAGTGGGTGGCATCCCTGCCCATGGCAGGGGGCTTGGAACTAGACAATCTTTAAGGTTTCTTTCAACCCAAGCCATCCTATGATGATAACTTAAAGACTTCCCATACAACAGGGAAAAAAAGAGCTAAGACAATATACTTAATTCATTAAAAGTAACTCTTCTTACCATCATTAAATCACAAAAAATCCTTATGCTAACAATGCTTGCTGCTAAGATTTTCTGGAAAATCAACATAACTTCACTAGGATTAGCTGGTCTCAGTCATATTCAGAATGTTAATGCAGAATTTAGTATTAATTTTCAGTTCTTCAGCAGATGTGATAACGAGGGAAGTTGGCACCAAACACTGGTATTTCAGCATGAATTATCAGCTACTACTGCACAGCTTTCATAGGCAATAGCTTCACTACTGAAGTTTCAGGTTGGTCTCAATCCTGTTTTTAAAATGTCTGTTATGGAGGCAAGGTAAATGTTGTTTGTGGCTATTTTACAGTTTAGCAATTAATTAGGTGCAAGAGAAGCAGATAATAGCTTAAAGTGATACATGCTGAAGTTTCTCGTATCTCCAATAAAAGGGTCAGGTAAATTTACTCAGGATTACCTGATCCAATGCTGCATATCTCCATTACTCATGAGCTTCAAAATTTTCTACCCCAGAAACCTTTTCCTTTCTGAAACTGTAGGCTCCACTAGGATGCACCACAACGTCCTTTCATACTGAGATGATATTAATACATCAGTGCCTCCATCACCATAAAAAGCTTCATATTTAAAAACATTTGCACCATTAGAAACTGATTTTCATGGTTCCTGCCACTCTGTCTTCTGAGCATGGACAGTGTGTACTGTGAGGCACCACAGATAGGGAGTGACTAAATTCTGTAGCTGCACCAGCAGAATGAACTAGTACCCATCCTCCTACACTTCAATTTGCCTGCAGAGTAAAATTCCCAGCTTTTGGGAATTTGTGCTGATGTAACTTTATGTCCACTGTCCACACATATCTTGAGATGTGGGACTACCAGCATTATCTCACCTCCATGATCCTCATGTGTCATGGGAGGACATTTCACTCGATGTGGCCATCACTCTCTGGAGTGCCTACACCCAGGTGCCACCTGTGGCTAACCAGTTTGGGATGGTCAAGTTGACAGTGAGCAAAGGGAGTGATAAAACATCCAAGGCCATCTGCCACTTTCTCAGTTTAATCACACCTTTCCAGGATGTATCGGGTGGCCAGAGACCAAAGTCTCTGCATGCCCATTCTTCAAGAAAAGATCAAGGCATAATTCAGACAGTCATTGAACCTTCCCTGCCTCATGATGGCACATCAACGTCTCATGGGGCACATATCTTGCCTCAGGGGATTCTCACAGGTGTACTCTGAATGACGATTCAAGGAACTACCTCTAATGTCCTGCACATGCAGATGAGGATTATGGTCTGAATGGCATGGTATGCACTACCACTGCTCATATGCAGTAGTGCAATTTTTCACACTTTTTCAACATTGCTGTGTTGAGGAAAACAGGTAGGGAAACCTCTATGCAGTTGCCTGCATACCTGTTGCCATCTTAGCACCTTTCTCAAAATAGAAATAAAATCTCATCCTATAGTCATTAAGGGGATGTGAGAAGCCACATGTATACAGGGTTGTGGGACAGTCATGGAAACCACAAGTTGACTGTTCTTGACACGCCTTCTCCCTGCAAGCTGCTGCATTCAAGGAGGGGGTTAGATGAAACACTGTGTTTATTTTGAAAGCCTGGGCTGCATTATCCTGACATGGCACAAGTAACTAACTTGGGCTGTGAGTAAGACCGCAGAGGAGGCAGGGAGCAGGTGAGCAGATCCTGATGTAGGCAGTTGCTATTTGGAAGTTTTCTCCCACAGCTCACAGCCCCGGGAGAATCTTTAAAAGGTACAGCAGTTCCTGCATTCAGATTGGTGAGGTACATTGCTTTCTCACTGTTTGGAGATCAATGCCATTGTTCCGGAACCACATACATCCTTTCCCCATGCTCAGCTTAAAGACAATATAGAAAAGCTGGAGGCTAAGCTGGGCCAGATCTGGAGTGCTGGTAGAGTGTGACAGAAAGGATGTATTGATGCTTGCAGTGGTGAGGAGCAGGAAAAAGGGGAATCCTGCCTGTTCCCACATGGATCTTTTCTGGGAGGCAGCAGTGTGAACACAGGAACAACTTTGAAGGAAATCAAGTTCAAAATCCAATCCAAAGAGTTCTTCCGGGTCATCAACCCAGAAAACAGTAGCAAAAATTCAGATAATTGCAGGTCTGTTATGGGGCTCCCAAACAAAGATTTCTTGCAGCTTTTCATGAAAGAAATATATGCAATGCTGCCCAAATTACAATGATTTGTATCTTATTGCCTTTAGAAAAACATTTTTTTTTTAAACGTTATCTGGCATTTATCACTCTCATACCTGCCAGCAGATGGGATGCTTTCAATGTCCTGAGGCTCCCACCATTTAACACTATTCCCATGAAATGCTGGTCCTCTTCCAGCACATGTTTAAGAACAGAGCCATTTCCCCAGGACCTTATTGCACCCTTTATAAACTTTCTGCTTGATAGAAGAATCAAAATACTGTGAATATTTGAAGAATTTTAAAGACATGGAAAAAAAAAAAAAAAGAGTAAAAAAGAAAAGCAAGGTTCAGTGAGGGCAGTTGCAACAAAAGATAGGGCAGGTAAAGCAGAGAAAGGACACTAAACTGACAAAAGTAAATAGAGGAGGAAGTGTCAACAAACAGACTGATCACAATTTACTAGTAGAAGATTGGCAGCTGAGGACAAATAGCTGAGGCTCATATGCATTTGGTTCTTTATATAGTAAGTGAATCATGTCAGGGAGTTGTATGAATTCTTGAAGTTTCCAGAGCCTTCTGATGGTGCACAAGTGTTAGCCAACCCATGGTTAACCACATGATGATGTGGTTCACACATGGGGTCAGGGCATTACATTTAAGAGCAAGCTTCCAGGTTAATTATAGCTGGAAGGAATTTAGTTTGCACGCACCGAAAGCACAGAAAGATACAAGCCAACACAATGCAAATGGAAACAACTGTGGAATTTACATTAAAACATAAAATAAAGATAGTATTTCTCTGAACAGTTAGGTCTGATTGTTTATATGGTCACACCCTGAGTAGTTGTAATTATTTTTTAAAATTTCCAATTGGGATAGTGGGCAACTTCTGATTTCCCTTTGAAGTAATTTTCAATTTAAAACCTAAAGCTGGTGATTAAAAAACCCTAAACCCCAACAATTTTCAATTCTGGTTTCATAATATAATCAACTGAAATATTTCATAGACTGAAATCAGAAGGCATCACTATAACTACTTACTCTTGACCCACTAATCATGGACTACAAATCTGTGTTAGGCTAACGTGTATCTTACACAAGAAAGATTTTGAACATTAAACCCTTAAAGTGATTTCTATAGTAAAATAACCAACAATAGTCATTCTTTCTGTGAAAAATATATGTCTTTTTCAACTGTATTTATGGGGAAGACACAATTACACTCAAAGCTGAAGTTCTTAAAGGCTCAGAAAAATTGGCAGGCCCACTTCTATTGTGTTTTAGACCTAAGGTGCCACATGCATTTTTGTGCCTGATCCATGAGTTTACAGAAGTTTTGATATATCTCATACATTTCACTACATATGCAGGCATCGTGGTTTTTTTTTGTTTTGTTTTGTTTTGTTTTTTAAATAGACAGATCAGATGCATGCCAGACCTACTGGATCTAGATACAGTTCAGGAAGAACAGATCCATGCATGTCCAGTAGATACTTGTCTCAAGTATATAATTTATGTTAATCCATGTAAGATTATTAATTCCACCCAGAACAGAACTCAGGAGGTTGAAATGGGGACCATGGGTAAACTCCCTTTTCAGCCACCACTCTTAGCTTCTTCAAAGACTGGGTGTGCTGATAGGTCTTGATTTTCTAAACCAGGACTTTTGAATGGACTAAATACAGTTATAAACTGACATCTGGCTATTTCTTGTTTTCTTTTTATGCTTATAAGCCCATGCTTTGAACTCCTGCTCCCTTGCCATGCTACTGGCTGCATATAACTGTACAGAGATAGCCCCAACAGATTCAGGCTTTAGTTTTCCATCTCTGCACATTTCTGATTTTTTTAATTATTTTTTTTTTTTTTGGACAACATGATAGGTTGTTAGTTTCTCATTCAAGTTCATGTTTTCACTGAAATTCAGACACAAAAATAAGTTCATCTAGTCTTTGTATGTATTTTAATGCCTCCATTTGGTCTGTATGTGCCAGCTGCTGTATTAAGATTTTTGTTATTACCTAGGGTAATATTCCTTTTAATAATACACTACAAGGCAATTACCATTACATATCTCTGATGAGTCCTGTTAGGGAAAAAGAATTCAGAGCTGACAGTTACAGTAAATGGGGGATGAGCAAACACAAACAGCTATGTGCACAGAGCATCAGAATCCCTTCTCTGAAGCTTGCAACAGAACACTTGAATTGCATTGCCACAATTCTAAGTTGCAAAGTAACTTGTGTTACAATTTTCAGGTACTTGGATGAAATAGAAGCAAAGCTGGTGTATACAAATCTCTGCATTAAACTTCAGAAATGTAAGATAATTGCTGACTTTTCTTTTATTGTCCAAACTTACTCTAAGCAACCTGATCTTATTCTGACATTGTCCCTGCATTGAGCAAGCAGTTGGTGCAAATGATCTCCACAGGCCTCTTCTACACTGAATAATTCCATGTTTCTGGAGATAGCTTTATGTTCAAAGAATTTACTTATTTACCATAGATATTCTGAAATTTAATATACACTTAAATGAGGCTGAAGAGAAATTTGAAATAAATCTAAACAAACAACAAAAACAAAAAACACAACAACCCAACAACTCCACGTTGTGGCTCACCTCGTTGTATTCATGAGTATGGTTACATTTTCAAAAAAAAAAAAAAAGAAGAAAATAAAAGGAAATTCAGGTAATTGCTGTTTGTCAGAAAACACACACAAGAAGAATAAACAATTACCACTGATTTATCACTGGATGATAAATTGCCATGTCTTAGAAAATTGTAAACTTAAAGTTTGAAAAGTCTTATAGCTCAATATGCCCTACTTGCTTTCTGGTTTTACTTATTCAAATGCCTCAAACAAAATAAAAGTTTGAAAAAAGAGTTTAATGCTTTACACTTTTCAGCTACCCAGTAAAGCAAATAACAAAAAAATATTTTCAGAATAAAGATTGAAAAGCTGTTGAAGCCTAGCTTGGCAGGGGAACACCTATGTAAGGAATGACAGTAGTTAATTGGTATATTACTTTCTAGAATCACAAAAGAAGAAAAAGTACATAAATATTTTTCCCTAGAATTCAAACACCAAAGTTGTTCTTATTTGAGGTCTGAATATAAAGTCAACATTTATAATATAAATAAGGGCATGATGTACTCAGTACATTTAGGAAGTTTTCTGAATACTCCATTAAAGAGAAATAAAAATATGGACACATATTCTTGTCAGGGAAAATAAGAACAAAACCAAAAAACTTCCTAACACCATTCTTTCTTAAAAATAAATAAATTAATAAAGTTCCTGGTGTTAAATAGATTAAAATCAGAAATTTATAACCAGCTATGAGGAGTCAGCTTTGTGGAGTCTGAGTAAATTCCCACTGAAGTTATTTACTAAGGACTTTTGTACCAAGACTCTGGTCATATTAAAGGAAGATAAAAAGATTAAGAAAGACTACTTCAGGCATTCATGTCGGTTTCCTAGCTTGATATCTCAAATTATAACTAAGCAGTGGTGCCCAACCATCTATTAGCAAGACCATACAGTTCTGTGACACTTGAGGAGAACTCTGGGTTGCTGCCCCCAGAAAATTGAGCCAGAAAGGAGAGGAAGGAAAAGGGATGAGAAAAACTTTCACTAAGCATCCTGTTCCTCAAGAGTAGGTGAGGAACAGGCCAGACACCTATCTCACTCTGTCAGGGTATGAGTGACGGCATACTGAGTTACACCTGAGGGAACACAACCATCCCAGAAAGAACACTGAGGGAGTTGGAATTTGTTTCAGTGGTTGTGCAGGAACTGCAAGTGGTGGATTAAACACCTCTGTCCCACGTCTCCAAGACCACAGATGTTGATGAAAACCAAATAAGTCTCTGTGCACATTATCCTCTGCAACACTTCCATGTGGCCAGGACTGCAAAAAAGAGGAAGGAGTGGAGGGAAAGGGTGACAGATGCTTCATTAATACCTAAATATGCATTGCATATCTCTTCATTCAATGGAAATAAAAAAATTGTGTTACTTCTCCAGAAAAAGGATAACTTGCCCTGTAGTAATATAGCTTAAACTATGCTTGAATAATCCAAGTCAACCATAAGAAGACTTTTCAAACGTGTTTTTCTTTAAAAAGAAAAATAAAAACTCCACTAATACTGAAGTTGGTATCTCTGCAGTAAAACATTTACCTTTTTACCAGGTATTCTAAATGTAAGTAAAACAATCCCTCAATGCAATATATATATATTTTTTTAAGTCATCAGCATTTTATCTTTAATACACAAACACTCTCTCAGGGTCCTCAGAAGGCACAGAGCATACGTGACAACTCCCTTGCTCAGGAAGCACATGAAGTGCCCACAGCTCTCACAAACTTCAACAGATACCGAACCTGTGCAGCACCTTACAACCATCTCACCCCCATCTGAGGGCTTTTGAAGAAGAAGCAGGATACAGACAAATTACTGCTTCCCTTAAAATCCACATAGCACATGTGGACCTGGAAAGAGACTGACAGTTAGGCAATGTAATAACCATGGAATTCTTCTACTTAGAAACAATTAAGCCAATTCAAGCTTATGTACTTATTTTAATAGTATTTCTAGACCAGAAGTGCTCAGGTATCACAGCCATGCTTACACAATGGCAGCCTGTGAAGCATATTAAAGTTCTCTAAATACACACTCTTCCTCATCCACTGTGTATCTACTACGAAAATCATGGAAAAATCTATTCTTTCCAGGCTGATTGGTTCCTATTTCAGTGTTTTCTCCAAACATTTGCACGAAGCCCAACTGCTTAAGTTCATGACAATTCTATCATGGACTTTATTGGGTTTGTATATGTTTATATAGATGGTTGGGAGTCACTAAGACAAGACATCAACCTCCTGTCATTTTACTACTTCCAAAGAGGAGCATAAAGAATACACATGTATGTTACACTTGATAAGGGAGCATGCTGGATTTTATTGGACTAGAGCCTACAATATTATGAGAAATCATGACCAAGATTTCTCTCTAATCACAAAGCATTCAACTTACAAAAAGCAACCACTGTTTAAAATGAGTAAGGGGAAAGAATGTGATTCACTGTCATTGCATTAAAGATTTTTCAGCTTGTATGAAAAAATGTCAAAACCAATCTATAGGGTTAGCTGCATGATGTCTCCATTAAGAGTGAACTGAATATTAGTTCAATTAGGAATTCTGAAGCTCAGTTTAGACCTTCAGATGAGTAAATGGGCAAAAATTGCAACAAACAGCATAGCGTATGCCCACCCTTAGTTAGAGTTGTTATATAAGGCATTGCTAACTAAATTGATAGCAATCCTCATGTATCTTCTGTCTGCAGATGCTGATAATCATGTATGGACCAGGTTTGAAAGTGCATCCCCAGTACTGACTTTTCCTAAAACTACTTGAATTGTCTGTGATATATAAGTTGTAGAGGTGGAAAATGACAAAGTTGTCATCTTTCTTCTCATTGGACCCCACCCTATTTGATATCTTCTCTCGTTTGTCCAAGAGTCTCGGAATTACTTTTTTTTTTAAATACGAATTCTATAACAAACATCTCTACATTTGCATGTAGCCTGGGAGTAATTTACCAGCTGGACTTCTTTCACTTGTGCAAGGTCTGAGAATAAGAAGACAGAGTAATACTTGGCTACTGCCTGACAAAGGCTCTTAGGCAAGCATTCATTTTGCTCACCTTGAAGGCTACCACCTTAGATGTACCACCTTAGATGTAAATTTAATTTTATTGCTTCACCTTTTTGTCCACAATTGGTTTTAAAAGCTTGGTGTTTATTTATTATTATTTTTTGTATATTCAGCTGCTTGATTTGCACACCAAGGTTGAGGAGTCATTTCAAGTTACTTATAATTTTGCTGCAGGAAAGATAAGTAGAAATCTAACTAGCATATATTCTAGCCGGTCCATAGTGACATCAGCTTGAAAACTCATTTCATTGGATCATTCTGGATATTTTGCATTTACAAGCTATTTTTTTTTCCAAATTGTTAAACAGACACTGTGGCTAATAAAACCATTTCTTTCCGCGATTATGTCTTTTCAAATGTTCTCAGCAAGATCGCTCTAAAGCAGCAGAGTAATTCCATAAGGAAAATCCTTCCTATTGTCTGAGTTGCATTACACGCATATTCCTCCTCCTAGTTAACTCCTTACCTGCCAGTCATCACTAAACTATGATATCACCTTTAACAGAAGCATCCTGCACTTCTACATAGGAGGGGCAATCAACAATGGTACCTTAAATAAAGGACTCATTTCAACTATTTGTTCTTTGTGTCGTATCTCCCTCAATCACATCAACAGAAAAGAAGTTACCTTCATGATTTTTACTCTGAAATTCCCCAACTCCCAACTCCCATTACAGAAACACATTTAAATAATACAACGCACACTACAGCAAGAGGCAAATTGCAAGATTTTGCATTTGCACCTCACCTCCCAGAGGATGTCGGAGCTATGGAGGGAAGGTCTAACTCAGAAATAGAGGGTTCAGTACCTAGTGGCTTTTATTTCGGCGTCTGCTATTTCACTTGATCAATAACAACCGCAGTCTCCACCGGCTTCGAGCGGGGACTCACACAGCCGAGCACTCCTGGAGCATCTTCCTAGCAATGGTGACACAGGCGTTGCTCCGAGAAACCCCAAGCCCCCGCACTCGTCCTCCGGCAAGACTGGCTGCTTGGCACCTCGGCATTTTCTTCGGTCACTTCGTCAGCAGCCAAGAGGAGAAGCATCCATAGGAAAAATGGCATATTACAAATTTTGCTTTGAGAAGCAGAGCTCGGCTCAGACCATTGTCAGGAGCAGGAGGGGGGGGAGCGGCTCTTAAAGCTCCAGCAGCCCCTTTCAAGCAACAGCATCTTTGCAGCTGGAGGCAAGATATTACAGTGGGGAGGGGCCAGGGCGAAAGCATCTTTCTTTTATTTCTCATCTTTTGTTAAACTTAGCCGAGTGCTATCCGGCTCCCCTGGTCCTTCAGTACCTCCCAGGCTAATTCTTCCTCCACGCGTGACTGAGGTCCACACGCACGCACGACTGCGTGATGAAAAGCGACCGCGGCTTTCTGCTTCACAGCGAGAAACCCTCTGCCGCTGCCCACCGCCGCCTGGCAGGCACCGTGCCGGGGCTGAGCTGGGCGCTGCGGGGCAGCAGTAAAAGCAAGCCCCCACGGCATGTCCCCACGGCATGTCGTGTCCCCACGGCAGGAGCCCCCATCGCTGCCGCCCACCGGCTGCCCGGCTCCGTCCTGCCCCAGTGCCGGGCGATGCGTGTGTAAAAAAAGGCGGGCGGCACACGGGGCTCCTCCACAGCGAGCGCTTGGCGAGCGGCACTACATCTCGTCTAGGCGGGCGTGTGGTGTTTAAACCCTGCCATCTGCTGCGCTCCCACCGCGACAAAGCAGCGGGAATGAGTATGTGCTGCAGCCCAGCAAGCCCAGGCACGGAATTAACGGTGCGCACTCGGCAATGCCAAGCGTGGGCAAGCGGCCCCCCAGCCCGCTGCCCGGGCGTGAGGCACCGCCGCGGGCGGGAGCGGGCGATGGCCGGGGGCGGCGGAGGGAGACAGGGAGGGATGGAGGGAGGGAAAGAGGGCGGCTGCGGGAGCCGCTGGGCTGGGCGCGCTCCTCGTCGGCGGGGACTTCCCCTGGAAGCCGCCGCAGTGGTTTCCACCAGTCCTTAAATAAATTCTGAAGTAATCGCGTCTGCTGCCCCTGCCTCACGCACGCGGCTCCCCGGAGGCAGCTGCCGCTGCTTCGCGCGGCGCTAGTTCCCTCACACCCACTCCTTCTTTAAAATATATATATGTGTATGTATACGCATATATATATATATATATATATAAAGAAAATGACACGAGGGCGCGACCCTAGCCGGAGAGCGACGTCTCCTCGCCTCCCCTCAGCGCGACCGCTCCCCGCGACCGTTAGGAGGGGCGAGGGGCGGGCGCGTGCCCGGCCGTTGGCGCCCCCGGCCCTCTGCAGCCCCCTGGCTCTGTGAGGGAGCCCCACGGCGCCTCTTGACGCCCCTTGTTGCCCATTGCCGCTCGTTGGTGCCCGTGGTCGCTCCTGCCCCGCGCCTTCTGCTCCCCTCCACTGCTGCTCCGACCGGGAGTGAGGGGTGGGCAGAGGGGATGATGGCAGCAGGCCTTGGTAGAATGGGGAGCGTAATACATGAGTACCAGAAAACGATTTAAAATCGAGGTTTTCAAGGTGTCAGTTTGAAACTGAGGAACTCACGGTTTGACAGCATTGCAATCACTACTCAAACTTCATTCTTGCCCCAAATATTTCAGAAATAAATATATATGTATATATATATATATATATATATCCCACACAGGACTGATTAAGTTGCTTCAGAAGTCCAACTTCACCTCACCCACCTTAGAAAGGTGGAGCTGAGGGGAGAGAGCCACACAGGCTGCGGTCACTCAGCAGCTCGTCTGGTCTATGCTCTTGCTCATTCCTGACACTGCATTGTATAAAACAGAAATACACAGAGAATACAAATGTATCACAGAAAGCAAATAGCTGGGAATAGTTGCCAACATGGACATGAAGAACAAGTGCAAAGGAAGTAGTGGTGCCATACCAGTTTCGTTCAAGAACGTGGCCATCAAGCACAATGCATGGGTTCAAAGGGCCAGAGTAAAATATCTCTCCCAGCTGTGCCACTGTTCCAGGTAGCTTTTTGCCACTGTCCTTGTCCATTCCAATCCTTTATACTGATTTAATTCATCTGCAGCATACATACCATTAGACCTAACATTAGGCCTAACACACTGTAGCTGCAAGCAGGATCTGTCGTCCATCAGAGAACTACAAATATGGCTCTCACAACTCTGAGGTTTGCTTTAGGTGAACAAGGAAAAATTAAGCAGCTTCGAAGGCTCTCAAGAGAACAGGCATGTTCAGGAGGGATCCACCTAACCTTGCTGAACTTCTTCAAAGAAGGGCATATCTGATCATCCCTCTGCCCCCTCCACCTTTCTCCAGGGTTGAAACACATTACGTTATGAACAATAAGGTAATGCATGGATGCCAGATCAGGATTTTCAGCTTTAAACTCCCTAGAACTCAGAACTGTTATTTTTTTTATTATTCATTTATTTATTTACTTTTGTTATTTGTATTTTTTCTTATAACAGAATCTGTATGCTGGACATATCACTCTTTTCTTTAAAGTATTGATTAAAGTGAGTGACATTGATGACATCCTTCCTTCTTTCCTTCTTTCAAACAGCAACTTATTGATTAAACCATTTGCCAGCCATATGGGAGAGTTGAGCTCAATGTCCTTGCTCACCCAAGCTGGTTGTTTTCAGCATTTATCTTAGAAAAGATTCCAGTCTGTGTTCCACAGAGGCAGCTATTTGCAGAGCTGTATAACAGGCAGACTTCTTTCATTGTCATTAGATTTATAAACATTTGTGGTATACTTTGGGAAGCCTGTTTGTCCCTTAGCTCCTCATGGTCATCCTCTCTACTGCCTTTCAACTGTTAAAGCAAAAACCCAGCACAGAAAGTCTATTACTGCTACTCATAGTGTTGTCCTAATTGACCTCCTGCCCTTAGCTTCTCTGTTGCCAGATTTACAGGTGACTAAGTGGCTTAAGTATCGTGTTTCACAGTGCTGAGGTTGCTGCATAGTGCAGAAGCAGCCAATTATTACCTGTGCTTTGTGGTACCAATTTAAACAGGAGCCTCCTTCTATTCAAGCCTGTAGGCTTTTCATGTCAATGAGATAGAAGAAGGAAAAACTCTATAAATGGAAAGTGACGGGAAGGGAATAACACCGGCACGGATCAAGGCCTTTGGGCTTTGTCATAATAAGGGAATGCTCCCTATAGTAGAGGGCATCTTTTGGTAAAGCTTACTGCATGGATAATTTTGATCAAGAGCTTAAGAGCATAAGAGCATAAAGATACATCTTGTGGAAACTCTATTAGGGAAAAGGACTGAATGTACTATTAAATTATGAGAATTGTCTTCCCTTAAGGGGAATTTGACCATCAGATCTCCAAAACATAGTTTTGCTTAAGCAAATTTTGAGTATACCAACTAAATCTATTAATTGCCCCAAAGTATGAATTGCTTAGTCTGTCAACTGGCACTATTTTATCTAGTATTGAGCACATGAACTTATATGAGACAAATTAAGTTGGTAAAAACAGGTAGGAAGAGTACAGTGAGACTACACTCTTTATTACCAAGGGAAGTCCTCCTTACCAGATTATTTAAATATATGTATATCAATGTGTGTATATATATATATATATATATATCTTACCATAGAAAGAATATTTTAAAGATCTGTCTGAAAGTTGGCTTCCTGCTCTGTGGAAATCTAGCCATAGGTCCTTCTCACATGCTTTCTCCCACAAAGAGAAAGTAGAGGCTGATGAAATCTTTTTCTTTGAAAAGGCTGAAAGAGGGAACTGACACCATTGTACTCTCAAGGGATAACTGATTGAATAGGGCAGTGAGCAAGCAACTTGGAAAGATTTGCCTTTACTTTCAAAACATACGGTGTGAAGTCAGCAGTAATAATGGCTGCAAAGATATGTGATGTGATCAAAACAACAGGGTGAGAAAATGATTCCTGGAGCCTTGTTTTGAATATTGATAATGCAACACTTCATTTGTTAAAGCCTGGCAACAACTACTACAGCATGATGAAGTCCTGCATTAGATTTTTAGATTAAGACAGAGAAAAGAGAATCTGTCTTAGAAATGTTACGTTGGAAGAAAAAAAGCAGCAAGGTTTAGAGAGAGTCTTCACTTGATCAAGAAGCCATTAGAGACTAAGAGAAGAGTGCAAAAATAAAGTTCAGTGGATCTTGACTGAGACTGGAAAAAAGAAATGTAATATTGTGTGAATAAATTACATTCCAATGTAATTGGAGTTATAATTCCAATTGTACGTTACAATTACATTCATGCTTATTTCCCAAAGGTTCTCTGCATATTATCATAGCTTTAAGGGTTTCTCTGTATTTCCTCAGTTTCAATTTCTTACCTATTTCAGCTGTGGGTTTTACCTGACATAACTTGATTACTGTGTTTTGCCAGAAGACTCTCATAAATCTGTTTTTCTTACACAAAAAAACATCCCACAGGTGGCCTCAAAATTCATCATGGTAACTTTAAAAATGTCCCACTGCAGCTATGTGGTGGGGTGAGGGGAAAGTTTAGAACAGAGACATAATTTTAGCTTAGATGTAAATTGCTCAAAGCCAACTAAAGATCAATAAAAGAGAAGCTTGAGAATTTGATAGCATAGTTAGCACCTTTCAGTACAGCCTAAAGTCCTCACCTGGGAAAAGACAGCTTTTATCTCTCTCAGTTAGTCTGATCTGCAGAGCAGGTTCTAGGTCCAGTCTAAGGAGAGGTTGATTGGACCAGACTCTTCTGGTCATACTACACTCCTTCAGGATGTTTTTTTCTGGAGATATGATTTAAGGGCTGATGAAGATCCACTTGAAAATCCCAGTTACTCACATATCAGACCTGAAAGGTGAAGGTGAAGTTTATGTGATCTGACAGGAAATGATTGAGAACATTGTCTAAGAGCTGGCATTCCACTTGTTTTTCACTGTGTCATGCTACTTGGTTGAAGTGTTGCTGGCAACTAACGTCACATACAAGGTGGGTGAACAATTTAATTGTCAGCTACTGTAATACTTAAGGTGTAACAAAAATTTTCACCATGAAAAAAAATAAAAGTGGCATTTGGCTGTAATGAGAGGAGTTAGCTATGCTATCAGATTCTCAGACTACAATTTAATTACTTTTTTTAATTATCTTTAACATATACATACAAGCAATGAGCTGCATGAAGCCAAGAATATTCTCCCATTTGTGACATAAGCTTTCTTTTTGTCTGTTTTGGAGTTTCTTTACATATTTCTCTTAATTGAGCTTTGTCATTGGCATGGAGTAGATGTGAATAGGTAGCAGTGGTATATTAAGAAGTCACTGAAATCCATGTATGTTTGAGGGAAAATTACATCCTATGCACATTACTCAGCTAAGGAGCCTCCTTTTCATACACTGGGGATGAAAACCATACCGACTCTCAAAATAGCCACTGTGATCAAGAAACAATGTGTCATGATTTTAGAAATACTCCAGACATTTTAAAGTTTGTGGTCACAATGCATTTGTTAAAGGTCCTCAAATTTATAATCCACTTCATCACATAGTGTGTGTTAAAAAAGGGGGAACTAATTCTGAAGTGAAGCATGAGGATCACAAAGTAGATGTTGATGAGAGGAATCAGTGAAGAATAATATGAGCTGTAACTGATGCTGATGAAAGATCTTATCATTATGAAACAATCCAATCTTTACCATCATTGGCAATCTCCCATCACAGCCTGTGTTATGACAAACTAACTAACTGACGTTGTAAGTCTACTCTCCACCTCAGGATTCTTGCTCCATCACAAATTTGGAAAAGATAAAAAGGGAAATGCCAACATGATGAGGTATCTCACAGGTGTTTCATGGGCTGTCTGGATATTTTACAGATAAATAAATCAAACCACTTTACACTAAACCCATACAAAGCAGAATACAAATTAAGATTTCCATCCACTAGATTGCCAGTAAACTCCATCTCTGTGTAACATCAGTGAGATAGGTTCAGCTAGTTAGACGGTCATAAATCTTTCAGTTTTGCTAGAGAAGTGACATTTGTCAGGATTAAAATCCGTCTGTGATCAGGTAACTATAAGTACTGCAGTATGTATCAGGTAACTGCAAGTACTACAGGGTAGTATGTCTCCCCAGCCAGACACGTTACTCTGAGAAAGTCAAAATATACACACTGTTCCTCATTCTAGATTTTATGCACTGGAATATGGAATTTTAAGAGAAGTTCTTAATCTCAGCATTTTCATATATGTATTTTCATATATGTAATGGTTTAGTTTCGTTCTTTTTTTTTTTTTTTTTTTTTTGTAGTTTGTTGTTTGTTTGTTGTCTGTAATCTAGATTAGTTAAAGTTTGGGGTTTGACAATTATGCTCCTTGAATATAACAACACTTTATAACAGATAGAACAAGGGGTATTGGTGTTAAACTAAAAAAGGGGAGATTTAGATTAGATATAAGAAATTCTTTACTGTGAGTGTAGCAAGGCACTTAAAGAGGTTGATCAGAAAAGGTGCAGATGCCCCATCCCTGGAAGTGGTCAAGGCTGGATGGTGCTGTAAACAACCTGGTCTAATGGGTAGCATCCCTGCCCGTGGTGGAGGGGTAGGAACTAGGTGACCTTTATGGTCCCTTCCAACCCAAGCCATTCTGTGATTTTATCATTCTATCATATGTTTTATTACTGGGAAAAATCTCATCTGCTCAGCAAAAATAATAAGATGAAGGACCTTTGTAGAATCTTACTACCTCCTGGTTGACAGTAGCTGTGTGCAAACATACCAAACTGAAGACATACAGGAAAATATGCTTAAGTAAGACCCTTAACCTTCTGACTGTGACAAGATAAAAACAAACAAGCAAGCAAGCAAACAAACAAACAAAAACCACACAAGAGATGGTAGCTAAAATATGTTAGTAAAAATGCTTTGTCAATTGTTTTAAAAGTATATTTATATTTGCTAGAGCATGGGGTGTAAGGAACCACATAGGTTAAATACCTACTTGGGGGTGTTAAACAGATTTTCACAAAAACTGATCAGTTTATTGTTACTCCATTTTTAAAAATGTTTCCTCACCTTTCAACCACTCACTTTCATCTGTAGCCAAAGTATGTCCACTTCCATGTTGGTGCAGTTAAGAGAGCAGAAGCTTCTGGTGCTAAGAAAAAAATTAATAAGGTTATCAGTTCCTGACAGAACAATGACTTTTTCTGTCAATATACAAAGTCAATATTTTAGGAGATTCCTGCACTGCTTCCCAGTGTCTGCTCTTGTTGATTGCTGTGTGCAATAAGTTACAAAGAATGCTGAGCTTTTTATGGAGCTGCATCAAGGCTGGCAAATCTCCACCACAGATATGGAAAATAATGTTTTTAATCACTTTTTTTTTTTTTTTTTTTTTTTAAATCAATAACTGATGTGCTTACACTCCAAAAATTATCAATCTGATTTTAAATCTTCCTCTACCAAGATATTTTTTTTAGATGTACCATATATAAGTACTGGCTATTTCTTACTGTTGCATTATGGGTCTTTCTTTTTCCCCTCTCCTCCCCTCCTCTTCCCTCTCCTCCCCCCCCCGCCCCTTCCTTGTTCTTTTCTCTTCTTTTATTTTATTTTCTCTTTTCTCTTCTTCAAAAAACCTGAAATAATAAACCAAAAGAAAAAGAAGAAAAAAAATGTGAGAGATAAAGAGAAAAAATAAAGTGGCTTGCACACTACTTTTCTTTCAACCAAAAAAAGAGAATATTTCATAAGTTGGCCCAAACAGCATTAACTACACAGTAACAGGACTGGTAGTTTTCAGCCCCAATCATCGTCAGACTGCAGCACCAGCACAAGGGTTCTTGGTTTGATCTTTTCTGAACTTCACTTATTAAGTTATTTGAATGAGGAGCCATTCACAAACATTCCCAAACTGTGAATTCTTATTGTGTCATTAAACATGAAATACTAAAAATTAAAATATACATTAAAACTCAGTAATGTTGAGCCTACTCTTTGTTTTGCTGTCTATATGTTAGACTGTTATAGATTATTTAGGACAAAAGGTAAGCTAGTCAAGAGCATACTTGGTATAATATGTTATTGTTAAAATATGTTACTTTTGCTTATACTTTTTAGTGCTACTCAATGGTCACTACATTTAATGAAAAATATATTTTTTTTTCTAAAAAATCATTTATTACAATTATCTGAATAAAAATTCACATTAGAAAGTAAATAGTAGGGAGAAATTCATATATTTGTAATATTTCTAAGTTTCTAAGTTACCCTTTAGATTAGTCATATTTTCTTCTATTTAGGTGCATTACTTCTAGCAATTTAGTTTGTTACTTTCAAACTATTTTCACTCATAGCAAGGATTTGTTAACATCTGTATGCATGACAAACTTCACACTTCTCCTACTATTAGTTAACAGATGGAGGAAAGAAATGGAAAGCTGAAGAGCAGAGATGAATAAAAAGTCATTGTTTGCAGAACTCAAGATCCCACAGCTGAAGGAGACTTGACACATTTCATGCACACAGTCATACTCTCATACACACCTACAAACAGATCTGCTCCAAAAATTAAAATAAATAAATAAATAAAAATCCTGCAATATCTCAGTGCAGTGAGAATTCTCTAGAAAATTACCAGATTAAAACCCCTAATATTATTTAAGTATTCTTTTCAATATTAACCACAGTGTCTGAAAATAAGGAAATGTTACTGTAAAATGTAGCCAATAGAAGATTTATTTTAGAATTAATTTTCTACACACCTTAGAAAGCATTTTCTCTTCACATCCTACTTCTAAACCAGTTCTTTATGTACTGAAGTTTATTTTTATTATTATTATTATTATTATTATTATTATTATTATTATTATTATTATTATTATTATTATTATTCCCTAATTTTTCAGCATTTGTTTCTTTGTGGTAAGAATTTTTATGGTTTATTGCTGATAACTGAAGATGACTTTTAACAACTGTTAGTAATTCTTAATCATTTTTTCTAAATGCAACTCTACCTTTTACTTCCACCTTAACAAAAAAAGCCCACTTACCTTTCTTAAAAATTAAATGGATGGAGTTTAACTAAAGTTAGACTACTGTGAAGTCTAATTTTTTTGAAATATTTTTTTAATACAGAATCACAACAATGCAAACACAATACATTGTGTGGTGTAATGAACTAGGATGAAATTCTGGATCTACATAGTAAAAGGTTTTAGCTTTAACTTTGGATTTTATAATGCTTAGATGTTCAGGCAAATCATTTGTTATTTTTTTTTAATGACAAAAACTATTGGTAATTCACTTTTCTTCCATGAGTTTGAACAACTCAGTAAGCTGCCTCCCACAATACTTTCTGAGCGTAGCAAATGATTGTTGTTTTCCCAGTCTCCCCCACCTGCCCCTGGCTCGGGACCCAAGGTTGTAGCAGGGCTGGGCTGCAGGCCCCACAGCCAGGCCTTGCCCAGGCATCAGCCTGGCTCTGCTGGGCCCACCTGCAGGACCATGGCCTGGCCCAGCCTAAACCAATCCTGTTCCTTGGCAGCTGATGTCTGTGGAGCTGGGGCTGCCTGAGCTGCCCCGCTCTTGGTTGGGGGTAGGATTGGCCCTGGTGCCAGGCTCTGCCCTGGCACCCTTCAGGATCTGCCGTGCCTCCAGCCCCAGGGGGTGCCAACCTCCGCTGCGCCTTAGCAGCTGCTCTGTGCTGTCTTCCTTACAAGGCATTTTGAAAGAATCTTTACTGTTTAATTTTACCACTTGAAGTACTATGTTGCATAAAATGTTAAACATATTATAATGTAAGAAATGAAATCTTATGGCAGCTCTCCTAAAGCACTCAACAGATTGTCTATATTTTAAACTGTACTTGTCTGCCAATTTACCACACATTATTTTTACAAATAAGTTCATACTGAGTGTACACAAAGACTGAACGCTTTAAATAGTGAACCACATAAATGAGGAACAAACTAAAGAATAAGAGCCTGAAGTATATGCAGCTTTCATGCTTTTTTGTTTTGTTTTGTTTTTTTAAAGTGAGAGTGCATTTAAGGTGAATGAGCTTTGTCTGAGCAAAGCGCACATTCATATGCTGTAGAGACTGAGGTATTACTGACTGTACATGTCAGCCCATGATCCTGTTACTGGCCCATTGCCTCCAGTGCTTCATGATGGATGGCCTCCATGGCACAGACATGCAGTGTAACTCAATGGCTTTTGAAGGACCCTTTCAGGGCAAGCCAGGCTTTAGGTTGGGGACATTTCTCTCTGCCTTTTGCCTCCAGAGAATCATCTCTTCCTGTCATTGCTTGGCCCCCATGGAGCATATAGAATTAGCGACATACTTAGCTGAGTAATGTACATCCATGGTACGTCCAGGAGGAAGAAGAGATTTGGAAGCCTCTCACCTCCCACTCTCACTAAAACTTGGAGTGTGACATGGCAGAAGGCACAGGGCTGCGAGATCCATACTCGCCTTTCTGTCTCTGTCTGACTGTGACAGGTCTCAGAATTCCCCTTTCAGGTTTTCTGCATGTATTGCTGTATTTTTTACATTTTAAAGTCTTCTTTTGTAATGTAATGGAACCTGAGAGTTTCAGATTTGGTTTAAAAGTAAATTTACTCTCATGTAATCTTTAACTATGGGATTTGAAGTGATAGGCATGTCAAACCTGTAGTTTAACTTAACTTCCAGAGAGGAGGAAAGAGACAGAATAAGGACAACTGGAAAGATGCTTGTGAGGGGAAAGGAGGGGAAAGAAAAAAAAAAAAAAGATTGTTATAGTATATAAGTGCCTTCTTTCATATTGCTTTGTTTTCCTTTTAAAGATCAGTCAGTGCTTCTGAACCTAGATGAAGCAGTTCCAAGAAGATTGAAACTGCAATCTCAGAATCTCAGTTTGGGAGAATTAGGGAGTAAAAATGGTAACATGATGAATAGTTAAGCTTTTTGCCTAACTTCTCTGTATCAACAGTAAACTCCACAGCAGGCAGACCAGCCTAAAGATGAACCAGTCAGTGTTGTCAAACATCAGCTCCATAACGCAGGTATTAAAATCAGGAGAGACCCCACTGGCAGTTGGTCATCGGTTCTGAGGGTCATGGAAGCCATTTCCCTCTGCAGCCCAAATCTCTGCAGATGGTAAACAGAAACAGCTATGGCAGAATCTGTAAACATGCATTAATTTGTTAGAATCTGTCACGACTTTCCTTGGTATCCATATAAAGGGGTAAATCTTAGTTAACACCCTAACCTATTTGAATACTGGAATTTTACAGTGTCAACTCTTTTCTTATTATTTATGCATTTATTTATTTACTTATTCATTCATTTGTTCTTTATGGATAATACATACTTTAATGCAAGCCGTCATCAAAGCACATTTTAAAAATCTAATATGGTGCATACAATATATCTATACTAATAGTTTGTTTGTTTATTTATTTATTTATTTTGTATTGTAATTTCTCACCATCTAAATGCTTGATTTTTTTTTTGTCTTTCTTACTATATTATTTTTAATTATTTTATTGTGAACATTTCTAGGAAATAGTGATGCCTTCATGTGTGGTTATTTTTCTTTTGACTATTTCCCTCACTATTAATTCCTTGTGTCTAAAGCAGATATCAAATGTGGGGATTAAAGATGTAGTTTTCCAAGTTGTATTAATATGACTTGCTAGAAAATGGGTATTTGGAAATGAATGTAGTTTAAAATCATTGAATTCATCAAAAACTGCTTGTTAGATCAAGTGACTGAAAGAAAATGTTTGATAAACATATGCAATACTGACGATTGTACTGAAAAATATCTAAGTATGTTGTGCTATTTTAGCTTTTCACTGCATGATGCAGTCTTCATAATTTCATAGTGTTCTGCAAAGTATTAGGAAATCAGTTAAGGCACACAGTGTTTTCAAGCATGTGATTCATTTATTTTTTTCAGTAATTCAGGAATGTCCTGGAAAGAACGAGCGTTATAGTATACTACCCTAAGTCTTGTGTATCCCTTATGTAAGACATTCTGTCATGTTGGATTCAAATCTATCTTGCTATCATAAAGACCTGCTGTTCTCTTTGCCTTTAAATTAGTGTACTAACAATAGAAGTACTCACAGATGAAACCATGGTTACAGAGCAAATAAGTTGTATCTGCATCACTGCGAATTTCTTTTCATTTTTGTTGTGTCCTTCATTGTAGGCACGTATCCAGCATCTAAAGTACTAGCAGTTGCTCTGGTATTTACAGAAAAAGAGGAGAGAGGAAAAGAGGGAGAAAGATAGTTCAGATATCCAACTACATGTATGCTCTTCTTTTGAGAAAAATAGTTCAAAAAGGAGTTTGAAAGTCTAAATATGCCCTTGTGGCTCTTCAGGAAGTAGGAAAAGAGCAGAAAGAAGTGATTTGACATCACTTCTTTTTAAATGACATATCAGTTGTCCTTCTTTCTGCTTCACTGATGTAAAGCAAAACCAAATCAGAACATGCACTAGACGCTTTTCTTCCTGGACTCGGGTCCAGGCCAAAAATCAATGAAACTGTTCTCAAAGTAAAATACTAATCAGCAGGAGTTTAAATGTGTCCAAATATGATTGTAGATGGTCAGCAAATAAAGCATCAGATGTATCACTTTTCAAAACAAATTAATCATCTTTTTTTTGTGCGTGTATTTATATCTTATGCACCAAGACAGCAAATAGAGCAGAAAACAAAATCTTTCCTATTCAAATTTTACTGAACACAAGATGACACTTACAGCTACAGGGCCTGAATTTTGTTTGCATGTACTTTTATATCCCACTTGCCTCTTTCTTGGATGGTACTTGGATATCCTTATTGAATAAATACTGTGACAAATATTAACTACCTCTCTTGAAGATGAGGAGACTAATTGTGGGGTAAAAGTGAACATGTAATGGTATCAGTATTTGCTCCTTTAGAAAGAACTTATTATAATTGTGTGAAACTTGGCACTGAATTGGTCTCGTTAGCATTTTTTAGAGGAAAACAAAGCATTCTTTACCACTTCTAACTTCTGGATGATACCATATATTTCTCCAATGAAGTAGTGAAACAGTATCCCAATAGTCTTATGATTAATGATGCACTTTAAGCGGCAGAGCCACAGTTTAATCACACAGTACACTAAAAAAAACAACAGTAACAAAAAGCAGTTTCTCACACAAAAACAGAGAACATGCTGTACAAGGAGAAAATTCCTGATTGCCAAAATCTGAATTATTGAGCCCTTAAAGGAGTGAATTGAGACCTTTCAAGGGAGATTTGGGGCAACTGAAGAGTGCTGCTGTACCTGTGGAAAATATGTATTTGTCTGTTCCTCTTCATTTTTCTAAAGTCGCATTACAATTTTAGTTACACATATTTATTCAGAATGCCCTAATCAGTGCTATTGTGCACTCTACTGCAGCATAGCACTGGAGATTTTTTGATCACCTGAAAAACACCAAGAAAAGTTAGTAATGTGTACAGATCATATCTTCTTTGTGATGTTTTTAACTGTCTCACTTTTTATAATGATAATTAACCATTTGCAGAATGATGACATCTTTTTTAGGATAGAAGGACAAATAATGAACAGAAAAAAATTATATGGCTCGAGAAAACTGATTTCAAATGAACACAAAAATCCAAATCCATCTTAATCATGTCTGGGGAAAAGAAAAAGAAAAGGCAAAGTTTTCTGTCTGGTGAGAATATTCTTACCTTTTCTTGTAGTTCCTGTTTTGCACTTACATGTATATTGGTTGTATGAGTACTGTATGAGTGCTGATTCAGGTTGTAGAGTATCACCTTCTTGCCATTTGCAGAACTCAGATGATGCCAATTATGTGCAGCTTTCTGGTGACTACTGAGATGGACTGAACTATAGGATAAGCAGAACTATAGGATAAAAGCAAGCTGTAAAAACAGGCTAATCCCCAGATTATGGCAAATATTGAAATTAATTACATAGTCAAACAGGATCTTAGGTAAGAAGGAACAAGAAAGAAAACTGGAAGCAGATCTTAAAAAAGGAATGAGGAAACATGGATGTATGACAGTATGGGAAAGCCTGTTTCCTGATGCAGCCAGGAATACTGAGCTACTTCAGAAACATTCTGCTAATTCTTTTTAAAACCAGAAATCTGCAGAGAAAGACAATTTGGGCATATATAGAAAAGGTAGAAGCATTCAATATATTTTATTTTCTGTCTGGGTTATTTTAGTGTCATTATTTTCTATAGTCTAATATGAGTAGTATTTGTACCCAAAGCAGGACTTTTTTTTTCCTCTACATGCAAAATAAAAGCTTTTTGTGTATCTTTGTGGCCACTGAAGAGTGCAGCTCCTGTTGCTCTGTGATGTTTTATTCCCTTAGGAAGATAGATTCTTAGTTTAGACGTGTGAAGAATTCTGTTCAACTTTAAACCAAATATCAGTCAAATATCTGCAGAGTTTTTTCTTTCTTTTTCTACCCTGGGCATACAGAGAGACATTTGATTTGAAACTGAAGAAAATTTGGAAAAAGCACTAAAGGAAAGATCTCATCCTTGGAATGTCTGAATGTCTGTGTAAATATTTCCTGCCTATGACTTCACTTAGACAAAAATTGAATTTATACTAGAAAAACTGACAACAACAAGAGTAACAATCACAACTTGCAGTTATACTAAAAAAGTCTCATAAAAAAAAAAAGTTATAAAAAATAATATCATTTCAGCAAAAAGGATGAAAGAAAATATAAAGGCAAATGAAATTGTTAATGTTGGAAATTTTTAAGCCTTTAATTCAGCCAAAGTTTGTGAGCTGTTAAGAAATGACCAATGGTCTCAGAAATATATCTGTAAAATCAACGTTATGGCTATTACATTTCTTGTCACTACTTAATATCCCATGTCAGATGAGCAATGCTCAAAACCTATAAAGTGTTAGACAACGCTGGGAGGTGAATGAAAGAGAATAAATCTTCTTCAGGAAAAAAAAAAATGGGTTATGAGATGTACTTTTACATTTAAGTAAGTTTTGGTACTAAATATATTGTGGTAAATTATTTTCTTAGTCATGTTGGTATACTTTAGAATTGGAACCAGGAATGGACATTTCATTCAGTGGGTAACTCCCTTACATTAAAAAAAGTTGCAGTTGAAATAAATTTGGGTCCATATATATATGCTTATGTGCAGCTGGAAGAAATACTTATAAATCCTAGTATCTTCTGCAATTCAAAAATCACAACAAGCTCCTTGTAAGTCTGTGGGAGTGATCTAAAATAGAAAACAGATATTTTAGTCACAGGAAAACTGCTATTTATTTCAAGAGCAAGTTACTTTCTACACTGTTTCATGAATTGTACAAATGGTTTTATTTGGATATGTTCAGTTGACATTTATGTTGCTTTGGGGAATGTGAAAAGTGAATAGTGAAGAGCTGAAAAAAAGTCCTTTTATAATTTGTAGAAGTTGTAAGAAATTTCCTATTATTATTTCATTATTATTTGGAAAGAGGAGATAAATTCTACTTAGACAGGACAATTTAGAGAACAGCAATCCAAAAATTCCAGTTCCAATTAAGTTAGTTCTGCAGCTTTCACATATAAGACATTCTCTATATATTTTTTTTCATTTTAATTAATTTCTATTAATTTAATAGAACTTAATATGTTTTATATTGTTTATATTTCATATTATTTTTGACAAATTCTGAATCAAGTTGGAAAAAAGTCCTTTGAAATCCTTGCCCACGACAAGCCCAGGATTCATTTCAATTCATGGTTGAGATTTATGAAATACTCAGGATCTAATTTATCTTTCAAAGTCCCTAGCTCCACCACTTCCATATTCTCCAGCATATATGTCAGTGGGCAGATGGAAAGGTATCTAAACACTGATTCTGTCCCACAGTTAATTAAATGAAATTGATGGTACAGCTCATAAAGACCAGAATCCTATCTTACATGGAGTTTATGCCAGACCTCTTATTCATGAAATACATGTATAACATGTACAACAGAAATCTTCTGGCTGAGGTTCTCCATCAGTTGTGAACTCACTTGAGATGAGAGATTTAGGATCAGATTCCTATCCTGCCTGATATAAATTAGTGACCTGAACCTGTATTTTGGTCAAACTGCTATAGGAATGTGGAGAATCTCAGTCCTCCTGATATTTTTCAACTTACTATAACTAAAACAGTATTCTTAGGGCTAGGTATATACATTAGAAGCTACATTCCTCATCTGTGGTGTACGTAACTGAGACACAAATACCTTTTGTGGATATAGGTATTTAAAATCACCAGAGGAATACAGGACCTCTGAGTAAGAGTTGTGCTCTTCAGAGCTCTGATGATTTCAGGACAAATTTTGGTGATGAAGTCATTGCTTCAGATTAGGACAAGTAGGATTTTGACACTGCCTTTCACATTACTTAGCTGAGCAGCTTTAACTGCTATTTTATTAGCTATTCTATTACACATAATGTTGTTCTCCTCTTAATAGAAAACCAATCTTTGGCCAATTAATGGGAAAGGAAAAAGAAATTTCCCACCTAGCTAGATTTAGACATCAGTCTCTAATAAGGAGTAGGTGCTGAAGTTCCTCTCTGTTTTTCAGCATTTCACTTCATGATTGGCTTAGGCAAATGATATATTAGATTTCTCCTTTAGGCATGTTATTGCAAAATTTGGCAAGCCTACTCACTTACATCAGAAATGGCAATTCTTTGAGGTGGCAAGAGATTTGAGATTATGGTATTCAGAATTGCAATAATTCTGTTTGTTTGAGTACTTAAGTGTAAGCTGTGACTTTGTTTAACAGCAGCCCTTTTCCAGTTAAAGTTAGCTAAATTTTTAAGACAAAGCCTGAATTTTAGTCTGCTTTTGCTAATATTCAGTAACCAGAGTTAAAATCCTATCTGCAGCAAGCTAAAGACGTACAGTCAGGCTGAATTGTAACTGGGGAACAACCAGGCCTGAAGACTTTAACTAGGTAGAAGTTCAATGCAAGATTGCAAGATGCCTAACAATAACTCCATGTTCTATGATTTACTGTTATTACTGCAGTGCTGAATAATATAGAAGACTTGTTAGGTGAAAGTGTGAAAAATGATGAACTGCTAATGGAAGAAGTGTAAATCACATAAAAAACACACTCGCAGTAGTATCATAGATTTCTATAATACATTTTAACATTTTCCATTTGCATAATTAACACATAGAGTTAACATAGATATAAGTACGTATAATCAAAGATAATGTTTCTGAAATGAGTAATGAGAGGAGGAGTACAGATAGAAGTAACTGAAAACAAAATGTCTCAGCATAGTTGCACTGGAGCAAAAATTCTTCAGAATGACATTTATAGCCACCTCATCTTCTCAGGACCTCTCAGAGGGATTGTGTAAGAAATTTATATTGGGATTTAATCACATACTAAATCCTACCTAAATTACAAAATTGGTCCCTTCCAAATTCTCTCATTTCTAAACAGTAACACTGTCCATCTACTTTCTAGGATTCTCCATAATCCTTGTCACTTAATATTAGTTATTAATACTTAAAGGTGGCTGGTTTGAATGGAGTGGTTGCCTCACAAGTCTCAATCTCTGCTGAGATTTGGATTTAAGCAAAAACTGTGTTGATTGCATCTGCAGTATAGGCATTAAAGTAAAGAAAGCAGCTACATTACATCAAGTGGATTTTCCTATATAGGTCTTCAGAGATGCTTGTTTTTCTCTGTTGACTGAGAATTCAGGCAAATTGGATCAATACCTTCCTGGAGCAGTCATCTGTAATTCTAGTGAGACAGTACCTATGTTAGTTCCCATCTTCAATGGGAAGACTGTAGTTATTGTGATTTTGTACCAAAAATTATTTTATTTCCAAAGCTTTTTTTTTTTTTTTTTTCATTTGTCTAAGGTCCTCAATAACCTTCATGTTGTATAAGTAAATTGAACAAAGTAAAGTACCATAATAAATGCTAAGAGTTTGTTTAATAAACGTAGTCAATGCTAACTACAGGCCATTTTCAGGAATCTGGGCTGAAGTGATAGCATAGGCTGAAATCAAGGAAAAAGAAATATTAAAGCTCACATTTATTGTAATTCACCAAGTAAAAGTCAGATATAACCCCACATAAACCAAACTCATCACATTTCATTCTGTTCACCTTCAGCCTCTGAAACAGTCAATATTTTCCTTGACATGTTCCAACAAATAAGGCATCAAAGCTTGTTAGTGTATTAAGCTTTTATAGCAGCAGAGAATTTGCCCGCTTTGTCAAATGCTAGTAGTGAAAGTGAAGTGGATTTATCTGGGCATTCAAAGTGAGTCTTTCATATGCTCTACTTTTGTTCAATTACAGCTCCAGTTGACTAATTTGTAGTGTTGTGCCATTTTTTCCATCCAAAATGAATCAGTCATGCTTAGAAGTACAGATCCAAACTGCGTGGGTGTGTCCTCACCAGCAGACAGGGCAGAAACCAAAATAAGCTTATCATAACATCAAAAATCCCATTTTACACATTTGCTGTCTTGCCAGCTACAAGTTAAAACAAACAGCATATAGATCTGCTACTAGAGAAAGTATTGCTTGCATTTATTTCTCCTCTCATATCTTTTGGATTGCAGTACAAAATCCATGCATTTTTAAGTGCTGTTCCTAATGTAGAAGTAGTAGATTAGACTAATATCTCTAATATCTTTATAAATTCGTGTATATATAGTTATATTTCCTCAGATTAGATTATTACTCTTAAATTCCTTTTGACTTCATGGTGCTCAGTAGCAGACCAGAAAATGCTTTGCTTGGAATCTACACCACAAGCCTATCCCCTATCCAGGTACTTCTGTAGCTTTTAGAACTGAAACATATTTTCTTTAGTAATCTGATTGCTATACTAAAAGAAAAATTAAAGTGTTGAAGTTTCTGCTGCATTAGGCAAAAAAGTAAACTATGTCCTTAACTAGCTATAGTGTGCTGATAAGCATTACAAGAAATAACTGCCTGAGGTGGGTGTAATCAATGCCAAGACTGCATGCAGTCAAATATTCCCACAGTAGCAGGATTCAAAAATATGTCATTTTTTAAAAATAGCTTGCCTACAGAATGGTTTAGATCTTTTGAGAGAACATCATCCTCTTTCCTTATAAGAACACACTCACGATACACATAAATATTGATAATTTATTTTTAATGCATGAGTCATAGCTACAAGAGATTAAATGGCAACCTAAAAAGAGGATAAGACAGCTTGGTCATTGTATTCATCAGTAAAACAAAAATAAAGTGCAAACATGACACTTTGTGATTTTTTAATGTATTCTTGGTTCAACCCAGAATTTAGAAACCCTGGATAAGAATCATAATATTATCCTTAATAAGAAGTGTATTGTGAATAATAGAAAATATCTGTGATTGTTCAAACAGGTATCCTTGCTGTCATGCTAAGTTAGAGACCATGAAAGACAGTACGCAGGAAAGGTGGAATAACAGCCTTGATAAGAAGCAGAATCCCAATGTTTCTTTTACATGTATATATTTTTTGCTTGGAATAAGAATCTATAAACCAGAAGAATCAGTGGGAAAGCATAAAAAAAAAAAAAATGATTCAACCTAAAAAAAAAAAAAAAGGAAAAGAACTGACAGATGTCCCAGTATAATATTTGGACTCTAGCAAAAAATGCTGTCAGTTCATCCTTATCACAACTGGAAACATGAAAATGAAATTCTGTTTACGTAAGGGCATGAGGGAAAGCTGACAGTAAGACACATAGAGATCTGTTACTTTTAATTCCTTTCTGTGAGTAAATCAGATGCTTTTTGGAAGAAACACTGTAGCATTGAGCCCTATTACTGTCTTAAGTCCTCAAAGCAATTTTTGCAGGCCTGAGGCTTGTATTATAATGAATGGCTAAAGAAACCATTGACGTGCAATCAAAGAGAAGAAGGTGAACAAAAGAGGAAGCATGGTCTGGAGGAAAGAATATATCTGAGGAATTGGGAGGGAAAAAAATAAAAAGGAATTCAGTGCAGTATATCCAGGAATATATGAAACTTCCTCTGTAACATTTAGAAAGTCCAGATCATCAAACACATTTTGGTACCCATAAATTTTGGTAAGTCAATGGTGTTTACACATCAGAAATCTCAGTGTTAGAGCACACAATTCTGTATGTTCATTCAATAAAATTCTGTCTATTAGTACCAAGATCATATGTGTTAATGGAAGATGAGTTTCTCAGTGGAAGAGCTTGGATCAGTCACATATGGGAAGAAGGCTTTCACAGGAGGTTTCATTGTAAGGATAATTTTTAAGAGAAGGGTTAGGAACCGCTGACTAGCTCTCTACTTAAATAAGAATAGAGATTCTTGGACAGAATTAGTAGGACACAAGGCACATTAAGCTGAATAAGGGAGGCATTAATGTAGATGACACTGGGATTTGGAGGTTTGAACTTGGGGATGACTTCTGGAGCAGGTCTGAAGATCTGGCAGAGCTGGAGGCCCTTGAGGCAGGAGGTACTAGAAGCTACTACAGATAGATGCTGCATGGGATCTGGGGATGAGGACATGCAGATACTCCCCCTGTCTTCCTTGAAACCCCCTTGTCCCCGCTTTTTCCTATATTTTATTATTTGGGATGAGCTCAGGCACAAGCACTAATCTGTATTGTTGGTACTTGGCATTCAGACCTTGCTGGTACAATCCACCTGGCTCAGTGCATGTATGCAATGAATCCTTTATGTTTTTAATCTACCTGCATAGACATATACCCTTAAATTGAAACCAACACAGGATATTCAGGGTGTTCATTTTCTCAAACTTCTTTTATTAAATTTTGAAAATTTCACAGAGGACCCTGTCACATCCTCTGTGGAAACTGGGTTTCTCCATGAAATATCCACATACGACAGACACGATATTTTGGCATCAATATTTATATATCTGCAACTCTTGCTGATATTCATCTCAGTGCTTCTTCCTGGAGTGTTGTGTTTACTGCTGGTACTTAGATTAAGTGTTACATTTTTTAAAAGAATCAACATTTCTAAAGGCATGGACAGTTAAGAACAATATTTTACACATGCAAGATAGTGATGGTAACACCAGTACAATCTTAGCTGGTGTTTGAACTTACATGAAATGACACAAAATTGCTCTCAAGTAGCTTTGAATAATTGTGGGGTTCTATTTTCTTTCAAAGAGCAGAGTGCATCATACTAATTATACTAATTACTTTTTTTTTTTTTTTTTTTTTTTTTTTCCCTGCTAGTGAGGGGACTTTTTATGAATTTAACTGCTATGTAAAGTGACCTAATACAATATTAAAACATCCATAGTGCTCTGCGGGTCAAAAAGAATACACCTGAGAAGTTCAAAGAACAAAACCAAAGTTGATAAAACAGATGACTTCAAAAGAACAGACTCTTTAGATGACTTTTAACCTGAAGAAGAGACTCACAGATGAGGTCACAAGGCTTTATAACATCCAGTTTTGAATTAAAATATAGGGTGTTCTAGCTGTATAGGGTGTTCTAGCTTAATCTATAAGAGAGGTAACATATCAGTCTTGTATGCCTCTACTGTATGAAGGTAGTATATATTAGCTGATAATTAGGAGCAGTCTCAGTTATCAACTTAGGTTTTGTTCTTTGAACTCCTCAGGTGTATTCTGGCCTCAAAATTTAATCTCTAGTAAATATGAGAAGATAAAGTGTGAAACATTAAATTTATGTCATTTTATAACCTGTTGCTGAAAACAGTGAAGAAATCTATTATATTTCATTGCAAGTTTTTATAGTCATTGCAGAAGGATCTTTGCATGTATTGTATTGCTTTCTAAATAGAGTTAGGAAATGTAAAAATTATTGTATTAATACCAGTTTGAAATTAAACTGTTCAAATTAATGCAACTGTAAACCTAATCATAGTGGAAGATGTGTTGATGATACTTTTTGTGGCATGAGTAACATCATTCAGATCTCTGCTGAGGACAAAAAAAATCCTCATCTGTCAAGGAAAGAAAAAGGATTTTTTCCTAGCTCTCTTTTCAAGGTGAAATTCAAAATTGCATGGGTGATTTGATCTGTGGTTGTCTGAAAGTGTTGTTTTAGATTAGTTACTTGATTCAGCGTCTCTTTTTCTAATTTAAAATCACTTTTTATCCTTGTTTTCCCTTCTGCAGAGAGAACTGGCATAGCACAGCAGAAGAACTTATACCATGTTGAAGCAGCAGTCCTACTGTGCAAATTTTATAATTGTAAATTACCTGAAACATATCTGAGAAACCACATGTATTTGACTTTCAGACTTTGATTTCTCTCTCCACAGGAAGTCTTATGCCTACATTGCAACTGGGGATGTGATTGCAGTAACTATAACTATACTTGCTTTCATGTAGCCAGCTGAAGCATTCATAGCACAAAAGTCATAGCTGTAGTTAAGTTTCTGAGAGTAAGTTGTTCTCATAGGCCTGTACTGAAATGTGTATATACACAGATTTAGAGAATACTCACCTGAGAGCAGCTTTACACAGGCTTATTTTACTGTGGTAGTACTTCGTTATCAACACTGCTTGCCTAAATGAGTGGAGGTAAGATGAGTAAGAGAGAATAATTGTAGCAAAGCAAAACTCAAACTTCCAGAAAATATATTCTATGTCACTGCTATTATGATTATCATACTGCTATTGGAACAGCTGCTATAGCAAAGACATTTATATATACATATTTTTTTTTTTTCAAAACAGTAAAAGGATGTTGAGGGAGTTGTCTGGAAAGGTTATTTGAGGAGATGACAGTTTTTCAATTTCCACTCAAGTTTTAACATTGCTCCCCAGTATTACTTTCAAGAGAAATGACATGTAATGATTACTGCAAAGGCTGTTTTCTCTAATGAAGACACTTACTAAGACATGGTATGATATAAATAAGATAATTCCATATACTACATCAATCACATGTTAATATATTATGATCTATATTCTTCTTAAAGCAGTGAATTTTGAGAGATCTATTTTCTCCATCAGAAATATTTTACTTGTCACTTTGAGTACCAAAAGCAGGTTCCTTTATTATTTTTACTCTTAATAATGCTTTTTTTTTAATGTTTCAAAATGTAAAAGAAATATAAATAGGGAAATTGGAATAAAAAGGCATTCTTTTAAAAAGTCTTTTTTTTTTTTTTTAACCTGACCACCTGAGTTCTCATCATATTTAACATATTTATCATATTACTCCTTTCTATGAGTAATATACTTGTAAACCCAGGATTCTTCCTCTCAATGATCAGTGTAATAGGGAAAAAAAATTAAAAATGCTTCTCAAATTTCCCCTTTTAGTATGTCAATAAGTCTTTTCACTCCATTATTTTAAATGTATTTATAAGTTAAGTTGTTTACATTCAAATAATATTATTTTATAATTACCAATGAAGATTGTTTCTATAAAGGAATCTTAGCAGTTCTTATTTCTGTTATGTAAATGTTATTTAGTTTGCAGAAAGACACATCAATCTACACTATCGTTATAGTATAAAGAACAACTATTAATAACAGCACAGAGAACTATCAATTATTCTGATCTTATTCTATCTAGTTCTGCTGTTATTAACAACTTTGTGTGTTTGTGTGTGTAAACTAAAATCTCTACAGGTAGCTGACGCTGTATTTCCTCTTGTTCAAATATTGTAGGAAGTCAGATCATGTCTTCACTACATAGTCATATTTTTAAATATTTATTTATTAAACAGGTTTACTTTTACATAAAATATACATTTAATTTTACATAATTGTTACCATCAGTCCAGTCTATGTGGTTTGTGAATGATTTGATGTCACTTCCCTCTTTTTGCATGCAGAGTACATCACTGGTAGGCACCAGTTCAGCTGCTGTCCCTGCCTCCTGGAGGGTGACAAACTGCATTTGACCACCTGCCCACAAAAACCTCTGTTAAGCCACCCCCCTGTTTCCCCAGGGAACCCGACTCCCTGACCATCTCCTTTCCATGTCTAACCAGCTTCCACACCATCTTCCTTTCCTCCCAACCTATTACTCTCATAAGAAAAGGAAGCAGAACAGCAATTCACCATTAGCAGATCTATGCCCTCTGCAAATCTATTATTGCTCATCCATTTCATTACAAAACAGGCTGGCTTTGTGTGTGTGTGTGTGTGATGCTGTGCAGTCACTACTAGTGCATTTAGGGAGAGTATGCCTCAAGCCCTACAGAATTCATTCCTGATGTAAATTAAGAAACAGATTTTACTCTGCTGCTTGATCTACTTGAGAGACAAAATAAAAATGTGTCAGGCCAGAAGACATACTTTGCCAGAGCCAAGCAGTACTCAAAATCCCCTCTCAAATGTTTCATGTTTGTAGGTATCAGATGCAGAGATACTTGCAAAATTTCTCATGGGAAGACAAAGACAAACTTGAGAAAACAGAGGCCTATTTGTTTCTTCCTATGTATTTCCGGAAGCAGGACTTGGATGTTTCTATGAAAAGGAATCAGAGGATTTTAGAAAATTAGAGTTTTGAAAAGATGAAAGCTTAGAAAATCCAGAAAAAAAAAAAAAAAAAAAAAAAAAGACCATCAACAGATTTAGTAGGATAATATGCAAACAAACATACAAATCAATAAAGCTAATACAGTCTGAAATGGGAGCAACTGTTAAAATTAACTTGTAAATTGTAGAAATTGCCTTTAAAGAGTCTCCTTGGGGAAATTAATGCTGAGTCTTGTCCTAGAATAAAAAAATACTTGACTCCATTTTTCCTCTTTTTGATGTTCCTAACAGTAATACTGTGAAGTGAAGCCTATTTTTACACCAAAAATAAAAAAAAGTAAAAATAAAAAAGAAAGAAAAAAGAATAAGTAAATTATCATTATTTTGCATCGTCTCTGTGCATGCATTATTCTTGCATATACTCAAATTCATTACACCTTAAAACAAGCCTAATAACTGCTTTTAATACCTAGCAATTTTAAAACAAAATTTCTTCTTTACTGATGGAAAAAAAAATAAAATGAGTTGCTCTTTTCTCAAATGTAGATCTCACCTGAGGAAAAAAGAAGCTGTCTTTTCTCTGATAGTCAATTTACTATTTGCTGTTGAAATCTAGCAAATAACTGTTAGCACTTGAGGTTACTGGCATGCTGTGTGTCTTCCAGGTAGTTAAACCAGTCAGTGTTTTGTCAGCCATGCCATTTGACATAAAGTCATAGAGAGTGTTTGACTCTTGTACCAATTAACTCAGCTGTAAACCGTCAACAGTGCATTTAGTTGTCAATGGAAAGTGATTCACTATTTGGTACTGGAAGATACTTTTTAGGAGCAGAAAAAGTAAAAAAATGACATCTCACATTAAGTAAAATCTCCAAGCATTATGTGTTATTTTTACTTGTATTTCTTCTGTTTAATTTAAATAAAAACAACAATAAAATACATCTTAAAGATAACACGTTGGAAAGAAAAAGTCTACTTTTCTTTCTTGTTTACCCCTAGAATGACAGTTCAACTATCTAAATGGATCAGCAAAAGATTCATTCTGAGATTTCATGAATTGGTAGGAAGACTGCCATTTAACACACTCATGAGGAAGCCATGAGGAAGAAAAAATAGCGCTTTTCATCTTTAAGGTACTTTAGAGTTTATTTGATAATACAACCTCATTGATGATAGTGGCAGATGTTCATATACATGTATTCTTTAGCATGAGACTTTACCTTCACTGCAGATCCAACTGAGTACATGTATGTAGCACGCTGTCTCTCAAAGTGCTGCAAAAAGTGCACAAAAAGTGCTACAAAGGCAGGAGTAGATCGTATCAATCACTGGCAAGATCTTTTGAGGTAGGTTACCTCTTTGTAGTGTCCTTACAGTGTATCTTGTATATTGAAATACAGAAGCCATATTAAGGCATTGATGTACAGCTGGGATCTCTATGTGTTGTATGCTTTATGTGCTACAAAAATAACATTTTCAAGAAGACTTGGATAGGAAGTATGATGGCAGCATGAATCATTTCATGATTATGTTGTGAGCCATCATCAAACAGTTAGAAATCTCTAAATAAATTATGATGATAATCACTGGTATTCCTAACATGCAAATTACCCATCTGAAACCAAGGTAGCTTGTTGGGATAAGAATAGTTAAATAAGATTTTTTTGTAGTTAGTGGTATATAAACAACATTCCAGTCATCCATGTTTCCTCACCTGGTAACCTGCATCACTTACAGCTGTGCCACTGAAGGTCAACTTTGACACAAGGATGAAGTGAGACTCAAGCTCCAACTTTTGGATCACAGAATCACAGAATCACATAATTGTCTAGGTTAGAAGAGACCTCAAGATCATCGAGTCCAACCTCTGACCTAACACTAACAAGTCCTCCACTAAACCATATCGCTAAGTTCAACATCTAAACATCTTTTAAAGACCTCCAGGGATGGTGACTCCACCACTTCCCTGGGCAGCCCATTCCAATGCCTAACAACGCTCTCAGTAAAGAACCTCTTCCTAATATCCAACCTAAAACACCCCTGGCGCAACTTTAGCCCGTTCCCCCTTGTCCTGTCACCAGGCACATGTTGGGAGAATAGACTAACCCCCACCTCTCTACAGCCTCCTTTAATGTACTTACATGTATAAAAGAGAGATAAGGTCGCCCCTGAGCCTCCTTTTCTCCAGTCTGAACAAGCCCAGCTCCCTCAGCCGCTCCTCATAGGACTTGTTCTCCAGACCCCTCACCAGCTTCGTCGCCCTTCTCTGGACTCACTCGAGCACCTCAATGTCCTTGTAGCGAGCAGCCCAAAACTGAACACAGTACTTGAGGTGCGGCCTCACCAGAGCCGAGTACAGGGGGACAATCACTTCCCTAGACCTGCTGGCCACACTCCTTCTTATGCAAGCCAGGATGCTGTGGGCCTTCTTGGCCACCTGAGCACACTGCTGGCTCATATTCAGCCGACTGTCCACCAGTACTCCCAGGTCCTTCTCTGCCAGGCAGCTTTCCAACCATTCATCTCCCAGCCTGTAGCTCTGCTTGGGGTTACTGCGCCCCAGGTGCAGGACCTGGCACTTGGCCTTGTTGAACTTCATACAGATGCCTTCAGCCCATCCGTCCAGCCTATCCAGATCTTTCTGCAGAGCCTTTCTACCCTCTAGCAGATCAACACACACACCTAGCTTGGTGTCATCTGCGAACTTACTGAGGGTGCACTCGATCCCCTCATCCAGATCATCGATAAAGATATTAAAGAGGACTGGTCCCAGTACCCAGCCCTGGGGAACACCACTAGTGACTAGCCTCCAACTGGATTTGGCTCCATTCACCATGACTCTTTGGGCCCGGCTATCCAGCCAGTTTTTAACCCAATGAAGCATACACCAGTCTAAGCCATGAGCAGAGAGTTTCTTCAGAAGAATGCTGTGGGAAATGGTGTCAAAAGCCTTGCTGAAGTCGAAGTAGACCACATCCACAGCCTTTCCCTCATCCACCCAGCGCATCACTTTGTCATAGAAGGAGATCAGGTTCGTCAAGCAGGACCTGCCTTTCATAAACCCGTGCTGACTGGGCTTGATCACCTTGTTGCCCTGTAAGTGCCGCGTGATGACACTCAAGATAATCTGCTCCATGAGTTTCCCTGGCACTGAGGTCAAACTGACAGGCCTATATTTTCCTGAGTCTGCCCTCCGGCACTTCTTGTAGATGGGCGTCACGTTTGCTAGCCGCCAGTCAACTGGGACCTCCCCTGACAGCCAGGACTGTTGATAAATGATGGTAAGCGGCTTGGTCAGCTCCTCTGCCAGTTCTCTCAGTATACTCAGGTGGATCCCATCTGGCCCCATGGACTTGCATACATCCAAGTGCTGTAGCAGGTCACCAGCTATTTCCTCACGGATAGTGAGGGCCACATTTTGCTCCCCATCCCCTTCTGCCAGCTCAGGGTACTGGGTATCGAGAGAGCAACTGGCTTTGCCACTAAAGACTGAGGCAAAGAAGACATTAAGCATCTCTGCCTTTTCCTCATCTTTTGTAACTAAGTTCTCCCCTGCATCCAGTAAAGGATGGAGATTCTCCTTAGTCCTCTGTTTAGCATTGATGTATTTGTAAAAACATTTTTTGTTGTCCTTAATGGCAGTAGCCAGATTGAGCTCCAGATGAGCTTTGGCCTTTCTAATTTTGTCCCTGCACTGCCTCGCAACATCCTTATAGTCCTCCCAAGTGGCCCGCCCTCTTATCCAAGGATTGTAAACCTTCTTTTTTCTCCTAAGCTCAAGCCACAATTCTCTGTTCAGCCAGGCCGGTCTTCTTCCCCACTGGCTTGTCTTTGGGCACGTGGGGACAGACCACTCCTGCACCATTACGATTTCCTTCTTGAACAGCGCCCAGCCTTCCTGGACTCCTCTGCCCTTCAGAACCGCCTCCCAAGGGACTCTACCAACCAGTGTCCTGAACAGTTCCAAGTCATCCCTCCGTAAGTCCAATACAGCGGTTTTACTGGTCCCCTTCCTGGCTTCTCCAAGAATGGAGAACTCTACCATTTCATGGTCACTCTGCCCAAGCCAGTTTCCAACCACCATATCTCCCACCAGTCCTTCTCTGTTTGTGAAGAGAAGGTCTAGTGGGGCACCTCCCCTGGTAGGCTCACTAACCAGCTGCGTCAGGAAGCTGTCTTCCACGCTCTCCAGAAACCTCCTAGACTGCTTTCTCTGGGCTGTGTTGTGCTTCCAGGATATATCTGGGAAGTTAAAGTCCCCCACAAGAACAAGTGCTGACGATTTCGCAACTTTGTCAGCTGCCTGTAGAACTCCTCATCAGTCTCCTCATCCTGGTTCGGTAGTCTATAACAGACCCCCACCAGGATGCTAGCCTTGTTGGCCTTCCCGCCAATCCTAACCCAGAAAGACTCAACCTTATCATTCCCAGCCTCAAGTTCCACAACATCAAAACTCTCTCTGATATAGACAGCCACACCACCACCCCTTCCATGCTGCCTGTCCCTTCTGAAGAGCCTATAGCCAGGCATTGCAGCACTCCAGTCATGTTTCCATGATGGCAACCAAGTTGTAGCCTGCCTGCCACATGATGGCTTCTAGCTCCTCCTGTTTGTTACCCATGCTGTGTGCATTAGTGTAGATGCACTTCAGTTGGGCCATTGCCTTCTCTCCCAGCCTTGCCATTGTTCCCCCGGCACAGCTCTAACAAACCTTGTTTCAGCCCCATACCCCTTCTTACCTAGTTTAAAGCCCTCTCAATGAGCCCGGCCAGCTCCTGGCCTAGGATCTGTTTTCCCCTTAGAGACAGAGAGCCATCTGTGGCCATCAGGACAGGTGCCAAGTAAAGCACCCCATGGTCAAAAAAAAATACATTTCTGTGTTGGCACCAGCCTCTGAGCCACGTGTTTATCAGGTGGGCATTCCGTGTCCTCTCTGTACCCCTCCCTGCCACTGTAGGGATGGACGAAAACACCACCTGTACTCCCGCTCCATCCACTAACTGTCCCAGTTCCCTAAAGTCCCGTTTGATGGTCTTCAGGTTTCTCTCTTCAATGTCATCACTGCCAGCCTGGACTATTAGGATATTAGCTTGGACTGATAATAGTCAGAGGGAGGCAGCAGACTTCCCTATGGGTAGGGTCAGGCCGACAAATAGGGCCCTCTGTTCCCCTGAGAAGGGAGTTGCCCACAACAATCACCCTTCTTTCTGTCCTGGTGGAGGCAGTCCTGAGGCATGGAGTTGACTTCCTCACCCTAGGCATCCTCCTGGGTAGATTTTCTACCTCTTCCTCAGCTACCAGTCTCTCAAGCTCCAGGGCCTCAAACCTGTTGTGTAAGGGCACCTGGGAAGGTGGAGCCGGTGGGGGAGGGCATCACCTGCAATGTGGAGCAGGGACCTGTTTCCATTCCTCCTCAACTCCTAGGTCTCCTCCCTCTGCCCAACAGCAGCAGGGCAGGGGGTCCACCCCCATTTGGGGTGTTTCACCCCGGCACCTGTCCTTCAGGCCGCGCTGGGAGTTGCTCCACAAGTTTAGCTTCTGCTCACACTCCCTGATATCCCTCAACCTCTTGACCTCCTCCTTGAGTTCTGCTACAAGGCAGACCAGGTTGTCCACCTGCTCGCACCTCACGCACACAGTCTCTGTCCCCCACAGGTGGTAGCAACAGGCTCAAGCACTCCCTGCACCCGGAGACCTGAACTGACACAGTTTTTAGCGGGCAGTCAGTCTGGGTGTGTTCAGACTTCCTGGAGAGCGCACTATGCCTGGTGTACACCATTGCAGCTGAGCTAGTGGTAGACAGCCATTAGAGGAGGTGTTCGTATGGGCGGGGGGGAACAATCTGCCCTTCCTGCTCGCCCTGCCTGCGTGAACTGCTGCGCTAACTGCTGCGCCACTCCCTTCTGACGTGCCACACCCTGTTTGCCCGTCCTGGTCACTGCGCTCCTGGTCGCTCGCGCTCCCTAGGGGCAGCTTTTGAACGGCTGGGGAGGGCGGGCTGCTGGCTCCGCCTACGCCTCGTTCTCACCTCATTCACCTCCCTCCAGGTCCTGGCGGCTCCCTCGAGTGGGCTTGGTGCCGGAAAAGTTAGCCCTGATTGTCCGATCCCCTGCTCCTCTGCAGAACGTGTCTGCCCTGGAGCCGATCGTCTTGGATACATAGCAAAATCCTCAATCCCACTATAACTTAATAACGAAATGATAAATGTGTATTTGCCTTACAATATGTTTGGAAAAGCTGGGAGGAGATGCTTTTATTTAAAACAGGTACAGATTTCTGACTGCTAAATTCACTTTGCAAGCTCATTTCATCAGCCTTATCTTAGTGAGTATCTGTTAAGAAACTAAAATTCCAATGTTTCCTCTTCTTTTCTGAGGAATACCCTATTGGATTCCATGCCCAGCATAGGCGTAGACCTTTTATTATTCTCTCTCTTTGTATCTTTTATAAACTTCAGTTATTTCCCATGTGTCCCTTTGAGGGTAGAGATATGTGAAGTTTTATAGTGTGATTGCATTTCTGATCGCTTACTCAGATTTTGATTGATTGAAAATGTCATGATGTAAAGTCAGAACCCAGAATGCATAGTTGAGTGACACTCAACTTCACACCATTCTTTCTGTCTTGGCTTTGTGTATGTCTATGTGAGATACCTCTTCTGCCTTCACCCAGTATTTTCCATGTCATTGGCCAGTTTTGACTAAATTTGGCAATTTAGAATTTTGGGAATATATTATTTAAATATTTATGAAAGTAAATAATTGCATAAAGAAAAGATATCTTCTTAGTGTTTTCATGGAGAAAACAGCTAATAAGCTCACTTCTTAGTAGACACAAGGGAATCCAATTAAATATTTGTTTTGAATTAAGAATATATGAATAATACAATCCCTCCCTGGAGGCATTAATATATCTAAAGGTTCAAGGAAGGTTATTTTTGCTTTGATTGTTTGTGACATGGACTTTTTCATGAATTATTTTTTGGTGATAGTTTCACAGAGCTACTATCTGATTTTCTCAATAATTGCCAATTTAAGCAAGTCTGTTTTTTTGTTTTTGTTGTTGTTGTTGGTGTTTTTTTACAAAAATGAGATTGTTCAAACCAGTTACTTCTACTGGTCTTGTCTAGCTCCAGTTAATTCCAGTTCTGCAAAGCATAATCTTTCACTTTTTCTATTTTGGGGTTTTTCTAAATGAAAAGGTTGCACTGATATATTTTGAATTGGCTATATTACCTATAGGATTAATGTGTTTTTGTATTAGTTCATTTATTTAGGATACAATTTTATGTCTGTTGTGGTTTAAACCGGTCAGCAGCTGAACACCACACAGCCATTTGCTCACGGTGAGAAATGGGAAAGTGAAGCCTGTGAGCAGAGATAAAGACAGTTTATAAAGACAGTTTATTAAGACATATAATAATAATAATAATAATAATAATAATAATAATAATAATAATAATAATAATAATGTACAAAACAAGTGATGCACAATGCTCACCACCCACTGACTGATGCCCAGCCTATTCCTGAGCAGCCAGCCCTCCCACCCCAGCTAGCCACCCCTATCTATCGTTTAGTATGATGTCAGATGGTATGGAATACCCCTTTGGCCAGTTTAGGTCAGCTGTCCTGGGTCTGTCCCCTCCCAGATACTGCTGCACCCCTAGCCTGCCCACTGGCATGACAGAATGAGAAGCTGGAAAGTCCTTGGCTTAGTGTAAGTACTGCTCTGCAACAATTAAAACATCAGCGTGTTATCAGCACTCTTCTCATCCTAATCCAAAACATAGCACCCTACCAGTTATGTGGAGGAAAATTAACTATCTTAACTGAAACCAGGACAATGTCAAAATGGGAAAAAAAAAATAAAATCAGAAGAATTCTGTAAATTATAACAGGATTTCTTTCCTATCTACTGTAATCCATCATTGCTAACTAATCTTGTTTATTTCAGTCAAAAACTCCAGACATAATTCATTGTGTTAACTACATCAACAAGATTTTACTGCTGAGATAATGAAATATAATTCATTTTAAATATCACCATAGATTTCCTGATTACACACTGTATGTGGTATGTCTTTTTGTTTCCCCTAGAGGGGAGATATATCAAATATATTAAATTCCTACAAGTTCCATGAAAACAGACAGCTGGATAGAAAAGAGATGCTATTAGTGAGGAACAATCTGAGCATGACTTCTTGTATGTCTGATTGTAATTTTTGCTCTCCAATTTATTTCACATGCACAAAACATAATTTTCTATGGGTGCAGTGTTTTAATGCATTATTTTCACTGCATTCAGTTGGTTTGTCCAGTCATATTTATTTATTTATTTATTTATTTATTTATTTATTTATTTATTTATTTTCTTCCACTTTCTTGTTTTTCTCTATACTCTGCCCACAGTTTCATGGTTCATGTCTCCAAATAATTTTCTGACTTAAGTCTTTCCACTTCAGTCTCTATCTAGATGAGAGAGAGGAGCCATCCAACAGCCATTCTTCCTGAGAAACTGCATAACTCCTCAGCATCAGATCTTTTTCATCCTTCGGCATGCACACCAAACTAAAGAATCATCATGCAGAATTACCTTTTATAATTAACTATTTTTATGATTTCTTTCCAGTTGTTAATAGAAACTTACTATTTTTTGAAAAAATATTAATAGCTTCTTACAAATATTTCATGAAATTGTCTCTTACTATTTTTTTTTCCCATTGATCAAGGTTCTTTTGTATTTTGCCATGTTTTAGGATTGGGATTAACCTCCCAGTAACGTGTTAAGTGCCTTTCATGTGGAAATGAAGAACAAGGAACATGCACATCAGGTGCAAGACATGACAAACAATCAATGTACTAACGAAGTGGAAGTATGGTTCTCAATCTAATATATACCTCCAGGAACATTTTGTTATATATTGAGAATGTTCAGGATAATCTTCCTGTTTCTGGGGATGAAGCAATAGCTAATGGTCATAGTATATATGCGACCCTGCTTCCCCTGTGCAAGTTCTGCAAGATGAATGTAACCCATGGAGTCTTCTCTTCAACCTTATCTACCATTTTCCTTTGCAATCCCTGAAAAAAACAATGGGGAGAGATCAGAATACAGTTTGTTCCAGAAACAATAGGCAGCACAGACAAGACTTCACAAAGTGAATCTCCTTCTATTCTATCATCTTCCAACATTATGTTCTCACCAGGTTTTGCAGCCTTTGAACACTCCTGTGCTTTCAGACCATACCATAAGGCAGTCAATAGATACATACAGCAGAAACTGGAAACTTTAACAAATTAAAACTAAAAAAAAATAAAATTTTAAAACTACTCATATAGAGTTAGAGGTTCCTTAAACAAAGAAAAAAGTCTCTGTACCAAATACTATGTAATGTGGACACAACCACTGAGTGCTTCAGGGTAAAAAACAGTCTGTAGGCCTTTTGGCATTACAGAATCTTTTTTTAGGAATATGAAGATAGTTTTTGACTACTGTCTTTCATCCTCCATCTCTTGCATTTCCAATCTTCTTATTTTCAGGCTAAGATCAACCATTCTTAGCCAGCAGGAGTGACTGTTCTTACCTTTGAGAGATTGTAATTGTTGATGAACAAATTAAATGGACAGCTTTCTACAAACAAAAACATTATTTAATCTTAATAACAGGCTCAAGCATTGTATTGAAGAAAAATGTATTTAAAACACAAGACTGTGTCTTGTATCTCAGTCACAGCTGAACTTTCACTCATCTTCTCTATTTCTTTATCAATCCTTTGAATGGTCCTTCCATTCCTTTTTCATTTTGAGCATCACTTCTGTCTGAATTTCTCTTTCTCAGCCTGTTTTGTTGTGGTGGTGGTTTTTGTGTGTTTATTATTATTATTATTTTGTTTTGTTTTGGCTCAGCCCGTTGAAAAATAATTCAATAAATTCAAAAAGAGGTTGAACAAGCCTCTCCAGTGACTCATCTTCAAACTACCCTCAAATGCTTGCTGTGGGATGTTATCCTGAGTCATTGTTTTGCCTTCCCACTTGCTTACCAATAGCTATCCTAATTTAACTCTGAATGAAAAATGGCATTCTCCTTAGAGGAGAGAAGTTGGGAAATGAATCAGACTGGAGAACTTCAGCTAAAGATATATTTTTGCTAAATTAAACCAATGTGATCAACCCATATTCACCCAGTCCAAGATTTTTTGCATTCTCTTTTACTTCTACCTCTTTTATAATGACCTCATTACTTAAAAGCAAGTTTTAAACAAGACAGTCTCTTCAGTTCGGTGTCTATGGTAGAAAAACCTGTAGGCTATCACACCTCTACAGCAGCAAGCCCTATCATTGGTTTTGTATTATCAGAAGCTACAGTTTTCCATAACAAAAAAGTCTTGGTATTATTTATGCCTGTAATAACAGTTCTCATGTTTGTATCCAATCCCAGGGTTCTACAAAAGCACTATCTCAAATGGTCTCTTTTATGTTGGCCTCCAAAGTGTTTTTGCATGGGAAAAAACAATCTGTTCTATTTTACTATATTTTCTTTTTTCATAAAGGGTATCAAATCCTTACTGTCGAATATCTTAGAGCTTTTATGTATATATTTTCATAGGTATATAAAGACACTCACAGACATGTAAATTATTAATAACACTGCCTATCCTTTAATAACAATGATCTGTACGGGGAAGTTAATCCAAATCTGTTCTTCTCAAAGAACAGAAGTAACATATATGTAGCTGCTTGGTTATATGCTTTTATGGTATATCTGTGCCATTGCTTACTTGGATGTAGTGAGAAGCACAAAAATTGTCTTTGCATATCTCAAGTTTCTTTACAGTTTGTTTCTCAAGTCTCTTTACAACTTCATATGGGTTTACCTCTTCAGTTCTGCTGTGACCTACAAATTTATTCAGAGTTGAATTTACACCAAAGGAAGCCCTGACAGAGAAGAAGCTGCAGACATGCACAGAAGGCATGCTACAAAGTGTTTGCTACTTTGCAGATGAGTTGGCAAAAAAAATACTTTAGAAATCTTGAGAGACACAGCTTAAAGAATGACAGATGCTTGATTATTGCACACAAACTGGAAACATTTATTTGAAACAATTACAAACTAATTGCCCTAATCAACCTATACAATGGTTGCAGTTTGAGTTGTATTTTTGAGTCCTTTTACACATGGTCAATTACATTCTTGTGGGGGAAGGTTAGACTACCTCCCCCTCATTTTCAGTGGACTGTATTAGATGTCTTTCATCCAGAATTACCCAGGAGTCAGGTAATTCAAATGTATGTCTTCAAAATGAAACATTATTTAGTGAAAGGTGTGCAACTTCACAGACAGAAATTTGTGTCTTCTACCTAGGTAAAAATCCTTCCTTGTAAGATTTAAGGGAACCTAAATTAGTCTCGTTTGGATTATGTATGGACTGTGAGAAGCAGATTCACTTCTGATTTGTCAAAAATGTCTCTAAAATCACAGGGCAGATGCTGAATGAAGTGGCATCTCATGACTTCCCATAATAAACATAGAGCATCTAGTGCAATTTGTGATATTGTTCTTGAGTTCTAACTGCCAGTCCAAAAAGCTACAGGATTCCTTTAGGTGATGCATGGAGGACAACCCCAGGTGGGTGTTTCACGTTTGAAAGAGTCTCAGAGGGCAATAGACACGTTAGGCACCTAAACTGACCACCTTAGAATCAGTGGAAACTGAAAAAGTACCATAAAAATAGTTATTATTTACTATGAATTACATTCTTGAGAAAAAGAGAATCTCGGGATTGGCAATCTGCTCTTCAGAGAATGGAAAACATGACAAAAAAGGGGGAAAAAATATCCAAAGCCTTACTTAGTAGTTTTTATAGTATGCTATTTATAAGATAGTTCTCTCAAATAGGCATAGCAGGTAGAAACATTTAAGATTAAGAGGTACTGTGGGCCTAAATCTTCAGCTGTTACTTATGTGAATAACCACAGCGGAACTGCCAGTCCTCCACAACACTTTTAAAGGATTAATGTCATTTTAAACCGCAGATATTTTGGAACAAATTTAAACTGTTCTCACAGAGAAACTGCTGAGATTTTCTTTTCAGAGTGCCATGCTTTTATTAATATGAATAAGGAATAACTCTCAAAGAGTTAGAATGATGACAATTGTATGATCATTTTTCAAATATCTCCATCAAACTAATTCTGTGTATCACTTTGCATACCACAGCTCAGAGACAAACAAGTTTTATTTGTTACAGGATTTTATTATTTTTTTTTTTTTCCACACAGAAAGAGAATAAAACCACAATGATTAGGCTAAGAAATGTGGGTAAAGTAAAATAGTAAATTCTTTAAAATATAGGTACATAACCATGTGTAAAACATGCCAACATGCCTTAGAGTTGATACTGTCTGAAGTTACACAAATACAAAACGTGTTTTCAAACTATGGTAATATTTAGAATTTTAACATATTTACTCTCAAGAGGATACACTTCCCATGCCTTCTTTTTTTCCTCTCTTTTTTTTTTTTTTTCTTTTGTCTGCAGTAGTCAATCCTCTTATCAAATACCTTAGCCTGAGGAGTGATTAAACAAGATTTTAACTGTCTCAGCTCCATTTTTCTTCTCACTGGGAACAATATTTAAAATTAACAACTTTTAGTTTGACAGTTAGTAGTATGATCCATCACTATATTTATTTCAGTTCCACAAAGAGTTTCTCTTCCTTTCATTCTGTCTATGTGTCATGAGAAACAAGCTGTTATCAAGCACTTTGATTATTTGAATATCTTCTCCAATACTCCTAAGTGACAGCAAACATGAAATTTGTTGTCAAGTTCAAAGTTGGATAAGCATTTACGGCTGTGGCAATATTGTAAATAGACCTATTGTATATAAATCATCTGAACTTTAATTTTGTTAGTAATAAAATTACAAAACTTACAATTTTATAAAATCACAGGAATTGATGACTCTGTTACTTAGAGCTACATTCCCAAAATAGCAGAATGTACAACTTAATTTGCAGCTGAGATTTGGCTACTTCTGAGCTTCTAGCAGCTCAGTCTAGAATAAATGAACATAAAGTCTCACTTAGGAAAAGCACAGCTATTTCAGATATTTCTGCAAATTCAAATTCTTTACTTCTGAGTTCATTGAATTCAATCTTTAGAAAACCTGAATAGGAAGACCTCTGGCTGATGCCCACACTCTTTCTTTATCAATATCAAAATCATCATTCACAGTGGTGAATGTAACTGTCCATTTGAGTTTCACACCATTCCAACTGACACTGTTTCTAATATTGATTCTTCCCAAGTGTACTATTTAGCTACACTAAGGATTTGCATTTTCATGCCAGTAATGGGAAGCCTTTTCACACAGATTTAGAAAGTGCTCTTACCACTCCATTTAATTGCTGCCAAAGAAATCAACTGATAGGTATTAAATGTAGAACCTGATTTCTGCGACTTAATTCCAACAACATGAGGGCTATTTATCGTTTCTTAAAATGCTTGAATTGAGGAGCTTCCCATTCTAATGGGAATTAGGTTTGAAGGCTGCTTTTCAAAATCTAAGGATGGTGTTAAAATATGCTCTGTCTTTTGAGAGACATCCTTGATCCTGTTAAACAGCACATTATGTCTTCTCTTTGGCAAACACTTGCCGTTTCTTGTAATGTAATCAACCTCTACTATCATGCAAAAGTATCAAATTAATTTGACCATATAGAAAGTGAATCCTCATATGTTTCATAAAGTTCCTAACTTTGCAGAAATTTCAGCAAGCAATAGAGGTGCAAAAAGCAGCAATCTAAAACTCAGAAAAGTTGTGGTATAATTCCTTCTTTATTTATGCACAAATTGGATGTTTATATGCACAAAGATATATTAGTGGGCTTCATAGATGATAGCATAGCTTGACTGTAATGGTGGAACTTGATTTCAGTGGGGAAAAAGAAAAACAAACAACAACCAAATAACCAACCAAAAAACAAACAAACAAAAAAACAAACAAAAAAAAACCAATACACAGAAAAGCAGTGAAAGAGGGAGAAAAAAAAATGAAAGGGAAAACTCTTCAGTGGCTGTCAGAGAAGAAAAAAGTCATGTTGCAGAGCTGCAGAAAGAAGGCTTTTAAGAGTACCAAGGGCTAAAGCACCTAAGACACTGCAAAACAATGGCGTACTACAAACTGACACATTTATTTTCAATGTTTATTTACATTCAGCTTTCTCAAAATCCAAAAACGTGTTTGAGATACGCCTTTATTCCCAATATAAGAATTTCTGACCAGCTATTCAGAAATGTTGTGGAAATAAGAGATGACAAGGAGTACTAGAGAGAAGAGAGTAGTTACATAATTTCCAGGAAACACTTTAGGAGTTGTTCATTTCCCTTCCTGAAAGAGGTTTTTAAGGAATAAGAAAAAGGCAAAATCTGGGGTGAAGATGGCATTGACAGAACACAGCTGACAGCTGTTAGTGGATTGTGTTCTCAGAATTGTCCTCATTGCATACTAGGTAAGAAGTTACTGTAAAGGAAAAATTAAGATGTTTATGAAATAGCGAGGGTAGATTCCTTATTTGTCCGAGGCTGTACTTCACAGAAATGACAGAACCTGAACTCTTTTAGGACTCAGTACACACAAATGGAGGTGCTGTTATGATAGCCATACTGAAGTTCTATATAGAACTTTATAGAAGATGCTTCCTGAAAGACAGGATAGAGTGTAGGATAATTTTATAGACTTTTTGACTCTGTAAACTATTGGATCTTCCTTGGTGTGCAAGACCACTTAACTGAAGCAGAAGGAAATTGAAGCACTAGCTGCATGTCCATGACAATAAAGTGATAAGAACTGGGCTGTGTTCTACCAGCTGTGAGACAGTTATTGGCCAAAGTGAGCAAAGTATTTAGGTGAGAGCTTCTCTTTGTATGGAAAGCAAACATACATACATTTTGTATATAAAAATAATCACACCAAAGTTGCAAATGTAGAATAATTTTTTTCTGCTTGAAGCAAAGTGCTTAAGAGATACCCTGGATTTGGGCCCATGTAGGCATCTAGATCAAATAGAGACAGATTGGACAGAAAAGTCCTCCTACAGAGACAAGATAATAATGCCTGGAAAGACTGTAACATTTAAATAGCTTTTCCCTGATTCACCACATAAACAATAATTACAGGGAAAGTCAGCTGCACTAGACTCGCATAAATCTGTACCAGTTTGCAAGAGGGAACCATTGACTCTGGAGAAGTAGAAATTACTTATACTGTTTGAGTAAAATAGACATGGATAGGAACCAGCAACAAAATTTGAAAGAATGTAAAACTTATTCTGAGATACTCAGAAGAGTTTGTATATGAGTATATACATATGGAATTATGTACATATGAAGCTTCTCTATGTGCTGCCTGCACCCATACACCTGAGCTTCCAGATACTTATCAAGAATGACCACTGAGTGTGTGACAGGCTCAAGGTGTCAGTCATTGCAATGAGATCCTAGCCAGGATCCTACCTGGAGGAACTTGTGTAGCTCCCTTATGATCTGCACAATGCTCTTGCCTTTCCCTGAAAAGCCAAGCATGGCGCACACTGCTCATGTAGTGTAGGTGTAGTGTTCAGCTGCACCCAAGATGGCATGAGGATCCAGGTAGGATGACAGTCAAGAAGCATGAGTCAAAGCATGCTTGGGTCCTGCAGCATAGAGATGCACAAAAAGAAAAAGCAGATGAAGATGTTAAGCAGATCAAAAGGATTCCTTCTAATGACACTTTGACTGGCAACAGGAAGATTTCTGGAATTGTCCATCTTTTATATTTAGCTCAGAAAGATATATATATATATTATTTTTTTTCTTTGTTTACATACAAACACGTATACACATACATACATACATACACAAGTTTCACTATGAATGGATAAATGCTTGTTCTTTTAGGAAAGGAAATGTTATAATTATCTCAAAATTTAAGATTAACTAATTTTCAGAATCCTTCAAATACTCTTCTGTGAATGAATTCAAACCTGGATGATAAACATTGTGAAAAAGTTATGCAGTAATATCAAATTGTTTACAAAGAATTCTTCTTCAGATTTCCAGGGCATGATTTGCAGACTCTGCCTTGCATTAGCAGTTCTCCTGGGTAATTTGCTGGCATTTTACTGCTGATTTCAGTGAAAGCAAAGTTGGGCTAAAGCTCAGCACTCATAAATCTCCTCATTGCTATATCCATGGGTATCTTAACTAGATTAGGAACTTTCTACATAGTCTTTATTTTCCTGCTCTAGATTGTAGTTAATGCAGTTACTGATTTTTCTGGTGGCATTTCTCAGGAACTTAATTAATATTTCAATTGTACCATTCAGTTCCAAAGGCAGAAGAATTTTGGTTTTATTAGAATATGGAAGTTTGTTGCTCTGCCATGCCTGAAATATTATTAATGATATAAAATTTTACTGTAGCATAAAAGTATATCTCATTTCTGATCTATTTAATTATTATTATTATTATAATTATTTTCACATTTTTAGTTCATCAAACCAAGACAACTAAGCAAAGAGGAAACAGGAATGCTATATGAGTTCTCTGCTGGTCATGGAGATTAGGATTTTTCTTCTCCAGCTGGTGATTGCTTGCATAAGGCTATAAAATGTTTAAGACATGCCTCCTAGTCTGAATTCATATAGCACCATTACAAAATGTCTCCTAATGTCGTGCTGCATTGTTTCTACACTACATTGGCCAAGAAGTCTTCACATGCTTCCCCCCATATGGAGCTATTTCAAAATTAGTTAACATCACACCAAACAGTTCAGGACCCTAATGAATCTGACCACATTTATCTTCTTCACTTTCTATTGTGCATGTAGATTACAAATCTTATTATAATGGAAATAAACATATTTAATTTTAGAAAAGCTACCTTTGTTTCATGTACATGTATATAGTTTGGGTGCTGATTTATTGCATTTATTTGTTCTTAGGGCTTCAATCGATATTTTATTATCTTTAAAGTGGTAACAACAGTATAAGACCATAAGCAATTTAATTCATGATGGTATAGCTATGAGTGTTTTTTTCATCTAAAGAACTGTTCTTGAAGTAGAGAGTAGATTCTGTCCAGAATGAGGAACTATGCAGAACATATTTCTTATGTGTTGCCCCTGTGTAGTCTCTGACTGAAGTGTACCAGTTTATTAAAAAAACAATGGCAGCAGTCTGATTATCCTAATGAAGAATGTAGCCCTAGAAAAAAGTGAATAGAGCTCTGAATGCATACAACAGCAATAAGAAGCCATGTATCTTTAAGAATTTATAGCCAGGGATTTTGAAAAAATCTGTTCAAACTAAGAAAAACAGCATGTTAATTTTTCTTATTCCTTAAAACCTCTCAACACATGAGTAGATATCAAGGAGACCTTGGAGGTTCTCAACATTGTGTGAAGGCTAATTAAGCTGTAACTTCATATATGAATGCTTTATCTGTGTCTATATAAATGTAGAAACAAAAGCAACTTTACTAAGGTTTGTGACCATAAGAACAGAATATTCTGAGTTGCAGTGAGGATCTCTGTTACTTAACAAGTTCTCTAAAATAAGGCAGAACTGTGGATGCTTATAGGAGAGTATAAAAAACAATTTTTCTGAAATCCATTTCCAGATTCAGTAGATTAATACCTTCCTGAGCTAGGAGTGCATGTAGACTGTCACATTAATCAGACAGAAATGAACATAACTTACATTAATTAGTCCAGCTGTTTTTGATGTAAGTTTTGAGCTCTGCAATATTCTTTAGGGATGATTTCCACAATCTACTTTGTTCTGTATAAAAATGCATTTCCTTTCATTTTGTTATAAACCTGTTTCCCTGATAATTCCATTCCCTGACATTTTCTTAGGTAACATATGCTCTGTTTATATTTTACACATGAAGCCAATAAATAACATTGTGCATTTCTCTTTAACTCTCTTTTTGCCTTTTGATTTCCAATTCAGGTTTTCAGCTAAATAAGAGATTTCTTTTATTTTCCCTTCACAATGAAAATCTTTCTGTTTATTAAAGGGCATTAATTTGAAAAAGCGTTATAATTCATTTTCTCTACCTCTTTGGGATCATACTATAAAATGATTTAATGGAAATTTAGTTCTCAGTATTTAAGATCTGATAGAGTCATTGCAGAGGTCTCCTCCTAAAATGTGGGAAGAATTGGCTAAGCTACATAATTTTTTTTTTTTTTCTATTGATTAACATGAAGAACTAGAATAAATATTCATTATGGACATTCATGAGAAACCTATTTTAAAAAGTGCAGACAAAATTGTTTCCAAGAGAATTTGGATTAGGTTTATATCATCCCTCTCTATTCAGTTCACCAGTATAAACTTAGTTTTACCTATATGATGGCCAAAATTTCCTCCTTGGAGTAATGGGAATAAAGAAGGTTTGTTATTATTACTAGGAATATTTAATCAGATCAAAAGAATTGAAGAATTTTAAGTCCTTCGTGTTTGTTTGTTTGTTTGTTTGTTTGTTTTTTTCCAAGTTTAAGTATGACAGATATTATATTCTCAGGGTATGTGTGGGGGTGTACTTAGTTTTGTTTTAAATTATCTACATTATTTACATGTATCTTTTAAGTGCTGAGAAGACCTATCAAAGAACATGAATTGGAAAGGTTTATGAGATTAGGAAATCCTGAAAAGCTAACTTGTTTTATAATTTAGAATAGCTTGAGTTGTCAAGAAAGTATTTTGTCTTACATATTTTTTTCACAGTTGGAAATGTTACAAGCCAGGAACTGAAGTTTCATTTCATTTTTATTTTTCCAGTAACAAAATACTAATTTCTTGTTGGGTACTTTATCTTCCAGTTTTGAATTTTTATAAAACTGTTTGAATAGATTTCTACACATATGCTACAAACAGTACAACATCAACCTAACATGATTTTGATGATTTGGTTTAGTTCCTTATTTTGAATTTAGGCTGGTATCATTTGTAAGATAGAAATAATCAGGTCAGATTTAATCAGAATGTTGAACATTGACATTTGTATCTTTTGATATTTCAGTTGGTGTTATCACGGCTTACAAGACTAATTCCTTCAGAAACCATTCATTAATTTATGCTATGTCACACTATGTTTTGTGAAAAAGACCTCTGTGGCAGTTATTCACAACCTCTGTATAAAATGATGTCTTATACAAATGTATAAGGTGTATAAGAGGGCAACATATTAGGTGTCTTCAATTTTCTCAGATGATGCATTCTGTTTTAAAGTCCTTAAAAAATCAGCATGGTATATAAAAGCAATGAATACAAGTACGTATCTGTATCTAGTCTGTGTAATCATATCCATGAAACTATTCAAAATACAGATCTGAGTTTACATAATCTTTATGAACAAGTAATAAGTGGCTCAGAGGTAAACTTTCCTATACTGTCTCATGGCTAAACTGAACAGATACAATGAGCTTATCTCTGTTTTGTGAGCTCTCATTCACTTACAGTATTAATGAAGTAGGACATGGAAAACAAACAAATTATTGTCTTTTTATTGAAAATTATTACTCTTTCCACCTAAAATGTCAGGTTGGCACTATTGTTTGGATAATGAATTATTATAAGATGATGCCCTCTTTATGGATTATGTGTTCACTGCTGATTCTGTGTGATGATTGTCCAACAAGATGCTCTGAGCCACTTTGTGATTTAAAAATGAAAGAAGCAAAGTAATTCCTGTGTGCTTAACAGTGATCATTATGTTCAGAAAGGTTTTAATGATATGGCTAACTACGTCACTGTTTTGCTTCAAGACTGTATTATTTTACATAAGCTGTCCTTAAAGATTAGAGTATAAACTTTAATTTGTAACAAGGGATCATGGTGAAACTGCCAAGTAGAGACGTTAAACTCAAGAGATTTATTACATTCATTGGAACTTTAAAAAACATATAAATGCTATTAAATCTCTTTTGAGGAAAGTTGTACGTCTAATGCTAAGAAAAAGTTATGAGAATACAGATTCAGGTTAACTTATTTTCCTTATGCTGAGGTGATATATTTCAATATATGATTGTTATCTGAGACAGAATATCTAAAAGTAATGTTTCTTAGAAGAGCAAAATTGGAAAGTGTGCCAAATATACACTCAGATGGTACTATTAATTTAAAAAGCATCATAAAATATATACAGAACAGTAGAGTTCAAAAGTCAGACTTTTGATCAAATAGTCATAGTGACAAAAAACTCAGCTGAATGCTGTACATTTAGGAGCATAGTAAACAGCTTCAGTCTAAACTAAAGTTTCAGAGGTGTGAAGACTGAAGCTGTATACTATGAAAAACTTTAGTTTCAGAGCTTTAAATGAGAGCTTTAAATCTAGCTGAGTGGAAGCCCAAAGTAAGCATTCTCTTTTACTGACAGTATCTACCAAGAAAGAACTTCCTGGAACCACACGCTACTTTCACACAGGAGAATTAAGTAGTGATTGAAATCTCCAATATTACATAATAATGCATTTTCTCCTGCTCCTGAAATACACACTGAAATTGCAAAACTGGCTCAGGCTACATTAACTTGGCTTCCTGTATCTCAAGATATACAGTTTTGATTGATAGGCTTCATTTTTATTTTTATTTTTTCCAGAAGCCTGGCTGATGAAGAGTGAAGAGTATTACTTGAAAGGATAACTTGCTGATATTTTGTTTGTTTATTCTTCATTATTTTAGGTGTATGGATGTATTCATTATTTACTGAACCCATTTTGAACACACAATTGTTCATTCTCTCATGTGCTTTTCTAAATGCTTGACAGTGCATCCAGTACATTTTTTAAAGATGCTAATGAAATTATCTACTCAATCCTTCTGTGAGGTAACTCTATTTCACACATGGAGAATTATCATAAATAGCTTAAGGTCAAAATTATCCACTGTCCATTCTTCAGGTTGCTAATCTGAAACACACTGAAGCAAGTTTTCCAAAATACTTAGTACCTTGATAGCATTTGTATGCATCTTACATCTTCAGATATTGGAAGCAGAGCTCTTTCTCTCTCTCCTGTTGTCCAAAATTGTCCTTTCGTTTCTTAGCTTTCCAACTCTTCTTTTACCTTGGCTAAGTTCTTTGCATTCAGCGTGCCCCTCTTTTGGGAGGATGCCATGTCATGTCATGCCATCTCAGCACCCTGCTAATCTGTGGCATACTTCTGGGACAAACGGTGTTGAGAGCCCTCAGGAGGTAGAACATCAGGCTCTTTACAAAAGAAAAAGCAGAGCTCTGTCCTGTCAGAGAACTTGGTGGCAGAACCACTCTTACCCTCACAGCCTTATCCTCACATGTTCTCCAGCAACTCTCCACTTCCCTTTCTACTTAGTGACTTGACAGGACTGCCATATCTCACCAGCTGCACCTCTTTTCATTTCCCTGGGGGAAAAAAATACAGTCTGGTTTCCAACAGTGGGTGGCAGTGGCCTCTGTGAGGCCAAGCAGCACTGCAGACTTTCTGGAATGGGATGCTTCTTGCATTCCTGCTGTTGCTCTGTCAACAACCTAGGTATATTTTGCAATCCCAGTCCAAACTAGCACTCACAAATGAGCTGAGAGTGGGCTGGTGCAGACAGAGAAAGAACATATATTGCCAACTGTGCATTGTGAGTTTTTTATGGCTTATCTGTTGGCTGAGTTTGGGAGAACTCTAATGAAAATGATAATTTATGATAACATTATTATACTTAATAAAATAAGAAGGCATGACAGATTTCAAAAAGCTCTATGCTATAGAAGTTTTATTAACATAAGGAATGAAAATGTTTTCCCTAATCTCTTCCTGGGAAATGGCTGAAGTATGTTAACTGATATTTCCTCAGCAAATCAGCAAATTCTTTCTTTAGTAGGCATAACATGGAAAATTCCAGGCTGAGAGGTACATTAAGTTTGACAAGATTAAAAGTAATTACAGACTGAGTCTTTTAATGGAAACTAGTGGGCACCCTTAAGTACAGGCTTCACTACTTACACCACCTGTGACAAACAATTTTATTGTATAAGCATAAAAAGCAAGTCTGTTGCTGATTTGTACCACTAGAACACTTTGAACCTTTACATTCTTGTAAAATAACATATACAAATAAGACTCTAAATATAACCACTAAGAAACCTCTTTAAGGAAACTTTTTTTTTTTTTTTTTTTTTAATTATTTATAAAATACATAGTTTTAGTAATAAATGAAAAAAATGTGAGAAATATTCTGATAGGTTTTTTTTTTTTGAATGCTATATTTAATAAGTTATATCAAATTAAAATTGCAAAAACAGAAATGGAAAACTGGTCAGTAAGCACTAATGGAGCTATTCCCAACTAAGCGTACTGTAGTTAGTTACACAATGGTCAGATAAATACTATTCAAGTCTTGAATAGTATTGAGAAGCAGAACCGCCTCTCATGATGAGAAGAATTTAGGTCAAGTCAGTTTTCTCTTGAATCTTGCTCGCTTGTTGTGAAAGGAACAACAAGGCTGTTAGTTAAATTTGTTATTATTTTTTTTTTAATTTTTTTTTTTTAACCAAACTATGAAATGATACTGTATGATACTGTGAACATTTCAAGGTTACAAAATTCTGTCAAAGCATGATTTCAGATCCTAACCAGAATGATGGAACATGTCTTTACCTGAGTTGCCTTGAAAACCCGGGAGGCTGGAAATTACCTTTTTGAGCCAGGATTCAAAATCATTTTAAACTTCCTAAAATCACTTCCAAAAGAAGGAGAGATGCTTTCAAGAGAGAGGCTGTACTGGAGTCACCACTTTGCTGACAGGTATTCATCAACTCTCACCACACAGCCACCCCCAAAAAGTGGCTTGATTTACACTGCTCTTCTGCTTCTGTTTTCATTTACAGTAAAATCTGTGATTATAAAATTCTGTTAGCCAGTAATGCTTTACAACCATTTTTCAAAAAAGGTATAAAAGAATATGCAAGATAAAGGCATGTAGAGAATCATATTCCTCTTACTCATTTGAAAAATTCAAATTCATAGAATTCAACATAATAAGGAAACCATGTTTGAAGAAAATGAGAAAGTGAATACTGCCATTGCTCAATTTGCACTAGTACAGCTTTATTAAAGACAAGAATATAGAAATGTTAGTTCATATTCATACATTCCAAACAGAGAAAATTTTATATTATGCTTGTACTGGTATGTTGAATTTCCTCTCCAGTGAATAAAAGGGAAGATAAAGACAATGCTTTAAACTGAATAACGAAGACCTTTCCAGCACCTTTACTTTCAATAAAATATACATGTACTAGAAGCAAATATAGTTAACTATGCTGTTTTGCATTTTTTTCTATCTGTTTTTTTTTTTTTCTGTTTTTTTTTTTTTTTTTTTTTTTCAATCTGGAGTCACCAGCAACGTATAGGACAAGTAGTTAGATTATTATGTTTTTAACTGTTTTGGATAGATGAATAGACAAATATAAACAAGAATATGAAAAATATCTTCAAAATAATGTGGACTAGAAAGTAATTTCTCACTTAAGTAAAACTTCATGGTATCTTGATGATATATCAAAAAGTTTCTTATTTAAGTAATTTTTTCACAGTTTTAAAAATTCTTTAGGTCTATTGCTCATTGTTACTTAGTCTCACTATCAATAATATTTAATAAATTATAAAAATAACACATGAAGGCAAAGTCACAAAATTCTTTGAAAACACAAAACACGGGTTTAAGTCAAAGTTAGAGTGACCGAGTATCTTTCCCCGAATCACCAAACCACCTGCTATGCTGTTAAATATATACTTTTTTTTGACTAAAATCTAAAATGACCATGAATTAATATTATTATTATGAATAACAAATGGCACAAATCATACACTTAAGAGTTCTTAACCTGTAACCTAGTGTTTTGCACTCACACCACGCATTTCCTGGCCAGTGGTCAGTCCCAAGAGATTGGGTTGTGTTTGGGCCAGTTTGGATTATATCACCATGCAAAAGATCAAAATTTTATGAGGAATCTTTACAAAATTCTAGATCAATTTTCTGTAATTTTATTAGTCATGAGAAGAGATACTCAGACCAAGCAGGAGAGAAATTGCAATAGTGACAGAAGTTTATTACAGGCTAATAAACACAAAAGAGATTTTAATTATTAGTGAAATAACTAATGAGGTTAAGGTTTAGAATTTTGTTTGTGCAGATTACTACTTACTAAATTAAATTTCTTATACAGACTGCTTGGGAGTTAATTATGACAGTTAAGTAGTGTATTCCATTTTATAAATAAACTTTTTATAAATAAACTTTTGATATGCATAAAATGGCTTGCATTTTTAAAGTTTATATTAAGGAAAATTATATGAAATGAAACCATTAATATTTGTTACAAGCTCTTACAGTAAGAGTTAATATTGTAGGAGAGTTAGGAATGTTTCTTTGCAGGAAATAAACTTCAGATCAATGTAGAAGTAAAGACTTAAAGAAAACTGCATTTTTTGTTGGGGGGGGGGAATTTTATTGCAATCAAAATATGGTAACATTCTTAGATTGTATAAGAGTAATAAACACAGAATAAGGCAAATATTAAAACAAAGAACAATTAGCTAGGCATATTTTAAACATGATATAAAGTTTTAGAAGTGGAATAACTGAAAAGATCATAGGATAATTCAGGTTGCAAACGACCTCAGGAATTCTGTAGTCTAAGATTCTGCTCAAAGCTCAGTTAATTCTGAGACTGGGCCAAGTTGCTCTCAACCTTATCTAGGTGGATCTTGAAACCCTCCAAATTTGGAGACAACACAGCTTCTCTGGATAATCTGTTTCAGTAATTAAAATTTAAAAGAGCCATGAATTGTACAGTAAAGAAAGATGTTACAAAAGAAGAAAAAGCCATGAAATGTTTTTGCATTGTCCTTAAGTCATCTGTCCTTAAGTCATACTGTTCTGAAGGTAAACTGCATTCTGCAGATAAGACTGCATTTCAGGTAATTAAAGGGTATTGAAGTTTTATTTGTTTACAATTGTAACAAATGCATCAGGCATCTGACATCACTTGTGTGAATTCGTGTATTCAGTTCTTCTTAAATAGTACCTCATTTGGACCAACACCTCTAGCAACATGCAGAAGTTTAGATTTAAATTTTCACTTTCATATGTAATTAATATTTTTTGTTATTTTGATTAATAAAATATTCATTATTATTATTATTTTTAACTGAAAGTGTTATTCTACTATCTCTGCCCTTTCATGTTTTACATTTCATAGTTAGAGCTTGTGGGTGGACGTACTAAAAAAAGACAACTGTCTGAACGAAAACATTCAAAGCAGTTTTTTCATTTCAGTAAATAACAAGTTTCACTTCTATGTTCTTGAGGACATACTGTTTTTGTTTTATTTTATTTTATTTTTTTGCTAAGGTGCTCCAAAAGGAACGGTATTTATAATTTTCAGCTACAAAACAGGGTATTGCAAAGATCATGCAAAGACTTTCCTTTTAAAACCATTTCTCACTAAAATTATCCTATTCAGAAATGCTATCATTTTAATGAAGCTTTTTCATCCATCTAAGAAATGTGAAGTAACTAAGCTCCACTTGAGTCCTATGGAGTGAGTAGTCCATAAAACAAAATTTCAGCACTGTCTCGGATCCCCACATTCCACCCAAACTCTATCCTGTCTCCAAATCTAGTCAGTAATCATAGAATCATGTAACAGTTTGGGATGGAAGGGGCATTAGGGACCATCTAATTTCACCCCCCCTGCCATGGGCAAGGACACATCCCACTAGACCAATTTGCTCAGTCCTATCCAGCCTGGCCTTGAACACTTCCAGGGTTGGGGCATCCACAGTGTCTCTGGGCAGTCTGTTCCAATGCCTCACCACCCTCATGGTGAATAATTTTTTCCTTATATAAAAAGCCTACTGTCTTTTAGTTTAAAGCCATTACCCCTGGTCCTATCAGTATGCTCCCTAAGGGATCCTTCAGAAAATAACATTAAATAAATAAATAAATAAATAAATAAATAAATAAATAAATAAATAAAAACCAAAAACAAACAACAACAACAAAAACTCTATAGTATTTTCTTTTTCTCTTGAGGAGTTCCCCATTTAAAATAAAGAAGTACAGGTAGGTAATGTTTTAGAAGTAAGCTCAAGGGATTCATGGTGAATATGTTCACCCATGTCTTGGGGTGCATCCAGGCTTGTGGATGTACGTTCCCAACATTACCCTGAGATTTTGTTCACATCTGCATGTAGACAGCTGCAAACACAATCCTTCCAGACTCAAAATAATAATAATTATAAAGGTTAAAAAGCCCATCAATCCATTTGTCATTGTGGACAACTATGCAAAAACAAAAAAAGAGGAAAAAAAAACATGATGTAAGGGTGACAAAAACAGATAAGCACACCTGCCTAGCCTGCTAACTCCTTACACAGCTAGATCTACATTAATGAAACAATCTGTGGTGTAGATGCAGGCATTTTTTCATGTTCACCTCTACAATTTAGTTGTGAACCCTCTCAGCACAGCTTTGGCCTGTGACAACCAGAAGTAGACTGAGCAGTGCCCAGGCCAAGGCATAGGTAAAGGGCTTGCTGGAGGAGGCAGTGTGGCTAAGACTGGTCTTCCAATTGTTTTTATTTACTTAGGGAGGCCTTTATATCCTTTTTTGTTTGTTTGTTTTTTGAGGAGGAGGAGGAGGAGAAGAGCTGTGTTGTGCTACCTGCTTCAGTTGTTTTACTGCACAAGCTGTGAGGCTGGTGTGCTCCTGAGGGTCAGGCTTGGCTCTCTCACTGGGCAAATCAAGGACTCTCCAGGGGTGCAGAAGGCTACAGCAGCAGTCCAGGAACCCAAGTGCCAGGAACCGCTGGGGTGAGAGTTACAGCACAACCACAGCCATCCACAACATGGGGGGCCCACCCATGAGGGCTGAAAAAAGAGCCTGATAATCAAATGAGAAAGCTTGTGAAAAGGAAAGGGGCAGACTGGTGTGGTAGAAGCTATCTGTATAATACAACCTGACCTACATTTAGCACAGCAGTTCATTAAGCTATCCTTGCTAATGTCACAGGCTTCAGTCTCTGAAGTGGTGTTGCCATGACCACTTCCCTTGATAATTTATTCCACGGTCCAGTTGCTTCTGCTGTTTTTCAAAACAGAACTGTAAATTAGAGAATGTTAAAACACAAAGATCTATCTGAATTTCTTTTGAACTGGAGATTTCTAACCATGGTGGTATGGTTTTTGTATTAGAGTCAGAGTACAAGTCCCATAATGAAACACTAATTTCTGACAGCTAGAAAATATTTGGTGGCTTCATTTCTGTATGATAGACTTAATTATGCATTTTCTTTCTTTGTAAATGACTGGCAAGTAAATTTCGAGTTATTATTCAGAGCCCTCAATCGGTTTTACCAAAAATTAGTTTTGATTTTGAAACAATAATATTAGAAGACCTATCTGTGATTTAATAACAGTGCCTGCCTCATTTTAGACATCCCTAGGGACAACTGCTTCCATGGGCTTACTGGTCAATTATATTTATAAGACTTCTAGGTAAAAAAAATCAACTGAAGAATTATTTAATATCGAACCGTGCAACTGTTCAGAAAAGTGTGAATATGCATGTATGTACATGCATATGTGATCCACGTGAACCACATATGTGCATATGCATGTGATTAAAATTTTACCTTATTAATATTTCTTCTCATGCACCAGGACTCATTTGGTTGTAAGTAAATAAACATAAACTCTACGTTTAGGTTTTGTCCTGGTTCACTAAAATCAAGAGTAATTATTCAAAAAGGTAGATCTCAAAGGACATGGGATGGGAACAAAATTCCAAAAGAAAATATATTTTAGCAGCTTGATGAGGCTGGAAACAAATGAACCTCCTGAGTCACCTGCTCCTAGAAACAGTAAGGTTATATGACCTTCTTTCACAAAACAATGACAATCAATTTGGGGGGGGCATTACTTCCCTTTTAGGTGTGTTCCAAAACGGAGACTTTTTGGTTTTATTTATCTAACTTATAGAGCAATTTATTCTGGTTAATTTGTAGCCATTTTTCTTTTGCGCTAGTCCTGGCTTTTAGTTTTTGTTTGTTTGTTTGTTTGTTTTTCCTCTCTGTATTTTCTGTAATATTAATATCTTCTTTAAACCTTCATTTGATAAATCAAATCTTGATAATCTTTGTTTATTAAATCTTGATTAAACTTTGTTTTGTCTTCCTAGAGAAATTTCCTTCTTCTTAACAGCCTAGCAATCTTCTATTACTATGCAATTCTGAGATCTTTCTTGAACAGAACTATACACTGAGACATCTTGAGAGCACTGTTATTTTTGTGAGTTGAAATCATGCTGCACTATGCTGTAGCATGCTGTAGCATGAGCACTTTGTTGCATTTCTGCTTAGGGTCAACTGAGCTCATGACATAAAGAAGAATTTCTAGTTTTAGTTTTCCAAAAACTTTTTTTTTCCTTAATTTCATTGAGAAATAATAAAGAATTTGGCTCAAAAAGCACTGAGGATTTTCAAGAATTCTTGCTCAGGCTTACAGTTAAACAAGAGATTACACATCTGGCAGAAATTAGGAACCAATACATTGATTTCTTGGGGGGTGTAAAAATTACATGAGCTTTAATTGCTTGACTGAATTACCTTTCAAATTTGATTTATGATGAGTTTACAATCATGAAAACATCCACCTTTGTCTTTTACCTGACAATAGCTCCATGATGAGCAATCTGTCTGTAAACAATCTCCCTCAGTCCATTTACCATACTCATTCTGACTATATTCCCATGCAATAAGCCCTAGACAGTAAATCATACTTAAGTTTCACATTTTCCTCTAAACAAAATGACAGAGGCATCTGGGAATAGATACAACATGCAGTCTAATTATGAAACAATTTTGATTCACATAGAATGCTGTGTATCCAAAGGAATATGTTATTGACACTCCACCTGTTCTCTACCACAAACAAGTCTTTCTTTAGGAGAAAACATGCAACTTTGGTACTTTCAAGGTTCAAAGGGTAAACCTAAGATTTAGCCATGGTAAGTAAGGAAAAAGAGCCATGTTGCATTTATTTTCCTACAGCGGTGACCACAGTTACAGAGATTGTGGGGAAAAAAATGAAAGTACAAATTTCTGCTAAGTCTCAGAAAAGAATTCTGTCCTAAAGGAGAAATGAGAAGTAAAATTGTTACAAATTTGATATGCTTGGTATTCAAATACAAAGCATAAAATGAAATCTTAGATTTAATTTATTTTTTTTTTTTACAGTTTTCTCTTCATTTTATTAATGTGTTGTTTTTCTTGCTGTAATTGTCATATTACTTCCTGATCACAATTGGAAAAAGAAATCAAATGGTGCATATTATGCCATATCATGTACTCACCCATTGTTATCAATGTCAATATTTTTCTATTTTTCTTATATTTTCTTAGTTCAAGCTGAAATAGTAGGCAGCAAAGAAATCAACATGCTTCTGTTACAGGAATGTACATCCACGACTTGCATGAAACTACATAAGACCCACATAGTTTATTAGATTAAAAAGACTGTAAAAATTGAATGAAGTCCAAAACAGTACCACATCCTTTGGAAGCACTTCCTGCATAGAATTTCCTGAAACTGTGACATGAAATTGTATGCTGTGGAGCAGGGTTCATAAAAATGGAAGCCATTACAAACTAGTAATCCTGGGAAAACCTCAGTAGGCATGAACATAGAAAAAGACTTTTCCAAGGTCTCCTCTAGAAAACTAATTACATCTTCTTTAAAGTGAGAGGAAAACAAAACAAACAAAACAAAACAAACAAACAAAAACAACAACAAAATACTCTCAGTTATAAGAAATGACAAAATTTGAGGGCATTCTCTGTATTGTTAAACATTTTCCCATGTAAAAAAAATAAACCTTATTCTTTTAAATGTATTGATAAAACTGTATGTGATGTAGTTTTTCTAGGAAAATAAATAAGGACTACCTGGAATAAAATCTAAATGTATCTGAATTGCATGAAATTACATCATTAAAATTATTCTGAATTTCCTCATCTTGCACAACAGGCAGTTCTTTCTATCTGAAAGGAATGTTTACAACTTTAAGGCTTTTCATCTTTCTATCCTGCCAGATTTTCTATCAGGGGACATCAGCTGAAATTCTCCTAGGAGCCAATACTTGTCAACGTGAAAAAAATAACAGAATGGAATCACACCCGTCTAATCAAGAAGTGAAAATAATTTACATAAACAGTCAAACATAGAAAAATTCAAATTTCAGATATTACCAGGGAAGTAGCCTGCAGATGCAAGGAACAGCCGTTTTTCTTCTTTCACCTTTTTCCCATATCATTACCATCTCAAAAAAAAAAAAAAAAAAAAAAAAAAAAATTCTTATATATTTGAGAAACTATTTATAATCTCACCTAAACTGTTTGAAGAGATACACTAGAATATCTCACGCATCACACTGCTGTTTTTTTCTGTTTTTTTTTGTTTGTTTCCCCAAACAAAACAATACAAAAAAAAAAAATCATATTCTACTTCTCTGTTTAAAATCTAGTCTCAAAAGAAAGACACCTGAGGCAATTTAATGTCTTTCCAAGTAACTCAGAATTCATAAGTTGAAAATATAATCATATTCAGTTGTTGTTTAACTATGGTTCTGGCTAGCACATTGCAAAAAGGAATTACTTAAAAAGCAAAGACATTTTGTAAGGCTATCTAACTCAGATTAGATAATTTTAAATCTCCCTTTGACTGAAATATCAAGTATTTAGATAGAGATTGTGCAAATACAGTCATTAATGAGCATTTCTTGATAGTACTGGAAAATATATTTATTTTTTATTTATTTTTTTTTTCCTAACATGTCCCTTGAACAGATTTCTAAATTTCTGAGTTACCTGTGACTTAGGTCATTCCTTGTACTGCAAGAAATGATCTGCTTGTCTTCCCTTTACCATAGCTATGCACCAGAGACAGCAAAACAATGCTGCTGTTTTGTTGCTGCCCAGTAGCCACCAGCTCCCTGCAGAGCTTACTAGGTGCTCAAACTTTTATTTAAGCTATGTATGCAGTGTATGGTGAGCACTATGCTCCTGTACCTTAAATTTCACCTCAGTCATACCAGAAGATGTTTTCTGCAGAAAAAACCATAACATTCTGCAGAGAGTGGTAGATCCATAGTTGTGTTCAATACTATATATCAAATATTCTCTGACATAATCATGAGCAGGTAAAGTGATGACAGATGCATCTGCAGCAGCGTGCATTCTCTATGTTCACAGCAACAAAAGACAGTGTTAGGTTTTGGAGGGGTATGAGCAAAGGCTGCAAAGACATGTAGGGCCTTGGCCCTACAAAGTTTTGTGGAAGATTATGTTGCACATGGAGCAGACGTATTGTGTATAAGAAGTATATGGGGCATAAGCAAACTCAAAAGGCTGTGAGTTATGTATTCAGCTATAGCAAGCTCCAGATGACATGGGAAGGGGTGTCACTGCCTTCTTTAGAAGAGTGATATATTTGAGCCTTGAGATCACAGAGTGCCTCATGAGTTCTGTCCTTCTTCAAAGTAGATGTGTGCATTTTTAACTCATTTTCTACACTTACCCTAAGATGTGTGACTTGTTTCAGTTGTAAGAATGGTTTGGGGTCTACTAAGCTGCTGGGAACACAGTATCTTTAAAAATTGTATTTGAAGATCCAAGTGTAACTTCAGCACATGATACAGCTAAGTCCACCTTCTTTTCCTGAACACTTGGATTCCAACATTTCACTGATCTTTCCATTTCTGTTGCACATCACTGCCCATTCAGTTTCTACATGTTCAGTCTATACTGAAGCTGCCAAAGGCAAAGATATTTCAGAGTAGCTCAGAGAGTGAGGTCTTATCCTAATGACATATAACAGTACACTCCTTCATTGTTGTACAGAAGTTCTTGAAAGACACTGAATTTATCCCCACATAAGCTTTTTTTAAACAGCTTACAGTATTATTTCTGTACTAAGTTGTAGAAGTTGAGATACATTAGGATTATGTGTCTTTCTCAAGGTCACACAAAATCTGCCAAACCGGAAATTTCACCCACATTTTCTGAGTCACATCTCAATGCTTAACAACAAGGTCTTCTTTTGTATCTTATGGGGATACACTGATGTGACTCTGGTCTGAAACAGGAATGAAGCTTGGGTTGTTGTTGTTTTTTTTTTGTTTGTTTTCCTGTTTTATCATTCAATGCATTATTCAGGAATAACTGTAGGCATTGACTGGCACCAATTTATCAGGTTTTATCCCAGGAAACTGCAGAATAGGTCAACAACCAGTGACATGCTAAAGGACACCAAAAGCATTTCTACCAATACAGATTGTTCACCCTCTGATGAACAACTACTGCACTGATGTTCACTTCTCATGAACATCAGTGCAGTAGTTGCTTCCATCCACATTGATATCTGAAAAATACAAGACAACATCATTATTCTGCAGAGAATGAAACAGCTAAAAATGTGTTTCAGTGAACACTATAAAGGAAACTGGGCATTTTTATCTCTTCTGAGTTCATGGTTCTTTTCATTGCTTCTTTACAGAAATATCTTGAAAATACCTTGAAGCAGAAATCTTGTTTACTAGTGATGCAATAAATCCTGTAGATGTTGAACTGCAAAACAAACAAGTTTTAATCCTTGTCCAGATAACTTTGATTTACAGCTCCAGAACAAGGCCACAAAATTGTGCTGATTTCCACTACTAGGCCACTGGTCTCAGAGGAAAGGTAGAAATGCTCAAAAGAGAAACTATCCTACTAGAAGAGGAAATTTTACCAATGTATTTCTATAGCCATTTTTCTCGTTGAATAAGCTAACTGTTTTTGTGAAGCAAGGTGGATGCCACAGTAAAAACAGCTACCATAACCAATAACTAATAAAATGGTAGCTGCCATATAAGAAATGTATAGTTTCAGTTTAAAGCAGCATACATTTTCTTCAAGGTTTTTCCAGCCATTACAGGAAATGACTATGGATTAAATAATAATAATAATAATAATAAATGCCCTATTGCTACTGAAACTTATTTATGGCTTTTCTTCTACTTGTGACAACCCCAAATCATTTCTTGCAATCTAAGCATAAGAACACATTTATGCATTGCAAATATCTTTCCATTTTTTATTACTTGTGCTCTGGATAAACTAGCCTTCTATCAGGTTTAATAATGTATAATTTGAAACAAAGTCCATTTAAAAGCTTTACTAACTAATAGCACAGCACAGCAGACACTGCATTGGAACTTGTGTGGAGAATTTGCCTTTGACACCTCCCCTTGTGAAAGTGCACTTCTGAACTGCCCACCTTCAAATCTTAAGATACTTTAAGCCCCCTGTGCTTTGCAGAGGGAGGTTGCTTGGTTCAGTTCTCTTAAGTGGCATTTGAAATCATCAAAGGATTGACTAGAAATTTTTATTTTATTTTTTCAGGGAAAGTTATAAACAAAACAGAAGTGTTTTAGAATCCCAAGGATTAGTCTCAGTCATGGTGAAATAATTGCCATACAAAATCACTAAGCTTATCAGAATGACAAAAATACAGGGCATTGTTAGTGTCCAAAGAAATTAAAAGTTAAAAGATATACAAGCACTACTATATCATGGCATTCTCCAGTCTTGAAGTGCTGTGTTGGGAAAGGTGCAGCTGTCTGTTTTGGAGCGTAGTCCTGTTCAGGTGGATCTCACAGCTCCTGCAGCACTGCCATTGGTTATAGGCTCATTACTCTCATCACGTATAGTAATTTTCATTCAAGCCTCGCCAAGAAATTCCATCTTGAAAATGTTGCTACTGCAATGTCATTCCTGCAAAGTGAAGTGTTCAGAAGTTAAGGAATGTTAATGGTAAGAGAACATTTATTGTCCTAACATTGACTCATTGTCTCCATGATGATACTCTTTGATATTCTTTAATTAGGCAATATGCATTATGATTTCTGCTGGAGTTCTGCCTTAAATAATTTAATTGTATTAAATAATAACCCAACACATGTGTTTTGACTGGCTGAAAGCCACCACTTGTAGTAGTCAATCCAATAATTATACTTCATACTTTCTAATATTTCTATGCCACAAACAGCAATTTTATTTATTAGAAGTAAGGTAATACCAACTGATACTATTAGACCTAATAATTCTTCAAAGCTTGAGTATATAAATCAGCAGGAAAACATTGTCTGTTGGAAGTACTTCATATTTATTAATTCCCTGCAGAATTTTACAGATACTCTATTCCGTTATTAAAATTAATTGTTTATTCACTATATGCTCAGTTCCAAGAAAATGCTACATCTTCTGTGCATCTGAATGGTTTTACACTTTCTCCCAGTGCTTTAAGTATTCCATAACACATTATGCATGCTGTAGGTACTCTCTGGGATAAGTGCTTTCTTCCTTGTTTTGGAGTGCTGTAGCTTCCAGTTATTTGTCACCCACAATATTTATCAGAGGAGAAAATGGCTTATTGATTAATAGGTCAATTAAGGATTTAGAATGTTTATGACAGGCACTAATGCTTCTATGTCCCCCTCTCTTAGATTGTTCTTTTTTAAATAAAGAGTTCAAAACACATTTTCTATCAATATTAGTAAGAGAGCTGTTGTTCTGTTCTGACATTTTTTCACTATAACTACAATTTAAATTAATAAGTATACTTTTAAATGATGTGCCAGAATCTTAAAATTTCTAAGAAGAAATTTAAGACACTCAGGTGCATGTAAAATATTTTTGAAAATGAAGTCTGAAAGATTGAGAGAGACTGTCAAATGAGAATAAGGTAACTGTTTTAATTACGAAAGTGACAGACACAGCCATGAATGTCTTTTCAGATATTTTGGAATAACAGTGAGTGAATGGAAATGAATGCAAGGCAACTGCCATGATAATAGTTATTCTTATTTTCTCCTTATACATAAACAATAATGTTTATAAACTATAAAACCATGGAACAGCATATTAGACTGGAAGCATGACAGTTTCCAGAATGCTACAGGGACGCACAAATAAGAAACCTTCTCATTATTAATAAATAAACAACTACTAGCAACTGCAAAGTAATTAGTATTTGCAAGGAGCACTGCAATTTCTTGGGGACTGAGCCTACAAATGGCAGACCCCTCTGTCCTTTATCAAGTATTTTAGTTTTGCACATGCATTGGGGTTTAATTAAAATTGTATTGAAAAAGTGACAGCTCATAAGAGAAAAATAGAGATAACAGAGCAAAACTACAATACACAACATGCTCAGGTTCCAGAAATGAATTTCTTTGCAACCTGCTTTTGGCTTGCTAAATATCATTTGAATGCTATAATGATGACACACAAATGTGATGAAAAAAGAACTCTTGTTTTTTAAGTTGGGAAGATACAGCACTCTGTACTTTACAAAATTTAAATATTCAGTATATGAAGAGACAGGGATGAAAAAGCTGTTTTCTGAAAGAGTTTGTACGCAGCTGACAACCCCATGCATTGAAAACCATTTGTAAATAATAATAAAAGAAAAAACTTTAAAAGAGGTTTAACTGGTATTTTAACACACAGTTATGAGTGAGTGAACACAGCAGTTCTGGCGCTCCTGCTGGGCTGAATGCAGACCAGAGAAGGACCATACTGTGCTACCATCAGCCTGCTATTTTTTCTTCAACAAAACCTTCATTCCCCACTGCTGCTAAATACCCACTTCCAAACAAGCATAATACAAGCAGGGTGAAAGCTCATTCTGCCCAGGAAATCTAAGGCAAAATCCACTAAAGATTGTTTTGTTGGCTCAAACCTCAGATGTACATATTGCTCACAATATGTAGCAATTCCTATGAATAAAGCAAAAGAGGTAAATTTTTCAATTTTAGATCTCTTCCCAGCTTTGACAGCAATGACTCGAGCAAGTCATTTTTGAACACACATTTCTGTTTATAAAATGGAGATAATGAGCCCTCAAATTTAAAGGATTCATAGATTTATCATTGAAAAGCTTTGACAGAAACGAGGTCTTATTCTTAGCTACAGCAGTGGCCATCAGATATTTCAGATGATAATAAATCCCTTCAAAGTGCATCAATTATTGTGCAACACTCTTGAACAGAATAGACATATACATATATGTATCATAATTCAAAGGAATTGTGAGCAAAATTACTGCAAACTCAGTTTTCTCTCTCATCTGCATTTCTCTCATACTTGCCATAAGAGAGGAGAGGATGTTTAAGCTGTGCCTCTCACCCAGGAAACACTTGCTGGTTAATTCAAAGGCCCCCAGCTGTACAGGAACTGTAGCTGTTTGGTATGGCTGCACACTCCTGTTAGGCAAATTTGCTGCTTTGAGGGACAAATGACTTGCATTTGCTAGCAGGGACTAATCAACTTCAGCTGCTAATTCCTAGTGACTTTAATGAGAGCATGAACATAGGCAATCCTTATCTATGCAATGTTGGCTGGGCTAGCAGAAAAGAAGATATAGCTAATGGCCATGAAATTATCTGTCTTCTCTAATTTTGTAAAGTTTTATTGTTATTATTATTGCTTCAAAACATTTTTTGTAATAACAGACTAGCCCATGAAAAAGAAAATACTTTCTTCATTCTGAGTAAGAATAAATTGTAAGAGGGAGAAACATGTAAATTACAATAAACAGATTATATCAATTAAAAATTCTTTTGTCTTATTTTAAAATTAGTATAGAATTTACAATTTCTTTGCCTGGTTCTTGATTATGTCATTATTGTTAGAGATGCCAGTACTTTTCAAGATCAGAAGCTCTCAGCTGTTCTACATTTCAGGTAACGTTGTAGCTTACCATGCATCACATAATATATGCTGCAACACACAGAAGATGCTATGCAATTAATTTAAACTTGCAGGAGTTGCTTTTATATTCATAATAATTCCTGACTTCTAACAATTACAAGTACAGGATCTTCCTGTTGCATCAATAGAAAGATATTGGCTGCACTGAGGTCTTTTGCAACTAAATATTTCTATAAATCCAATATATTGTAATCAGACTTCTGGATCAGCAATATCCATTTTTTGCAGGTATCCACTCTCGGAGTACTAGTAAAGATATTTTTCACTGTTTTTATGGTAAAAGTTATAAGAAACTTCCCATGCCACATTGCATAGCAACCTTACCTTCCTCATCTTTATTTCGTAAGTCAAAGAGACATGGAAAAAAAAAAACAAACTCTATTTCTGATTTTCAGGAATCAGAAATATTTGAAACATATATGAGAAATAGTGTAGATAATTAACTCCATTTTCTTTCCAGATGTTTTGCAATAGTCTATTCAATTTTAACAGCAAGGACTACTTGTACTATTTTTATATATTGCATGATGGCATGAGGAAAGGGACTGTCATGTTCTCTGTTGAAGCTCCTGTCATTGCTAAAAGGAAAAAGCCATCGGGGTGCCTGCTCCTGGGTCTCTGCAAATATCAAAGTTTATGAAAGTGTTAAAAAAGTCAAACTCAACCTATCTCTATGCCTAGATTAGCACAATAGGAAAATGTCTGCAGACTGAAGTGACTGAAGCTAAGGCTACTCCCACTCCCATCATGTGATCGTCCAGGTTTTATTTCTGGTTTCATCCAGTCTTGATTGAATGATTCAACCCATTCTTTGCTCATGTGGTTGGAAGCTTTTTGTAAGGAAAAAATGTTAAGTACATGGTTGAAGATCTTGTGGGGTTTCAACCTGCACATCAACTTAGAGCATTATGTCCCCATCAAGCACTGAAGCACTTAGAGAAAAAAGCTGGCAATTCAGTTTCCTCTGAAAAAAAAAACTATTTCATGAACAGCAAAACTGCTCTCAGCAGTAAAGCAACACATGGCAAATTGAGACAAGCAGGGGATTAGCTTCAAAACTGTACTTCTGCTTTGAGCAAAACCAGCGAAGTAGACGCAGCTGTTAGCACTGTCCAGGCCAGTTAGTTAGAGCAAACAAAGAATTCATTTTTTTATAAAATGAACTTTGCATTTCTGCACATGCAAGTGCAAAGTGTACTGCAATTTCCTACCTATGCAACTCAAATTACATCTTTCCCTCAATCTTCTGAAACCTTATTGAGTTACACACGTTACTCAATGGTGAGAATAAAATAATGTAACTGTTGTAGCCATTTGGATCTCTGTCTTTGGTTATTTACATCCATGCAAGGTTTATTAGCATCCAAATACACTTGATACTATCTGCAACTGTGACTAAAAAAAAAAGAAATTAAACAAATACATTATAAAGAGAAACAAAGATGGAGACTCCATATACCCTTTAGAGATGGGTCTTCCATTTTCAAGAGTGGCAGAACACAAAATAGTTGGGATTGCACAACTGATCTTTTCATTTACACTAGCATGAATCAGTGTTATGAGCTCAACACAGATAACCAGATGGAAGTGAGAAAAATCTCACCTTCCATTAGCTAAGGCTTTAGGGGAACTTAGAAAGATCTCTGGACCAGTTCACTCGTTAAAGTATTATTGTCTGTGCTGTTCTAACTGCCCAACACTATTGAAGTGCTCCAGGCTGACACAACGCCTGTGGGCAACCTATGCCCTTTGCAAGTGTCTTGTGTGTAGTTATCAGGCTTAATAAAATACTCACTTGTTACAAAATAAATGCTAATTTCAATCTTACTATGCTACCTTTGTTGTAGGTTGGCCATTGGAAGTGAGAAGCAGAAGTCCATAAGGAGAAGCAAAGAGTATGTTCAAGTATGTTCACGGTGTGTTCAAGAGCCACAATTCAGGAAGTTCCATATGAAGAAAAGTATATTCTGCTGTCACTGATGGGCTTGTTTGTAAGTACACATGTTGCTCATTCCTCATTACTGCGGTATATAATATATTACTAGGGCACATTTGTTGTGTTTATTGACTACACTAATTTTCAACATTGTGCCAGGAAGTTTGATTTCTTAAGGGAAATACATTTGCATATACAGATGGTTGGTAGAAAATGTGATCAATTACCTAAGGAGTTAAGAGTGAATGATTTGAATAATGCACTGTATAGGATATATAATGGATAAGTTTGTCTCTTTGCCAATCCACTGGGAATTTCTGAAAGTAAATTCCTTTAGCCTATGAAGTAGCTTAATCAGGTTCTACACATGAATTGACCTCAGATTATAAAGGTGAATTTTAAAGGGTGAACTACCCATTCAAATAAAATTCATTATCAGAGAAAATTTAGAAGAAACTAAGGAGAAAATATAATTTTTTTTTCCTGACATTTAAAATATTTTATTTTGCTGACTCTAGTCTGGAAAAGCAAATAAAAAAGAAACTCCAAACAGTAATCCCTGAAGGAGTTGTGTGGAGATAATCCTAAATAAATATTCGTAGATTCTCATGGCTAATTAATAAATTGTTGATTTATGCTGTCACATATTGTTCAAGTCCTGGCAGTATTTTACAGAATCTTTGAATTAACTGTCGCTTTCATGTGAATGCCTGAATCTTGGTGAGGCTGTCAGATGTTGTCTCCTGACTGATTGGTGAGCAGCATGTCTTTTTACAGCCAGGCAAAATATCAATTTTCTACATTTCCAACTTTTCAGGCACCCTCAGGAGTATAGCACAGCTTGAAGAAATTGTACTGCTATGAGATTTATAGCCAACCAGCATCAACTTACTCAATATAAGTGGAAATAATTGTTCTCTAAAGTATAAGAATATTACATAAAAGATTACCTATTCTGAAAGAACTTTGTGGTCTTTAAGTGCTGGATCAAACCGCCAAATTTTAAGAAGCACATAATTTCTGTTCCTGTCTATATAACATTAATTAGGGTCCTTTGTGATTATAGAAAGCAGACTTCATGTACAAGCTCACATTCTGTTCTTTTGTTATAATATTCCTGCTTTCTTTACCAAATGCAGATACTCAGTATTACTTTTCACAAATATCAGACAGTTCTTGGCTAAATGCCCTTTTCACTGCATATTCTCTGAGTCCTGAACAGAAAACAATTCAGTGTGCTTGCTTGGTTTTTTAATTTTTCCATTGTGTATGAACAATATAGCAGATGTTAAGGAATGTCTTCTATCTTATCTTTCACCATGGAAAAAAAAAAAAAAAAGGAATTATTATACCTACTTGCACACCTGGAACTGAAGTATACAAACAGCATTCAAATTTCCAAACAATAACTAATTGTGGATGCTGATTGCAGAAGCCCAAGGTATTCTTATTTATTTATTTATTTATTTATTTATTTATTTATTTATTTTCCAGAGGACTTGGCTGCATGTGGCTTTCTTAGGTTCAAAACAGAGCTTCCACTAATTGCATTTGTTGTCCTGAGCACATCTGCAGGTTGGGAGTATCTCTACCTGCAATATAGAAAATGAGGAAGACGGGAGTTTCTCTCTCCATTCCCTTATTGCTTGCAACTGCAGTAATGTACACTTTGCCTGTGACTTTTATTCTCTCCCTTGCTTTCTTTTTCACCTTTCATTTCTGTATTCCTGAGTTCAACATCTTCCTTATTTATTCACATGTGAGAATTCATTCTTTTTCTTGCATACTGCCTTACCTGGTAAGGGAGGCCAGGCTCTCAGTTCTGGTGGCTTGTAGCATAATGCCTCCCAGAGCAGAAAAGAAAAAATTTAGGAAAGCTCAGCCTCAGTGCCTGTATTTCTGGGAAGTATGGGCTTCTTGGAAGTATAGCAGAAGTGGAACTTTCAACGGAACTTTCTCAGCCACAAGAACCCCAAGAAGGTAGTGTTTGCTTGTTTATTTATTTATTTAATAGAAACTCAATAATTCACCAAATCTGGGGTCTTTTTCAGAATCCTTTTTCAGCATGTCCTTGATACTAGGATGGATTTTTTTGTCTTTTTTTTTTTTTTTTTGATTCCAAAATTAAAGGGGAACTAATGTTTACTAAACAACATGGGACAGAATTTTTAAGGAAAACAAAACTTTCTCCTTATTGCTTTCTCCAAAGAGATATATACTTTGTGCTGAAATACATATATGTATATATACACACACATATCTGTGTATTTTTATATATGTATATGCATATAAATAAACATAATCTGTTAGGGGTACATTCTTATCAAAGGAATCCCAGCCTGGTAGAAACATTTGCCAAAGGTAAAAGTAAGTGAAAAAATGTAAGTAAAGATTTATAATTAAGTTTTACTGTAGTGAGGTTCAAGTTTGCAAAACTGCAACCCTTAATTTTCAGAGTTATGTCCCTACAAGATTAATTTTCTAGAACTTAAATAACAAATGCAACATTATGGATGCTTCAGAAAACAAACAAACAAGCAAGCAAAACAAAACAGATAAATGCAAAGCATTCATCTGTGTTGGAAGGGACAGACATTCCTTTATGAAAAACTCCAGATGGAATTTTGGTCACAAAAGGTAAAATGAGAAATGTATGTTCATTTTCCTACCCTTCTACTATACACTATGTATATATGGCTGGAGGTCCTTATTTAGAGATGCTCGCTAAACTCCCTTATTTCTGGGCTTACAAGCTTGCTGCAGCCTACATCTTCATTTTGCAGGGAGTAGGGTCACTTGCATTTTCTTTGTTACTAAGCTGCAAGCCCAAAAATGTGTTTGAATTTTAAGGTTCCTGTGGGGAAGAGATTTCCACTTCTTAGCTGACTGTTTCCAAGATTGGTACCTTATCTCCAAATTTTATTTGGCTCTGTGGGTCAAAACCATGTTTACTCAGCAATACTATATGCAAGAATTCTAAAGTTAAGAAACAAGACAATGTGTTCCAGCATCTTTGTATGTTGTGGGAGGACTTTGTCTGTTGGGATATGTTAAAATTAACGTATTGAGTTTATTTACTCAAAAGTTTCATGAATTTGATAACTGTCTGGTGCATTAGAGCTGTGTTAGTGGTCTGTGAATCCACAAAGACTGGGAATTACTAGTTTCTGTTTATACATCTTACAGGTTTTGTAGGAGAATCCTGAATATTTATATCTATATAAGATCATGAGTAATTTTATGTAGGAACATGAATTATCTCACATTGCAGGTAGCATTTTTCCATATGTCAGTTACCTAAGAACTGCAATAAAATATTTTGATGGAAGTATGTGTTAGTAAAACCACAATCTTTGATTGTTCTGGTTTTTTTTATGTTTGTGGTAGACAGAGTATACATATATACTTTTCTTTTTTAGTGACAAGCTCTTATGAAATTTAAATATAGAAATATAAATGTATATATATATATATATATATATATATATATCTATAACCCCCGTTCCCCGTGGGAACGGGGTTAAGCTGAGGCAGGGGAAATTTAGGCTTGACATCAGGAGGGGATTCTTCACAGAGAGGGTGGTTGCACACTGGAACAGGCTCCCCAGGGAAGTGGTCACTACACCGAGCCTGTCTGAATTTAAGAAGAGATTGGACTGTGCACTTAGTCACATGGTCTGAACTTTTGGGTAGACCTGTGCGGTGTCAAGAGTTGGACTTGATGATCCTTAAGGGTCCCTTCCAACTCAGGATATTCTATGATTTTATGATTCTATGATATATAAATAAATATATTTATATTTATATAAATATATATATGTATTTCAGCACAAATTTATTAAAGCTTATAGAAATTCCAGCTGAATTTAGATCTTTTTATTAAGTTGTCTACATAGCAGAAACTGATTTCTATTGTGTTTTTTATTTATTTCTTTGTTTATCATAGATACTATTATAAACATGGAATGAGTTAGTAGTGTGAGAAAAGAAGTACTAATTTGATGGCTTGAGACTGAAGGTCTCTCTTAGAAAGAATCTAAGATCATGAAGGAAAACACTTAAAGTAGGAAGAGAAACTCAAATCTATGAGGTCCTAGAACAGTTATGTAAGTATGAGATTGTCCTGACAGAGTTCTAACACTCACATGAAATTAAGAGGCTAGACTGCATTGCTCCAAATTGCTATCAGGGCCTGAGTTTTCACAGCTTGGTTTGGCTTGTCCTTTTGTGCAGTGGTAAAAGAGGATGGGACTTGATGCATAGTGTGACACATGATGGAAAGTTCAGTTTTAGATAGATTCCATAAGTTTGCAGAAGCAGATACTTATGAAAAACATTTCTGTGTTTGTAAAGAGAGAATAACAAAAAAGTAACAGTTTTTAGAACAGCTCAGTTACATTTCAGGGGAGTTTTAGGTTAGATTTTAGGAAGAACTTCTTTACTGAAAGGGTTGTTAGGCACTGGAACAGGCTGCCCAGGGAGGTGGTGGAGTCACCATCCCTGGAAGTCTTTAAAAGATGTTTAGATGTAGAGCTTAGGGAGATGGTTTAGTGGGGACTGTTAGCGTTAGGTCAGAGGTTGGACTCGATGATCTTGAGGTCTCTTCCAACCTAGAAATTCTGTGATTCTGTGATTCTGTGATTTCATTGTTCCAAACTGAGTTTGATCCAATTTGACACCGTGTGCCATGTAGGCTAGGGATGTGGAGTGAAACGGAAATGCCTTAAGGAAATTCAAATGCACAGGAGGATAGCTAATTTTATGGTCAGCCTCCCATGGTTATGTTTTAAATTCATGTTTACTAGTAAAGGGGACCCTTGATTTTAAACTTCTGTCAAACTCTATTTGACAACTGGTACCCTCAGTGAGAGCAAGAACTCTACAGAATGCTGGATTGATTCTTCATTTTGAAGACATTTCTAGAAGGCTCTTACAGGACTTCCATATTAGTAGTAGTGGAGGCTTTAGAAAAGATTAGCTAGAGGTTTTTTTTAAATTAAAATTGGAATATGGATTGTCTCTGCCCTCGGTCCCCCCCTTTTTACATCCCCGTGCTATCTACAGCAACTTGAAAGAAGATGAGGCTGAATTAAAATAAGTTGAGTTACCTTAGAATATCCTTGGTTGGAAACAGTTTTCTTGAAATAACTGCATTTCTTGTCTAGTTGGCAGCTGTGGAGAAATGAAACTTTTTAACACATCCAGTTTGGCTTGTAATGCTATTGGGGTGGAGTTGTATTTAACTGAAAAGTTGTTTTGAGAGCATCTTTCTAAATACAGATTTCAGATTGCTGTGAATACCCTGAGACCACTAGCAGTTATGGTGACAGTAGTTTAAACTGGTATTTGAAATAGAACCTCAATAAACATTAAGCATTGATATTCCATTAGCAGGTTCCTTAATGTCTGTAATCTGTTTGAAAAGATGATACCTCTTTGTTCAATTTTAGTGGAGCTACTGAACAGAGAATTTAATGTTCAGAATGCCAGTCCTTTCTTTGCTTCAAAGCAACTTGCTGCAATTGCTGTGTGATGTAGTATAATATCTCTCTGGGTTATATGATGCAAAATTGGATGAGCTTCTGAAGAAGCTTCATTAGCCTGCTTAAACAAGATCAGCCTTCCTTCTTAGCAAAGAATAAAACCAGCAGAAAATGGAAAACCTTATAGGATGTTGCACCTTGAAAATTGTGTTCAGTTGATATTGAGCTGCTCTGGCACATGTAGCAATGAAGCTGTGAAAGAGCTTTTTCTATAAGCCCTTTTGGGGTAGTTCCACCTTCTTGGTAGGGCTGAAGATGTATGCTGGCCTTGAATTTCCTGAGTGGTTTCTAACTGAAATAACTGCTATACGACATTTTTTTTTGGTTACAGAACTGAAGCTGCTGTGCATAAATCAGTTGCTGAGCATGTCACTTTAGTACAGTCTCAGAACTGATTTTCAGCTGAAACAAGAAGAGGCTTCAAGCACCTCTTTGATCTTTCCTTTTGTACTTGCCTGCTCCACCATCGCTAGAAAAATGTAGCTATCATCTTCCATGTTTCATACTACAACAGAAAGAAAAATGGAGCAGATTCCTTCTCTTCTTTAACAATACCTGAACACCTTTATAAAAGATATACTTGAAACAAGACACACCAGCAAGCAGTGGTTATATAATTACACAATATATGATTATAAAATCATGTATAATATGATTATATATATTGCCAAATTCAAAACTATATCTGATAGAGTCATTTTTATACTGAATCTTTCTTCAGAAAAGTAGTCTTTATACATGTAGTTCATACAATTCACAAATATCAGACAAATATTTCAGATATTACAGTTCTGTGGATATATTGTTTTTCATCATATGAACAAAACATCTGCCATTGGAAGAAAGTGTGTTTTTGTGAGATATTTGGTTGAGCCACACAACATCTAACAAACATCTAACATCTAACAAACATCTAACGTCTAATATCTAACATTTTTTTAAAATATTAGGTACCGAGAATGAAGAATCATTTCAAACTAAACAAAAGACAAACCCAAAACTAGATCTTCAAGTTGTCATAGCTATTATTTTTAATTTTAAAGTGTGTCTGAAGCACTACTGTTCACGGAGAATGAGAAAACCTTCACTGGATCACTAATGACAGAGGTAAAAGAGAGAGTAGGTCTTTGGTAAATTTGTCAACTTAATTGTCAATTTTAATAGCTTTTTGAAATGAGAATGCTACAGTTTGTGGCGCTCATTATGTATTCATACAGACTGTGTTTGGAGTATAAATATTTAACACCAGGACTCTACAATTTGCAGTCTCTGTAGGCTGTACCAGTGTCTTCTGTGAGGTGATTTATCAGCAAGCATGCAGCTAGGGAAACATACAACAGTGTATTCCCAATTTTGATATTTGGAGATCAGAGTATGAGTCATCTTCCCCCACCCCCTGAAAAAAGGAAATAAAATGATTTATGATTTTCAAGTTCACTGGATATTTGGGTAACAAAAGAAACTTGCAATAAAAATATTATAAGGCTGTGAGACAAGCTATGCCAGCATGCAATAAACTCTCAGCCCCTGAAGAGCATGTTTCTTGGGCAAAAACTCAGCAAAACCCCAAGGCATAGCTTAGCATGTAGAATTGCTTGTGGTCCCCAGTGGGGTATCCATTGTGGAAACACAATATATTCTTTTAGTATCCATAATAAAAATGTAGTCCCAACTTGTGCAGGTGTATTCTACTATCACTTAAAAAAAAAAAAACAAGAAAACAAAAAGGAAGAAAAAACAGTCCAGCATTCAAGAGGAGACCTGAAACAGTAGCTCAGATGAGTAGGGCTCAGAGGGAACCACATCTAACACAAGTAGACTCAGAATGTTTGGGGTGTGTGCCCTGACCTTGGAGCATGAACCAGGGTCTGGAGTCCAGCTAGACATAAGCTATTTACAGCATCCAGTGATACTGAAGTTTATTTTTTTATTATTATTTTTTAATATATCACTGTTCTGAGCCAAAATTATAATGCAATTATCCAGTAAACATCTTTTACTTGAAAGATTTATTGTCATTTTATATATAAATTTGAATTATTTGCATTTGGGGATCTTCAAATTTGGGCATATTTTATTACTCTGCCCTGTGGTAAAGCTTTCAAATGGTCCTTCTTGTCACTGTGAATGCTGATATTTATAGCAGTTACTTTAGTTATTTAAAGGGGAAATAGTAAGTGTCTTTGAAGAGGCAATGGATAAATTCAGAGAACCTAATCATTTATCATGAGCTTTTCTTGTTCAATTTTATGTTGTCCGTACGATAAAAATGTAACGTCCCTTTTAGAAGGTCTGGATTCTTTCTCCAAAACTTGCCACTGCATGTACAGAATCCAGGTGGATTTGAAGTTTCACCCACTCTTAAGGATCTCTGCTTTTCTAATGCTCTCAGTCACAAGGAAAAAAAAAAAAAATCCTTCTGTATTATTTAGTTATGAGGTATGGGATTTTTTGTAATACCCAGCACTTCATTTGGAACAGAAAAAGTAATTAAAAACAGACAGATTTTGTCTACTTATGTTCTCCTACCATATTAATAGTTTCAAATCAAAAGTTCCCCACAGAATCACAAAACTTCAAAAGCAAGCTCTAGAGGCAAAGCTCGAAGTCTAAGAGTCCGTTACTTAAGACATGCTCAGTATTATAACTGCAGCATTCAGCTTCAAGGTAAATGTATGTGAGTGTCTTCTGTGATAAAACAGCTCTTCCATAAACAGTTAAAATAGCTTTTCATGTTTTGCTTTCCACTTGCCAGAGCTACCAGTTGTAGAGGTATTGCCCAGCTGGGTTTTGCAACATCTACTTGTAGAACTATAATGTTACAGATTAATGTTTAGCTAGAGAAATTGTTTTGCTGTTTTGCACTGGAAGTGTCATGGCTGCTATCTCCTGTCTTTATGAAGATTTTCATCCATCCTCAATTAAAAAATAATAAATAAATCAGAAAAGAGAGGAATTGAGGAATTGTAGTGAAACCAGAGAAAGCACCTGCCTCATCATTCGAATTGCTTGTTTCAAGAGAATAAAGCTTAATCTGTAGCTAGAGTATTTTTTAACACAAAAGTATGCTGAGTCAAATCTAATTATGGCATGGACAATTATTCAGTATTATTAGGTTTTATTAGCCCTGATTATGGGCTGAATGAAACATCTGTAGCCTAAACAGCAAAATTTTCTTGAACAATTACATTGTTTAGAGAATGTGCAACTGTGTACAATATAATCAACTACTTGTAAAGCTTGCAGGCAAAATAGCCAGTGACAATGTGTTGGCTTTTAACCAGTTCCTTAGCCTCTTCCCTTTTACATTCAGCATTATTCTTAAAAAGGTTGAAACTTTGTTAGAGACTTTTCAAACACACTTTTCCAAAACATCAGATAATCATGTGCAAATCTCCTCTCTCTGCTGGTCAGTCCAGTTTGTCTGATGTTTTGACGTGTAAATATAAAAAATCCACACAGCTGAAGGAACCTGGTATCTAACTGTCTGTTAAGAGTCACATAAGTGCAAAAATAGTGTAGTGTGAAGCAAAGAAGAATAGATTATAGATTAATGTTAAATCATCTCCACTGCTTCTGGAAACAGGATGTTTATGTTCAGTTAATAACTCCCCATGATATTTCTAGCAGAGAACAGAAATGTTGGAACTAACTTCCATCAACATTTAGATTGCTATAATCTAAACATTTTTGACATTTAATATAATTTTGCAAGAGTTAAAAAAATCAAAGTCCTTTCTAGTTATAGGTTGTTTGTTTTTTTTTTTTTATTTTTTTATTTTTTTTTTATTTTTTGGTGGTGGTGGTGGTTGGTTGGTTTGTTGTTGTTGTTTCTTTTTTTTTTTTTTTCTTATTTTTTTCTACTTGGTTAAACTTCAGCAAATTTGAACTACATCTACTGTTTCAAATACTCTTCCCTCATAATAGACATGATATTCATGGGAATTGCTGAAATTTAAGTGGAGAGGAAATAAAAGATATTCAAATCAAGTTATGGCAGAATAGAATTATATATGTACATTGTGATCCATAATTTTTTAAGTCCTGTTTTCAGTTTTTCTGAGGCAAAGACAACAAATGTGTGTAATATACCCACTATTTACTGTTCAGTTTTATTATTAAATGTGCTGTTTACAAGATAAATCCTTGGACAATGTTTCTGGTTTTGTTGTTTCTGCTTTTAAGTAGAACCTGTTTGCCACCCAAATGCAAGAAACTTTGAATGTAAAAGATTATTCCCAAATTTCTACAATTTCATGTAAAGTAAAAAAAGCTCGGTTACTCCTGTCTCATTGAAAAAAAAAAATCTCATTAAAACTAGCACCAAATAAGAATGTAATTCACCAATTCACCACTAGCATAGCATAGAAATCCTAAGTAGGTGTCAAGGGTCTAAGCCAGCAATAAGCCATTTTTATAATCTAAAACTTGTTTTTTTTTGAGAGAGAGAGAGAATTTAAAGTGTATGGATAGTTATTTCTTTTTCAGACTTCAGTTTGAGGAATACATACATTACAGAGCAATTCAAAAATTACACAAACAAGGCAGTAGAAGAGTTATATGAGTGTAGTGGTCATCCATACAGGGTCATTTAGGAAAGTACTTCTGTATAAAATATGAATGTGCGTCTAAATTAGCTATGTCTATATTACTTTTTGTTGGAGAGAAGTCCTCCTTTTCTGCCTGTTGACATCTAGTGATCTTTAATACAGATGAATTTTCATTTGTTATACCAAACAAACTAGCACAACAAATACCATGATCTATGTATCACAATTTTTTGGAATTATTTGAACCTACAAGACAAATGCCCTGCAGTACTGAAATTATGCGCAATAGCTGCTTGTATGGAATAATGACAAGACATATCCAGAACTTTAGCTTGTTACTAAAATTTAAGGAAAAGTTTATTTCAGAACTGTCAAAGTATGCACAACTGTTGCATACATAATTGATTGTCTTTTGCTTGTATCCAAACTCTTCTCTTAATTTTTTTTACAGGAATCAGATACTTTAAATGGCCCCCAAAATCAGTTGTGAAGGAATTAGAATTGGAATCAGGAACCATAGTTATCAGACACACAGTTTTAGCAAAGAATAAAAGTGACTACAGAAAGTTAGGATACCAGTCTGAAATAAGGCTGAGCTTTGGACATATGCTTTGTGGCCCTCTGTGAACACAGTGCAATCCAACAGGAAATAGACAGAGGTAATCATATAATCTTTTGTGAGTTGAATACAAAACTCAGGCTTAATTTTTAAATTGGCATGAACAGCTTTGGGAGTTGCCAAATACTGAACACTTCACAAAATACTTAATTTAAATGCCTGTGTGCTGTGTCTGTCTGGGATGGAGTTAACTCTCTTCACAACAGCCCATATGGTGCTGTGCTTTACATTTGTGAACAAGACAGTGTTGATAACACGCTGATGTTTTGGCTATAGCTGAAAAGCATAACATCAAGGCTGTTTCTTTTTCCCACTCTGCTCCCACCCCAGTGAATAGCCTGAGGGTGGGCAAGACCTCGGTAGGGATATAGATGGGACAGCCAATCCAAACTAACCAAAGAGATATTCCATACCATGTCATAATGTCATAACTCAGCAACAAGAATTGGGCTAGAGGAAGAAGAAGGAGCCATGAGTTTTCTTACATTTGTTCTTCCTATTCTCTCCCCATCCCATGCCTTCTGTACCCCACTGGGCATTCTTCCATGTCATGTGTCTTCCTCTATGGAATTTTATATTCTGTTTTCATTTTTTAGTATTTTATTTTTATTTGTTAGTTTTGCAGTCATGAAGCAGATGCAGTGGAAACCTATCTTCCTTTATTTTGGATAATAATCAATAACTATTATATATCTTTCACATAAACACTTAAAAAAATAATTGTTACTAACCTAGTAATATAGTTAAATCTATTTTTATAAAGGTGTAAGTTTTCTTAAGATAACTTTACAATAAAAAGTTAGTGGCTGGAGTTCCTTCTTATATCATCTTGCGTTTAGGAATGGGGAAACATGGGCTTTCCTAGAAGACAGCAGTATTGCTGAATCTTATAAAATCTTGTTTGATTTTTTTTTCTTTTGTTTGTTTGTTTGGTTGTTGGTGGTTGGTTGGTGTTTTGTTTGTTTGTTTGTTTGTTTTTTGTTTGTTTTTACAAATATAAACCAGATATTCCAGGATGAATAAATTCTGTTGATAGCAGTTCTTCTCTCTTTGCCTTGCTTGCCACTATATACCCTATAAGACTGTTTTTAATTCTGGCAGAAGAAAATCATTTCAATGACATTTTTGAGATAAAATTTGTCCAAAAAAAAAAAAAGAGTTGTCTCTTGGGAATAGCAGTGGACCCTATATATACAAAATTTAGTATTTTCTGGACTTTTACCCCACTTCTAATGATCTATGGAAACAAAACAGATTGAATACCTCAACTGTCTAAATTAACATGAGGAAGCTAGAGCCTTTGTATATGATTGTTAGTTATTTTGAGAAACTAGGAAATAAGCCAATTAAAAGAACATGGAGAAGAAGTAATTTAAAAGTGCACATAAATATTTTACAGCTTGGAAGACATAATGGGAGAATTATAATTTTTGATTGCCAGTATCATCTATCATTGCTCCTTTAGAAAATACATGTTATCTGTAATTCTGGTACTTTTTATTAATACCAGTTTTACATGAGGTTCCCTGGGAAACTGGAAAGCCACTCAGCAAAGGCTAATATAAAATATAGAAAATCTTATTCTATCTCAAGCTGACAAGAAAACTCTAGTCTTTATTAATTTGCTCTAGTTTCTACTGCAATTTCAGAAATTTTGAAGAGTTCTATAGCTTCTGCTCGCTGCTTCCTGTGGAATTGGAATATTAATTGGAATATTTTAATAATATTTTAACTTTATATTGTAACTTTAAAAGGATGACATAATACACTGAAGACGACACGACACTGAAGATGAACACACTCACATGATACTTGGAAGAATAAAAAAGTGTCAAGTTTTTGTTATAATACAATTTCTGTATTGTGCATCAGAGTGAAAACATGAATAGACTGAACTTGTACTGACACCAATATATTACATAGAAGTGTTTGTATCACCATAAATCACTAAGTCTCTTAGTTTTTTAGAATAAAAACTTAAAACTTGAGCTGCCAAATTTGTAGCATAGAAGGACTTAATGCTTTAAAATAATATCCAGTTGCCAAGAAACAGGAGTGAAAATAACAGTTTAATGATGACTAATCTCAGAAAGGTTTTTGGTCCCTAAAAGGATGTTTGCAGAGAAGGCAGAATTCTGCCATATTCTATGTCTCCAGAAGCCATCACAGGAGAATGTGGAACATGGTCAGTTATTTGAAAAGAGCAAGGAAAGAGTCGATTTGCCTATTATGGTAGAAGGGAAATAAAGTATAATGCTCTTCTTTACTATGCCATGTGAAGGGATATTCTAGAACAGGATGTTGCCACCTAAATGATTATAGTCTTTTTGTTCAAGATCTGTCTGATTTTTTGAAGGGAGATATAGTATGGATGAGCATTATGTCAGTGCCACTGAATACCCTTGACTTATTCAGAATTTCTTGAAGGCTCTGGATAAATACACAATTGATTTTCTTTGGATATTTAGATTTATAATTTTTGTCTGAACTACTGTAACATGTAAATTTACTTCAATATACACTTGCTTTCTATATACAAGTTATAAATTTATTTCAGTGATTCATGTAAACAGGGCTAGATTGCAGGCTCAGTAGTGAGGGACAAGTCAATAATATTTTTAAAGGTTTACTTAATTTTGTTTTTTAGTAGTGGGAAGGAAAGGAGGAAGAACATGTGAGCAGAATTATATGATCATAATGAAACAATAAAGGAAAGATTTTCAACTTCATTTTCAATAGTCAGTGATTATTGCAAACTGTTAACAGCTACAGCTATAGCATTTGTTTTCCAACTAAGTAACCAGATTGTTCCAACCTGAGTGGAAGCAATGGAGCTTTTAAATACAACTGTCTTTAATATTTTCAATGTTATATAGATATATTTATGTAACCATCACTAGCAAATTTCATAGAATCATAGAATCATTAAGGTTGGAACAGACCTTTAAGATCATCTGGTCCAACCATCACCCTTTTACGAATATCACCCAATAAGCCATGTCTCTAACTTGTCTAACATATTATCCCATAAATGTGACTGTCTTTGTGCACTGTTGTATGTAGTTAGATAGTTTCTTGACATGAGAGGAAGATTATGAAAGATTTAGGATAAAAGTTTAGCTATTGCCTAATGAATATAACAACCGAGATTCTAACAAAAATGTATCTTGGACAATGAACAACTACCTTGTTACCATATTCTTAATGAGAGCAGATGCTCTTATTCCTCTCACAAACACTAGGCTTTGATTTCAGGATTCATCTTTCTTCTACTATGTTTCACCATATATGTTGCTGAGAAGGGTTTTCAATTACATTCAAATGAATATTTATCTATTTATTTATTTATTTTACTTTCAGATATCAGGAAAGATTTTAATATTCTTCTGAAAATCTTTGCTTTTACATTTCTCATGCAGTAAAGTTCTTTTAACTTTGCATCTGGACTTGAATATAAAGCACATCAAACAACTTCCAACTTGAAGAGGTTACTCAGTCCAGACTACATCCTCTCAGCTCTAAGCTGCAAATTCTGACTTTTGCCCAGAAGACTTCTCCACAGGATACATACCCAACTACTCCTGATGATGCTGATTATTTTGTGTTCTTAGCACTTACTTATATGCCTTGTTTCCTAAGATTAATGTGCTTCAAACGGAGAAGCGAGGTTGATATTCAAATGAATCCATTTATATCTCCTCATATGGTGTCTGGTGTGTCTGTACTGATAAGCAGTTTTTCCTGAGCCACACCAAAGGATACTTAGATAATGCTGTGAGTGGTCCCTCCAAAAGCGATTGGGTAAGGACCAATATTTTTATAAACTGTGATGCTATGTTTGTTGGTTGAAAGCAAAGCAAGAGTTGCTCCAGGAAACATATGAAATTCAGTGATTAAGGAGCCGAAACAGAGATTTCCTTTAAAGTGTAAGGGTATTTGGCAAATCAGATATTATTTCATTCTCCTTTCTGTTTCAGGTAATAAAAGATCACAATATAGAGGATGGAGTATTTCAAAGGCTGTAAATTGTCTCAACATTTTTTTCACCCACAGACTTGTTTTGAAGGGGTTTTAGTGGTTGCTTTTAAAGGTATTTAGACATAACTTATAGAAAAAAAATAGTCTCTCTTTGTGATTCTCCTAGAAGAGTCTGTCAATAAATCCAGGAAATTTATTTTTATATTCTGCAGTTTTTGGAAGACAGATCTCAGTCATAGATTCTGAAATCCTTATCTGCCCACTGACTTGTAGGTGGAGACTTGAAAGCTAAAATGATTACTACGCATTTCTTCCTTTTATACCATTAAGAATCCAGTACCTGTACTAGTTATACAATTTTTGGAATAAGATTGTATATGAGTTGGACACATAATTCCCTTTATACATCAATTTTATGAACCAAATGAGAAAACTGATGTAATCTCCCTCACATACTCAGAGTTTCCAACTAATAATTTAATTTGCATTTCAGTTATGTTGTTTCTCCTTCTTAACACATAAGTAACAGAATGTGCCAGTGGTGCAAGTAGACTCTTTATGTTTGTTCTTCAAATTGGGAAGGGGAGGCATAGCAGCAGGAGTATCTAGATCAAAACGATCCTTAGTAGAAAATTTATTCTTATAAGGTATCTGTGGTCTTAAAGGTAAAGTAGCTCATGGAAGGAGGGATATCACACAGCTTCCTCTTATAGTGGTTATGAACAAGACGTGTCTTCTTCCTGGCCAGGAGGAGGAGGAGGAGGGCATTGAAAAAATTACCCTCAATTCTTGTCAAATTATTTTGCCTGATTTCAGTAAAGGAGCCAGCAAAATTGTCTTTATCTGGATTTTGTTCACACAGGAAATGGGAGCTGGCTTTCACTTGCCTGTATGCTTGTTGCTTGTATGAACTTGAAGTGTTGTCTGAGAGTAGGGTGCATGAAATTTCTGTATTTGCCATGTCTGATGGAAGAGAAAAAGTGGAGATATGGTCCTTCAAGTGTGGTTCAGACATACAAAAGAGGTAAATGTTTAACAGCTTTTAGATGAAAAGTGTTGAAGTTAATTGTTGAAACCAAACTATATTCTACATATATGAACATTATCTCAGTTGATCTTCAGATCCTGTAAAATCTCATGTTTATTCAAACTCCAGAGTTTGCTTAATATGGAGGCAGGTAACAGTAGTGAATCATTTCTGCAGAATGGATCCAAACCTTGGAAGTGTGTACAGCTGTCATGGAGACTAGGGAATGCCCTTTGTAAGGCTGTCATATGAGAAAGCTGTTTTGTTTGATAGTATTTTTTGTGTGTTTGCTTATTTTTAAATGGTGAAATTTGTGGTATATTCTTTATACTTTCATTATTGTATAAGAAAAAATGTTAGCCAACCATTACTTTTTATTTCAAAACAGTTCCATTCATGTATTGAGAATAAAGTCACAATCTAGGCTTGTTTATATAATAGCTTCTTTACAACTCCTTTAAATGATTTTTTTTTTGTAAGTGTGCCATATCCAACTGTTTTCAAAACGTTGCCCCTTTCTTCTCCTCCATCCATTTCAGACATTTGCATTTCTGCATTCAGGAGCACTTACTTCTAAAAAACCACACAGTAACAAGTGGAAGGGATCCATTTCACCTAGATAAAGATGTCAACAAAGTCAGCATTTACATTTGAGCTATTTTTCCATATTATCTTCAGAAGTGATGGCAGTAAATAAGGGCTTCTAGAGTATTATTTATCTGCTTTAGATATTAGGGTGGAGTGAATAACATCTCTGAAGTATCTTTTCATTCTTTTTTTTTTTTTTTTTTTCACTCAACTACAATTAAAAAAGAATTAACAAGAGGAATCCTCTCCTTTCCTACCACTGGGATCAACTTTGGTTGGATACTGTTCTTCCAACATTTAAGAAGTATCTGGCCATCATTTTACATTTTTTTTTTCCTCTTAAACTTACTCTTCCTTGCTGGAATTAATTCTCATTTTAATTATTATTATTATTATTTTTAATCAGATTGCTTTTAGTCAATACAGTTGTGAAGTGCAACTTTTTCTATCTCTGTTCTACAAGATACATCTCGTTTACCTCACAGATTAAAATTCTCCATCAAACATAATGAATAATCCAAGTAAATGTTTAAGTACATGGGTATCTTAAACACATAAGTACTTTGGGAAATTACTAGTATAAAATGATGATATTCTGAAAGTCAAGTGTGTTTTTAATGGTTTGCCATTGTTTGAACCTTAAAGAAAGTGTTCTTAGACGCAACATGCCAATAAAACTTTTAACTGTATGCTCACTTAAAAATATATTTAAATACTACCTATGAAATTGATTCAACATATGAGTCTTCTTAACTATGATGTTTAGTACTAAAGATGGACTTGAAAAATATATACGTGCTTTGTAAAACTAACTAGATATGACCTGGAACATATTCTGAGAAAAAATATATATTAAAGATAATATAAACTTAGTTTTAGGTTGACAGGTAGTTCAACAACATATATTTCATACCTTATATGATTTGAAAATATTTCTTAACAAAAACATATCTTTATTTGCAAAAAGAAAAATAAAAGAAAAATAAAAGAAAAATAAAAGAAAAATAAAGAAAAAAGTGGGAGATAGGTTTAGTGTAGTGATACCTCTCCTTTCAAACCTTACTTGGAAGGAACTCACTGAATTTTCCATTTGTAAGTGATATGTATCTATGGTGAAATTCCCAAATAGCAAAGTTATCAAAACTGTCAAAAAAAAAAAAAGTAAAAAAAAAAAAAAGTTTATACTCTCTTACATGGGAAAATTAGTGCAAGTTCATTCATTATAAAATGAGTCCTAATAGCATCTCTTAGAGGTAACAGCTATTTTTATAGTATTGGATCTCATTACTATGTGCATTAAAACAACTTTGCAGCACTTTAATTCTATAAAGGAACAATTGCATTCACTTTGTGGCTTCCATATGTGGAAAAAAAAAAAAAGATCACTGCAGCATAAAGAATTATACCCCTTTACTGGACCATATTTTAATCAGATAAAATCATAAATTAAAGATTTTTTAAAATTCTACTTATAAAAGAGACCTCTGTGTTTTTGTGGTGAGGTGTATTTCATCTTAATAGAAACTTCCTGTTATTTTCTGTTTAAGTTGGGAGAAAAAACAAGTTACATCATATGAAAAGTAAAAACAGAATACATGCCAGCAAAGTGGTGGAACTGTTATACTACATTGAAGGCTGAAAGAATTCTAGAATTTCTGAATTTTATAGCTTAGCAGAAACAAAAATAAACTTAAAAAAAAAAAAGTGCTACAGACTATTGCTTGTGGAATTGTTAAGCCATTATTTAACTTCTAAAAGCATTTACAGTACTCCACAAGTTCTTTTTTTTTTTTTTTTGGTTGGTTTTGGTTTTTCTTCTCTGAATACTTAATATCATATCTGTTATGAAGTCTTTGTTGAAAAGCATAGAGAGATTGGTTTTGTGTATGCCTGCAATCTACAGGTTGCAGGGATGGGTTAGCAATGGGATGTTGTTTAGCAATATTTTACTGTTTAAATATATATAAATTCTGGGAGACATAAGACAAAGATATCAACACAAATTGCAAAAGATAGTAACAATGCAGCTGCACTAAACTGAATTAAGTTTAGGGTCAGGAATCATGGAGTAGAATAATGCAAATCAAGCTATTAGATCATTCTGCTTCATTTATGTTGTCTTTAAAATGAGTATGACTGAATGCTATTATACATGGAAATTCTAAATGGCTTAGAAGAAGAGCTCTCCTTTTTGTAGCAATGGCAGAGACATCCAACAATATCATGACCCAAATATTTATTTTCCCTCAGTAGCCAGTCAATTGCAAATTAAAGTTTTTTTTTTTGTTTTGTTTTGTTCTTTAATTTAGAGTCATGAAGAAGTATTTTCCAGTGTAATCATTGCTCACTGATGAAAATATTTTTTCTGCATTCATTCTTGCCCAGTAGCCCTTCTGTAGTTATTTCCTGACTCTTAAAAAATCTATTTTAAATTTAGCTTCATGAAGAATCATTTCAGTGCAATCAGTAGATGTTGCTGAATATAATTGTCCTTCAGTAAGTTTAATTTGTGACCCTTCACAGATATTTCTTGGTCTTGTTTGCTAAATCCAGCCTCTCTGCTTTTTGTTCCAGAACTATCATTGTAAAAAGTAATTACATTTCCATAAGGAACTACATATATTTTAGGAAAACATGTTTCTAAAGTGCAGATTTTAAAGGGTAAGTAGTTGAGCAATGCCATGAGAAAAGAAACAACTGTAATGATATTTTGCATTTTTTCTCGAGATCTTCATTCTTGATCCTGGCACAGATTTATCTTTACACAGTAAAACATTCAGGACTCCAATCAACCTTATACCCTTCTGATTGCAAACATGCCCAGAAACGACTTTATTTTTTCAACAACAACAATGAAAAAACAAACAAAAAAAAAAAATTAGTAATTTTGCACAGAAAAACATATACACAAAATTTTTATATACGAATCAGTTCATGAGGGACTTATTTCTTATTTCTTAAGATAGTTATTTCTTAATTTTAATTTCCTTACACAAATAGACCTAGTTGTAACATCTTATGGTCAGTAGTCATCCTCACAATTAAAATTAGTTGCCATTTCTAACATTCCCTATGGCTTCAAGCTTAAGACTTTCAACAGTTGTCATATCATATAATAATGCCCATAATAATGTGGTAAGTTTAACAAGTATATCAGCATGTTGTCTCACTGAGAGGACCTATATTAGAGTTAAAATAATATTGTCAGTAAATTTTTTGGTGAGGCCTATGCAGAACTGGACATGATAGAAAGATCCAAGATCTTTCTAGGATCAGCAGAATTTTAATAGCATTTCCTTTTGTGAAAAAGAAAACTTAGGAATCAAAGACCTTTAAGCATCTAAAAACCTCACATAACGTTTATAAAATCCAGATCAAAAATTAGAAGGAAAATGTTTGGACTAAGAGTACTAGAAAAACTACTTTTGCATTTTGTACTAACTAGTACAGAAAAGTGAATGCCATCATTTATATACATATATATATGTATATACATGTATGTAAAGTGAAATAAAAAGTGTATGCTAAATGGGGCATGGAACCATTCCATGAAACTAGTCAAATGAGAAGTGTAAAAACAGCTAATGAATCACTATTATAACTTTATAACTAAAGTTTCTTTACCGAAAGGGTGGTCAGGCACTGAAACAGGTTTCCCAGGAAAGAGGTCATGGCACTGAGCCTGACAAAGTTCAGGAAGCATTTGGACAATGCTATCAGGCATAGGGTCTGATTTTTGGGTGGTCCTTTGGGGACCTAGGAGTTGGACTTGGTGATCCTTGTGGGTCTCTTCCAACTCGGGATATTCTATGATTCTAAATACTTATTTAGTAAATGATGCAGGCAGCCATCCAAATCAGATATCATGTGGCCTAATAATTAAAGACTGTGTGATGTCTTTTAAGGCATCCCTTGACTGGAAACATTTGACCTTGCCTGGTGCACATATTTGTATCGTTCCTATAATACTGATATTATGTCAGCATATCAGTCCCATACCAAGAAGGTGTGAAGTGTGACCCACATTATCCAATACTAATGAGAGGAATATGCAGCTGTGATTGTAACTATGATATCTTAGTGTTTTAACTGGAAGCTTAAATAAACAAACTTTGCCTTGTTTCATTGCTGCTCCTCACTCCCCTTTAGTATTTCATTTCCAGGAAGCACAGTTATGAAAGTCTTCCCTTGGTAGTGCAGCAATGCCAAGGAGGAAAATGATGGCCGTACTACAGTGATGTATATTTGTATATGTACACAAACACAGTTTTATTTTATTCAATGTTAAGTGGCTGGAGATTAAAGAAAAAGGAGGTCTGAGACTGTTATTCCCATAACTATTATACAGATCAACTGAAATAAATTATTTCTTTGCACTGCAGTATTCTTCTAACATTGTTTGTTTCCATATATCCTCAGGAATTGTTAATATTACTGCTTGCTCTTAAGAATGTGTACATAAATATTCACCAAAATTATTTTATTTTTTTAGATTATGTGTTTTTTAACAATGAAGGTACTGGGAGTTGTTAGTTTTGACATGTTTACTTTGCTCTCAGGCTAAATGTGAAACACAATACATTTACTTATGTTACATGTAAGTATTTATTTTTTAATGCTGAAGGAGCGGATTATAACTGAAAAACATGTCACAGTAAGAATATGAATTAAATTATTTTTATATTAAATTTCATTGTAATTCAGAGAAATTTCATTTCTACCAATGTAATGGTAGGAAAAAAATAATGTGTTTTTTTGGAAGTTTTTGGTCAACAAAGTTAAGGAAGCACAATAAAATTTGCCATTGTAAATATTGCAGGGGCCAAGCTGCGACCTTACATCTCCTGTGGACCCAGGTAGGGACTTATAATCCCCTCTGCACCATGTCAGCTACAATAAGCAGGATATTGGCAATGTCACGTGGGACTTTGTGTTGCTATTACAGCAATGCTTATGAGCCTTTCATCAAGATAAAAGAGTCCAGTTATGTTTAGGGACTGTTTATATAGAAAAAAGAAAAAAAAAAAAAAAAGAAGAAAAAGAAAAAAAAACCTCTTACCCCAAAGATCTTCTAATCTACTTTTCCACTTTCCCAGTTCAGAAGGGAGTTTAACATATGCGGCTTCCATTATGGCAGGTATTAGCAAATCGAAGTAAGACACTAAAAAGTATAATTAGTACTAATGGAAATCAGCATTAATGCAAGGAAAAGAAATGAGAACCATGCAGGATTGCAGGTTCTAAAGACACCCTTAAGACACAATGGTATTCATAAACATTACAAGAAGGGTAATGTAGTCCTTTATGGTGATAGTTATGAGTGCCTTGCATGTTTCTGAAATGCAGTAAATTTGTTTTGGTTTTAAATATTCAACTGAAATCTTGTAAAGTTGGCCCTTTATTCTATACAATACTACAAATCAGTCTGATTTTGAACCATTTAAACCCTGTCTGATTGAATAAATGCAGTTTTTTCTCAAAAAGCTCTCTTCCCACTTTCCCATTCTCAGCCATTACACCAACTCTGTGAGCCTTTCATGGAACCTGAAAACAGGAATGCAACAACATGGATTTTTACACTGGAAAAGGTGTTACACTTTGTAAACAAGAAAAATGTACAAATAAACTAAAAAATCCTCCCTTTAAATTTGGTTTCTTATCAAGGAGAGAGTGACCACAACAGAATGAAACCTCTGCACATACTCAGTCACACATTAATTTATTCCTCATCTCACAGAAAAAGGATCACTGACATTCTTTCTGCTCTCATAGTGTTTTAACAGAGATAACATTAGCCAATATATAACAACTTGAATAAGAGATGAGTAAAACAGAAGAAAAAAGCGGTGTGTAACCATGTAATAAATGTACAAGAATGAACCTTTACATTATTTTCTGTAGGCCATGAATGTAATTGTTTAAATAATTAAAGAAAGATCAAATCATTACTTATAAAAATCAAGGAAAATCAGCCATAAATCAGCCATGCTTTAGCATGGGTCAGAAGCCTTTATTGAATTAGTTTACTTTCTCATTTCTGAAATCAGCTTAGAAATTAACTGTCTTTGGTTTTCTGCAAAACTTGCCTAGGATCTCACCTCTTGTGCTCACTGCTTGGCACAATGAAGGCAAGAGCACAGAAACACTGTCAGGAGAGCAGGAGCACTTCCTGTAAGTCCACACTACCTCCAGTGCAAGTGGAAAAATGACTCAGAGGAAAAGTTTTGCCATTGTCTCAGTATGGCTGATTTCTTAAACACTGCCAAGGGGTGAGGGACTACTAGGAAGAGTGGTGTCCCCTGGACATGTCTCTAGGTGACAGTGGATCTGAGTAAGTCCTGCCATGCACTGCTCTTCTGCTGAGATTATGCATGTTGGCAGCCTACACCTCTGCCAAAGCATTTATTTCCTCCAAGTTTTTCATGTAAATACATTATATACTGCTAGGTTTAGGTGTTGGGTTTACAGGTTGGTTCTTTTTGTGGGAGTGAGAGTTTGTTTATTTATTTATTTATTTATTTTTATGAAAATGTTATCTTTGCATTTGACAACAGCTGTTGAACAAGATTTCTGTCAGGAAAAAACATATATGGACAAGGGACAAAAACACCTAAATTGTCATGTTTGTGTATTAGTGAAAGTAAAGTTATTGTAAGAGTTCACAAGTCTATTAACTATAGCATCCTACTTCTTTTGCAGACTTGGAACGCTTTGGTGCCAATTGAATTTAAATTGTTCCACTGACATGAGAAAGCAAGAATTTCTGGGTGATCTCTGTAAAGAGTGTACCCTAGGAAGGAGCAATAATATTCTGGCATTAAGATAAAAATGTATTTCTTTCCAGGGACACATATCCACTGCTATAATTACTTTAAGCAAAATATATTCTCACTGGGGTGGAAACTGACTGCCAATATTTCAAACCAAAAGTTGTTTTTAAAATACAATTGATTTTTTAAGCCAATTTTGCCTTGGGTTTTAGAATGATGCAGCTGTCCTTTCTTAATTAAGCAGGTTTATCAAGGACAGTAACAGAAGTTGAGCACTCAGACTAACACTTAATGATTAATGTCATTTCAATGTCTTTCTGAAGTTTTGCAATATACCTGACAAAGTAGTCATGTAGGTAGCTGGAATATTGTACACTGTGTGCTTAGTAAATTATGTGACAACACAAGTAAAAATTGTGTTTGTGAATACTTTAGAAATCTAGAGAATAATTTTTTTTTTTTCCTTTTTTGATAGCAGACCTACAAGAGAATACAATATGTCTTGCACATGCTGCAGCTCGGGTAATTCTAGTATAAAGTTTTATAATAATGTAAACTATTTTTCATTAAAAATTATAGTTAGAGATGAAGTTGCTTTCAGTCACCAGTGACTGGTTTGAGAGGGCTGGGTTCAAATCCTTGCTATCTGGTTGATAAGAGTCCTGGCCATGCTTGTGGCCTGAAGGCTGCTCTGGGCACATCTGCATCCATAAGGTAGAGTGAGGTAAAGGTGCACCAGCTGGGCTGGCACATCAACATGGGTGAGGCGGCACCTGGCAGGTCTGCTATCTCCAGGACAAAAACTACACAACTGTCCTCCTTGTTCAGCTGAAGCAGTGCATATACACACAGATAAAAACCATCAGGCGGTCCTGCAGCACTCCTCGTCCACTTGGTATTGACAATGTGGGTTTATGTGGCAAGGGGGCTTCAGAGGTATTCTCTGTAAGCAGAGCCCAGCAGCTGCCCGCCCCATGTCAGATCAGAGCCAACTCCAGCTGGCTCCAAAAGGGACCTGCTGCTGGCCAGAGCCAAGCTAGCGAGCAACATTGGTTGGGCCTCTGGGAGAGCAGGTTTAAGAAAGGGGAAAAAAAACTGCTGCACCACAGCAGCTGGGAGAGAAGATTGAGAACCAGACCTTAAGACATTCAGGCCAGTGCAGAAGGAAGGCAGGAGGTACTCCAGGCACGAGGTAGAAGTCCCCTCCTGGTGGAGCACGCTGTCCCCCTGCAGCCCATGGGTCCCACGTGGAGCAGATCTCCACCTTGCAGCCCGTGGAGGAGCCCCTGGTGGAGCCCCCAAAGGAGCAGGCCTCGGGCCAGAGCTGCAGCCTGTGGAGCGGAGCCCACGTAGGAGCAGAGGGTATGGGGGGAGCTGCTGCCCTTTTGGGACCCATGCTCGAGCAGTTTGCTCCTGACGGATGGTATGGAGCCATGTTGAAGCAGTTCTTGAAGAGCTGCTCCCTGTGGCAAGTCCGCACAGGATCAGTTTGGGAAGGATGGCATCCAATGGGAGGGACCACACGCAGGGACAGAGAGTGATCGTGAAGGAGTGGCAGAGATGAAGTGTTAAGGACTGACTGCAGCCCCCATTGCCTTTTCCTGTAGCTGCTCATGGGGAGGATTTTGAATAGTATAGAGGGGAAGGTGCTTTTAGTTTGCTTTTAGTGTTCTAGTCTGCTACTGATAGGCAATATATTATATTAATCACCCTATGCTGAGTCAGTTTAGCCTGTGATGGTAACCAGTAAATGATCTCTCTGTCCTATCTCAGCCCTTGAGTCCTTTTCATTGTATTTTCTCCTCTTCTTCCTTTGATGAGGGGGAGTGATAGAATGGCTATGGTGGAGTTCAGCTGCTCAGCAGAGTAAAACCACAACAGATGAAGGTTTTTTCCTAATCAGTGGATCATCAAAATAATTTAATAAATCGATATTTTAAATGTTTTGAAAGAGTCCCAGGTAGCTATACTCAATACTACTGACTACAGAGGCAGAAACAAGTAAAGCAAAAAATAATGTCAGCTTTAGAGTAATATTTCCTTTGAATTTGTTTGCACCACCCTCTCAAATAACAATGCAAATAAAAATGACTAATTCAGGAAAGGCTCTTGAGCTACTGAATAATAAATAATAATAAACTGAGTAATAGAACAACCATATTGGTGAGTTACTTGTTTGGTCCTTTTGATAATCAATCATTAGATAAAAAGACTGAAATTAGAAAGAATAAAGACTGTGCCTGTTCTTTCAAGAAGACACACACACTGTTATCTCCTGAAGAGAAATGAGATAAAGGAAAGAGGATCCCAAAGGATATGCATGATCTATTGACTCAATAGTGAAAGATGGCAAGATGCAAGAAGAGGCTGCTTAGATGATACTGGACTCATCTTTCTCCTAGAAGAAGGTATCTCACAAAGTACAAGATTTGCCTTGAAGTTACCCTACAGAGAGTCTACCATCGACCTCATTAAAGTAAGGCAAGTCAGAGTGCTATAGCAAATGCCTCTTGCATATCCATTAAGTGCAGTTTTATCCTTTCTGTGTCAAGTTTCTACACTAAAGCAAATGACAAACAGACTGACTTCCTTCTGTGCTCTATACTAGGCATACCTATTTTAGGCACTCTCCTTTAAATACATAAATAATAATAATAATAACTTCACATCAGCTTTATTATTCAATTGCTCTCTCTGCCTGGTTTTCCTCTCCAAGCAGGGTGCCTCCATGGCAACTCTCTGTAAATAAACTCTTTATAGCCTGGATTTTTTGTGGTCTGGGTTTAGACTTTTTAATGGACATTTTCTGCTCCACCACAGACTCAATCTCTAAATTCACTACAGTTTGAGAAAGGAGGATCAGTCCCTCATCCCCCTCCCTGCTTTCCCAATCCCTGCACCAGCACTCGTTGCTGACACTTGTGTTGTGCTGATCTGCTGCTTCTCTGTATGTCCAGGTTGCAATAACAGAACTCTCCACACTCTTAAGTTCTTCCTGGGAATTTGAAGTACCTGGCCATAGACTGGAAATGCGTAGGAGTGACAAAATATAAGTATGCAATATACTTTTAAGAGGTGTCTTAAGCCATTAGCCTTAGCCCTCATCCCCAAGACAAATTCCATCTTTACTGTGCTCACTCAGCTTTTCTTCAGTTCAGTGATTTGCACATCGGTTCACATGAAGAAATGAACATTTTTAATGCTTGGTTTGCATTTAACCAATGAACTGAGCAGTGAAGAGAAATTGCCTGTGTGCTTTCTGTATGCACACATGGAAAACAATTGTCTTTCCAAGCTAAACTTCTACTTACATGGTCTTTTAAAACTAAAACTAGTCAAAAAGTTTTATTCTTTTATGTTATTTTATTTTATGTTATGTTATGTTATGTTATGTTATTTTTTATTAGAGTTTACCGATCCCTCATTTATATTTATTATTTGGCTCAGTTTTATTTTAAATATCTGGGTACTGTATGTCCTCAAGAATGAATAGGAATTTTATTGCCAGAGAAAAATAAACATCAACTTTTAAAGAGGCTGTCTCTTTTCATATAAATTACTGTTGTAAATACCATATTCTTCAAATAAATGAAAAGATTACACATTGAAAGTGAGTTCCTGTCATGATCTGAGGCATAAGATGAATATATTTCTATTCATCTGTTAGAAATCATACCTCAATATACATAAAGGCTTTTGTTAAAATTTCCAGCCTTGGTTTTCCACAATTTTTCAGTGTAAACATAGACATGCACTTGTACATTACCTACAGGGCCATTCAGGAAAGGAATTTAAAAGAACATTATTTCAGAAGCAAACTAAATGTAACAGCAGTTAAATTAGGCTGTGTACTGAAATTCTGCTCATTTCAGAGTTAGAAAACTGCAACTACAACCTGAAAACTAGTTACTGACAATAGCTTATCTTGCATGTAAAAGCACTTTGCTTTATCAACGAGTTATAATAAAGTGAGATTGGTCCTTTGGCAAAAAATAAAAAATAAAGTTTGGTGAGGACAACAATAAAAGTTGTGGAGGAGCTCAGACTCATTTTTTACTTGGTATGTAAACTATGAAAAATAAAAAAATGCTATTTATGTAAGACCAGTTTATATAAGCACAGTAGGTTAGCAATACTTGTATAAATGACCTGTATGAATGTATGAAATACGATATTTATTTAGTAAAGGTTTTTCAATCCTCATTTTCCTACCTCCATTAATATAATTTATCCCAAATAAACTATAAAGGAGAACAGCAGTGAAAAAACAAAAAACATTTTTGAAAACAAACCAAAGAATTCAACCTAGAATTCAAATCTAAGAATAAGAATTATCATTTCACATTGCCATGCCACTCAAAGTTATGACAATTACTAATCTTAAATGGAATAATAAATACATTAATAAGAGTGGGATGACATTTAATAGACTCTTTCCATATTTTGTTGGGAACAGATTCAAAATTAAATGTCAGGTAATAGTTTGTTTGTAATCAAAATGCATTATGTATCAACTAATAACATAAAAGCATAGTTTTACTACAAAAATTTGCAATATTTATGTGAAAGTCAATTTCGTAATTTTATAAACAAAACATTTGAATAATGCAACTTTGAAAGTAGTACTAATCTATGAACTTAGCTTTAGCCTTTATCACAAATTTCCTGATTATTTAAATGTATTTTTATTTTTGTTTGGTAAATACTAAGTTCAATTTTCCAATGACATTATTTGAAGCCTGGGATCTTAATTTTGTTAATTCCAGTACTGTGAACTGATAACATAGCAGTATGGTGTGTCCTTCACTCTAAAATTATTGTTTAAATAAATATTCTTGAAAAAATTTTGCAACTCTATTGCAAATATTTGTGATGTGGACACAGTTCAGTTCAGGTTTTCTATACAATTATTTCCTTGTCTGAATTTGTTGTAAGCTCACTAATACTGTATCTGCCAGATATTTTGAGAAGAAAACAGTTTTGAAACTCTATTTTTACCAAAGAGGATGAAATAATTTAAAATAGCACAGTATACCAGCCACATTGTAAAAGGAAAGAAAACTTTGTTCAGTTTTCTATGAATACAACATTTACCTATTTGTGCAAATTGCAATGTTCTGCAAGACACCAGCAAGTGTTTCAAAAGAAGTAGCATTGCTTATGAAGTGTGTATTTTATTATTCAAAGTAAAAAATGCAAAGATTTATACTAGCCTTACTCAAATATTAAGAGCAATTCTTATGTAAGGAATCAAATATAGATAAAAGCATGAAGCATATTTTTCACATATAAGATCAAATGAAAAGGATACAATTTTTTGATTTTCAAATGTTTTTCTTTCATCAGAAACTCCATAAGATGAGAAATTTCCCAGCCTATTTTGCTGTTAGCAGATAAGTTGTATGCCTAAGACTGTATGATATTTCAGACATGTCTGTATGATATTTCAGACATGTCAGAGGCAAGGGGAGTTCTGCCATTGATTTTTCACTAAAACCTAAAAATCTACTGCCTTTGCAATCTGTCACATTATATGGGTTAATGTAGCACAAGGAGTTGACAGCAATTGTTGCCAGTTTCAGCAACAAGGATGCTCAAGATTCATATGGTGTCATAGTTGCAAGGATGCTAGAATTTCTTACCAAATATTTAAAAAACAACAAAACAAACAAACAACAAAAACAAAAGATGTTTGTATTTAAGAGGACTAATAACCAGTGGTGGTAAGGGAAAAACTAATTTCACTTTTCAGAAGAAAATGAAATTATAGAAAGTGAAGGTTAAAAGAGCCACTACCTTGCTAGTAAATAAGAAAATGCACTCCTAATAAGCTCAACATCAATTTAAAGTTTTGGGCAACATACTTGTAAGAAACTAAAAAAACTCTTGCTTCACTTTGACAGATGTCAAGAAGGAAATAGGCTTAATTAAAAATACAAAAATAATGAAACAAAACAAAATAATGAAACAGAAATAATGAAAGCGTTTATTGTCTTTTGTGTGGAAGTTATCGGTAGGAATAGAAAAATGTACGGAAATCAGCCTTTCAGGTACCCTGTGCTTGAGCATGGCCACCCCACGGGCAATGTTGCTTCCCACCCCTGACTAACGGATGCCTCTCAGATTCATTTCTGGTGCCCCCAGTGTAAGAAAGTAGAGGAAAAACTATATTTTAAACACTTGAAGCAAGTATGGAGACTTGCTTCAAGGTAAGGACTTACGAAGTCTTTACAGCAAAAGCAGACCTAATTTGAGGTAGGAAACTCCAATGGTGTTGCTCTGTTGTCTTTAATTAAACTTTCTTGATCCTTTGCCTATAAGCTCATATAGAAAACAAAACAAAGGAAAACAAACAAAAAACAACAACAACAAACACCTGCAGCCAACAGTCAGGAATAGTTAAACACTGTCTAGATAATAGGGGAAAATGATATTTTTAACTCACTTCTGGTTTGGTTAATCTGAATTAAACTTCTCAATAACAAAATATTAAAAACGCCTGTTTTTAACATTGCCATAATCAGCCTACAAAACATTGTCTATTGTTTCCTGTTTTTGTATGGAATATATATTACCTTCAATATTAAAGAGGACTTGAAACTGCAAGTAATCTTTTCAATAGCACCTCCACATTCCTCTTTCAATATTATAATTATGAACAGTACAAACTAGAGAAAATAGATTAGGAGGAATCATATTTGATAAGCTTCTTTGTCCACCATATAAGTCACTATTTTCAACTGGGATATTTTAATGGGAAATTTCTGCTGGAAGTTTGCTATGGGGAGAATATGATAAAATAGTTAATGCTTCCTCTAAAGGCTCTCAAAACCTGTTCCTTCCATATTTCATAACTTTAGAAAAGTAATTGCTTTTCCCATCTTTTTTTTTTTTTTTTCATCATAATTAGTCTTTGTATGGAACAGCAAGTTTTTTGACACTTAAATATAATTATTCTAAATCTTTTTCTATTAATAATTGAAAATGCACTATTATGTTCAGCCATTTCTAACTTGAAAGACTTTTCTCCTACTTCTTGAATCAAACTGAAGCCTACCTTAACCCTGACGTTCAAATGTCACCTTTACAAGGGGCTACTATGCAGATTATCTAGGCTGGCCATCTGCACAATACAGTCTATATAATCAAACCTGGGCAGAGGACTCCATTCCTTAAAGTGAGTCACAGAAACTAAGGCTCCCACAAATGACACAGTTAGCATGTGCTAACCTTAAATTCTATCAAATTAAATTTAAATGAATATACTTTGAAAAGATGAATGTTTCATTCCTCTCATAAAAGTAGAGGCAAAATATAGAAAATATATATCCAAAATAAAGAGATGTAAGATATGACAGTAGAAAGAAAAAAAGATTTTTCGTCAATAAACAAAAGAAATCAGGATGAGTGTTAACTCTTTTTCCAGAAATACTCTGAATTGTTGATTAAGATTCTGTTTTTCCTCTCATATTTTTATTTCCTCACATTTTGTATTAGTATTCTGCATGGAAGTGATTTCTTCGTAGCTCTGGGTAAGCTGTTATGTATCATCAGATGCCTGGTACATCCTTTGGCATAGCCCCCAGCAAAATATGGTGGGAAGGCTTTACCATCTTAGTAGTTTCACATTCATAAAACTCCTGCACTTCCTTATCACTGCAGACTCATGACTTCAACTGCCATTAATTATGATGCTTTCATCAGGTCATCTGCACCATCCAGCACTCTGGGGACACAGAAAGTTGACACTATCCATTCCTCACTCTCCCGTTGCTGCATATTTTGCTTAAAAATGAGCAGTTACGCAAGATGCACCTATCACTGCACAGTTAGACTGAGGCACTGCAGAGGGCTGTATCTTCTTCTTCTGCTTGTGTAGGGTTATATTCTGAACTACAATTTTATCCCAAAGGTTCTGAAATAATTGTGAGGTCCTGTGTAATTTTATTCACTCTTGGGTCTTCTGAAGCAAGCTGTGGAAAGCCTGAAACTCTTGAGGGGTTGTGGAGCGGGGGTTCTGCACGATGGTCATACACTCTGCCCAGAGAGAGGGGCTGCACAATGATGAATATTCTTGCCTGGCCCACCTTGTACTCTGCTCTCTCAGTATGCTTCAGTGAAAGAACAGAGAATTAAACTGGCAAGGTTTCTGTTTTCTGAAGTGCTCAGAATGCATGATATTTGACCATATAATGCCAGTACCAATTCAAAAACTAAAAGACAAAAATGCGTAAGGATTAAGCTACTGATCTTCTGGTTGCTTGCAATAAAACCATCCCCTGAATTTGCTGAATGTTTCCCTTTCCACCCTGAAGGAGCTGGCACTTCATAACCATTTTAAAACCCATTACACTTATTTCAGGTATATTGATAAAAATTTACTGAAGTTGCTTCTGAAAAAAAAAAAAAAAAAAAAAAAAGAATATGCATTTCCAAGACTGGAACTTACTTTGAACCTGTCGGCTTTGACAGCCTGTGGTTAAAACATAGTGCAACAGGAGAAAATGAATTTCCAGCTCTTAGAATGCTGCTTGAGACATGAAGCAGAAACAAGCAAGTCTGCATAGTGACTGATAAGCTTCCCAAATCCTTCAGGGTTCCTTGTACATCACTATCTTTCTAAAAGGTTCATTTAAGCAAGTAATCTAGGGTTGTGAGCTTTTTTTTTTTTTTTTTTTTTTTTCTCTCTCTCTCTAGATATGTGGTCTGATGAGTTTAAACAGTGCTTCATGTCTTCAGTCACACCAGCTTAATTCCCTCAACTCATAAACACACAAGATTCATCCAATATTGGCACACTTTGTTTTTTAATAATATTCAGGAAGCATTAACAGGAATTTTGTTTTTGTTAACCTCTCTTCACCTTCTCTTTGACCCTCATACTAATTTTGTCTTTCACCTGACATTATGATATTTAGGTTGGGAACCATTTTCTTTGTTAATATTCCCTGTATAGTACTTAGTTTGTTGCTAAATCTGGAACTGCTTCTGTTTGAGACTGTACTCTCATAGTCCTTGCTATGAGCCACATGACACTGATGACAGTATCACAAGGCAGGCCTGAGGCTAAACAAGCTGCTTATCAACCTGGCCTTTGGGACTATATGCAGACCACTCTATATTTTGGGAGGGAAACATTGGGTACAGATAATGCCTAAAGTATCCTCCAAGGCATATTTATCTTCTGCATGAGTATACCTGGACTCTGTGAAACCTCTAGCTGCCAAATCATTCTTGTCACTGGTGATGTCAGGCAGAAGGGAGATGTTGGGGTTGTCCTGCAGGAGCCCAGTGCCCTGAGGACATTTGTAACAAGAGCAGGCCAGCATCTAAGTGACTTGAAGCCAGGCTGAATTCAGGCAGTTTTTCAGAATTGTGGAATTGCCTGAGTTTTGCTCTCGATAGTTGCCAAAAATCATTGCTCCAAAGGGTGCTTTGTCTTGTGTGGTGACAGCATTGCTGTTGGTTACAAATCAGATTCTCCTCTTGGATGCTGGACAATCACCACTGCCTAGACCAATTAAAAAAAAAATGTAGAATTAGCTCAATCATGCACTGACACATTCCCACAGGAATATATGATGACACATTATCAGAAAGAAAATAGATGAATGAGTTTAAAATGCACCCAATACTAGATTTCTAGGGCATAAGATACCACAGAAATATTGTTTTTATTACATTATGTACATTTAGACAGGAAGATGGAGTCCTCATGGACTGGATTCTGTATATTCATGTATGCTTACACAAACTGTAAGCATGAGTGCTTCCTACCACTTTGCACTTACAGTGCTGAAGGAGCCTGTTCCTGGCAACTCAAGTGCAGGAAGCTCCAAACTCTTGCACCTAGAACAAAGCAAATATTTTACAGAGGTGTCTAAACTAATGATCAGCTAAAAGAACCATTGTAGTAACTTGAAGTAACTGCAAAGATGTATTGCTATCTTCTGAAAGTCACATCAACTTATAAAAACATATTTGAATTGTAGTTCAAGGTCAGAATCAGTATGTGGTGGTTTATTAGCAACTAACTGATATTCTTCCTACCTTCTGTGCTCTGAATTAGGCTTTACCTAGACAAAAAAAGGACTCATTAACTGTCATATTGTGCAATCACAATGTGCTTTTGTAATACTTTCCCGGCTATCCTACTAGGTGTTGGATTTTGCTGTACCTGATTTATGCAGAAAGGACAATACATGCAAATGAAGTAGTGCCTTGGTATTTTTTGTATGGTGAGCTAATATTTAGACTTCTATCAATCATTTTGTCATATAAAAGAGTAATGCCAATCCGAGCTTTTGTATCTCAAATATTTGAAAATGTTCTTATAGGTCATCTAATGAAAGATCATGACAGATCACCTGTCAAACAAAAAACCATTCTTAATTTAGTAGTGAGGCATAATTTATTTTGTAGGCATAGTATAGGCATACAGTGACTATTACTGGCCCAGGCTCTGTACAACTATAAACCAAGCCTCAGGGAAAATTACTTGTTCAGGCTCAAGAGAAAGGTGTAAATATTTTCCATTCCATCTGGCAAAAATATCAACCCATAGCCATAGCAACAAGTGTGAAATCTAGAAACTATCATCCTAAAAAGTCACTGCCTAATGCCACATTGTATTTTGATGCAGCAAATATGAATCCTTTCAATCCATTCTGCAAACTTCATAATAGTAGACTGTTTATTCTGAATAGTTTGTTCTTCTTTTGTCAAAACAGAGATTTCAGAGGATGGTCATGATTCTCTAGAGGATGTCAAAACTCTAAGCAGAGTTAGGTTGCCAAAATCATGTGTCCACTGTACCAGAATGTACTTTTTAACATAGTCTTGTGCTGAAACAAGAAGTGGGAGAGAACAGCTCCAAGAGCTGCTGACTTCCACCATCACCTGTAAGCATCCAGGACTGTAAGCCCCTTAAGTGCACCTTTTTCCATCACTGCACAGAACAGCCTACAGAAACATTCTAGAAACAGAGTCCCTGTACACAGGACTCAGAAAGCAATTATTACCAGTTCTGAGGTGGAAAAATATTATCAGTTCTGAGGTGCAAAGTATTTTGCTTTTGGGAAATGAGTGAACAACCATGCATCAATCAACATGAGACCTGATCATGATTTTGATGCTATCAGTCACAAGATGCTAATGACTTGAAAAAAGCAAGCTGGCAGGAAAAGACAGGAGGCATATGGAGCTGAGCCTCTCTGTGTCATGTATAAATCCCAGGGATTAGTGAGAGCGAGCAACTCCTATTTTTTTTTACAAATCATGTGAATTAGTATTCTGTGCTTTAAGGGACAGTGTTAAGCTTTAGGTAAATAATGTTGATATGTATGATGGTAATAATTGTATTTTATACATAAAGCTCCTTTTACCTTTTTGTTCGAAGCTTGAGGAAATATTTTTCACTATTCTTACTCCATTTACAAGATTAGTCCTTATGAGCCACCACTGCCAAGTACAATTATTTGCAGAGAAGGGTAACTCATTTTAAAAATATAATGAAACATTTAGATTCAGATTGTCCACCAGAAGAATGAACTGCCCTTCATGTACAATGAGTGACAACTCTGTAGTTTACACTATAAATTTAGTTAGACTACTACAAACATTGGTGAAGAGGATCAAAAAGGAATTTGACCATACCATAGAAAAATGTTTGCAATTTACAGGAGCTTAAAGCAATTAATGAAAAAAGGTGAAGTGACATCTAAAATTTATAGGAAAAAAAAAAGGTATTCTACAAAATGACACGTGCAGAAGCATTGAAAAACACCAGGACTGATATTTATTGCCAAATTATATGGAAGTACAAAAACATTCAATTATATAAAATCCTATTCTAAAAAAACCTGAGAATTATTTTATAATATGGACTCAGCTTTTGTGGGTCATGACGACTGCAGCAACAGTGCTGCATTAGTTCTTGTTAGCATTTAGTTCTGAAAAATCTTTCAACTTTTATTCTCAGAAAACAAAAAGTATTTAACTAATCTATACTAGTGGAAAAATACATTTGTATTTTATCACCAAGAATATTGGTAGGATCTTCCTGCCAAATCAGGAACTCACCTTATACTGCATAGTATAAGCAATATATATATATATAAGCAATTAGTTGAAAAATTAATTTTGTTTTATCTTTGATTTTGTTTTCAGGTAAAATTTAGATTCTTACAATTTCTTTATGTAAAACCTACATAAAGGATATGACAGAGAATAATAATGCCTTTGAAAGCCAGTAGACAAGATATGAAAACTGAACAATACATACAAGATACCTGAGTCTTATATGATACTGCTGTCTCAAGCAGGTTCATCCTTCCCAGATGTCAGCTTCTTCAGGACTGTCTGGTTGAGCTGTTGAAGCTTGGATAAGTGAGCACAGCTGTAATTCAGTTTCATCTCCACAAAGACACTATACAGCTTCCCAAAGTTTCACTTCAGTCTTTTCTGTATTCCAGCGGTGACACTAGTAGGTAGCTGGGCCCTTAACACAAAGGTGCTGGTAATTGCTCCTTCAATCAGCAATCAGCATCATAGACAATGAATAAAGGAAAAAAAAAATACTTGTAAAAGTCAACATGTTGTTTTCTCAAGAGACTTGGTAATAGAAAGGCTACAATTTTAGATTGATATTTTTGTACCTCCTATAAACTTTCACTCCTGGGACTTGCACACATTCTTGGTTCAGATCAGTACAGATGGCTGCAGCTCTTACTTCAATAATGTGCTCCTTTTAAGACTTTAAAACATGAACTTTCTGACTTGTTGAGGTTAGAGGGTACTAATTGGAAGGCAATAAGAGAGGAATGCCTCCTCAATGTCTGATCTCATGATGCTTAATCCCATCAGCTCTTAGTGGGCATGTCTCCTGCTGCCTTTGCTGTGATCTTTGCTGGAGTTCCTGCAGATACCCATATGGCTTGGACTGCTGCCGTATGCTGCTCCTTTGTGCAGCCATGGGATGAAAGGATGAAGAAATGTTCAGCTGTATTTTGTAGTGCCAGGTCTTATATGCCTTTGGTTTTGTCCCACTACCTGCTTAGGCTGGCATCCTTTTAACTTCCTCCCCATGTCACTTGTGACACAACCTCATGTTCCCTCTTCTTTGGCTGTTGCTATGAACAAACCTGTTCCAACATAGGGTTTTATAGAAAACTACTTTATCTAGAATGTTGAATTTTAGTACTTTCAATTATTCTTCTGAAAACAAAATGTCACTGAAGGAAATGGGAGATAATATTTAACATAAAATTTCATCACAGCAGAATGAAAAATAGTGGCTATTCCTGACAAATGCATGCATGGTTCATTATTCATCAAAGCAACACATCTGAGGTAGGCAGATGAGCAAACTGAATATACCTAGCATCATAATTCTAGACACACTGTATGCTATTTTAGAAGCACATAAATAACATTTCATGATATCTAGAAAGTTTAATATCTTGCCATTGTTTGATTAATATAAAGCTGCTGCATTTATTAATCATGAGGCTTGGATGAGTTCCACATCAAATTCAAGTAGTTAAAAGCTGAGAGCCATCATGAAGCAAATTAACATGAGTAAATTATGAATACTACACAGTAATAGAAGGAAAAAAAAAAATCACTGATCTTTTAAGAGCAGTAGGTTTCCCAGATAGTCCAGAACAACCCTACATGTAAATCTGGTAAAGAATCTGCCATATAATGATGGAATGCCTTGGATTAGAAGGGACCCTAAATACCACCTAGTTCCAACCCCCTGCCATGGACAGGGATGCCATCCACTAGATCATGTTGTCCAGGGCATCAGAACAGGTCCAAATCACAACATTTCAACACTTAGTTGGGTCTAATTTTTTTTTTTTTACCTAATTAATTAATTAATTTTACTTTTTATTAAATGCTCTATTCCAGGTTTAATATATATGATATATGGTATATGGTATATGATATAAAATATATGATATTCAATATATGGTATATGATATATAATATTTCTGAGAAAACACAAATAAAGTGTCACTGAACTACAAGCAGTCCAGGATGATTTTTCACTTTGTTTCTTTGCTAGTGTAAATAAAATGTAAATTACAAAAGGCTAGAATAATAAATTTTAAAACCAGAGAGGCAAAAAAATTATTCAGTTCTAGAAGCTAAAATGGCTAGTTGTACATAAAACTGTATTGTAATACAATATGTATTTTTAATTTTTTAAGTTTGAGACTTCATACTAAGTATTTTCAACATTTTCAGAAATGCAGAATGTCATTGATTTGTGTCATTTTTCATTGACCATAACATACCGTTAATTAAAGAAATTAAGAAATTAATATCTACATTAATTTCATATAATTCAGAAAGTCAAACAGGAAGACCTTGATGGCTTGTTGTGGGCTTGAAACCTCACAAATCTATGAAATAACTTTTGAAATTTTCATCTGCAGATATTGACACAGTAAGTACAATCACTGATAATAGAAGCTCTGAGTGCTCAGCTAACTCAAAATTAAGCCATGCATTTGAATTTAAGAGGCTAACTTTAAACCCCAACTTATGAAAAAATTTACTTATCTTCACAACTGGATGTGGCAAAAAAAAATAAATCTTCACAAATACGTTTGTGTGTTTTTTTCTTTGTTTGTTTGTTGTTATTGTTGTTTTCCCTCTTTCACATTACAGTATACTTGAGGCTTCCACAGGTGTTCACAGAAGAAGGGATGTTACTAGAGTGAAACTGATACCTACTTGTAGGATACAAAAGCATAGCACTCAAGTCCCTAGTCAGTCTGTCAGACCCTCTCTCTGTAACACACTTTCCCAGATGTTATCTTAGATACAGGAAAAATTTCCCATAAGAGTTTTTTTTTCTGAAGAGAATGACAGAATTTTCATGAAAATGTTTATTTCTGATGAGTTCTTTCCAATAAAAAATAAATTCATTAGAAAATTCCTGTTCACTGAGAGTAAACAAACATAACAGTTGAGACCTAAAGGCAAAAGTAGTATGGAGACCAAAATCTTAAGAGAGATACAACTTCCTCTGCACATTTTTCTTAGAATCTATTTTCATCTGAGAGAAGACATAATTATTCTGGCATGCCAAAACTTTAAAGCCCTGTTAAATATGTGTGTGTGTGTGTGCGCACGTATACATAAAATTAAAATCTTTAAAATTTCTTTTACTTCTCTAAAGTTTCTTTAATTCTTTGAGTCTGAGAATATGGCAGATGCATAAAGTCTTCAAAATACCATGTTGGAAACAATTTATTTATTTATTTATTTATTTGGGAGGTTGGGTGTTGAGTGTTGTAATTGGTTTATGGTTTTGTTTTGTTTTTTACTTAAGTATCTCTGTTTTTTACTTATGCATCCCTGTATGTGCCTGGGAGACTGAAAGCTCAATAGCTAGAATTCACAAACAGTTTTAAAATCAAAATATTGAGAAAAAATGCAAGAAAATATTAGCTTCTTTGTCATTCTGCATGTACATTCAAATAGGCTTTCTATAGTGTAAAATGCAAAACTGGATATTAATTACCTATTATCAGAATATCTTGCCTGTGGGATTTTATTCTGTGTCCAATTATGATGATACTAGTAGTATAAAATGTAGACATTCTTTCTTTTTTTTTTTTTTTTTTTTTTTTTTTTTAAGGCCAACACATCAAACATTTCTAGATATACTGTTGTCTTAAGTGAGAGAGAAGACAATTTGTCCTTATGGTGAATTGATAGTATTTAGGTGTATTTGAACCTCTAGGCTGAAAAGGAATAAAAACAACAGTTCTGAATGGCAGAAAATAAGAGAAACAATCAAAAATCAAGTGATTATGGCTAAGAACTTATTTCCCAGGTTGGTGAGAAAGGAGTAGCTAAATGACACCTTCCAGGTAGCTTAAAATTGCAAAAGAAGTGTGGACAGAGAAAAAAAATAGTGAACGTTAGTTGTAACATTCTGTGCTTCAAAATAAATTCATTTTACAATGCTTCTTTAATAACTCTGTTGGCTTCATATCATGCAACTGTATCACTAATGAGTGATAACTTCTGTAATGTACCTTGCTGCAATACAGTTATGAGCCTGTAACAAAGAGCTATGGAGAAGAAAATTAAAGTCACAGAAAGCCAAATAACATACATGTTTTTCTGAAGGACGATATTAGGGAAAAAAAAATGTTGTCGTATAGATTGTATCAGTAGGTGTCATACCCTCCTCTCTCTCTCTCTCTCTCTTTCTTTCTTTCTCTCTCTCTTTCTTTTTCTTTCTTTCTTTCTTTCTTTCTTTCTTTCTTTCTTTCTTTCTTTCTTTCTTTCTTTCTTTCTTTCTTTCTTTCTTTCTTTCTTTCTTTCTTTCTTTCTTTCTTTCTTTCTTTCTTCTCTCTCTCTCTCTCTCTCTCTCTCTCTCTCTCTCCCTTCCTTCCTTCCTTCCTTCCTTCCTTCCTTCCTTCCTTCCTTCCTTCCTTCCTTCCTTCCTTCCACTCTTCCTTCCTCTCTTCCTTCCTCTCTTCCTTCCACTCTTCCTCTCTTCCTCTCTTCCTCTCTTTCATTTTGCTACCTCATTTAAATTAAAACAAATAAAACAAAGTTTGATAGCAAATAGACCAACAGGTCTATTTCAGAGATCTCTGTGTGCTTAAAATGATCTTAGAAACTCTTGAATTGCTGAGATCTTTTCTTTCTTGAAATCCATTAGAAAGAAACTCAAAGTGAGGTCCTCATGTAGCCTGGAATATTTCCATTGGCTTTTTATCTTTGTTCTATGAACAATCTGAACAAATACCTAATATGGATCCAGGACACCAGTTGTTTAGTGTGCTTTCATGGTGAATTGCATAATTATTTCATTTCTTCCCACCAAAACTATGTATACATATGTGCATATGAATGTGTGTATGGCTGTCACAGCTAGTTGGAAGAAATTCATGTATCTAAGCATAGTGCATCTTCTCTTTGTGTGAATTTTCTCTTTTTTTCTTCTAACAGACAAAGGCATATCTTCAATAAATGTGAATGTGACTGAATAATTGACTATTCTTCCTTTTATTCTCCTCATTTTCTGCACAGAATTTTCTATGAGATAAAAATCTACATTCAAACTCCTATTTTCTTAAAATAAAAGGCATGGACAACATTAGCAAATATGTGTGAGTGGGTAAAGTGTAATGCACAGATGATAAGTATCAAAAAGGATATAGGGTGGGTATTACTGCTTCTTTTTTTTCTGTCCCCAGGATTGTGTATATTAAACTTATGTTTTTGTCTTAAATATTGTCTTCTGCCAGGGAACTGATTAAAAAAAAAGTTTGTGACTACATAGCAATATTTTACTAGTGTTTTAACCAATCCATCAATTATATTTTAATATTTATCATAAATTTGTTTCTCATAATTGTGATCAATTAGTAATTAAGTTAATATCAAACACCATTTAGTTTTTTGAACAATTAAAAATTTTCCTTCAAAAGAAAACATAAAAACAGATGGGGAGAAGAAGTTAGGAATTATTATTGACAAGAGCCCAAGTTTTGAATTTGCTGTGTTATTTACCTGTGATTTTTCATCTCTAATAACAAGGATGCAATATTACTATGGAGACAAAATATCTTTGCAATTAATCTGCTTTCCTCATAAATTTAGACTCTATCCATTTTACCCACTGAGGAGTGAAACTGGGAAGTGAAGATAGTGAAGTCTAGATCAAAAATAATGGTGAAAAAATTATTCTCTTTGTCCTGTGGTATCCCTTGAAGCATGCATGCTCATTGTAAAGCAAGATAAATCAGGGAGAAAAAAAAAAATGAAAAAAAAAAAAGGGAAAATGAAAAGTAAAAAACTGGCCTCAGGCAGCCTTATGATTTATATAGGTTTTATACATGGCTATATTTTGTTCTGTTCAATGAAAGATAAAGAGAGTACAAAGCACTTGGCATTTCAGTTGGTTGTTCTTTCTATGATTGCTCCCCACCACCATTCTCCACTCAAGAGAAAGGAGCAAAGGCTGGACTTGTGGAGGTAGTATAACTCCAGATAAGAGACACTAAAGGCTAATCTGAAGAGAAATTTGAACAGAATTATTCTGAAGAGTGCTCAGTGCTACTTTTTCTATAAGAAATTCTAGTACAAAGATGAGGAAGAAATCTTCCTCTTTGTATCCAGAGAAGTCATGGTCTGTTTGATTATTGTTATGCCAGTGCTCAAAAATCATCAGAAAAATTTTAAACTGACAGCTACACAGTTTAACATACAATGCTTTTTTGACTGATGGGATTTGATCATTCAAAACTGAATCTTTTTCTTATAGGATGAGTTATATGATGAGAAAAATATAATAAAATATGGAAACCAGTTTGCTGTCATAGTCTCTCGATCCCTCTATTTAGGGTGTTAAAAAATACCACCTTGATGAAGCTCATTAAAAAATACAGGCAGAAGGGAAGGACAACACAAGTCACGAGGTCATACACTATTTTCTTCACGGGGGTCACAGTTGTGCCAATAGCTACCCTTGTTTCATTAGTACAGCAGATAAAAGAGCTGGAAAGAAATCTCTTTCCTTGTCTACAGACAAGGTTATCTGAAGACCTTTGCTTGCTTGTGTGTACCTCTAAGGTTTTATCAAACTTAAATTACCGTGTAGAAAATATCAAGCTAAAATCTAACTTCTTTTTCTGCTGTTCATTATACAACTGTAATAAATGTCTAAAAGTCCCAAATAGGATTACAATCAGTTTTACAATTTATTAAATGAATAGAGGTAAGCAAACAGCACTGGGTGCACCAGGAGCCTCTGCTCCACCAAGACACACACAAGTTAAATCAGGCGGCTGGTTTTTATGCTCCTAGGCACCTACATATTCATTATTACTTCTAGAAATGGCAGGGTTATTATAATTAGTTCCCGGAATCCAAACCCTCCTACTGGTTCATGCGTATCAGTCTCTGGTGGTCCTTCTGGGGGTCTCTTGTGCTGAAGGCTTGTAGTCTTCCTTCCAGGCTTTTTTTCTTGTCCTCCTTTGTCCATCTTGGCTGGGTGTCAGCAACTTGTGCAGTGTCCCCTGCAAGCTTTGTCTTTTACTCGTCCTTTGGCTTTCCCCTTCTCGTTAATCTCTTGGCCAGATATCAGAGACTTGCATAGTGTCCCATGCAATAATCATAATAGTTAGCAGTTATTCTGAAACCCCTTTGTTCTCTTATCCCCTATCGACACGAATTGCTGGACCATTCCTTTGCAAGATACAAGAACTATACACATTAACCATTCTGTTTTTCTTAGACTTGTGGTTATACAAGGATATGTAAGACAGAAGGTCACATTTCATCATATCATGCAGCCCTAGCATTGTTCCATATTGACACGAATCAGATGAACACATTTCACACAACTATCTAAGGAAGTAATTTGGCCCAGAAGCTTTCATCCAACTCTTTCAAAAGGGGGTGCTTGGCAAACCTCTGCAAAGGGAACAATATAAGATAGTACCCACTCTGTTCAGGTAAAAAAGCTGTAATAATACAACAACTGGCATAACTGTTTCTGTTTGGGAACCAATGGAAAATACTATTAATTCTGACCAGATAAAAGACGCAAGAAGTCTTTTACCTTCACACTTCCTTTATATCTTCTGAATAAATCACTCCTGAAAGCTAGCAGTCCTGAAGAGTTAGATCCAATAGTTTTGCCTACGAGCCTGTTTTCTAGCAACTGAGAGTTGTTTGGAGAGAAGGATGTAATCCAAATCAGTAGCATCCTGAATGGGAGCTGATTTTATTAAGGGACCAAATTAGTTCCAAGCAACATAAGCTACAAGCAGGAACAGCAAACTCCCTATATCTCAATGGTTGCTTTAATTCAAAACAAAGACAGACTGCAAAAATTCTGAACAACATAAAGGAAAACAGAAGTTCTCTCTACATAACTACTTAACCCAGCAAAACTGATAGGGTCACCTTAGAAAACCAGACAGATATAAAGTGGATAATAAAAATGGAGACAAGTGATTATGGACAGAAAGGAGAAAAACAGCCTGCAAACCTATGTGCAGTTCACTTGCCTTGCAGTAAAAACAACTATTTCCTGCTAGGTAAATTTCCAGGACCTGTACTAGCACTAAACCATTCCCAAAGCTATAGAGCTCTCACTACTTGTTGCTCTTGTCCTAGATGGGTCTGATTAACAGTGTTAAGTAGCACAGAGTAAGATAAAAAGAGACAGAAGAAAGGATGGCCAGCAGTTGTTGCCGACGGAAGGAAGACCCAGCACATCAATATGAGTGAACAGTGAACTTCAACTTTAATGGATAGCTCAGTCGTCTTTTATCTAGTTTGAACATAATCAACTCATACATATTGCAGAAACTAAGCTCAGGATTGGTTAACACTTCCCGGGCTTTTCAGTCTGGTCCTCCTTCTTTTGGCTACCTGTCCCACCTTAGGGACTTTCCCGATGGCCCAAGGGCATCGTGTCCTTGAGCCTGATTGGCTCTCAGCCAGCTGCATACGTGCCAAGGCTGATGTGAGTTGAGTACGGTGCTTCACCAGCCCATTGTCTCCCAACTGCTCAACATTCACATGTCCTGCCTCACTTAACGATTCCTCCACAAGCAGTATTTTGGGAATTTTGTTTATTTAATTATTGAGGAGAATGCAATATGAGATGAGATGTTCTTGAAGAAAAGCAACACAGTCTTTCTAAAGAAAATCAAAACAATACTTTATTTGTACACTTAAAAGAACAGTGAAGAACTATTCTAAGCAAACAATAGAATGGGATAGAATAGAAGCAGTTGTCCAGTTCTCCCACATGAGGAACCTGAAAAAGGCCTAGTTGGCATACTAATTTGCTGCTTTTCTTAAGTTTGAAGGTTCAAATCTATTATAGAAATAGAAAGGCTCATATGCTGTCTTTGAGCTGCAGCTAGAAAGACTAAAAAAGTAGTCAGGGAATATTGAAGAAAATTTCAGTTATTGACTAGCTTAGAAAAGGAAAGTGTAAAGTTCTGTAGTGGTTTAGACTGATGGAGGAAATAAAGGTAGAACACACAGCCTCGGCTGATTGGCTGATCAGCTGAAAGAACAACTGGTAAAGAGGCTGCTAGTTTGCAAGGAGTGGCTCAAACATTAGTTTTATCTTAAACACCTGTGATGTCCCAACTTTGAAGTGAAAACATCTCTGCAATAAATAAACCATGTTCTGTGTCCAATTACTGCAGAAACATGGGGTAGACATGCAGTATTTTGACATTAATTTTCACGTTTCTTTAAAAAAAAAAAAAAGAGAGAGAGAGAGAAAGAGAGCATTCTTTAATGTCTGCATGTACATGGAACGGAAGCTGAAATAGGGAATGGGATGTGAGCTTGCCCAGGATTTCATCCCTGTGAGGTGATTTGTAATGTTATCTTCACTATACCAACAGTTTTTTATGTTGTGGTTGTCCCAGATTTTTGCATTATCAAGTCACAACAACTTTCATCTGCCTGGCTTATAAAGAGTCTGCTTCATATATTAAGATGTCACCCAGTTTGTGGAGACCCATGCCTGTGCTGTTTTTTGTTTGTTTGTTTGTTTGCTTGTTTTGTTTGTTTATTTGTTTTTTAATAGAATGTTGTTATCATTGAATTGAAACATCAGCCAAAATAAATGTATGGAACAGCCAGTTTTATGGAGGTTGGAATTGAGGCAATTAATAACTATATAATTCTATGCTAAAAACTAATAAATATTTAATTTGACCTTGACTGAAAGATCAGAGTGTCACTGGCATCTCTTCATGATGTTAATACCATGAAAAATATTAAAAAGAAAAACAAAAAACAGCAAAAACACAAAGCTGTGGATGGAGCTACTTTAAAACAAAAGAGCACAGGAGGTCAGCTAGGTCCAGACCTATACATGTATATGCTGGTCCGAGCTAACTGTTATTTCTGTGATTGGTGCTGAGAGACCTAATACACTGAAAACGCTAATGAAGCCCCACAGTAAGGGCATTCACAGCCTAAAGATCACTGTGGTGTTTATGCAATACCTGTACACTTTGATAGCTAGCAGCCATAGGTATATGAACAAATGAGCTGCTCTTGAGTGGGTGACAATATAACACCTTTCAGTTTCTGTTAACATACTGTATAGCAGCTCTCAATCTCTTCCTACTGCCTTTTCTGCTTCAGTAGACAATGCTTATGAAAAATTTCTACCTTTTGGATTACTGCTATTCAGTAATCAGTCGTTTCAGTTTTTGCCTCATCAGCTTTTTCTGAAAATAAATAAATAAATAATTAGAAGGGGGGGGGGGGGGGGGGGGGGGTGTCCATCAACAGCAAAATGGAGAATTGTGTTTGACTGCAACGTGAGTGGTCGGCATGAGAGAGACAGACAGGGAGGAAACCCTGTAGTAAAACTAGACACGGGTTTATTTAAGAGCCAAGCAGTTCAGAGCTTTTATTCTACTTGCTTATCTTTGTTGAAGATCCTTGCTAGTCTGGGAACTTTGGGCAGAAAGTCATTTTGGTTCTTGCTGTGTTGCTTCTTGTCATTTTCATTCTAAAGCGTTATTGGCCACAGTCTCCAAGTGTCCTCTAGTGCATTTCTCCACACATCTCCCTCACCTCTAAGATCTTGCTTACTTCCAGGATCTTTTATCCAGACAGGATTTTCTTTCCAAACTCCCTTTCTCTTTCCAAGACTAATTCTTTCAATTAAACCTTATTTGTAGCCTTCCCTTATTTCCAGTGCTCTGATTCTTCAGTTTTCCAAATCTGAATAATATATGTACAGAAGCATAAGGGACAGTCACTGTCCTAACTGGTGGTTCTGTCTCATATCTTTGTATGTGTTGGAGGATTCAAGACATTCAGGTTTAGTCCAGGTGTTATCAAAATTTACAAACAGACAGTAAAATTTGCAGATAGCAAATAGCAGGCTTCTATTCAAAAGGTCAATTTTGGTTTCAGACTTTCTCCCCTTCCTCCCAATTATCTGCTGTCTGTCAACACTCACAATTTAAGCTACTTTTTTCACCTATGACAAACGTTGATGTCATGGTTGATGTCATGAAGTCTTCTCCATGACAGCAGACTCCACGGGTTCTTTTAGAGATTTGCAGTCAATCCAGTCCTCCTGATGTTCCCACTGGAGTCCAGCTCGCCTGCTCATCATTTCAGATGTGTTGAATTCATGAGTGGGATTCAGCTGGAGATCAAGACAAAACACAGATGTCAACAAATGAGCTAGAAGTCATGTTACAAGCAAAGGGATCAATATGGCATTCAATAGATTAAATGGAACCTAAAAAATCATTCAGCTGATCAGCTATCAGACACCTATTGATCGCTCTAAAAGTCAACTCATTGCATCAATTTTTTGTGTCTCTCTCTGAGCTGCTGGTAAGTGACCCAAAGCTTTTTCCACAGTAGTACCATGGTCATGCTTCCCTAATCATATCCTCCAGACTCTCTTTACGATGTAATGATCACATACATTCACTGTCACTTCTCACTAATCAAAACTGTACTCTAACTTCTGCTCTAATCTAAGCATTTCTGTGTATCCAACACCTTATTATCTGCTCTCCTGTTTTTCATCTTAAATGTATTCCTCCCCCTTTCTGAGTTCTTTGCAGCATTTTGCTGATGTAGAATGGTCATTTCTTCTAAAACTGACCTCCAACACAAACATTCGGAAAGTTGGTATAAAAACTGTGATCTTCACAGTCCAGTCAAGGAAAAGAGAACGCACAAGATGAACACACCATCTACTTTGGCAAGTTTGGATGTTCTGTACACAGAACCTCCACATAACTCCCTCTGTAGTGGCTAAATCAGGTGGAATTTGGACATAATCCATGGTGCAAGACAGCCCTGAGAAAGCCATCTTGACAGAAACAATGTACTTATAATGTATTCTAGGGCAAGAACAATTACAAAATCCCCCCGGTATAAATACAGCCAGAAAGTATAGATCTTAAAAGTTAGTTGTGGTTCAGCCACAGTGTTACCTTGGTATGTATAGCAGAATCTGAACGACTATATGGAAAATGGAGGTTTTACTGAAGACTTTAATGACAACTTCCACTCTGCCTGTGTTACTGCTGTGCTCTGGGACTAAACCTGAATTAATAACAGATGCATTACCTGTATTGCAAGTGCTACTATATTCTATTTATCAGCCAGCTAATATAAAACCCAACCTTCTTTTTGTCACCTGAAGCCCTGTTCTAAGATTTCTCCTCTCAAACAAAGTTATTTCCATTCTTGACTATCACTGATTCTCCCTTTATACCTCTACTGGAAATATCACCTCCTTCAAAATGTTGTGTGTCATCTATATCTAAATCAGTTCTCATTTCTTCATCTGCTCTTTCTATGCTTGTCTTGTGTTTCCTCGTAGCCCAAATATCTTTTATTTGGAGCAACTATGCAGAAGATGTTCTTCCAGCCTATCTTATGGACATTGTGACTTTTTCACCTGCCTGTTGGCAACATTACTGTTCAATGATGTATCCAGATGCAGAACTTTACCATTACAACTCAAATGTGATGTTTGACACCAAAGATCACAAACAAATGTTGACAACCTTAAACTTCAGTGAAATATCTTTTAAACTAAGGCTTTAGCCATACTAAATAACAAATTCAGACCTTAAGTGTTTGTACATCTAAAAATGTTTATGCTGGACTGTTCTTTTTTGTGTTAATATACATACTAGTTGGCATATGCAGAGTATATTTGAGCAGGAAGTTGACTTACAAATTTTTTTAATTATATATTTAAAGCCATCAGTGTTTCTTCATGGATATATTTAATATTCAGTTAATTTATGCATAAATCTCAGTTCTACATTCCATAAGACTAATTGTTTGGTTGTTGTTTTGTGGTGGTGCTTTTTGTTGTTGTCATTCAGTAAGCTATCCATTAACATGCAAAAGCTGTGCTGTAAATTGCATATGAATAATGTCATATTACAATGGTTTGAGTATTATTACTTGCCTTCACATTTATGTTACAAATAGCAGATTTATGTTTGATTTGTCTGGTAAATACAGAAGAGGTAAAATCAGACGCAGTTAATATCCAACAATTCTACATACAACATAGAATGAAGGTTGTCCTTTCAGCCATTCTCTCCAGACCTACCTTGGAATTCAATCAAGTGCATATTTCCTATGTGTTTAGTCCTGCTTCTTTGTATGCACCTTCATAGACAAATTTATATAGTTAGGCTATGGGCAATGATTTTTATCACATAAAAGTCCTTCAGCATGTAGTAGCACGTGCATTGAAGGATAGTTCATGAGAACTACTAATTAAAACAGAGGACCAGGTACCATTATCTCTTGTTCCTATTCCTGTCTCCATTACTTACATGCTATGTAACCTTAGGGAAGCCTGTGTATCTTCTTTCAGTTTTACCTATCTGTGTAAAACTAGAGAAGTACATTCAATGACTTTTAGTGACATCAGAACATTCATATTCTTCTGCATCTTTATTTGTAAATAGTGTGAGTGCATGGAATCTTAAAATTTTCTAAATAATATGAAAATAACATAACAGTGTTAAGCAGTGACAATTGTAATGAATGCTTTTGTTAACAATTGAGTCATCATACCACGTACTTGCCTGTGATTTTCTTGGTTCTTACCTTAAAAAAATATATGAACTTCCTCACTTTGTTTCACTAGAAATCTGATTATTTTTCTTTTGTTATTTAAGATCCCCTCTGCTTCTATTAATTCATAAGGAATGATGTAAATATATAAATATAAGGTTAATGCTGAGGTCACCTGCATTTGGCCAAAGCATGTGAAATGCCTTTCCTACCCAAATTTTTGGCTTATATTCTGTGCAAAATTCTAATAATTGCTGGATCTCAGAGTTTGAAAAAAATGGAGGAACTATTCCTGATAATAACATATAAGTTATGTACATGAATGTGTGTGTTTGTCATTCTCTGCACATATTTGCTTTCTATTTCTGTTGGCAGTTGTGCCAGCTTTAGGCACTCTTCAGGTCTGCCATCCTCTGTGTCATGCATCAGCTGTGAGTTTGCTAGCAGAACTGCAGTACAACATGAAGATTATCAGGAGATATCAGCACAACAAGCGTATTCTGTACACCTAAAAATATACGTGTCCTCTCTACTCCCAAAAGAGACTGCAATAGATTTCTTAATGTGTGTAAGAATTTGAAAAGCTAATTTAAATGCATCTAAGCAACATTTTATAGCCAAGCCAGTAATGTGGAAGAGATGTCCTATTTCTGGGCTGTGTTGCTAATTATTAAATGCTCTTAGACAATTAGTTGAAGGTCCACATTTGACATGTATGATCTGAATACTCAAACAGCTCATTACAGGTACACGTATTTGCTTTGAAATGGATTGGATTCTTGTTGTAGCAAATGACAGACATATATATTTACTTATTTATTTCTCCATTACAAACCTTGCAGATGCAAGTACTTCTTCAAAAATAAACTGGATTATATTCTACTTAAATGTACCTATAAACTATGCAAATATTTAAGGCTAAATTGTCCATCACTTTTTTCATAGACCCATAGATTTTCTCTTTTCATAAGAGTGCAAATTAGCCTATCAGTGACCAACTCTTTATTATTCTCTTAAGGAGTTAGATTGTTAAATAACTTATTAATTAATTTCCTTCCTTTCCGCACTGATATATCTAATATCTAAATTATTTATTTATTTATTTATTTTTATTATTACAGCTGATCAGGTTGTTACTCTGTAATGTAAAATGGTATTTCAAGTTATTTATAGGGGAATATGAGAGGAAAAGAGCTATTTTTTTCTATGTACATACATGATAAATGCCTTCCTGTTTTTACTGACACATTCTAAAGACTGACATCCAGACATTATGTAAAAACAAAGGGAAGAAAGAAAGAAATTAGTTTGAGGTCACCTTATCAGACTTAACCTTCAAGTATCTCAATTATATTGAGAGTAAATAACAAGTCAGATATTTACTACATTAATGATGTTTCAACATAAAATTAAGAGTTAAAACATATAAGCATAATAAACATATTCATCTATTTAAAAGAATGTAAAATATCCATTCAGAAGCAGCAAGCAAGGTATTTATACAGTACAATTTTAAGTTAAAAAAGAGAATGCCTATGTATTATTCAGCTTGATAACAGAGATACAATCAATCTGGCAAATCAGTAGGAGACCTAAGAAAAAATCTGTTCTATTTATAGCAAGTGCTCCAGAGCAAGTTCTGCTCTTTTATATGAAGCAGCAAATTACACTGCAGAACAAGCCTTTGTGAGACCTATGGCACTTGGCAGGACACAGAAACTGGTTCAAGGCCAAAGAAATAACACCAAAGGTGCTGCTGTTGAGGAGAAAAGGCAGAAAGCAAAAGGTACAAATACATAAGAAGTATGAAAGCATGGGTAGCCTCTGAAACCAAGTTTAACCCAAAGCATGGAGAAGGAAGTTTAGATGAAAATGTGGAAAAATGGGCAGGCACAAGGACAAGTTTGGGGATAAACAACAGATAACCAAACAGGCATGAAGTATATTCCCAGCAGCAAGCAAACAAAATTATCCTGGGGAAACTATATATTCTGCATACAGATGAGGATGCTGCTCTATAAAATTCTGGTTTCCAGGTGTTTTTTTCTTGAAATAACAAGCTAATGAAATGGGTGGCTGCTGGCTGGGTTGTAAGCAATTCACAGACAATCATATGCATACAGCAAAGGTTATTGCTGCTTCCACTGTATTTCAGAGGTTAAAAGTGAGACAGAAAGAGTTGAAACTGCTAGATAAACAGGAAGCCACCCCATCTGCTGATGTTCTAGTACTAAATTTTTCACTGCAGAAGAAGCCATATAAATCTGCCCTCTCCACCTCCTTCCCACATGGGGTTAACTGATTTAATAGCAATAACATGTTAATTGCAATTGTGGGATCTAGAAATGCTTCTCAATATGAGTGGGCATACCATTGTTGCCACTGCCCTCTTTGAGTCCCAAATACAAAGTGTATCAATTAAAATTACAAGGAGAATACATGTTTTGTTATGATATCCAATCCAGCATTGTGGAATACTAAAGGTATTAGATGATACTAGAGGAATTAAATTATATTACTCTGAGTATTTAAGAGAGTCATTGTCAGGAAACTGTTGCTGTGTTGTGGGTTTCTGTGAAAGACCAAATCTGTTGTTGAAGAGACTCTCATGTCAAAAAGTTTTCATTTCTGATGAGAAAAGGTTTGTCTTACTGCTAGGCCCAGCTGTTGTTTTGCTGGTGTTCTTTCTTTTGTGAAGCAAGTATTCTTAGGAACTTGTTTTTACATTTGGGTTCCCTAAGATGCAAAAATGGAATTCCTAAATTCCAGTGAACTAACCCCAGAAACTGTTCATTTTTGTCTGTCAGCTCAGAAAAACATACGGACTTTCATATAATGCATACTCTCATCAGTCAGCTGAAATATGCACAGAATTTTGCAAATCTAGCTCCCTCAGGCTGTTTCAACATAAATGATTGTATTTTATTCCATCCTTATTATGGAAAATTTGTGTGGCTGTGGTGATAGAAACAATCAGTTCTATAGCTCCACTAAGAAACTCTAATCCTGGCAAATCAGTTTCCATTACTCATGCTTTTGTGAAAGTTTAATGAGTCAAATTAAAAAAAAAAAAAAAAAAAGTGGAGAAAAATTTACATTGTACTAACATCAAAAGGGTAAACGACTTTCAAGTTTTATCATCAATATTAAAATAGAACGTAGAACTCTGATTTGCTCCCCCTCAAGAGTAGCCTTGGCTCCCCAGGCCACAATTTAAAACTGTGGATAAGATGACGAATTTTACTGGTTTTACCTAAGCCTCAAAAGGGAGCTAGCATGTTCCTTAGGCTTCAAGGAGGAATTGAACATATCAAGCGCATATATTCCCCTTAAAACTACAGATTGCTTTGCTCTAATGCCTTAGTTGCAGAAAATTACTCTTTTTAATTCCTCCCAAATTCCTCCTCCTCCCCCCCCCCCCCCCCCCCCCCAAATTAATGAGTGTTTTTATTTCTTGTGTGCTTACTGTATTTGAACAGAAGGGAAACAAGTTTCATAACCTGAGACATGTACTGCTCTCTCAGTGCATGTGAGTACTACTAGTGTATAAATTACATCGGTACTTATTAGACAGGTCAGACTATCAGTTGGGCCAGTACTATGCAGATTATGCATGCATCTGAGCCATATTCAATATTGAACATAATGGAACAAAATCTGTATGCAAGAAATAATTTTCTGATTGGATTTGTAGCTCTTGTTCAAAAATTCCCCTTAAGATGTAAGCTTCATTTAAAGATCACTGAAATATTGAATGGTGATTAACCAACCTGATAGGATAAGTGGCTGGACAGATGAGGGGAGAGCAGTGGATGTTGTCTACTTGGACATTGACAAGACTTTTGACAGTGCCTCCTGTGATATTCTCATATGTAAACTCAGGAGAAGCAATCTGGATGAGTGGACACTGAGGTGGATTGAGAACTGGCTGAACAGAAGGTCTCAGAAGGTTGTGATGAGTGGCAAAAAGTGGAAGGCCTGTAGCTAGCAGTGTCCTCCAGAGGTCAATACCAGGTTCAAACTTGTTTACCTTATTCATCAGTGATCTGGATAAAGGGACAGAGTGCACCCTCAGCAAGTTTGCTGATGAAACAAAACTGGGAGGAGTGGTTGATACCCCAGAAAAGGAAGAAGAATTTCCATTCAGAAGGATCTCCACAGACTGGAGAGCTGGGCAGAGCTCCAGCTCTCTTGAAATTCAGCAAAGGCAAGGGCAGGATCCTGGACCTGGGAAGGCATAACAGGCTGGGGGCTGTCCTCCTGGAAAGCACCTCTGCAGAGGACTTGGGGTTGCTGGTGGACAACAACATAACCATGACCCAACAACGTACTCTTGTGACCAAGACCAATGAACTGTGTTAGGAAGAGCATTGCCAGCAGTTTGAGAAATGTAATGCTCCCTCCAGCTCAGCCTTGTTGAAGCCACACCTGAAGTGCTATGTCCAGTTCTGGGCTCCAAAGTACAAGAGAGACCTGTAGCTCCTGGAGAGAGTCTAGTGAAGGATTCATAAAATTGTTAAGGGACTGGTACATCTCTCATATGTGGAAAGACTCAAGGATCTGGGCCTATTCAGTCTGGAGAAGAGAAGGCTCAGGGGGGATCTGATCAACGTGTGTAAGTATCTGAAGGGAGGGTGTCAAGAAAATGGAGCTAAACTCTTAATGGTGCCCAACAATACAACAAGAGACAGTGGGCACAGACTGCAACACAGGAAATTGTGCCTGAATATGAGGACAAACTTATTTCCTGTGAGGGCAACTGAGCACTGGAACAGGTTGCCCAGAGAGGTTGTAGTTTCTCCTTCCATGGAGGTATTCAAAGGGTGTCTAGACTCAATACTGCATAATGTATTCTATGGGACCTTGAGCAGCGAAGTTGGACCAGCTGATCTCTAGACGTGCCTACACAGACATTCTGTGCTTCTGTGATTCTGTGAATTAATAGAACAAAATACATGCTTAAATATATGAATTTATTAAAGGGTTGCTGAATTTATACCTTTAATGATTTCTTTTTTAAAGGGAACATTTGGGAAGAGCTTTTAAATTTCAAGTGTGTAGAGTGTACAAAGAATGATAAAAGATACTGTGAAGAAGACATGAAGTTGTTTGCACAACAGTGTAATTAGAAAGCATACATGATCAATGACAGGAATAATTTTGAAAGTAATTGATAGTAAATCCTGAATTTGATGTGGCATACCAAACCATTGTCAAGATTAAGAGTAATATACTCAGCTAATCTGATGAACATGTCATTTTTTATGTAGATTGTGATTTGCTTCTGTCATCTAATGAGACAGAGAACATAAAGCAAGTTCCACCATCATTGTCTGTCTTAGGATGATCTTCTACACCAAATTGTGTAGGTCAACCTTTGTGTGCTCCTCAATGTTCGGTGCACATCTGTCTCAGAGATTCTCTGAATTTCTTATGAAGATATGTCTAGTTAGTTCTGGTTTCCAGAAAAGGTTAGAGGAAAATGTATTTTTAATACTTTGCTTAAAAATTGATGCTTTTTTTTTTATGTTGACTAGAGAGTGTTTTCAGTTATACCTAAATTTTATCCTTTGTCTTGTTTTGTTTTGTTTTGCTTTATGTTGTAAATTTTCAATGATCATCTCAAACCGTTGCTTTGGCAATTCAGAAAATATTTTCCTTTGGTTATTAATTAGAATTAACTAACAGAATTCATATTACCAGTGAAAAAAATGAGTGGTCCAGTACCATGTATCCTTTTGCCTTGTGCCATTTCTATCATGCTTTTTAGCATACTGAAATCAAAAGCAACTCACAGACGTAAGAGTATAAATTCTCACTGAAGTAATTTTCTGTTACCATAGACTTATGCAGTTTGACCTTAATCTTAATGTAAAACCTTTTCAAAACTAATCATTTATGTTAGTAGACCTTAAACTTCAAGATGTCCCTGTGTGAATTGTGGTATTAAATGCCAAAAGCTTCATTATGAACTAAACGCTGCATACTACGTTTGTTGTTGTTGTTATTGGTGGTGTTTTTTTTTTTTTTTTTTTCTGTTTGATTTTTCCCTTTTTTTTTTTTTTTTTTAATTTCTTTCTTCTTCTCTTTTTTAATTTGTGGTTCTTTCTTGTATCTATGATTATACTGAAAATTTGGTGAATGTGTGATCTTTTAGGCCAAAATCCAGCTTTGTATTTTTAATCAGTTACCTTCTTTTTGATAGTTAATCTGGTATTATGGCAAACTGGTTACCACTGAAAGAAATAAAATATCTCACTAACTATTAGAGTGCTTTAAATAATAGCTCTTCTTTGACATGTAGTCCATAATGACATCTTTCTGAGGGCTTTTATTAGTCCCATACTTCATTAGCAAGAATTTCTTGCTAATGAAAAAAAAACACCTCATAAACCCTTTCTTAAATATTTTGTTTGTTTTTTGTTTGTTTTTGTTTATACATCATAGGGACTGTTATTGGTATGAACTTGCTGCTTAGGCATTGCAGAGGATGAAGGACTTCATTGTCATTTCTTTCAACATTTTTTTTTCAGATTTTTTTTTGCCACCGTTATCCATGTATCTAATTTTGTTTCTATCCTGAATTCTTTTTGTATACATTTTACATTTTGGTTTATTTCTTTTCACATAATTCTGTGTTTCTTCACCCACACAGTGAAGTTTATCTGACAATCAGCTACTCTAACTGCATCATCTGTGATACTACTGTGCCAAAAAGATTTTTTTCAGTTTAACATTGATCTTCTGTACTGAAACCAAGTTTTATGTATTCTTCAATCACACTCAAATTTTTTACTGTAAGATCTTATATACTAGCTTTTTGATATCCATTTTTTGATTTTCATGTGTGGGTTTCTTTGTGGGTTTTTTGTTTGTTTGTTGTAATTATTGTTCAGTTAGTTTTGTTTTGTTTTTAAATAATTGATTTTTAGTTTAACCACCTACAATTTATGTTAATTCAGATTTCAGATCTTCTATGCCCTAGAGAATGAATGTATATGTCCTTCACAGATGTCCGTCACAGATGGTCTTGTTATTTTCAAGTCATTTTGGTGAATTCAAAATGACTTTAGATACCTTTATGTAGGAATAAGGTTCTATTAGTTGTATGCTGATGCACTGAAGAAGTTTATTAGTGTTTCTTTCACTACTGTGCTGTGGTGGAACAAAGGCCTCTGAAATCATACATTCATAAGCATACATGAAACAACTGAATACTGTTATCTAATATTCATAAGTAATTATGAGTTTGATCATAGCAGTCTTTGAGTTTGTATGTACATTATTATAAATCTTGTTTGAGGTTTAAACTGTTGTTTGATTCATAGTCTGTGGTTATGTCTACACTGTTGAGAGAAATATGGTGTTGAGAAGTTCCATATGTTGAGACTTTGAATGAGTAAGATGGTGGAAACTGTCTAGCTGTAGTAGCAGAGGGATCTGTACTGGCTCTTTCAACTTACTTAATAAATAAATAAATAAATAAATAAATAAATAAATAAATAAAAAGTAAAATTGCTAGGGCAGAGATATGACTTTTCAGTAGCTGAAATAATGGTATTTCTATATCAGACTGCAGTATACAATAAAATGATACTCTTTACTCTGATTTAGAGATTTTCTTTTGTCTTAGCTCTGAGGCCTTTCATCCCATTATTGCTATATTATTTACTCATTTTAAGTTTGAATTGTTTGGGGGAGTCTTCTGACAATAATGTTCCAAGGGCTTAAAAGTTGCATGCGCTCAGTATTTTTCTTTCACAAATCGTCGCTATACTAGAAATACATCTGCACAGACTCATTCTTTTCCCCCACCCCTTTCCTTTCCCCCTCCTAGAAAACAAAGCCCTGTTAGGGTCCCCAGGGGTAGTGAAGGGGTAGTCCCCATTAAGTAGCGAGGGACTGCAGAAATAGAAAGGCTAAAGAGAACAAGATTTTTTTGTATTATTATTCTTTAATCTTTCCTTTTTCTCCTCATAAGGCTCTTTATATCTTCCAAACAGTGTTTGCAATATAAATGACCAAACAGTTGCCAAGGTAACAGCTAAAGTAGCCAAAGTTCTGATCAGAAGAAAAGAAACAAACAAAAAATCTTTAAATTAGGAAATAACTGAGAGTAGTTTCTGGTAAAACCACAGATATTCAAGATGCCCACATTTTCCTCTTGAAAGGAACTGAAGAGTACCAGTGCTCCACAAAAATGTGTGATTATGATCAGGTAATTGACTAAGTGAAGAACAGTAGAGTCAATGTGCTTTCTCAGTGAAGTTTATAAGTGTAAAGAATGAAGACACAATATTTTTTAAATTACAAAAAAAAAAAAAAAAAAGAATATATTTTTCATCAGCTTGTTTTGACTGACTTAAATCAGCTCTGAATAGTTATAAAAGCTTAGGCAATTAAAAGTAAACAATTTCAGAGGTTATGCCTCACATGAAATTTCATACATTCAGTGTTTTCAAAATGCCATTATCCTAGGAGATTTGAACCTAATTATTTTGAAAAAGCTGTTAGTGCAACAGGAAGGATTATGATCATCTATTCAAGATACAATGTCTTGTTAGCGCTTATATTGCTGTTTCACTTAGGAGCTATAGTAATAGATCATAAATTTACTGTATTGGAAATGGTATCACCATGTAAGGCAGAGGATCAAGCTCCTACTGTCTTGCCTGTCTGTTTCAGAATTCTGTATTTATACAACTCCTACTTAAATTGTAGGTAACAACATGAAGATAAGTTTTGCAGTAGAAACTGAAGCTGAAGGTAGTTTATTGTTAAAGTCTACTTGAACAGTAAGTGCTTCTCTTGGATGCTTGGTTCTGTACACTTATACAGAGGACGCTTCCAATTTCCATTCACTCTTCTCAAAATCATAAGTTAAAAACTTGTAAAAATATAGATAATATTGTTTTGGAATGCACATTTCTTAAATTATATTGGGTGCTGACAACAGCAACAACAACAAGGGTGCTGACAACAGCAACAACTACAGGAATAGTCAGAGTTCCAGCTTTGCTGCTTGCTTCCACTCCTGGCTGTCAACTTTAGATATGACCAATGTACCTTTTCCAGTCTTTAACATCCAAATCTCTCACCTTCACCTCTGGCACTGGTTAGGAGTGCTGCAGGCAGGAGTGCTGCATTGGTCTGTATCTACCTAGACTAGAAATCAGACATGCTGTGAACATGAAAACAGATAATTGTCTCCCATATATTGTTGTCTCTTGATAGGTCTGTCATCAGTCAAACATTCTGGCATAGCTGACATCCATCCTCTTCACCTTTACTAAACTCTGCTGCCAATTCAATCAGTTGAGAAGCTGTACCAAAACTTGAACGCAACAGTAGCTAAATCCTTGTTCTTAATTTGTAGCCTGATAACACCAATGTGAAATACAGAGTAAAAACTATGCATTAATTTTTTATATGATAGCTAATTCTCAGAATTGTTCCCGTTTTATTGTTACTGAGGTGTTGTAATGCAGCTTGTTTTACCTGGTGGAATAAAGAGGGTCTGCTAGCCAAAGCATATAGCAGAGCACAAATGACTGAAACATACTTGTGCACACTAAAAACAATGCCAGAGTTGCATTGAGAGGCAGCGGTAAAAATGGCTGGATGAGAATGGCTCTTAATCTTGTATTTTTTCCTTTTGTATAAACATCCCAAATACTTCTCCTAGCCTGACCACCCTCCTTTTTAGGAAGCAACTTAAAAGTGTTTAAATGTTCATGAAGTCTTACCTTATAGCAGCAGGCATAGCAATCTTTTGATTCCAAACTTTTTTTTTACCACGTGTTTGGTTTTGTTGAATGAACACCTCAAATTATTTGCTAGAAACAAAAGCACATAGTGCTGTCCTGTACCAAGTCCAATCTTTTTATGCTCCTTCCTTCACTTACCTAAGACATACATTTCTTTACCCACTGCTGTTTCCTACCATAAATTAAATTCCTGTACAATAACTTGCATTTAGTTAAACAGATATTTTTTTTAAGGTTGTTATTCCATTAAAATTTATTAGTATAGTAAAGATTAAAAATATGGTCTGAAAGAGACTAAAATCAGTGAAATGACAAGCTTCAGTGTTCAGTGACACACGGGTGACAAACCAATACCGCAGTTTCTTAAGAAGGACCAGAAAAAGTGTGGATTGCATCAGTTCAAATTTGTTTAGCCCCCCTGAATCTGAGCATATTTCATACATCTCACATGGACAAGGAAGTAATGGGTAACAGTTGGTAATTAAAACAATTAATTTAAACTGGAAGGGAACATTACAGTTGAGATAGTTTGTTATTTTCCATGAAAGCTGTGCTCTGCCTGAAGCATATTTCCATAAGATAATCCCACCCCTCCCTGCCCATCCCCCCTTCGCTTTTGTTCTGAATGTCTCTGATATGGTTTCTGCCTTTTCCTGGAGAGGATGGTTTGCAAGCACAGGGCTGAAAGCAAGAAGTCACAAACCTGAAAGAGAAGTCCTTGAATGTGGTGCTGTGAGTGACAGTTACAATAGGAAGCCTTTAAAGAAGTCACATTCCTACTTGTTTAAAATCTTGTAAGTGGAATGCATAAAAGGATGTGTCAAAATCAGCGATCCCATTTCAGGGCAGACATTAAAAGCTGAATATGTGAAAACATGCCATCAATTAAAGTGATGGAAAGATCGGCACAAGTTTGTTGTGTGTTAAATCACACAGCCCTTTTTTGCACTACAGAAAATGATACTGGGCAACTGTAGAATGGTCATAAAAGCTTTGGGATTAGATATATCATTCCTTTTTTTTTTTTTTTTTTAAATTGCATTAGTTTTTGTTTGTTTGTCTGTTGTTTTGCTTTGTTTTTCTTTAACCTTGAAAAGCTTTTAAAAAGGAGCTCTATGAAGGTTCCCTTTCATCAGTTCCAGAAATAAAATGAATTAAACCACTATTGCTGGTCTTTCATTGGTAAAAGTATCTGGGTAGCTATCTGCTCTATAAGTTTTACCATAAGACTCAAGCAAAAAATATTTACTCTTCTCTTTCACCAAAAGAAAAATGAGCTTGTATTCAGTCTGTCAAATATTAATGGCTTAATTAACATTTACTGAGTTACGTTTCCTTGTAAACATTTCCCAGGCACACTAATAAATTTAAGTACTTTTTTTTTTTTTTTAAGTTTTCTAAGTGCAGTACTGAATAATAATTACCAAGGAAGGATTTGAAAATGCATTTAACAAAAAAAAGAGTAAAGTTTACCTAAATTTAGGTTATCATTAGATCTGTCAGAAGGTGAGGCTAATATGATGGCAGAATTATTCTGTAAATGTACAAAATAGCATACAAAAAACAGAAACCACTCATCAGTAATAAATACATGGGTACCTGCAGTCTAGAGCCTTCTGCAGTTTTGCAAAATTTTGCAGGATGATCTCAGGTGTTCCCAAGCAGTTAAACTTATCCTAACCTCTATTTCTTCTAATACTTGATTTCTCATCTTTGAGGTCACCATTTCCAAAGTGGATTATTTTGAAGCAAGTCATTGACCAGCATGAATTAATAAGAAGATCCAAAGAAGATGTACCAATAACTTCATGTTGTATAAACCAAATTCTGTTCTCTAGAACCATCAGAACTTCCAATGAACTCTCCTGTCAAGGTTCCTGCAAAATTGAATTTCAACAACAGTGTTGACACAAACTGAGCAGTTTATAGATTTGTTTACTTTTAATAAAAGATTACATTCTTTATCTAGAAAAGGGAATAATGATTTAATATTTTGAGGGGTGTGAACTTTGCTGCTAAAATTGCTGCCTCCCTGCTGTTAAGTTTTTATAACAATTTATTCTGTTTTAGAAGAAAACAAGGTCATAAACTACAGTTTCACTGCAACAAATTTGTTAAATGAAACTAATAGAAAAAGAGTATAATTAGCTAAAAGCTTTAAATCAAATTTTAGAACTTGGCAGACGTCCCATTACCCAATAACAAGTGCTGAGCTGAGAAGAATTCATTACCAAATTTGACAAGGACCTCAGGATGATTGCTAGCACATGGCTAATAAATGATTTGATACCAATTCCACAGACACACAAAGGAAAAAAACAGTATACATATTACAAATCACTGAAATGAAAATATATGACGTTGCTTTTCTGTAGCTGTGATGCTATACACTCTAATGTTGTAATAGCTCATTGCTTGAGCAACCTCATGGGGATGGAGTGCCAACTGCTTCTGGTATTAAGCCCGGCTTTCTTTGGCAGAGTCTTCATATATAAGGGGTGGTTACTTCGTACACACAGTTTTCATTTCTGTATATATGTGCATATATATATATAGGTGTTTGTATATAGTTATAGTATAGATGTGTCTATCTATAAGGAGTGCTTTTAATAAAAAAAAAAATGCTTAAAGTGTCCTAGTCTAATTAAAACAAAAGAAACTGCTATTTCCAAAAATGCTAGAACTAAGGATGAAGAGATTTGTCCGAGTCCTTAGTGAAAGAAGTTAATGTGGCAGCTGGCATGGGTTGGGCCTGGTTGGTGGCAGAGTTACCTTGTGAGTTTTGGTGAATCCTGTGGGATCTTGGAGCAGCCAAGTCATCAGAGCAAAGGAGCAGGATGAAGGCAAATGTCCAGGTGATGGCTAAGTGCTGTGGGCACATAGAGAACCTGGCACACAGGGAAGACTGTGAGCACATGTGGTGGCAACCCCCTGCAGTCAGCACTGAGCGGACCTGAAGGGGCTGATGCAGTGCTGGGTGTTTGCTACCCCAGCCCATCACAGACATTGTCTGGGCCACATGTGAGGGGTGAGTAAAGAAAAATGAGGGCTAGGAGAGGTGCAATAAAAATAAATAAATAAATAAATAAAAATAATAATAATAATAAAGAAGAAGGGAAGGTAAGCCAGCTGCAAAAAGGTGATGAAGAAGAATACTGGAAAAATTCAAAGCTGGATTGGAGGCAAGGGTGAGATATTGCAGTAATATGGAAATGAAGGTTGAAAGCCTTGTATTATTACACAAGATAGGGAGTCAAAAGAGGAACCAGGGATAAATGTGCTGTGGTGAGAACACTACAGGGAAAGGTACTGTGGTGATACACAGGGAATGTCACCCAGAGAAGAGCCAACAGGCACATTCCCTGTTCAAAGAGCAACCAGCATGTGGTCCCTTGGTACTTATGCTGACAGTGAGAAAAAAAAAATATGTTTTGAGGAAGAGAGACAGGAGATTAGAAATGGAATGGAAACAGAAAAGAACTGAGGAGCATACTGATCCTGCAAGCCAAAATAAGGCAAATATACTTGAGCTATTGGTAAATATGTAGAAAACAGGAGACGGATGTCCTTCCTCTCAGCCTTATCAATAAACATGGTACACAGGTGAGGTGGATAGAGTGATAAAAGAAAAATAAAGGAAGGATGCAGGAAAGGCAGCTGGAGGTGTAATGCTTCATGAATTTAAATTGAACCTGTCTGAGAATCATGATCACCAGAAAAGACTGTGAAAACAGGAGGAAATGAAAATAAATAGTAATAGATGTTAGGGTCCTGAGTATATCAGAAGTCTCTGCAACGTTCCCCATCCACAAAGGTTTGGCTGCCTGTGCTCCTGGCCAACATTGCTGTGGAGCTGCCATGCCACCATGGACCATGCTGCAGGAAGGAGTGTGTGACCCCAGTGGGGCCATCCACTGCGTGTGAGAGTAGTGTGAGCAGGCCCTCATGCTGTCGGGCATGCAGGCAGTGTCCCAAAGGAGACTTTTTCCTTTTCTTCCAGCAGTCTGCTCCACAGCTGCATGGCTCTGCCACCTCCCAGCCAGCCTCCAACCCAGGCAGCTGCGCTGCTGCCACAGGAATGCTGACATCGTCCTCCATACCCCAGATGTCAGGGATAAGAGCAAGAAGCATTCAGCATTGCAGCATTTTCATATGTTAAGACAGCAAATGAGAAGTTCTAAGTGAAACTAAATCTTTGTTTCATGTTCATCTTCACCTTGGCTGAGGAAATTTCAAATCTTAATTCCAAAGACATGGCAGTTTAGCATAACATCACATAGGTAACAAAACAACACAGTGATGTTCTGACCGGAGCACATAAAAGGGAACCAAAGCAGTACTATTTACTTCCACCCCAATGCCAGCAAACTGAGAAGCAAGTCAACAGAACTAGAAAAAATCTACCCCTAAACTAAGACATTACTTTGCTAGCTATTTAAAACAGTTCATGGGACATTGTAATACTCAGGATAAAAATACTCAAGAAAAGTAGGATAAATTCCATTGGTCATAGATTAGGATTATTTATTAAGGTCTTCACTCCAGTCAATGAACCAAAGGTGTCAGTAAGTAAGAGGGAATATCAGTACTCTGTTATCCTGTTATGGATAACTCTCAGCCCTGGGGCTTCAGGGCCTGACTGGTACAGAATGTCTCTTTTTCAGTTCGGTCCCACTGGAAAAGCTCTTGTGTAGGTGTAAGAAAGTATGTGACCTAAAGCATACAAGAAGAAAAAGTGTAAAACAGAGACACTGAAGACAGCAACAAGACAATATGGAGGTTCAGCTGAAGGACTGAGAAGCAGCTGTAGATAATAACCCTTTTTTTTTCTGACTGGCAATAGTCTGGCTGGAAGAGGCTCTACTACTACTTCATTGAAGTGAGAGTGAGCACGTTAACATATAGCCTAGTAGCTCACAAGTCTTAGTTTCCCTGCCATGTGTTATAGCAAATAAATAATTGCTTACTGATAATTGGTATATATCCTGCTTCTCTCTATGCAAGATCAAAGTCCAGTGAAAGTGACCCAGAGAGGGAAGGTTATATGTGAATTAGTGTTGCAGTCCTAACAGTAAGCATATAGTATTGGATCAATATTATCAGTAGCTCAACTAGGAGAGCAACATTGACAGGAATATGCTGAAAGAGATCAGAGAAGCAGGAAATACAACTGTAACGAGAGACTTTAATTACTCTCAGATAGACTAGACAAATGTCATATCCGGACGTGAAATGGAGAATTTTTAGATACCATCAGTGGCTCCTGAGAGAAATAGAGAAACAGCTGATTAGGGAGCCCACAATAGGAAATGCAGCCCTGGGCTTGGTTGTGGGTAAGGCATGGGTTTTGTTTAAAAGTTCTTCAGGCAAAGAGCTGCTCTCTAATGCTGGCCGTTGGGAATTGGGAAGTAGGAACTGGAAATCCCTACAACAATAATAAAGACCAATAATCTGCTAGACTGAGTGTTAAGATTCAAAAATAAAACAGGTTAAAAAAAAAGAGGAAAGAGGGAAATTGTTTTTTTTTTTTTTTTTTTAAGAGTTGTCAAAACTGTCAGACATTGTTGCTAAACATTTAAATTTTTATAATTAGTGAGAATAAAAAGTTTTACCATAAGCACAGCAACAATGCATATCCCTCTTAAGAAGATCTTGAATAAGCAGAAATGAAGCCGAAGGTGAGAGACAAATGAGAAAAAAAAAAAAGGTTGCAAATTCTGATGAAGTAAATATAAAAATACAAGAACAAAAAGTGAGGAAAGAAAAGCAAAATACTCAAAATTATTAAATCTTCCTCAGTATGATCAGGATATATAAAAGGAAAACACATGGAGGAAAAAGCCATTAGAGGGAAACAAAATGGAGAAGTATTTAGCAAAGTCCACTGCTGAGGACCCTGGAAAGGTTCCCATGACCTGACTCTTTCCTTTGCAGGGAGGTTTGTCTGCAATTTAAGTGGCTCTTAAGAGGCTGTGAAAACTAGCAAATTAGCAAAATTAACAAAAGGAACATTAAGAAATGTTCTAATCAGACAATAATCACCCAAATGTTTTAAGAGTGCTCCAGGAGGAAAGCTAAATTACTAATAGTGTATTTGGTAAATCAGAAGTAGTGTGTAACTCCTAACTGAAACATTTCCTGGTATATAAGAAATGAAGGATGCCAAATCAGATGTTATTTTTATACACCTTTGGGGACAAGTCACATTATTGTCTTTCTTTCCTTCTGCTTTCCTCTATCTTGACAAATTAATTTCCTTTTTTTCAGATAGGTCCATTCCCGACTGTGTCATATTAATAGTATACAGTAGATAAAAGTACGGAAGTACTACTTGACCACTATTCTTGTAGTATATTAATACAAAGTACAGTTTTCAATCAACAGTGTACATTGTAATCCTTAACACCACTTTAATCAATGACAAAAGAATTTCCAGGCTCAAAATCAGAAGGTTAAAACGTACAACTTTCACAGAGTTTAGATATAAAGAAAATAAGAATGAAATCTTAACCATTGGAATTAGGAATTTAATTTCTTTTTTAATCAGTTCACACACAAAGTAGGCACATCAATATTTTCAGAAATTTTCAGAAAAAATATTTTTATATGAATTATTTTGCATCTCATGCATAGTTTGCTTCCAGTGTTCTGGAACCATAATACAGTTTTCCAGATAAAAACACTAAATGCTTATCATCCTAGCCCACTCTACAGAATGGCAGCAGTAAGTTCTTTACCCTTTATTTTTGTAATTAGTAACTGTGTGTGCCATTCTTCTTCACTTGTTCCCCCTGAGCTTTGATATCAGATCTAATCAAAAGTCTTTGTTTCATGTGGTTATAGTCTCTCAAAACTCAAACCTTTGCTTCAGTTCCTTCTTTTTTTTGTGTGTGTGTTTTTTGTTTTTTTTTTTTTTTTTGTTTGTTTGTTTTTTTGTTTTTTAAACCAGTACCAAAACCAATTCATCTCATGAAAATGTTAGATAATACTTGTAAAATATTTGATCATGCTTCAAAAGTCACAGTGTACAGAAGATATAAAGGCTGTGTTATATGCCTTGATGCTACTACAGCAGCCTACTGCACACTTAATGTCATAAGATCACTGTTTAGCATCTATCAAAACCAAAGATCCCTACCACTGACATCAGTGGAAATTGAATTTATCCAGTATGAACTGTTTCAACTCTCACTGGTTTCCTCACCTAAAGTCTTCTACTGGTTGAAGTTGGACTTGAGAGGACCCAAAGAGGCTTAATCAGTGTCCAGGTCAGCAAAAATTTTATCATGGACTTTGCTGAAAATGGGTCAGGTAAATCATTAGGGTTCCCTGTGCCTTTGGGAGTGTATGGACTGTGGGATGCCTTGACTTTGAAAAATATTGGCTTCAAAACAGAGCAGGAGGAAGTACTTAAACTGAAGAAACTGGGCAGATAAGAGTAAAGAGGCACCCTGCTCATCCATTATGTTCAATTAAGGCTTTTTGTTGTTGTTGTTGTTTATTATTATTGTTTTGTTTGTTTTAAAAAAGGGTAATCTCTACAAGCAAAATTTGTAAAGGTCAAATGTGATTGTTCTCAGGCAGGTTTTTCATCATACCATACTGTTTTATAACAGAGAGCTAATGTTACATTTCAGCTCTAAGGCAGTATCACTGGTTTCCTTGGATTCATTCCTTTCCAGACTCTGCTGGGCAACCAATGCACTGAGCATAATCCAGCATTACCCTGCTATTGTCAACTGTCCTTGCTGCTGCTAAACTGCATGTTGCAGTGATCCCACAGCTTTTCTACCACCTCCTTCCCAAGTGTTATGCTGCAATTCCTCCTCACAGACCTTATTTCCACTTCCAGTGATACCGGGACAACAGAAGTTAGAGGAAAAGAAGAGGGGAGAAAATACAAAAAGAAGTCTAAAGAGGTATTAAAAAAAACAAACAAACAAACACAATTGTTCCAAATACCTATGAAAACAGTTCTAATATAGGCTTAGGCATTTATTATTTGTTTGGACCTGTTTGCAGGATGGGTCTTACTGAATGCAGTATGATTTCTTACATATTTCATATCTCTACAGGGTTTCTAGATGTAAATAATAGGAAAAAAGCCAAAAAATATAAGCACAGAGACAGAGAGAGAAGAATTTGGGTGGGTGAGTAGGTAGGCAAAGAAGAGGTACATTTTTCAGATTAAATTTGAAATTTGATTTGATGAGGCAGAGATACAAAGAAATGCTTTCTGCAGTATATTTCTATTACACAGAACATATATTTATACATAATCTTTTTTTTTTTTTTTTGGTCACCATGCTCTCTAAGCATGAGAACCTAGATCCCTTGGAAGTAGAAAAAATGCTAAGTGAACTTGGATAAAGTTTTGCAGTGTAATCTGTTCTGCATTATCTCTGTTTACTTTACTTGGACTACTGTATTTTGGAATGGCATATATCTTCACATATCACAGATATTTGTTTATTCTTGCATTTCAATTTTCTCTTGATTAAATAATTCATTTCCTATTGGTTGAGCACAGGTTACTATATCACAAAGCCAAGTAGAAGTGCTGTTGAGAAAATCTTCTCTGAAATGATATTAAGGAGCTCTAGTAATAACCATATATATTCTCTGCCATTCATCAGAAAAGATTATTTGCTAATGTTATCTATTTTCAATCATTTCACGCACAGCCACTCATTTATTCAGGAACTACTTGACATTTCTAAGCTCCTTTATACTGTGTGTTTTACATCTGGGTATCTGTGGCTGAATGTTGTAATGCTGTATTCAGTTGTTTTAAAATGAGGCCAAGCCTTTCCCTAGATTTATGCTCACTCCTAATTATTTGAAGCCTGACCAAGTGCTGTTAAAAAGTCTTGTCTTTAAAGCTTTGGATCTGAACAGACTACATTGAACAAGGCTCTGAATTATTCTTTCTATTTTTTTTTTTTTAATTTGTTTTTTCCTGTATCGGGTAAGGAACCTCACATATGTATGAACTCTGATAAAGTCACAAAACAGGGGCAAGGATGGAGCTGCAATGTGTGTTTTCTAATAGGGTTTTCCTTGAACAAGAAACCTACGGAAAGCAAATCTCCTCGTGGCAGTACAACTGCTTTTGTGCTTCATTATGCTATGACAACCTTGCTGCTCAGCTGATTGCAGGTTAGGGAAAACAGTGTTTCATATGGGGAAAGGCAGAAGAAGACAGGAGCTGTGCTCCGAATTTAGAAGATCTTGATGCAATGGTTTACGAACATGGTAGAGGAGCCAGTGAGGGTATCTTACATTCAGGTAGTGAGACTAGGCAGACCTGCATTTAAATCTGTTCTGAGTGCAGCTGAGTATTTCAGGTTTTATTCAATTTTCAGGATTTTACTGTTAGGAATCTTGGAATATTTTACACTTTCACATCTTCATTAGTACCTTTCTATTAAGTCTTGCATATTTAATTTAATGATGCAGATAATCTTCTGCAGTCAGAAGTCAGGCTGCAGCTTACCCAGACATAGATGAGTAATTTAAAACCCTCTTATTGATAGATTTAAACCCTCGTATTGATAGATGTGCAGACTTCAAGTTCTATGCAAGTTAACCAACAGAGTATGTACTCAGGACCTGGGTGTCTTTGGCAATTCATGCTCAGCTCTGCACTGTAGTGGCATTGCTCTTTCTCTACCTGAGCTAGTGAGTTTTCATCTAGTATGGATATAATTACCTCTGTAATTATATTTATTGTTGATTTATAATGGAAACGTGTTGCCGACGGAAGGAAGACCCAGACGCTCAATATGAGTGAACAGTGAACTTCAACTTTAATGGATAGCTCAGTCGCCTTTTATCTAGTTGGAACATAATCAACTCATACATATTGCAGAAACTAAGCTCAGGATTGGTTAACACTTCCCGGGCTTTTCCGTCTGGTCCTCCTTCTTTTGGCTACCTGTCCCACCTTAGGGACTTTCCCAATATGTATGAGTTGATTATGTTCCAACTAGATAAAAGGCGACTGAGCTATCCATTAAAGTTGAAGTTCACTGTTCACTCATATTGAGCGTCTGGGTCTTCCTTCTTTTGGCTACCTGTCCCACCTTAGGGACTTTCCCGATGGCCCAAGGGCATCGTGTCCTTGAGCCTGATTGGCTCTCAGCCAGCTTCATACGTGCCAAGGCTCATTTGAGTTGAGTACGGTGCTTCACCAGCCCATTGTCTCCCAACTGCTCAACATTCACATGTCCTGCCTCACTTAACGATTCCTCCACAGAAACGATCCTTCATGATCCTTCCACTTGTTTTTTCTCTCCTAGTTTTCAAGGAAGTTTGCAAAGGAAATCAAGTGTTGTCACTTCTACTTTATCTGAAAGGAAACTGAGGCCAAGAGCAAATGCCTGTAGTCATATAGCAAGTCACTGCCTGAACTAGAAATAGCACCCAGAAATCTTGCTTGTGGACCTGGTCCAATCTTCTGAACCATGCTGCCACCACACATAGATTAAGAACTGTAGATTCTTACAAAAATTAAAGGCTAAATATTCAACAGTAGATCTAAAGTCATATTTAAAATCTTCACCTGCCCATAAAATAAATTAATGGTATGCCAAAGCTATGTATATGTGTAATTCACAAAATCTTTGCTTCAGTATATCAAAACAGAAAACAGCAAATAAAAATAACCAAATCTTTACCTTTATTCCAGAGAGGCTTAATAAAATCAGAAGCATGAACACTGTGCTTCATATGTAATCAATCTTAAAGTCCTGTAAACAGAATTTTTATTACAGAAGAAAAATATAGCATTTTATCACAGAATGAAAAACATATATACTGAAAAACCTATTTGCCTGTGCTCTGACTTAGCCTCCAGAATGACATGCCTGAGGTACTATTCCTATCTGTGTTTCCTTGTAGTTCAAGAAAATCAAAATATGTATTTGAAGGAAAGAAACAGATCTGTCTTACAGGATCTTAGTTCAAGGTTCAGTGTTCTTTCTGCAGAGCCTCACACACCTCAAGGCAAAGCATGGAGTTGCAATTTTAATGTTGCTTTTGATACTAAGGAAAAAAACACAGAACTTTGAGCACTGTTCCTATTTCACTGCAATTGAAAAATATTTAATTGTCCTCTTAACACTGCACTTACATTGGAAGAAATTAACATTTTAATGCAGTATTAACAAAGTAAAATTTGTTTTGTTGTTGTTTGTTTTTGTTTTTCAAAATTTTTCTGTTGACTTTTAATGATTTTGAATGAAAAATAAATGTACTGTAATGTTGAATATTTATTTGAATTCAACATGTGAAAACAGCCAGAATAGGTAGCATGGAGGTTAAACAGTTATCCAGCTTTGGGGTATCAACTTTGGAGGAAGAAACTGTCAACACACTGGATTATGTGCCCACAAAAAGCTTGTTTACACCTGCTCTTGTGGGGGCAAGAGATGAAAAGTATTTCTTAAGGGAAAAGTATTTCTTAAGGAAACATATGCATCTTGCCAAACAACCTTCACTGAACAGTATACACGTAAGTGTACAGAGAAACAGTTCCCATGATGAGCTATTATGATGAATCAAAAGAAACTGCAGAGGCAGTACAATGGCAATTGAAGGTTTTTCAGTGGTGTCTCATATATTTGCACTTCAGAACAGAAACGAAAAACATGAAGTGACGCACAGAAGTGCAGTGAAGTGTCTAAAATATGCACTGACGTTTTAAGAATATGCCCACAGAATATTAAGTAAAGACCCAAGTTCATATTGCTGCTGACTAGAACCAACTGTTATTTTACTGTAGATGCAATGAATGTCTTGAAGCTTTTGAGGCACTGAAGCACACACATGGCAAAAGATGATTCCTGCAGAGAGTTACAGAAACATAAAACATGCCAAGAGTTTAATTTTGGGAACTGGTGTGCAAATACTTCTAATATCACCCAGTAAACCATATGCAGCACAGCAGACAGGAACGTTGCTGGTGGATGGGTATCTGAAACTTCAGATCCTGCTGTGCTAAAACACTGATATTTAATCCCATTTTTTCACTATATTTTATTCCTGCTTTGATTGTTCCTTCAAAGTTTCACTGTCATTCTTCTCTACAATTGTAGTGGGAAGCCTCCATTTGTATTTGATTGTTCCTATCCCTTCAATCTCTCCAAGAAACAGTCATCCCTTACAGTACCTTCAGAGCACAGCCCTTTCTCTCCCCTCAGTGGCCAAATTTACTCCTACGGTTGAAGGTCAACCCCACTCATGCTCTATAGATATTATCCTGGACTCACTGGCTGCACCTATGCAAGTAAATTCAATTAAGCCTGGAAACGGTGCTTCCCACTGGACCAGAATCTTTTATGATAATAACTTCAATGTTCTTTGGCATGGATATATCCAAAACCAGATACTGCTCTCCCAAGCAATTCCTTGCCACAGCTCAGAAGCTAGATTGCCCAAGGTTATTACCCCCAGTTTGCAAGCCATTCACTTACTTGGGTCTGTGCTAATATGTAGCCACTGGATCTGATGCGTGTGTTGGTACCAGAATGGTTCCTTTTAACACTTATTTCCAGTATGCCACCTGCATTTTTTAATTCATTTAACATTTTGTGTCATGTTGCACATCTTATTCTATATTTCTTTCTACGTTTTCTGTGTCATCTACAATTACCTATGAGTGCAAACAGAGAAATCAGTAACTTCAGAAGTAACTTCCTTTACATACCTCCCCATCTTTGTATGTATCATTTTTGAATTCAATTTCTCATGTTCATCTTTGTTTCGTTTTATTCTTTCTCTTCCTCTGATTTCCATGATTTTGTTTACTAGTTCATTTTTGATACCTATAACATGACTTTTTTTTTTTTTTTGTCTTTTTTGCCAGTATCACCTGCCCTGGTCCTGGTGTGACCTCTCAGCCCAAACTGTGGCTTTTTGGCCACAAAACAATTTCCTCCTTCTGGAAAGTAACCTATTCCTTAGAAACTGAGAGTTAGCTAGGAGTACATCTCATGAGAGCCACTCTTCTCCCCACTCTGTAATAATTAAGGTCTTGTTTGCCTTCTCCAATAACTGCCTTCTACATACTCAGCAATTGAGTTTCTATTTCCTGTGAACCATCCCACTTTGCCCATTTTTCATTTTTACTTTAGCTAAAGAACTGTTGTAATATAAGCTCCTGCTTTATGTAGGCTACTTATAATTATTCCTTCTTTCCTTTTCTCCTGTTATTCTGGAGTTGTCACGAGCAGGGTCTGGAGACACCTGGATCTGGTCGTTGCATGCATGGCCCTGGAGCAGCTGGAACAGCGACATCCCATCGACTTTGGCTGGCAGTTCTGATGCTTCAGCCTGTGCCAGGCTTGGCTGCTACCTCATTTTACAGAAAAGCTGGCTGTGAACTGAGCTACCGTGAGTGGCACTTAAAAGTCTGAATGCATATCTGTGATTTCCAATCTGTAAGGATTTTCATGTAGCTAAAAAACTCAGAATGTCCAGAAAGGACTATTAGATGGTTTAAGCAAACCTGGTCTATGTTTAGTAGCATTTCTGGAAGTCCTACAAGCCCTACAGAGTGAAAATAACATATTCTGGCCTTCTCCACAGTACAGACCAACACATTTCACTCGTTTACTCTACATTAAGCCTGATGCTTATGTTTGGCTACACTATAGAAAGGCATCTGATTTTTTTTTTAAGGACATAAAGAGATAAGAGGTTATCACTCCTCCAGTAGTTTGCTTCAGTGATTAATGACTGATAATAGTGGTTCTAATGATTTAAGCTTGATTTGGCTTTCAGTTCCTGGTTTTGCAATACTTCACCTGCTGTCTAAAAGAGATTGCTGTGATTTATTTATTTTATTTATTCAGATTTTGTACTCTATAAACCTGCTATATAGATGGTGGAAAGTCTTTCTGACAATCTGAAAAAAAAAAAAACCAAGGTCTCAGTAATTGCTTTCACCATGATATCACTACGAGAGCTCATTTTCAGCTGCCTGTCCAGCATAAATAACTCATGAGTTATTTCCAGTCACTGACTTTCAGAGTGAATATTTTCTGGCATATTCTTTTAAGAGATAAGTAAATAATTTGATTATCAGGTGCACAAAATCTTTTCAGATTCTACAGATTAGTAGGATATTGTAGTAATGATAAAAAAAAAAATAGTATGTAATGAGAAAATACTTCTAAAACAGGTACACTATATATTTACAATGCTCAGAAGTTACAAAAAAAAAAGAAAAAAAAAAAAAAAAGATTTATTGTGCAAATTAAAGCCATTGTTTTTATGCTGCTTTCCAAAAGGTCAGTTGATACGCAAAAGGATTTTTTTTGCAGTATTGCCTATATAAATCAGTGTATACAAAAATGTCTCTAAAAATAAATAAAGCTTCATTTGTACAAAAAAGTACATCAGAGCTGGGAGGTTAAAATGACTAATTTGCAAACATTTGATTCAAAACCTGTGATTATTTTTTTTTGCCCTACAGGCAGCTGAGGATGTATTTTTCATAATTTTTGACTATGTTATGAAGCTACTTAAATAAATGAATATAAATCCAGGTTAAAGTGTATCCATTAACTAAAATATGTTAGATTTGGCACTCCAAAAAGTCACAATTAACATTAAGATAATTGAAAACAAAAAGTTTAATTTGAACAAAATTAACTGGAAAAAATAATTTAAAAAAACCTGTAGAAGTCTCATACTAGGCAGTGAAACTTAGGGAACACACCTCCCTCTGGAAATGGAAAAGACAACTTCCATCAACTCACTAGTGTATTATTAACTATTGTTATCCGTTACTGTTGTGATTAAAATAATGCTGAGAAATAGGACACATATTTAACTGTATTGATAAAATGATACTCTTAATTCTTCACTATCATACCACCACACAGCTCATTCTCTGAAAGCAAAGAACTTAGTTCATATGCTTACATAATTTATTTATTTTTTTAAAAATTGTCAGAGAGCCATTACCATACTTCTGAAAGCTTGATTTCACAATCATGATCTTGTAATACAGATTTAAAATAATAATAGGATTAATTTTATTTAAAGGCAGATGCTATTTTGAAAAGGTTGTATGGGCTGGTTCTTACATCAATTAATGTGTTTATTTTTTTGCGTCTCTATAAATATTAGACAGAGCCTTATATTTTCATGTGTAGCTATATTTCTACCAATTTAGTCAAAGATGATCAATAAGATCATCAATAGATGCTACTAGATACATTCAATTTGCCAAGCAGTACTCAGCTGAAACTCTATAAAGGCAAAAGCAAAATCTTTTTGAAGAAATCAACTAAGTTAATGCAAAAAAGACCTGTATTTTACATGTTGAATCCTACTACCAAGAGCAACAATTAAATAAATTGTAAATTTGTAAATATATGCCTTTTACAGAGGATTACCCAATGATTAATATTTAAATGAATTTTAGATTGTAATAGTGTTTACTTCTAAGTAGCTTTGAGCTCTGTTGATTGAAATAGCCTTACTGCAGATCTATTACAGATCTTTCATGATCACTGTGTTAGCCTGTAAAAAGTCTGTAACACATTGCACTGATATGCTTAGAGTACTACAATGCAAATAATTTATCAAAAATTAAAGATCTATCTGAGCTTTACTGGTTCCTTTAGAGAAAGCTTTCCTGTAGCTGCAGCTCATATGGCTAGTATCACATCTATAATAGCTGTGGGGTACCCAAATAAAATGAGCATGAACCAAATTTCATTTTAAATAATCAGGTTCAGCCTGTATCAGAGATCCAAAGACTGGTTCATGCTGAGGCCTCTGAAACTAAAGTGAGATTCCTCAACAGCTAAGCCACAATAAGCCCATGTTATGCACTAAGAGCTGGTATTAATAATTTATTATCTATTTATAAATTATGTATAAGCGTCCTCTTAATACAGTGTAATCTTTGTGTATATCATGAATTTCATGTATATTTTGAACTGCAGATTGGACATTCAGCAAAAAGGCAAAGCGTACAAATACTAAAATGGCTATTACCTGGCAGCACACTCAGTCAGTACCGCCTGCACATCCTCACAGGAAGCACCGGGGATGCACTCACTCCATCACAGCCTCAACAGGGTAACCGCTCAGACAGGCTGCCTGTGCACGCTATATGCTCAGGTGCCAGCACAGTGCAGGGCTGTTCCTGACCTGGACACATCATGCAAACACACAAGTGGAACTGGAAGTGTTTCCCTGTCACAGAGACACCGCCTGATGCTACACATCACATCTGCAATGTAAATAGCTGTGACTTCACCTGAGGATTTTCACTGAATATTTCACAATGATTGTTTACAAGTCCCAAGCTATACATATTTTGGTTGAAGATTTACTAAGATTTTAAATTTGAAAGGGTTGTAAAGTGAGCCAGCTCTGTGCCCTGGCAGCAAGGAACCTCCTTGTCATCTGCAATGGCAGTAGTACGGCCAGGAGGTTGAGGGGGGTGATCCTTCACTTTCATTCCCCTCTCATGACAGCACTCTCTGGAGTGCTGTATTTGGGGCTCCCTGGCACAAAAAAAAAGGACACTGGCAGACTGGAGCAGGTCGAGTAAGGAGAGGCTAAGAGAGAGGGGTCTCTTCAGCCTTAAAAAGAGAGACCTCACTGCTGTCTTTTGCTGCTTAATGGTAGGGTGTAGAAAAGATGGAGTCAAATTCTTCTCAGAGGTGCACAGTGGAAAGATAAGAGGCAAAATACACAAGTGCAGCATGTGAAAGAAACTCTTTTCCTAGAAGAGCGGTCAAGCACTGGAACAGGTTGCTCAGTGAGGTTGTGAATACTTAATCCTTGGACATACTCAAACTTGGCTGGACAAAATCCTGAGCAACCTTATCTCCCTGAAGCTGTTTGAGGAGAAGGTTGGACTAGATGATCTGCAGTTTTCTTCTGTAAAAAATGATTCTAAATTTGAAAGATTACAAGTACATTCAAAGTAATTGTTTCAAATACAGAGAAAAGGTCTCAAAACTACACAAAATAACCATGTATACAGACAAAAAGAATAAAGTAGAAATAAAAATGCCATAGGTAAAATATCTACTTAATTGCCTCATTCCCACCGAAAACAGATAATCTGTTTGTCTAAAATTTTACATAATACTAGTACAGTAGAATAAATAAAAGAAAAATCAACATATGTCATTAATATTTTGAAAATACACAGATTTCCTCTTTGAATTTATTTGCTACAAAATTGAAAATTAGGTCAGTTTGTAAATTCCACGTCTAATTTAAAGTATTAGAATATAAAGCAAATCCTTCTTAATCATCTTAAAATGTTGAACAAATAAGTGTATTCTGAGCATCTGTCATATCATATCTGAGACAGATGTATTATAATCTTGCAGCTACTGAGGAATCCTGTAGAATTTTTCCTCCACTAGTTATAACGTACAAACTATATGGAACTGAATATCTCCAGTGTATAGACACTATATATATAGAGAGAGAGAGACTATATATATAGACACATATAAAATCATTTACACTGATAGAGATATAACTTAGAAAAGTTCTGAGCTGGAAAACAAATTGCTTGCAACCAGTGTTTCATATAAAGCTTGGGGCCATACTCAGACTGCAAATTTCTTTCAAGAGATAAATTGTCCACTGTTAATCAAAAGTTCTGGAATTACGTATATTCATTAAAGAAATTTTTCATAAGACACTAAACAAGAAGAATCGGTGAGAGATTTGGCAGTCACCCGTAGCTGTGTCATTTGCTTTTCAATGACGCTTATGGAAAGGTGGGCTAACAGACAGCCCACATCCCAGTGGTGCTGAGCCCGGTGCTGTCCCATGCAATGACACATCACAACTCACTCAAAGGCTGGAACAGATCTATGCCACTTTTCAGCTATGCTCTTAACCCCTGGCTGGTTTGGATGTTGGCATGATCCTTTCCTAAATCAAGAGTCCAGAAGTTATTATGTACCAGCACTAAGAGGCTATCCAGTGTTGAGCAGGTCTCTCATGTTGCAGCTCCTTTTGTTACAATTTTCTAAATTATGTCATGTCCCCTAACATGGGATTTGTTAAAAGGAGATTGGAGAGGAAAATTACACTGCATCCCCAACCTAATAGTCTGTCTAGCAGAATGAGTCCCAGTTATCACATTCACAGGATGGAAGTGCAGAGTGGGAGTTTAAAAAGTTTCTTTTCAATCTTAGTACTTAAAGCTTTTTTTTTTTTTTTTTGGTTAAATTTATGAACTGGACAAAGATGTAGCTAGCTTCTGAATGTAGAAATAAATGTATAACTAGCTCAATCTGTCCTAAAAGGAAATTGCAGATTTTTTCCTACTTTTCCACAGAATTGGAAGCCAGTCTATAAGTAGCTATGCAAATCTTTAAAGAATATATCAGTATCTGAAGCTCAAGAAATACTCAGATGCTTAAGTGCCTACAAAAATTTCAGAAACCAAGTTCTGTGAAACAGAAACCACATGCAGTAAGTGAAGAGTGGCATTTTATAGGCCTTTCACTAAATTTCCATGTCTATGAATTACCCTGAAAAAGTGGTCTTTTTTCCGCACTTTCAGTTTGGTGAGGGAGTACCATAAACTATCTTAATGATTTGCAAAAACAGCTTCTTCAGCTCTGTAATGGGGTAGATACACTACATCCCTAAGGAAACAATGCCAGGAAGTTAAGTTGGTCTTCTAAAAAATTTCTCAGCTGTATGGCTTAATATAGAGAGATCTGCAAAAGATAGAGAGAGGTCTGCAAAAGAGTGCAGTTGGGCTTGCTGAAGGGAATTCAGACTGCTACTAGTGTCCAGTGTCCTTTAATAGAATAAGTATAGTTCAAATGAAAATATGCACACGAATAAGCAAAAAATTGGCTTGGTCTCTTCCCTACCATAATCCCATGGAATGCAGAGTGTATTACTGATTATCATGACCTGACACAGTCAAAAGTGACTAGCAAAATGAAGTCAGACATCAGTAGCAAGCTCAGGACTAATGTTCAGCACCTACATCTTGTTAATATATGGGCAAAGCTTTATTGAAGCCAATGTGCTATCTGAAAAATGTGCTGCATTGTGAAGGCTTTTTCCTGTTTAAAACTAAACTAGTGGAAACCAATGGATGGATGTCTGTACAGCTGAAAGTATAAAAAAAAAAACAAAAAAAACAAACATGAATTTGGAAAACTGCATTTCTCTTCAGTAAAAGACAGGCTTGGAGTGGCACAGCAGAGTGTGGAAAAAAACAAAATGGTTGTATGAGGTATAGACTGTCTCAGGAAGCTAATTTAATCTTAATATGAGCAATAGACATCTGTCAAGCCTGTAAAATTGGAAACAGACGCACACTCTAAAAAATCCACTGTAGGATGAACAGCTGGCTTACATGACATTACACCAAACACACAAAATGAAAAGTAAAAGGTAATCAAATAAATGAAATGTGTGGATTCAGAACAAGGAAAAGTCTTACTTCCCAACATAGCTGAGAAAAGCATAAGCTTGATAGAAAGGAGATAAAATGGAAAACAAAGTTCCATGGTTTATAAGGCATTTCATTAACACCAAGGTTATTTCTCCACCAGTGGAAATATTAAGGCAAGCCTCAGATAAAAATGTGGTTTTTTCTTCAAATGGGTACTATGGTGAGATTTAAAACAGGTTTGCAATGCCTCCATTAAATAAAATATATACAATGCCCTGAAGCTTTTTTCATATGCTCAAGTGAAAAAGCAGACAAAAAAAAAGGATAGGATAGGGTGGCTCATGACCAAGGAGTTTATTAAAAAAACACTAATTTAGATCTCCACATGTCTAATTTACTAAATTTCCATCCCATGCTGGTTATGTTTATTTCCATGCATTCATGTGCACTGATTTTCCTACTTTAGAGTCTTTTAGAGAAAACAAAATATTTTGGATCCATTCTATAAATGGGTCATGCAATTTTTCATTTCTCTTACCTCTTACTTCTAAATAAGTCATGGAGCAGACATACAGACAGGTCCAGTTACCAGGATATAATGTTCATTAAAAAACAATATTCCATTTCTGTTAATTTGCTTCAAAAAGTAAGGTGGGGGTGGGGGAGAGGGGGTGATATGATTCTGCTCAGTGATTAAAATTTTGAATTCGGGGGACATGCAAGTTCTATGGCACATCCTTATTTGTTTACACCCTGACATTATGCTAACCTTTCATTCTTCCACAGATTCTCGATTTGTGTTTACTTCAAAGTTGCCTCCTACTCTTTCAGCCACATGTTAGCATGCATTTGGCCTGCTTACTCCAGTTACTTCAGCTAAGCTAAAATAGGTATTGTTTTGTCCCATTGCTAAATATATCTGACATTTCATTACTTTTGGATGTTTTGTTCTGCAAGTTTAATAACCTTCTTTAAGTCAGAGTTCCATGTGTAATAATTATATTCACCAGCTGAAATTCATGTTAACAATTTAGGTAGCCATTACAATACCACTGTAAGCAATAATTCTATGGGTTGCATAAGAATGTAATGTAAAAGCAAGTCCTTGTTTTTACCACTGAGTGTTCTCTAAAGATTTTATGACTGCATATTTGCTTGGGCACCTGTGCTTGGATGTCATCCTACAGCACTGCTACCCAGAGCTCCTAAAAAATAAAGGAGTATTGGCAGACAAACTGAAGGTGATAGTTTTTTACACCGTATTTTATGGAAGGATAGCTACAATAAAAGCAAGCCTTTCCTCAGTAGACCTAAAGTTTATACTAGAGTCTGCAGCTCCTCCAGGAACATTCTGCAAAGCAAAACATTTTGAAGAAAAAAAATAATAATAATTATACAGTATCCCACAGAACAATAATCTTTGTTAAAACTAAATTAAGATTTAAAGTAGATCTTAATAATTAATAGGTTAAAGAATATGACAAATTATGCTGTAATTATGCAAAAAGTAGCATTAGAAAACCCCAAATATCAAAAGTTTACACACAGTTGTTACTCTGAGATAGATTATGTTCATGATGGGGAAAGTGTTTCTAAAATCCATTGTTGTGTTTTGTTTGTTTCTTTTTTTCTTTTTTTTTTTATTTGTTTTTAATTCATTTAATCAACTTCATATCTACAGCAGATGTAAATAATTGATTAAAGATATTATATACTGCCATTGTATAAAAGATTTATGGAAACTGAATGCTTTATCAAACACTGATATAATATTTTTTTTCTTATATAAATTCTGTCTTTAGATTTACTTTTTGTCTAAAGATATATTCATTAATAATTTGTAAAAGAATAGTGACAAGGAAGGGTGGTGCCTAGTGCCAGGACAAGAGACAAGGAGCACAAACTGGAACACAGGAGATTCCACGTGAACATCAGGAAGCATCACTTTGCTGTGCAGGTGATGGAGCACTGGAACAGGCTGCCCACAGAGACTGTGGGTATCCCTCCCTGGAGATATTCTAAAGTCATCTGAACATGGTCCTGGGCAACCTAGAAGGCCCTGCTGCAGGTCCCTTCCAACCTAAACCATTCTGTGATTATGTGAAATCACACATGAAATATCGATTGCTCAGGTGTATAAAAGTAACATGAAAGTACTTAATGTTTTGTTTTATAATTTAACATTCAATTCTGCTCATTGTAACTCAGAACTGACTTCTAGTATCTTTTCTCTTAGAACTTTATTCTTAATATGTTTTCTCATCTGCTTTATGCAATGAGCTTTAAGGCAGCAGGACTGAGTATATCTACAGTTCACCAATGTCTCCCTTCCCTGGGCTTCGTAGGCAGCAGCTCATTAATATGAAATACATGGGTAGCCCTGGGATCCAAACTCACATAACTCTCTCTTTTGGGACCAACCAACCATCCTAGATCAAGGGAGTCATGCTCTGTCTCTTCCCCTTCTTCTGTCTTAACAAAGCTCTTTCCTGCAACTTAAGACTTTCCACAGGGAGGCTGAAGCATCCTTTCCGTCTCTTCCTTCAGTGGTTATGGTGCTTCATCAGAAGTGGAAAAATATGGATTCAAATTCCTGAAGCTCAGAGGTTATAAAATCAAAGTGCATTTTGCTGCAGCCTCTAGAGCACAGTAATTATAGACAAGGAGCAAAAAGAATTAGATGAGCCCATTTGCTAGTCTTTCCCGCAGGAGACTGATATGCTACTTGTATTTGCAGTACTGCAGTTTTTCTCTGACTCCCAGGCCTTATTTACCAGATTAACAGAACCAGAGAAAAACTGTGGAAGTGCTCTGGAGATGTAAATGGGGCTGTAATGTGGCAGGGACATTTGGGGTGGAAAGGGCAGAAGACTCCCCATAGAAATGCCCCCTGTCACCCACCAAAATGCCAGCCTCCTGCTAGGTGCCCAGAGGGAACTGGGGAGGGAAGAAAAGCAAGAAGCAAGCTCAGCACCTTCATCCCTCCCATTCCATTAATATCAGGATATTTTTGTGCCCACAGCTGCGTTACTATACTTGCTCTTTCTTGTGTTGAGTCTAGTGAGAGTTACATCTCCCAGGACATGGGGGATTTGCGATGTACAATCAGCAGGGGCATCAAAAATAGAAGTATCCTGATTTGAGAAACCACAGAGCTTAAACTACTCGGTTTTCAAAAACAAATGTAATCAACATGTCAAATAGCTAATTTTCAGTAAATGTCCTCAGGCTAGACCTCAGTTCTAAATCATCTTCCTTTACTGTGAAGATAAATTTGTGTAAAGGGGAAGGACATCTTCCAACAAATACCTTTATTCCTTATGTATTATTTTCTTCACTACAGATTTCACTCAGAAAATCCACGCTATGTTTGACATCTGTATTAGTGAAAATCTTTATAACAATATTAGCAACACTAAGTATCAGACACATCTGTGGGAAATTATATAACAGTATTTCCCGGTTTAAGGTATCAGGAAGTATGTATCATTTTAAGTTGCAAGTTCCCTTTCTGTTGTCCTAAATATTGATCATCATCAAACTGAAATACTGATGTATGTCCTTAGTACATGTACAGATGTTACCAGTTTGCTAAATGAAGGAAATACATGATTGTCTTCAACAAATACCTGTGTGCACCTGTCTCCAGACTCCTTTCATATATCTAGATTAATATTTACAGCTCTGTATCTGTCCTGGTTTTGGCTGGGATAGAGTACATTTTCAATATAGTAGCTGGTATGGTGCTGTGTTTTGGATTTGTGATAAAAACAGTGGTGATAACACACTGATATTTCAGTTGTTACAGAGCAGTGCTTGCACAGTGCCAAGAACTTTTCAGCTTTTCACACTGCCCTGCCTGTGAGGAAGTTGAGGGTGCACAAATTGCTGGGAGGGGACACGGCTGGGACAGCTGGCCCCAACCAACCAAAGGGATATACCATACCATACGGCATTGTGCTCACCAATAAATGCTGAGGGACAGAGGGTGTACGTGGGGACATTCAGACTGATGGTGTTTCCCTTCCAAATTAACTATTATTCATCATGATCCCTGCTTTCCTGGAAGTGGCTGAACATATGCCTGCTTATGGGAAGTAGCAAATTAATTCCTTGTTTTGCTATGCTTGCATGCACAGCTTTTGCTTTACCTAGCAAACTCTCTTTATCTCAACCCATGAGTTCTCATATTTCTACCTATCCAATTCTCTCCCCTATTCTACTGGGAGGGAGAGAGCAACTGTGCAGGGCCCAGCTGCCTACTCGGGTTAAAGCACAACTCTTGCTTTCAAATTATGTTGTACATTTAAAGTACTTTTCATATAGTTGTTAAGAATTGTTGGTACTCACAGAATGAGTAATCCTCAAGAAAAGTCCCCACATAGCTTAACCATTCAAACCACTGACTAGAAGTTTTGGTATTTGCAGGGGGGAAGGACAAACAGAAAATAGAGTGAAATGAGAATTATACTACATAGCAATAAACATGGATGCCAGTCTCAAGATCATGCCTAGATTATACTCATGCATATATACACACACACACACACACACACACACACATATATCCGTATTTACATATAAACATATGTGTGTATACATGCATACAGTCCCAGTTTCTATGAATTAAAAAGTTGATGTACTATTCATGCAAGAATATAATCATTCTAGAGCTTAAATTAATGGCTTTAGTAATTAAAGGGCTGTTATGATTGAACATTCTTACATTTAACCATACAGAAGGCATTTAAGAAAAAAAAAAATGTGGAAGGTAATGAAAGCTACTACTACATGGAAACAACCACAATAGAAAGGAATCTTTGATTTTCTGTGTGATAACATCCTTTGTCTTCGGTTGAACCAACCTTCAATTCATGCTTGACCCATTTTTGAAAGAATTTCACATCATAGTATATTTAAAAGTGCTACAGCCCTGAAAGGCATTTTAACTGCAAAATCTGTATCACGAGACATTTCTACAGTATTATAAAATATTAATAAAATGTTGTTTATATAAATAAACAATGTGAAGCTAAATATGTGTCACTTATCTACAATATTTTTGTCCTATAGAATTTGGCATCTTTTTTGCATTTTGACAATCATTCATATTCTGTGAGAGTAGGGAATAGGTTTGCTGCAATAGCTAGGACCAGTTCTGCCTTACACATGTAAACATCCTTGTAAAAAACATAGGGAATATCAATTCATTGCACTGAAGTGCTGATGAGAGCTTTAAAATGTCTGATTATGCTTTTGTCAAGGTCAATCTTTTGTTATCTTATAGAGAATGCTAAATTTAACATGTTTCATGTCAAAGCTGTGTATTTCTGAATGTATTGCAGCATCTGCTTTGCGCAAACGCTTTGCCAAGTGCAAGCAACCTGTCACACAAAGAGCAGCACAAAGGAATAAGCAGGCCTTTCATTTCCCATCTAGTTGAATCTACATTCTGCTTACCTGTCTTCAATTCAGCCAGCTTCTCTTTTAAGTTATTTTCTAAAGCAAATTGGTTCAATTCCAGGTTTTATGATGAGAACATTTTAGGATGAGATGTTTTTAAGTTGGAAATTCATTTTTCTATTAAAAACAAGAGCAGGCATTGAAGCATTTCATCTTTTCTCTATTTACAAATTTTTCAGCTTGAATTATCCCTTTCTGAGAGAGAGAAATAGAAAACATGGACTCTTGATACTAATAAATATTTCACATCACTATTGGTTTTATGTTAACCAAAATTTCCTTTACTCCATTTCTCTTTTTAACTGCGTTACTCCTGATTGGGTAACGAAAGTAAAAATGTCTTTGAAGTGTGAGTATAATATTGCTCTAAAATATTAATTAAATATTTTTAAATATTGTAGAGTGACTCAAAGAATATTCCTGTAATATATTCACTTCTGTGATCTCTTAATGTGAGAAGTTTAGATGTTTAACCCCTATGAAGCATACTGAGCAACTACCAAAGCTTTGCTTGTGGTTGCAAATCAAACAAATTGAGGTTATGTGACCAACTTTTGATTTTACTTACCAACTTTTCATTAATGGTTCATCATATTAATAAGAAGAAGTAGCTCAGCTCCCCTACTTCCAATCTGCACTTCAAAGCATAGACAAAAGTTGTCTTGTTATAAACTGTATTTACTTGAAACCATGTTTGTAATTTCTACTTTCCAAACTGAGAGGTAAATTAACATAACTTTCATTTAAATGAGCGACAAATCGATCAATTAGCCTTGCTTACAGCTACCAGTAACATGAAGTGTGTTTTAACATTTAAGTTAACAGAATCAAGTAAGCATATTGAGATAAAGACCGGAAAAGTCATGACTGAATAGGTTAATACACTGCAAGTTTTCAGTTTGGAAGGAAAATAGTGAGACCCTTTTTTTTACCACCATAGATGGCTCAGGCACAGTATGTGGTACAAAGTGTATTTAATTTTCATGAAGAGATTCTTGGTATCTTATTTTAGGATATCAGTCTGGGTTTTCATAAGAGCCACTAATTTTCATGAAGTTTAATCTGGGATGTAAGGACTGTCTTTTACAAATCACTCATGAAGAGTTTTCCCAAGTCACGTCAGTCACATTTTTGATAACCTCAACAGGGGGAACAAGCTGTAATATGCCAATTTCCTAAGACTTCCTCCATCAGCTTTGATGAAGAATTCTGCAATGGAGATTCACTGCAGGCTGCAGGGACTGTGAGTTGGGGCCTGTTCCACCTCTGCTAAGTCTGGCTTTTTTTTGTGGTGAAAACCACAAACTTGGGATGATGGATGCTGTCCTCGCTGCACAAAGACATTTGATCAGACATACTTTAGCCTGATTTAGTGTGTCTGCTATATGTGTTAGCCTATATATATATTAGCGAGCTACCCACTATTTGAGCCACCAGCTCATTTAGCAGCCTGCCAGCAAATTTGCTTAAAAAGCTAAATTCTGAAAGTTTTAAGAGAAAAAAAGCCCCCATCTCTGAGCTTCCTCATGTGAACTCTAAGATCTCTTAACTTTTGTCTTGTGATTAAAAGAACATTAAATTTAAAATGGTAAAGCTAACAGCATCAAATTTACTAGAAATTTTAAAATACATATCATAAAGTCAAATTATTTTGATTTTCTTCCAGATATAGACAATAGGAACCAAGCAATAACTTAAACCAAATGCTGACGGTATTTTGTGTCTGTCCTGTTCCCTAATATAAATATTGCAAAATAAATACTGACTATAGCTTCATTTCAGAGCTTTCAGAATTGAAGATTGGATAGAATTTGTTCCCATCCAACTTTAATAGACACCTAACTTTCTTTATAAAATACTAAAATGGATAAATTCTCCCTAATATTAACCACCAGAAAGCATAGTCCTAATTTATATAACTACCAGGCTTTTTTTCTAGACTCTTAGATAGTAAATGAAAGGAATAGGTACTTCTGAAGGACAATTAATCTTATCCCAAGATATGTAAGATATATTGCCCTCTGGAGGTGTTTTTATGCTTCATTACAAAATTTTTTCGATTTTTCAGATTACTGGAAGACTTACTGGAATAAGTTTGGGTTTGATGAAGCATGAACCTCCTACAGTGTGTTTTGAAATTCTCTTTTAATAAACATATAATATATGTATTAAATGCAATTACTTTCATATCATCTTAAGCAATTCATTGGTAGCTGATTTGAGGCTGTGGTACAAAAAAGATTTTTCTTAAAATGTTTGAGTTTTGCAGTATGCCACATTATCATAGAGCATGAAAGCTTCATCACAATAATAAAGAAAGTTCAATGGAGAAAGCATTTAGTATATGTTCTTCCATATCATTAGCTAATCATAATGCAGTAATTTAATTTTCTATGGTCTCATGGGGTAAAAGTGAAACAGTCAGTAACAAAAATAGTCTTGTGGCGACAGTATTGATTAACTGATGTTAAAGAACAGAAAACTTACCTCCTTACAGAATAAAAGTTCTAAAAACATAGAAATTGTGCCACTAGTAGCTTCAAAAGTATTACTTCTTACCTAAGTATATTTCTTACATAAGTCCTGTGCCCACTGAACTTAAGACCATAAAGAAGCCTCATTAGTGGTGTGCATGTGCGTGTGCAGATTTACCTTATATTCATTTTTCAGGAGCAGCCATCATATTCTGTGAACTTTGTTGCCATTCTTTAGATCACACTTTATGGATCCAATGAGTTCTACACACAAAATAAAACTTTTTTCACATAAGTCATGAGAAGAAATTAAAAAAAAAAAAAAAAGAAAGAAATCTTCCTATCTTCCTCCCGACAAGCTGATGTTACAATAAAAATGAGAGCATAGATGGCCATTTATTTTAATGCTATATGATTAAGCAATCCCAGAAACTGTGACAAAAATGAAAACCGTAACTAGCAGTTTCCGAGATAACTGTTATTTCAATGCAGTCTGAGTCCTATGCATGACGGAACTGCCTTACCATGCCTGCAGGAAAAGCTGAAGGGACCATTCCAACATAGCTGAAATGAATACTGATGAAAATTATAAAAGCTCTCTGTTTAAAGATCCAAAGTAATTTACATGTAAGTTCAATACTCATTAAAAAAAAATCAGGTAAAGATTTAGCTTTAATTAACACTGGTGAAATAGTCAGGACCTTATTACTATGTCAGGGGAATATTACTGGAAGGGTAATGCCTCTATCTAGAAGTCATAAGCAGATAAAACCTTATTATAATTAACCAATTCTTTCTTTGTATTAACCCAACAACATTACAGTAAGTAATGACATTGTTGACAGGGTAATATGGAGTTGCATTGGTGACACAATCTCATTAATATTTCTTTATTTAACTTCTAAAAGAACATAGCTGTTTGATTTCCTCTAAACAGGTACACACAACCTCTATATTATACATGGAATATGCATGTGTGTATATATATATAAAATATATATATATATAAATATATAAGTACATGTGCTATACAATTTGGCATGCAACATTTGCCTTATTTTTTATGGTTAATAAACATGTTTAGTGAAATAAAGGAAATATTATTCTGAAAAAGAAATTTTGCATGCAAAAGAAATCATTAAGACCTTTTTGTTTAGTGCCAAAACCAGCAGAGGAACTGCAGGGATTTTTTAGTATCCTCAGAATTTCCAGATAGACCCTGTGTAGCTTCATGGTAGAGGTGTTAGGAAATTAAAGAACTGTGAAGTGCCACTCAGAAGTGGAAATGCTAAGGAATTGATGGATAAAATTACTTTTTAGTACCTCAGCCTTGTCCCATGTAAAAGATTTAAAGATTGAGTGGAATCCTATTGGTATGTTGAAGATAATTGGTCCCCAGAGACAGATTTTATGATTCTTTTACAAAATAGTCCAATTTCATGGTCTTCTTACTGTACTTAAATGAAAAATATCTGTTACATTACATTAATAAAATTACAGGCTGCTGTGTAAAATCCATCCCCTTGTCTATCCTCAGTAACATATGAAGTTCATTTCAGAACTGTTTTAAAGTGCCTGTTTTGATTTAGACTATTTTATTTATTTTAGAATATGTTTAGGCAAAATGAAATGTATTTAAGATAATTCATTTAATGTCTTTTTCCATGCCTGGAATAATCTGTTTGGTCACAGAGAATTATACAGCTTTTTGTTGTATTATATATCAACATGTTAGTCAGTTAATTTCCTGTTCTAGAGTATTTGAAATGTCATATTTAACATGTACTATATTTACTAGTTCTGTGTTTAGACTTTGTGTAAAACAAAGCAGTAAATCCATTAAGCAGATGATTGTAATTATGTGCAGGTAAAAACAGGGCTTTAATTTACTGGTGAAGACACGTGCCATGCACGTTGGGAGATATACTGCACATTTATTTATGAAGTACACACTATTGGTGTGATAAGAAACTTTGCATTAAAAATGTTTACAATAATCCTTTAACTCAACATCTGTGGAGCCTAAATTTACCATCATTAGTACAAAGAATTCTAACTGTGCATTTCTATATATGTTGCGAGGCTTGCATCCTACATAAGATTTACAACATAACTTCTTCCTGAGTTTGCAGGTATGCCAAGCTTATATGCATGCATACACTATATACACCTATTTGTATAGTTCATGTATTAAATCTTAGAATCATCAAGGCTGAAAAAGATCTTCAAGACCATCAAGTCCAGCCATCAACCTGATCTACTTAGTCCCATCACTAAACCATGTCCCCCAGTGCCACAATGAATGCATATGTATATGGTGCCCATGTAAGTGAAGTTGCTGATCACAAGTTTTTAATTTCAAAGCACATGTAGTACGCTTTAAAGGAAAACTCAGATGAATAAATGCAGTTTCTAAATGCCCACCGTTGTCTAATAACAGAGTGGGACTACGCAGTAAAACCGACAGTGAAGTTGCTGGGAGACTAGCCTAAAATAGTGCATTGTGTTAGCCAAGGAAAAACAGGTGTCTGCCATGGGATGGGAATGTTGCCTCTGAAAACAATTAACCTGTGCAATGATGACCAGAAAATCAAAAGCCCTCTTTATCACATTGTGCTTATTTTCAGCTGCTCTCTGTGCTGGTCCTTTATAGCCTCCTAATGGATTTTGTATCTTGTCAACAGTCAGAGTTCATATGTTTGTTTTCACTGAAAATGTATTTGTTCCTTGTATGGATAATTCCTGGAATTATGATACATTAGATGAACAGGAAAATACATTTAATATTTCAATTGAAAGCTTTTTTTTTTTCATATTCTATAAAATATGGATAAGTATTTTATCACGACAGTTGTTTCCCAACAAAACTTCCACACAGACACAAAGACATTTTCTTCTGCAAATCTCTTCCTAAATTTTCTACAAGTCTTACTGCATAAATTTAATGAAGCTTAAGATACATATTTGGACAAAAATATGCCTGAAGGTAAGCCTTCATGTTTACCTGAATTCAGTAAAATTCCGTATTAATTTTATTGACAGAATAGTAATACTGGTCGTGCTGTAAAGCTACTGAGGAAGCAGAATGTCTATTGACAATTTATTCTTTGAGCTTCTGATGGATTGTGAAGGATGAGTATTTCCAGACTGTAGTCTGGAAATGACATAAACTTTATGCCTGCTGCTGAAAAGTAAATACAATAAAAGAATGTAGGGGTTTCAGTTACAAAGATGCATCCAGGTAGATCAAGATTTACTGCATGTAGATGTAGGAAGGAGGTAGCATCACCTATTTGCCAGCAATTGTGTTTATATCATTCTACACTTCCAACCCTTACCACTCCGCCTCCTCATTGTAGTGTTCACAGTGCATCTTGCATTGCTTTAACTCTAATGATATGCACAAAGAAATGCATTCCTCCTTGCTCACATCACAGACACAACTCCACTTATAGTAAAATAACTACCGTGGCATTGTTTACTGCCTTATCTGTATACTGTATACTAATACATAAAGGACCTATTAATGTAACTACATTATTAAATATACAAAAGCAATAAATAGTTCCATGAGTTAAATGGTCCAAAATTACTACACAGACAAAGGTAAACCTCAGAAATTGCTCTGGACTAGTGCCTGACTGCAAGGAGGAGGAGAAAAGGTGGCAGAAAGGGGAGTACCTCCTGCTTCTCCACTAGAAAGTAAAAGAAGCCATAGGGCTCTGTGGGCCAGTTATGTGGAACAGTTTGTATCAATGCAGACAAATTTATTTTTTGACCCTAAAGAGGTTGGCTTCCTACACACTGCCCAGTAGCCTGAGCTTCCCTCCAAACATGTCCTGAACAGTGCCAGGCATTGCTTGCACACCTGGGTAGAGCCAGGCTGGGCAGTGCTGAACCACACAGGTGACAACAGGACACCATTCATGCCTGCACCACAGTCCTGCTTAGTTTGAATTGAAACTAGCATTTACTCATTTACTACCACAGAGGAGACAACAGTTACAAAAGCTTACACACAAAATTGCATTTGTACAACTAAAGTCACTTCAGAAATCGTATAATTCATCTGTATGCAAAGCTTTTAAAATCAACACAACCTAAACGAAAAGGAAAGTTTCACATTGCTTTATTTTGATTATCCAGCTTAGGGGCAAAATTATGTGCTTAGAATTAAGCAATATAACTTGCTTAAGGTGTCTGAGCAGGGGATTGCATTGATTTAAACTAAGTCTATTTAAAAACAAACAAGTACAATGACCCTATGCAGGGGTCACCTTAGATTCTTAACTCCTTATATAAAGGACCAAGCTTTCCCCCTCCCTCTCTCCCCTCCCCCCATTCTGAGTGTGGGTTGAGAGAGCAACTGCTTCAGAGGAAATTGTGCTCAAAGCATCCTTGCTGCCTCCTTGAATCTTTCTCTTCCATATACACATAGATAGGCTCTCATATCCCAGGCTATATAGAGGCAATCAGCAGCAGAGCTTTGAGACATTTTTGAAAATAAATAAATAAATAAAAACAAGGCCCCAAAACAACAAGATCCATTTTCTGCAACATTTTAAAGGTATTTTTGCCCCTTTCCACCTGTCACGACATCTTCAGGATGTTGCTCCCTCAGGGACCACAGCACAAGTTTGTGGGGTTAAAATCATATTTCTCAACTAAACTTTAAATCCAAACCAGCTGACTAAGTTAACTGAAACAACTTAGCAAAAATACATTTTTAACTTCCTTAATAATATTTTGGCTTTGAAAGGGGGTTTTTGGAAGGCAGAATGAATGAAACATCTTTAAAACAGTACTGTCGTCTAAAAATTGCATGTGGAGCTCTACTGCAGTCCTCTCTTAAAAAACGCACAGTTCAGAATCAACTCTTAGAGGCATTTAGTCAGCTGGAGGTGAAACTTTTCAAAGTGCTATTAGGCATCCATTGATATTTGCAGGTTATTAAGTACCTTTTAAAAATATATATTTTTGCAGTATTGGAAGTAAATTGCACTTAAGCTCCCCACTCAAGAATTGTTGAAAATTTTAGTTTTGGTATAATAACTTATGACTAGTCAGGTATCTTCTGCTTATTTAAGGTGATTTTATATCAGGGATGCTTTCTATTGGCAAATGTGATTTTGCTGGCTAAGTAGAAGTTATCCATTCAAATTATGGAGTCAGTCTTTGTCCCACAGAAGTCAGCAAATGTTAGACTTGTACCATAAATCTGTCATTTTTAAAATTACGGCACTAGCACTGAATAGTCTCTAATATCCAGCTTACCCTCATGAAAAAAATGTATACTTCTGCAATAAAACTCTTCTTTCAAAGCATTACTTCTCACAACCTAAAGAATCTTTCAAATGTGGATATATTTACTGATGAAAAAAATAATCAAGTATTGTTATTGGTAGTGGTTATACGAAATGAAATACATCTAAAATGTAAGGAAAGCACCCATCAGTTAGTTTGATAGTATTTTAATAGGTTTTAAACTCACTTAGGATATCTAATATTTTGGTACAGTGGTGGGAAGCAACCCACAAGTTCTGCTGGACTTATTTGTTACACAGGGTTATGGAGTTATACTGGAATCAGGTGAGGGGATGATGTGGTTGCCATCCCTGCTTTACAGGGTACACTGGCAAGTGGTCTGAGCCTCCTACAGAAGCACATGTTGGCCATTCCTGACATACTGTGGTGCTTCTGGGAGGGCAGCTCATCAGGAATACATTGCAAGATATTGGCAGTGTAACCCTTAACCTCTTATGTTCCTATTGCTCCCCATGTCCTTGCTTTGCATCCCCCCAGCTCACATGGTGACCAGCTTGTCAGGATGCTGCTGGCCAGGTTACTGCAGTCAGAATCCTCCATCAGCCACACTGTTATTATGCAGGACACGAGTCCCTAAGTCACCAACTACCAGTGTGCATAATACCCTCACTTGTCTGTGATGAGTAAAGAGTGATTCAATGTCCCCTGCCACCTATCTGAGATGGCGGTGCAGCACAGAGTGAATTGCTTAGGGCCAGCCCCTGGGATCCAGTGTCATGAGCATCCCATAACAGGACCCTGCTAAGTGTCCATCTCCTGGCCTGCTCCTGGCAGGTAGATGTGGATCATGGTGCATTGGAGATACCAGCAGCCTTCCAAAAGGAACAGTACAGCCAAACCTGCCTGAGCCACAGCTGCCTACCTCAGCATAGTGTTGAGAAGAAAGAGCCTGCCATCATTGAAACTATAAGATATGGCCTATCTTCTGTAGAGGAATACAAAATTGTGTTAAATAAAACATGTTCTTAGACAACTGACATAAGTAATTGAATATATCAAAAAGGCATTGTACTTTTAGTCAGAAAAAATATTCTATGCCCTATGTTTAGGCAAGAATGTTTAATCATATAATGTATTTCCATGTGGTTTGCTATTAGTGATGTCAAAAATGAAAAACAAAGAAATTTTGTTTTATAAGAGTTGCCAGAATGTACCAGAACACTGGGAATAAAAATATTATTTTAATAAATACATTTTTCTTTAATCTTAGAAAGCACTTGGTGCTGGTGTTTGAATGAATATGCTTTCCTCCTGATTCACTGTTTTGTTTAACATATGACCTGCAACACACTAATTATAAGTGTCAATATATAATATGTATAGAAACTCTTTTTGAAGTCTAGCTTAGAACATACAGTCATATCCAGACATAAAAATATGCATGATTACCCCCAAAAGCTGTTAAGTTTTGTTCAGAGGAAGAAACAGACTGAAAAGCTTTTCAATGGCATCATTCTATCATTCTATTTTTGTATTAAAATTGCTTGTACAACTGCATTTTATATTTATCCTTGCTCTAGCTCATATAATTTCCAAAAAAATTCCTTTGTGGTTAGGAATAGTATTGCAGTCATCACTCATGAGCCAACAGTGCAAGTTTCCACATCACAACATTCTTTCTTAATGGATTGCAGATGGAATACAATGCAATAAATTAATTATGAGACATTACTTTTGGGAGTAGAACCCAAAGTTTCCCAAATAACTCCATTAGCTGGAGCCAGCAATGTGTCTTTGTAATATTCAATTAATGCAGACTTCCTTTTATTCTGTTTCCTCTTTTCTGTCAGTGTAATTGATAACCACTACATTTTGTAATTAGATATACTTCTTTATCTATTGTGTATTTTGTATCATTCTTGTAGTTCTTTTAGAGTATGGAAATAATTAAAAGCAGAAATAACTAAAAGCATGAGTATCTACATAAGTTTTGTTAGCATTTCAGACAGGGTAGTCTGAAAATCTTTTGTCTATGGTGCTGTTCTTCCTTGTTCTTTGTGGAGTACAGGACCCACATCATCACAGTTGTTGCTGCATGCACAGGCTTACCTGGCTTACCCAAGAGGACTGAACTGCTTCATGATGTTTGCCTCTTGTTCCTGCAGCTTTCATCCATAGAAAGCACCTTACTCTACAGAGCACAGATTTTTTTATTTTATTTTTTACTAAGCAAGCTCTGAAATTTAATTTGTCAAACACCAATTACCTAGCTCTTCTATGCTTAAAACAAAATAAATTTTACCTACCTTTTTTTCTTCTTGAGTGAGAGTATCTTCTTTGTCTAGCAATAGAAATGTCTCTCATTAGTGGAATTTATTTAAGTGATTGTATATGACATCTCTAGAGGTAAGAGCATTTACTGCATTTAAAAAAAAAAAAAAAAAAAAGTAGGCTCACCAGATCATAAGATGTGTTCCTTAAACTGTCAGAAGGCTGTCACATGATAGTGCATTTCTCTTTCTTGCAATAGAAAGAACCTAGATAGGCAATTTGGGCAGAAAAAATAACTTTTAAATAGGCAAAATCACATGCAGTTCCCTCTCCCTTCTGTTCAAAGATATAAATCCAAAAGTGTACTCAAGCTTTAACACACTTGCAGCTGTGAAAAGTACCTGCATGGCAAGGGATTACAAGGAGAAAAAAGCAGGCACTCCATAACGTTTGGCGCAGGCTCAAGAACCCATCTAAATAGGAAGACTTGCAATATTGCAGGCTCAAATGACATTGAATTGAGTAGTATTTTATATTTATGGATTCTGCGGACTCATTGCAGACTTTTGATTTGACAAAGTAGATGCAACCAGAGAACAAGAATCTCTGTTTCTTAGACTCTGTTGCTGCTTTATTGGTACTGCAAACTACATTTCACACCATTCTAGTTTTGAATAGGTTTTATTCTATACATACTTTTTTTTTCCCTTCTTTTTTTTTTTTTTTTTTGGCAGTTGACCCTTTGTAATTAACAGTAAATTGCTGCTAACTAAAACCTCAACTTCATTAACTCAGCTGGAATTAATGCAATCTCTCTGTTACTTAACCTGAACCTCCTCCTGTTAGCACAAAAGTAAGATTTGTTTCATTAACTGGATTTATTACATACCAAAAACAAAAGGCAAAGTTTATTTCATTTTGCATAAATGTGAGTGTAATAGAAATTATTTTACAGAGAAACATATTGAATATCTATTGCACAAAAATGCTATTTTGTAGGCAATGGAAAACTGTAGAAAAGGTGAGCTAATTTTCAGGTCCCAGTAAAGCCTGCATGGGAAAATTCACAAGGACTGAAGAAGACACACAAAAACACACTTTTCAATTATCGTATTGATCAGGTTTTCTACAATATTTTTTTAGATATTTTTCAGGTGAATGTTGCTAGCTCATTTTCTTGAAAACTGATACATAAGGAATAACAGTTCACATACTTGAGACACATATTAGGGCAAATTATGTAGTGACCAGGTAGAGCTTCATGACATGGGTTAATGGTGGACTTGGCACTGCTGTGTTAAAGGTTGGACCAGATAATCTAGAGGTCTTTCCCAACCTATATAGTTCTATAATTCTATATTTTATTTACTGCTTGGAGCATAAGAGGCTTCACAGTTCAGATCTATCTGCTACTTGTCACATTCTCTGTTTGGTAGCTATCACATTAACCCAGAGTTTACTTTTGTGTTTACATTTCATTTTGTTTCAGCTATTGTATTTCTTCACCTTCTGTTGATATTTATAGGAGGATTCTAATTATAGCCACACATCTCAACTTTTTTTTGTTTGTTTGTTTCTTTCTTGAGTGGTTTCATGTCATGCCACACCAATATTTTCATTGTACTCTATTTTGGTAGCTATTTCAAGCAAGCAGTTCTGATTCTTTCAAATTTATTTTGAAGCTGAGTGTTCTGATCCTGCTGTTAGCTGGTGTATATGACCATATTTCCAGTGACATTGATGGGTAATAGCAATTTTTGACACCTGACAGCAGCAGCTTTTGTATGCTGAAAACTATGGTTGATTTATAAGAGAATCCCGTATCCCTAGTGCTCAGAAAATTGGGTTATCCCTCAAACTAATACATAACTCACTAAAATAGTATTATCATTGCATATATTTATATCTATTCATAAACAAGGACAAATGAAATGGCTAACTATAAAGGGTAGTTATCCACACTTAATGGTACAAAGAGCACTTTCTAAGCAAACATAAGTTAACTTTTTAGAGTGAATTGCTGTTTCACTTTTAACCATAAAATGTGATTAGAGTTGTTTCTAGCATACTTAATAGATTTTTGCCTAATCTGCTACAATGTGTAATCAGCTGCACTTCTAGTATCAGTCTGGTGTCTGTAAAATGAGAATCAGACCTGAGAACATCAGGCTATGAACTTTCTATTCTGATAGTTTCTATAACCCAGCACATTACACATGTCAATTCCCATGTCAGATTTGATTGGTTTAATTAACTATAGCTGATCCTTACATTTTTTAAGATAAATTTTGGTAGCCATGTTATTTATATTAAAAAAAAAAAAAAAAGGCTAGAAAATAGTACGTTGCTTTTAAGATTCAGAATTTCAGTAATGTTTTTGAGCATTTCTGCATTGAAAGTTGTTTGTTTATTCCAAATGAGCTTTTGAAATCAAACTAATTTTTATTGAAAAACCTTAAAGCCTAAAATCACAAAATAAAAGTTTATGTATTATATTTGTTTTTTGTATGTTTGTTTCTTGTATTTTGTTTCACAAGAAATTCCTCAGAATATTTACTTTTTCTCAGGTCGAACATCCTTGTTCCTATCCATATCTATAAAAAAATGCAGTTTACCCATCTGAACTATGCTTATCTGTACAAATTTTTACTATGTGCTTGCAAATACATGAAAAATCTGTCTCCCAAACTACCACCAGTAAAACAAATTTTCATGAACATCAAAACTTTATAATTCTGGTAAGTGTATATTGTCAATATCTGGTGTCTTCTCTTCATTAGACTAATACCAAGCACTTTTCATAGTATGTTGCTATTTTCCACTTTAACATCCATGAGCTAACCAACAGTAAGTGACCATGCAGTGGGCAAAGTCCCTGTTTTTCAGTCAACATCTGCTCCCTCTCCAGACACATCCCTAGGTGGCAGAGGTCTAGCTTCTGTAAAAGAAGCTAGATTCTTCTCATTAAATACGCTGGGCCAAAGCACTTCACAATACACAAGCCAAATTAAGCAGGCAAAATACTGTAGATGAGAAACGCTGAAGAAAACTGCAGGTGTGTGGTTACTGTTCTCCTGAGTATTTTCCTTTCTCTCTTACTCAGACCTGTTTCTGGCCTTGCAAAACTTGATGGCAAAATTGACACCGACCTCTATGGAAGCAGAAGAGAGTCCACAGTGTTTTATAGGAAGCAAACGTAATCTATATTTAGACTCTCCCATAAGTAACACTGTACACCATAAAGTTGTATAAGCATGCATGTAAAGCACCAAGGAACCTTAAAGCCTGAGCAACAGCTTGCAGGCAAAGCTCCAGCATGAACACTTAAAACATCCAGTGAAATCCTACTGTAAAATAAAATAAAATAAAATATTGCTATTTATTGTTACTGCCTACTACCCATAAAGCTCTTCACTGTGAAGAACAAGAGAAGTATGCTCATCTTCTTATTGCAGGGAGAATACTTAACGGGATAGATAAACAGAGTGAAAACTCCTGAAAGGTAACTAGAACAATTTATGTTCTTCTTCCTCTGGGAAAGCAACTGTTAGGCCAGCTGGTTCCTGTAGTTAAAATTGTTAAGTGTTGCTGGGAAGGAAGGCATGGGATGAATAAGCTGGGGAAAACTGTTCTAAATAGCTGGTTCATCGGCTGTCCATCACTCAGCCAGCACTGGGCTGCGCACCACGTTCTGCTCTATCAGTTGCTCCTGCAGCAGTGACTTACCTGCTTCCTTGTTTTCTTTGCCACATCACGTCGTGCTCCTCTGACTTGCTTTGTCAGGCACTGTCAGGGATGGACTCTAAACCACTCTGTGCCCCATGACCTGCTTCAGCAGCATGGTCTGTGCTCTGTGTGGTGGTTTTACACTACTGTCTACCTAAACCCGACCACACCACTCGCTCCTCCTCTTCAAAAGAACAGGGGGGAAATGCAATGAAAAAGGGTTCAAGGGTTAAAATAAGGTTAGGGAGATCGCTCACCAGTTACCATCATGGGCTAAACTGACACACCGTAGGGAGATTAATGGAATTAATTGCCTATTACTAATAGACTATAGCAGTGAGAAACTAAAAGCAAACTAAAAACACTTCTTCCCTCCCCCTCCCGTCCCCCAACCCTCTTCTACACCCTCCCCACGAGCGGTGCAGGAAAATGGGGAGTAGGGTCTTTGGTCAGTCCCTGATGCTTCATCCCCACTGCTCCTTCACAGTCACTCCCTGCCCCTTCCTCCAGTGGGGTCCCTCCCATGGGATGCTGTCCTTCCTGAACTGAACCTGCGGGGGCTGCCCACAAGCAGCAGCTCTTCAAGAACTGCTCCCACATGGCTCCATACCATGGGGTCCATCCATCCCTCAGGAGCAAACTTCTCCAGCATGGGTCCTCCACGGGCAGCAGCTCCCCACAGACCCCTGCTCCTGCCTGGGCTCCTCTCCACGGGCTGCAGCTCCGGCCCGGGGCCTGCTCCTGTGGAGGCTCTCCATAGGCTGCAGCCTCCTCCAGGCCACATTCATCTGCTCCACCAGGGGTTCCTCCATGGGCTGCAGCATGGAGATCTGCTCCATGTGGGACCCATGGGCTGCAGGAGGACAGCCTGCTCCACCTCTCCACAGGCCTCAAGCGTACTTCTGCTATGGTACCTAGAGCACCTCTTGCCCTCCTTCTACATTGACCTGGGTGTCTGCAGGGCTGCTGCTCCTGTCTCCCAGATGCTGTGGTACAGCAGGTGTTTTTTTTCCTTTCTTAAATCTGCTCTCACAACCAACATCGCTCAATTGCTCTGGCCAGAAGCCATCCCTTTTGGAGGCAGGTGGAACTAGCTCTGACCTGACATGGGGCAGCTGCTGGGCTCTGCTCACAGATGCCACCTCTGCAGCCCTCCTGCTACCAAAACGCTGCTACCTTAATCACAGAGCACCTCGATGTCCTTCTTGTCTTAATCCCAATACACTCTGCTGAGTGATCCTTCCTGTCTGCTTGTGCTTTGCATCACACTGTCCCTTGTCCTGCTAATCATTCCTTATTCCTCTCCCTGCTCCATTTCTTACAGAAACAGAAATAAATTCAATTTCAAAGAATATGCACATACTGTTTTTGACCCTTGTGAAGAATTTTAGTTTGAAAAAGAGCCTTAATATGTGTATCTTTCTCCGTTAAGAAGGGACACAGGACAGTGAATGTGCATTTTCTTAACTGTTTTTTTTCTTTGTTTGTGTGTGTGTTCATACCCAACTGATGTAACATAGCTAGAACAATACCTTTTACAGTCATTTGTCATTCACTTTTTTTTTTTTTCTGTTGGCTAAGCTGTTTACTGGCTGAGCAGTAAGTGAGCACTCTCATTTTTTGCTAAGTTTCCATCTCAAGTATGCTGTGCCACCAGCCTTGTGTCTGGTGCAAGTGTGATTACCATCAGGTTTATGGTATCAGAGAAACAAATTCCTACTGAGCATGATCCAAATTTACTTAGTTCCTGGACTAAGAACATGTTAGATGTTATCTCCACAGTGTACAAGAGGAGTCATAATTATGTTTCCCAACAAACCATAGTGTTCAGAAAACACTATTTTGGAGCCTTCTTAAATGGCCAACCCCTGTCTCAAACACCAGTAACATGACAGTGCCTCAAAGGCAGACTTGAACCAGCTTACTCATAATTTGCTCTGTTCAGATATGGATAGCTAGGTGTTTAGGATTGTATGTGTCCCAAATATTCCCCAATTTCAATCCCTTTTTTCTTTCATTTTTTTCATCTTTATCTGATCATGCCCCACCATTAAGCAGTGGAACACAAGGTAAGTTTTGAAAAAATTAAAAAAGATAGTTATGATAAGGCTTATGTTAACTAGCAATCATTAAAAGAACACCTATGACATATATAGCTCATATCCCATCTAAAATCAAAGAGTTCATTTAAGCAAAATTGATAGTTAAATTGGTGTTGAGTTTTAATATGACAAGTAATATACTATAGAAGTTAACAAACCTGTAGTGAAAGACCGTAACTACAGCCTGGAAAGTGCAGTTTAATAATGAGTGCGTAGTCTATGTTCTGTCTAGTTGTGGGAGATTTGCCGGGGAAAAAAATAAATAAATAAAAATATCGATCTTCCTTCTTTTATTCTAATGGGAGCACTGTAAAGCAAGCTACATAAGGATAATTGAGTTTGCTGCATATTAAGAGACAAATCTTTGTGGCTAATATACTAAAACACAATGATCAAAAGTATTTTACTCCATTTTTGGTCTAAAAATTCTCACTACATGTATTTGTTTTTTGACAGCATATTTTAACTGTCACTCGATATTGTTAGTAAAAATACAAAGGCTACATATGACCAACAGACAAATGTTTTCTCTTTCAGCTGTAAAATAAATAGGTCTGTCTTTCTTTTGTGTGTCTTTTAAGATAATTAAAATAGTAGGAGGCATTTATCTGGCTCTAATGTTCATGGTTGTATGCATTATTGCTAATTAATAGCATTAAGTGTGTGAGCAGTAAAATTGCTCCTCCAGTGCGAAGTAAACAGAACTCTAAAATCACTAAATCAGGGAATTGAACACATCCAAGCAGAATGCAAATAACAAGTAGAAGCTGTTGTTTTTCTGTTGTGAAGTGTTATTGTGTAAAACAGATTTTTGAGTACTAGGGATACAAGTTTGTAGGACTATATTCCAGTGTAATGGCCTCAGTGGCTTAGTTAGCATGCTACATTGGTAGGAAGAAAGCAGTCTGAGCTGTCTTCAGGGAGGTGGAACTGGCTAAAATGATCCCAAGTGGATTAGATAAGGAGCTACCAAAATCAGACATCAAAATGCAAGGCAGCAGCTGAGATCTGTACTCAGCAATTTTAAAAAAATGGAGTCACAACCACTAGCTGTAAAATATATTCATAGAAATAGACATTTTACAGCAATAAAAAGGGGACAAATTGAGAAAAGTTAATGCTATACCAAACCAATCCATCAAATTGAATATAATTCATTATTGAAGATTATCTTCAACTTCAGTCAAACTTGCTGTTTTTCATATCTTAGATTTACACAAATATATCTTAGCAATATCCTCAGTTTTCATATCCATAATGCACGTTTAAGTTTGTGGCTTCTGAGTATGAGAAAATAAAAATCAAGGGTCTTAGACAGCTAGGCCTCTCCTTTCCTCAAACTACAAGAACACAGAACAAGAAGTTCTGTGTTATCCTCTGAAAATCTGGTACTGTCTATAAGAGAGCTCTAAACAATACTCCATTCGGAATTTTTGGTACTTTTGATATTAAATTTCAGCAATATTAGCTCAAACAAACTGTGACTGCTGTGACAGATTAAGGCTATCAAAGAATTGGTGATAAAAAATCATAGCCCAGCAAAGTTTAACATACTTTCTTTGTGATGTTTCATTGAGAGCATTGCTTTTAAAATTAATTGGGAGTTCTGAGATGTGTTGCAGCCCAGATATACGTATAAAAATTGCCTAATTTGAAACCTAGCTAAAATTTTATATTTTTGACTTTCTATTTCTTTTTTTAATTCTCTTTTTGAATTTCTATTTCTTTTTTGACTTTTATTTCTAAAAGATTTTACTATCTCTACCTCAAGAACCCCAGTTAGAATACTTTAACAAATATTATCAAAGCTATGTACTTCAAGTGGCTCATCAGCTTCTATCGTTGAAGTCATCAGAATAACTTTTAAGAGCCAGCCTGTGCATATTAAGAATCAGCTAAATCACAGAGTATAAAAGGCTTCAAACCCAATGCCAGATTTAATCATCCAAACAACCAGCTCCTTCCAGAGAACTTAAACTTAGCAGCAATGTAGCCAAGGCTCTGTCTCTTAAGGACACGTTGACTTTTGAATTCTGGAACAATATATTCTCAACTTAAGACACCAAATGCACCTTTTATTTCTTGTTAATTATATATTTATTTGTAAGAACAACTTTCCCACAAAGACTATACGGCTTGGATTGTATTTATTGCTCAGCAGGAACATTTCTTGTCTCTCATAAAGCACTGTTTAAGTGCACAAACAAATTTCTGTGGCTTTCCCTGCGGACTGATGTCTATTACATAGCAACATCTGCTAAGGAATATGCTGTGGAGCTATCGTCATATTTTTTCCTCTCTTTCTGGGGATGAATTTGTCCACTTCAGGGAAATGCATCCAACATCTTCACAATTGCTGGCTGTTATACTCACAATAAACATTCGAAAATGTCATGTTACAAACAGGCAACTGACAGGTATTTTGTACAATTCCCTGACTAACATAAGAGAAATGCAGACAGTACTGAATATAAATTCTCTATTATTTGTAAGTACAGAACTGAACAGGAACGACCCTAGAGCAGAATTCTTAAAAGTTCTAGTCCTGCTAAATGCAAATTTAGAAGCCTAATGTATTAGCAACTTGAAAGAAAGTATTTAGTAGCTAGCAACTGTCATTACCTTGCAAAATGTGGAAAACCATATTTAAGACAAATAAAATAAAATAAAATAAAATAAAATAAAATAAAATAAAATAAAATAAAATAAAATAAAATAAAATAAAATAAAATAAAATAAAATAAAATATCAGTGGAGTTAAACTGATTTGTCTCTTTGTCTTGTGTTTTGCTTATTGAACAGCCCTCAGCACAGGAACTTTAGTAAAGGCCACCTTTTCATTTTCACCTTAAGCCTGATATTGCATTCATTGAATGTTTAGTATAGGATTACTCCTCCGAGCTCAGCTCCTTTCTCCCGTGCGCCAGTTGTGCAATTGTAGTGTCCTCAGGGGAGCTTTTTGTGGTATATACACATTAATGGGAGCAAAGAGAGACCTGATTTCAGAGTGCTTGCTATTAGAAGACAGATTTGTTTGTAATTGCTTTCCTACTTCAAATAAACACTTCTCTCCACTACTGAGAATTCAATGTAGACAGGAAAATGACCATTAGGATGGGTTTGGCATCACAATAAACATTTCAGAATTTTGGAACTTTCTGTCGTCTACAGAACTACCAAAATGGTTAAATGAGCTTGCATGTATAATGGGAGTGCTACTTGTTTTACTGCAATATCTACTACCTGAATTAATGCACTAATGAATTTGCATTCATATATGCCTTGTTTAGCAGCCCATCCACTTTATCGTCAATAAAAGAAGGCAGAAGATATGAGCTACAATATTCATATATAAAAACATATTTTGTATTTTCAGTTAACACCTTAACACTTTTTAAAGCAGGGAGTAATGAAAAATAACTGCCAACAGTCAAAGCACCATATCCAACAACTGTCATTTTTTTCCTAAATATGTTGCATATTTAGAACTTATATCTTTAAGGGAACATTGATCTCTACCTTATCTGACCACAGCCCACCATCTCAATAGATGTTTAAGAAACAATTAATATTCCAAGTGCCAGCTATCTAAAGACCAAAATCTAGTCTGTGAATTAGCAAGACAGTTCAGCTTCCCTGTAGCTGCTAATAAAGTATTCTTGACTGAGATGACTTACTCAACCCAAGCAGGTCAAAACTAAAAGAGTTTAGTGTCTACTTACACCACAAAATTCTGAAAAAAAATACGGTCTATGAGGTCAATGGAGTTTAACTGGAAAGCAGAAAACAGTAAAGAGGGTGAACAATGATATGGCAGTCATTGACTTGTAGTCCATTCAGTCCAGTCCAGTCGTTGACTTGTAATCGCACTATAGTCCGATTTCAATTTTATGAAAATAACAATTGAACAAATTATGAAAGCAAGTAAAACTAATACTTGCAGGGGAAAAAACAAACAAACAAACAAACAAAACATGCAAAAGAGGATGAGCAGAATTAAATTACATTGATTTAAGCTGTGATCTTTCTTTGAGGTAACTGTTTTGTTCTTCTTCTTCTTTTTAAACAAAAGAAATTAAATTAATCTCTCCTGTCAAAAGTAAACCATGGTTAAAAAAAAAAAAAAAACAAAAAAACAAAAAAAACTTTTTAAATGGAAAATTGTACAGACTACTGTAAAAGTCATGAAACAGTTATGAAATTAGCTTAAAAGAAGACTGCAAGTTCTACTAAAAGCAGAATTTTCCTGGTTTAGAATGTTTAGAAGATGCAACACCCAATATTGACAAGTCCCACTGATTATGCACTGAATTCCTAAGATTTAGGTAGAAACTTTCAAATGAAAGAAGGTGAATCTAAAGCACTGTACTTTGCAGGAAAAAAAAATTGTGATAATACAAAACCTTCCTTGATAAAGCCTTTCAAAGACAGCGAGAAATAGTTTTTGCAGCATGAACACCTTGTATGTACCTACTAAATCTGAAAAAAAAAAAAAAGAAAAAATACAAACCTAGCAATAAAAAGATAAGAAATCAATCAAAGTAAACATAATCCTAATCTGAGAATAGTATTTATACCTGTGAAAAGAGACAAACTCAAATATATAGACCAAATGCTGACTTACGATGGGAGATAAAGGCAAAATCTGGTAGCATAGAAAAGCAGAATCAACTATAAAAATATATTTCTATTTATAATTGAAAAAGAAAGAGTAGAAAAATTAATTTGCCTTCATTTCTGAAGCAACAAAACAGCTTCATTCCTTTCCAGAAAAAATGGAACAAAAAATGGATGATATTTTTCTACAGTACATCATTGTTAGAGCCAAACTGAAATGCAATCAATGGAAGTTAAAAAAAATGGAAGCCCCAAACCATGTCATTTTACCATTGCCACCTTCAGTAACAGCAGTAAACCACTTCAGGGTTGCATAAAGGTCAATAATTTAGGACTATTTACAGCATAGGAACATTCTGCTCATGTACATCTTTACTCCAGCCATATTCCCTTTCCCAGGTGCTGACAGATAAAGGAGATTTTTGTGTTTAAATATTGGCTTTGAACTATCAAAACAGAATTGATTTGAAAGTGATGTTGTTCTGTCATCAGTTCAGTTTTGTGCCTGGCCAGATTCAAGAGGCAGTTTAGAACACAATAATAGGACCTTGTCTTCCTGCATATGAAAACAATTAACTCACTTTGAAGATTAAATAGAGCTATACCACCTTCAGGAAGTCCTTGGAAGGAATTATGACTTCAGCAGTTATTATTTCTTCAAGAATTACTATATATAAACTGCCCTTGCCTATATGGCACATTCCCGCCCAGATATTATTTTCCCTGTTGACAGCATGTCTCACTGTCCCACCTGAGGAAGTTAACGTCCTAACATACATGTATACACGTACAACAAATTGTGTAGTAAAAAAGTGCATAAAGCTGTGCTGAATACTATTTAAACAAGAAAAATATAATTCAAAACAAAAACAACAAAATGTAAATACTTCAATTGATCAGTCTTTCTTTTATGGATTTTTTTAACATATTCATGTTCAAAATGTAATAATAAAGAGATGATAACTAAAATTCTAAAATGTCATCACTGAAGAAAATTAAGTACTGCAGCACTGTAGCACGCTATTAATTTAGAGACTTTATAATTTATAATTGTGTAGGACAAAGATCAAAAAGAAAAAATCCTAATAACTATAAAACAAGCAACAACAGCTAACAACGACAAAAAATAACAAGTCAAAGTATGCTTCTGAAAGCTAAATAGTTCCAGCGAACCACTAAAAATAAAACTATGAAGAAATGGTGTCAGTTTGCAGCCAAGGTAAACAATGAAAGTCGCATTAGATGATCAGCCAGAAACTGACAGTGCTACTCACACTGAGGAGATAGCAATGTTATCCTTCAGCTGATTAAGGAATTCTTTGCATACAAGTTTATGCAAAAGCTATTATATTTCACTGCACCATATGGCAGTAAGAGTATAACATATGGAAATCCAGCCAGGCAAAGAGAAACATTAAAGAAGGAATGGGAAGTGTATGGTGGCACTGTGAATACCTGCATGTGTGGAGTGATTTTGAGTGGCTTGCTGTCCATGCCAACCAATACACAGGCAGGTCAGCACTGCTCTCAGAATTGATGGATTTTTTTGTACGTCTGTCAAGTCATAGTTTCTTGTGGCACTCGGGCAATTCATTATCACTGCTCTGAAGATGCTGATGGAATGCTGTTTGATTGGGATTTTCCCCTATCCCATCTTTTCTCTCTTTTTCAGCCCTCAAAGTGAATCAGTTAGATATTTTCCAGGTCTTTATTGCTCAATCACTATTCCAATAAAACTGATTTTATTTACAAATTACACTTTCAAGTATTGAAGTCTCCACCAAACCCATATATTGGATCCACAAACAAAGACTGCCCTTTGAATACCTGTGAATATGAATTTTATTGCAGAAAATGGCAGAATTTACATTAATAGTATTAAGGAAGTTTACTAATATATTGAATACAATATGTATTTGAGTTCAGTTCTTGCATCTATACTTACTGACCTGGGACTTCATACAGATGGGAAAAAAAAGCAGTTAATAGACCCCTGTATAAGATTAAAGTTCTTCTGTGGTGCAACATTCTCTGTTGATGGCATTGCAATGAATAAATATGTTATTCATATTACAATAGCTTTGAAAAATCAGAAGTCCATCCACAGCCAACAAAGCTTCAGTTTGTGCTGAAGGATTTAATCATGTGCATTCATGTGGAGGATGAAAGAAAACTGACATAACATATAAGCATAGTGTCAGTGATGTCAAAATGAATATATTTTCTCATTTCTCATATTGCTCAAATTTCTTTAAGTACAGTTCTAACAAGAAAAAGAGAAACTGAAGGAATTAGGAAATAAGGAAAAATTATATTGAGAAAGAACAAGTTAAACAGATTGAACACAGAAAATATTGTCATAATCAGATGATCTATATCATAATAAATCAAGAAAATGCTGTACCAGACTGATTTTGGCACTGAAAATTACGCCCCTGATTCATTCAAATATGTAAACATTTCAGCAGCTTCACAGAAATCATTCCATGACATATGATAAAATAGAGAATCTTGGGTATAAGAAAGAGGGTAGGAAGGAGGGAAGGGAGGAAGAGATTGAAGGACTGTGGGAGAGGAGAGATGAGGGAGGGAAGGAGAGAAGCAGATAGCTATGTATGCATCATTGGTCCTGATAAATACTCCTTTTAGGTTTGACTTCTTTAGTAGCAGAACATGTGTGTGGAACGAATCTTGACCAGATCTTTTAGTCATGAAACTATTCATAGGTGGCACAATTTATATTTTTCCCATGGAAGATTTACAAGAACAAGATTTCAAAGCCTATTTCAACAGCCTAACCTATTCATTTTTACAGTTTGGAGATTAGCCAGTTCCTAAAATTGAACACTATATGCAGGGATTACCTCACCCATCTTGACAAGCAGCCAGCACTGTTGGTAAGGAGCCACTTTATGACTGCAAAATATTTTTAAGATGGGAAAGGAGAGTAACTTGAAATCTGAAACAAACAATTTCTTTTCCATAACATCTGTGGTTCAAAAGGAGAAATTAATTGTTGTTGCCAGGTTCATTTTAAATAAATAAGGAAAAAAAAATCCAGGATTTCTCGTGATTTCTATAAATTTCTGGTTTTCTATAAGCATTCAAATCCTTTTCCAGGATGTACACACAGCAGATATTGGTGTGACCCCGTAGTATACATGTCATTGTATACTCATGTAGCAAAGCTCACTTTGCAAAAAGGAAGCAATAGCATTGATAGCAAGGACTTCACCATACCTCAATTGTGAAATAAGAGTTGAGGATTCATAACAGCTTTTTACTGCCCCCTCTTAAGACTGTTCACTTTTCATTTATGTTGGTGTACAAATTTATTAGATCAAAATTAGTCCAGTTATGTCAACACAGACTACAGTTACACTTCCCATGTCCATAAAAGAGTTTGAGCATCTGACTGACAAATATTAATAAATAAATAAATAGTAATTGGCAAATGGGAATAACTGAGACAGCTACAGCCCAAGAGAATGTTTATCTACTCTCAGATCTCTGAAAGGATGCAATAGAGTCTGGAGGTAGCCTGAACAGAGTGATTGCTCCTGGCTTTCTGAAGCTGGTGTGTCAGCTTCGCCTGGCTGGGTTCTGGCCAACCATCTGTCAACAGAGCTTGCCTTGTTTAGCCTAGCAAAACAAAAGCTGAGAGGGAATACAGTCACTCTATAAACACTTTGGGGATAAACAAGAGAGAGGAATAAGAGCTATTTAATCTAAAGAACAATTTTGGCATAAAAAAAAAATACAAACAAACTGGGCATGAATAAATTTTGGTTAGAATTTAGAAACCCTCTCAGAGAAGCACAGTTCCAGAATTGCCTTTCTATGGCTGTAAAGGGAGTCCAACAACTTCAGGATTTTTTAAATTGCAGATTACTCCATTTATGAAGAAAATTTAATAACATTATCTCCAAAGCCAAAGTGCAATGCAGGGACTTCTTTCTGGGTCATTCCTTCAGTAACATTGGTTACAAATGCATGCTTATCAAAAAAGATGCTTATTTGTACCATCATCGTTGCCATCCAATCATTACTTCAACTCATACTGTAACAAAACACTTGACGTTGCAAAGCCATATGAATATTAGTTTCATAAGACTTTTAACTGGATATATTTCTAAGCATACAGCTTTTGATTTTGCATAATCTATTTGTTTTAGCATAAATTGTAGGGAGTAGATGAAGCAAAATTAAAATAAGCTTGGCTGCAAGAATGAACAGGGTCAGGTAAGTGTATTCCAGTTCTCTTCACACAATGAGTGAATTCCGGTATTCCAGTTCTCTTCACACAATTAGTGATGCTGTCACAAGAAAATGAATACCACTTTTAATGCACATCTTGTGGAGTTTCTCTGTCATATGAAGAATATTTGCAGCGTGATGCAAAATAATGACTATGAGGGACTGAAGGGAAGATGTACATTCCATTACATTTCTAGGTAAATCCTAACACAGCTATGTGAAACCTTGATCTAACTCAGTAGGAAAATCCATGCTTGCATAAATCTGCAATTAAGGCAGAACTCCAGCATTCTCTTCACAAGATTTTTCAGCAAGACTTCTACAAGACTCACATTACAGAGTTGAATGGATCTATCAGTTTACTGCTGTAGCAGTGGTGTTGCTGTTCTGAGGATTTAACAAGGATTTGAGATTATTTTATCTTTTTGTTTCATCATTTTTTAATATAGTTGGACTCGATCATCTTAGAGGTCTTTTCCAACCTAACTGATTCAATGATTCTACAATTCTATATTGATTTATTGTATTTGTACTATTTGTATGATATCTGTATCCCTGTTGCCTTTTGTACTTCTCCAGACCTTTCTCTTGATGTTAAGAAAGAAGCTCAGAACACAGGCAACTGCACATAAATCACTGCACAAAAAAAAAAAATAAAAATCACAGGATGAGACCAACACATCAGCATAACAGATTATGTTGTTAGTTCAGCACTCATGCCCTTTTTCACCAGAAATATTTTGTCATAATATTAATTTAGTTTAATTAATTTATGTCCATATTTTACTTTCACTGTGTATGATTTGTTGTATTTCTCTAACAAAAATGCATAAGTACCAGTTGCAGTTGTACCAATACAGTTATTGCTAGCTGTTACTGTTATTGTAATACATTAACTCTGAAATTTATTTTCTGAATTTGTCCTATCCAATTCTGCTTTTCTGTGTTTATTACAAAGTAGAATGACTGACACTGAATCAGATATATTAATAATTTATATTAACAGTGGATGACTAAAATAGATTAACTATAGTAACATTACTTTAATGTAAAGCTTCTGATCAAAACTTACTATCCTATTATTTCCAGGGCATGACAGAGTTATTATATATATTATATACACAACCATGTGTATATATAAATCCAAGTACATATGCAGATTATATTCGTATTAATGTAAGGTTGAGAACATAACACTCTTGATGCTAAGAAATGCAATCAATAGCCAAAATGGCCAAGGAATAAAACACTCATATCAAGTTATTCCATTTGATAACCTGTGTCATTTAGTCCTACTCATCTTACCTTCATTCATACATTGAATTCAGAACAGCTTAGGTGAACCAAAATAGCTGTTTAGAAAAGTCTTCTACTATACCCACACTTATACTACAACATCCCAAGTATGCTAAAGAAGAAAAAAAAATAAACCAAAGGAAAACCATATTTACTTTTTTTAGGGATAATTAAATAGGAACATTTAAAGAGTCATTTTAAACTAGCTATTTTCATACTTCTCACCAAAAAAATCATTTTCCTTAATAGTTAGGACTTCAAGCAGCATGCATTAAAACCAAACCATATTCCCTGAAGTAATATAAAATGCTCTTCACACACCGGATGTTTGTCATCTTGCAATAAAACATGGACATTATTGGGTAGACTGTAATTTCTACTTCAAGTTAGCAACTTCCTCCAGAAGATACTCTGGGTGTAAAAGAAAATAATAACAGATGAAGACCTAAATCTTACCTGTTCTTGGCATTGAGCTAGAAAAAGAGAGAAGGATATTTTAGAATTTGTGATATATGTCTGAACCAGTTTGAAGAGTTGGGGTGCTATGATGCATCCAGAGAAGATATGTTTGTATCCAGAAAAGGGCTGAGAAAGTCAGATATACATAATTAACGTATTTGTGGTAAGTGTCTGTAAGCTTTCACATAGAAATCATCTTCATGTGGGAAATTCTTTCATATATCTTTTTTGTTGATGTTTTTTTGTTTTGTTTTGTTTTGTTTTGTTTTGTTTTGTTTTTGTTTTTTGTTGTTTATGCAATCTGGAAGTATGGAAGAACAGCCGCTTTCAAATAATTAAAAAACAAACAATGTTCTTTGTTTATTTAACCACTGCCTTATACTTGTTCTCTATAATCACGTTCTGATCCTGAAAATAATTTTTTCATAGAGAAACCTTGCAAATGATTGGATTTCTTCTCTTGCTTTACTTACTGTGAGAGTCTTCCTCCTGAATCGTCCTGTAATGTAAGATTTCATGTCCATATAAATGACTAGATGTTAGGAGGAAATTGTTCACTGTAAGGGTGGTGAGGCACTGGAACAAGTTGCCAAGAGAAGTTGTTGATGCCCCATCCTTGGAGGTGTTCAAGGCCAGCCTGGATGGAGCCTTGCCCAACCTGATTTTGTGGGTGGTATCCTTACCTATGGCAGGGGTGTTGGAGTTAAATGATCTTTAAGATCCCTTCCAACCCAAGCCATTCTATAATTCTATGGTTATATGCTATAACACTATTCTTAAAAGAGACAGCACATACCAGTTAAGTATTGGTGCAGACCACATTCTATGTAGAGATGCTTACCCTGGTAAGCATTTGCTGAGCCAGACTTATCTCTTAATGGAAATCTGCTATAGGTTTTCAGAATTTAAGCTTCAGCCAATATTTCCTTTTAGTTATCAAATCCAATATGTAGAAAAGTTTTCATCTGCTGTAGGACTACCAATCACTTTTTCAGATGGCAGTCAAAAGTTACATTGCTGGCACCAGTAAGATTCCAGGTAGAAAAAAAAAAGATGAATTAGCGTTTCACCAAAACGACTCTTAGATATGAGTAACTCAATGCAACATGACTGTTTCTCAACCAGCTTAAAATGTCTGCTGCTTAACTTCATCAGTGAGACATAAAAACATTTTAATTAAACACTGTGAATCTCATTGAAGCTGAAAGAGTTGGAAGCTCACCAAAAGTTGGAAGTTCACCAATAACTTCCTACTTGAACACAAGTGACCTTGAATTTACCTTTGGGTTTCCATTTGGAAATATGAGGGAAATCACTTTTTGTTCTATTTTTTAACACAGCTATTTGAACACAATATTAAAATTTAAAATATTGGATAGAAAACAGGTGCTTAATGTATCTAAAGGTGCTGTGTGAAGTCAGTTGAAAACTTCTGACATTTCAAAGTGACTGATGAAAAGGTCAACATAATTTTAGCACTGCCATGTGAATCCCAGTTTCACCTAACTGTGGATCTTACAAAAATGCTCTCATTTTCCTGTGGTGGTGACATACTGCTGACAGCCCAAATTTTGAAAAACAGTCTCACTGTTAACGAATGCTATTTTTTTTTTTTTGCTTGCACAGTCATTACAGATTTAAAAAATAATTAATAATAATAATAAACACATTATGCTACCTAAAATGTAGTAAAAGGTCTTAATGTTTTATCCAGAAGTTCAGCGTTACAAAATAATCTGGACACATGTGCGTCTCACTACAGATATTTACCAACCACATTGCCAAGGCCCTGTGGGCACCACCAGCCCAGTGTCCTTGGCTCCCCAACCTGCCCCATGCCCAGGACACCCTGTAACCCTGAGGGCCAGCAGTCTCTGCCCCAGCCAGGCCACAGCAGGGCAGGGTTACAGCTTCCAGCCCTGAGCTGCTGGGCCATGGGCTGCACCCAGCTGGGCCCACCCAGAAGTCCAGAGCTCCAGCTGGGCTTGGCCTGCTAGAGCCTGTGGCCTGGCAACCTGTATGGGCCACCGGTGCTTTATGACCTGTGCCCTTGGTTGGGCCTGGCCACCAGCTATTGGTCAGCCCCATGACTTGCTTGGGTTCTGTGGAGCTGAGCCCTGGATTTGAGTCCCTGCCTGGCTGGCACAAGGACTCCTTGGCTCTCTGCTCCCTCAGAGAGCAGCCCTCCTCAGAGAGCAGCCCTGCCTCTATCTGCTCCCTGTCAGCTATGTGTTATACGTAGCCAAAGCTGTACAGGAGAATCTTGAAAATGTACTGCTTGGCAGCCCTTACTTTCTAAACAGAGAGGATATTTTATATGGTCATTAAATAGTTAAGGCAGTTTTCATTCTACATTCAGTTTAATCCATATGTACAAGCTACATACACAAGAAACTGGAAGGGACAAATGCCGTTGCTCAGCAACAAGGAACTGGCAAAAGCTCAAATACTCCACATTTTCAGCAGACAATGGCCCTCTGAGCTCAGCAATCAATAGCATTTGATGCAAAGGAAATGCCCAGTTTATCACACTTGCCATCTAATAACACCTCAAGTGTATTTGTGGCCGACATACATAAAAACATATCTGAACTCCAGCTGTTTGAATAATGTATTGAAAATTTCACCCTTTTTTTGCTTGAAAGCCAGTTACAACAAATGAGTTTGTTATTTGTAGGTATTCAGTGAATAATTTATGGAAACAAATGTCAATCTATAGGTTATTCAAGAGAACCAGTTTAACCATTCACTAGCCAGGCTGTGCTGAACAGTTTTTTATGAGAGATCATTCAAGTCTCTCATAAAAATAAAACCTGAATTATGTCTCCTCCATCTTTCTTTCAACAGCCTCTTCTTCTGTGGTTCTTTATAAATCACCTTCTTTTACACCTACACAACATTAAGTCCTACATTTTGTTTCTTATGCTGCAACCATTCTTTTTGTTTTTCTCCATTCCCCTTGGGGCTTTTTCCTTCAAGTTCTTTCTTGGCATCTCCATAATTTCACCTCTCCCATTAGGGAAAGTTAATATCTGCTCAGAAGGAGAATGGTCTGTTATCCCACTGCCATATATATTCAGGAATTTGCTCCTTTGATGCAGTGAGTTTTCTACTTGTCAGCCATCAGAGACAGGCATGACCCCATGGCAGAAGTGGAGCTGGGAGCGGCTGGCCTATAGGGAGGACAGCAGGCAGCAGGGCCAGAGGAGAGAAGCACAGAATCACACAGAATCACAGAATGGTTGGGGATGGAAGAGACCTCCAGAGATTATCTAGTCCAACTCCTCTGCTCAGGCAGCGTCACCTAGAGAATGTTACAGAGGATTGCATCCAGGTGGGTTTTGAATATCTCCAAAGAAGGAGACTCCACAACGTCTCTGGGCAACCTGTTCCAGTGCTCTGTCACCCGAACCATAAAGGTTCTTCCTTATACAGCAATGAAACATCCTGTGGTTCAATTTATACCCATTATCCCTTGTCCTATCAGTGGCCACCACTGAGAAGAGTTTGGCCTTATTGTCTTTACATTGTCCCCTGAGGTATTTATAGAGATTGATAACATCCTCTCCCAATCTCCTCTTCTCTAGGCCAAACAGGCGCAGCTCACTTAGTCTCTCCTCATAAGACAGATCCCGTAATAATCTCCGTGGCCCTTTGCTGGACTCTCTCTAGAAATTGTACATCCCTCTTGTGCTGGGGAGCCCAGAACTGCACACAATATTCCAGGTGTGACCTCATCAGAGCTGAGTAGAGAAGGAGGATCACCTCGTTTGACCTGCTGTCTGCGTTCCTCCTGATACAAGCTAGGATCCCATTGGCTTTCTTGGCCACAAGGGCATAAAACTGGTTCATGGTTACCTTGTTGTCTACCATGACCCCCAAGTTGCTGTCTACAGAGCTACTCTCCAACAGGTCAGCCCCCAACCTGTACTGGTGCCTGTGGTTGTTCCTCCCTAGTTGCAGGACCCTGCACTTGCCCTTGTTGAAAAACCATGAGGTTCCTCTCCACCAACTCTCCAGCCTGTCCAGGTCTCTCAGAATGGCTGCATGTGCCTTTGGTGTGTCAGCCACTCCACCAAGCTTTGTATCATCCACATACTTGCTGAGGGTGCACTCTGAAAGAGAAAAGATGCTGCTGCCAGCGCCAGGATACAGCACAGAAACACACCTTACAGAATTTGCTTCCTGGTGTCAAATAACTGTGGTGATGAGAACTTCATTACAGAATGGGATTTCTTGCACTTCATTTTAGTAATAAAAACTTAGACATCATTAACTTTATGCTGGTCATCCAGATATCACCACAGTCAATAGCCGGAGAGAGGGAGAGGCATTGCTAACATAAACAAATACTATCTCTCCTGTCTTTGACACCTACCTGACAGTGGTAGATGTCTGGCCCAGTGTCTGAATATACTTATTCTACTAATGGGATACAGAGGGATCCTAAACAATTAACTTAAACTAGGTGCCTAACTTCAAGAAATTCAGTTTGATGAGAGTAATCCTCTCCAATATTCAAAATTACACTAACAGTCCACAGGGTTTAATTAATTTTACTTCATATCACACAGTTGTACTTGAACTAGAGCATGCATTTTAGAAAAAAAAAATAATCTTGAATTCAAAATGTTAATTAGTGATGAATCAGAATTGCAGTTATTGAAAAAGATATTAGATACAGGACTCAGAAGTAATTGTTTTCAGGGGTCCTTGTGGAAACTTGCAATAATGGAGAATGAGCTTCTGTGAAAATGTTCCAGTGGTTAAACATAGCTCCCTCATCTTATCTGAGATAAGCTGAGATTTCTGAGGTATGCTTATGTTTAGATGTATCAGTACCAATTTAATTTCACCCCAGAACAGAGGAGGAAGTTATGTCAACAAAAAAAAAAAAAAAAAAAAAAAAAAAAAAAAAAAAAATAGAAGGTTGACTTCTTGTGGGAATTATGTTAACTTTGTGTATAGAAAGGTCCTAACAAACATAAATGATAAAAGAGAGAGAAAGAGAGAAGGAAGGAAGGAAGGAAGGAAGGAAGGAAGGAAGGAAGGAAGGAAGGAAGGAAGGAAGGAAGGAAGGAAGGAAGGAAGGGAGGGAGGAAGGGAGGGAGGGAGGAAGGAAGGAAGGAAGGGAGGGAGGAAGGGAGGGAGGGAGGGAAAGAGAGAAAGAGAGAGAAAGAAAGAGAGAAAGAGAGAAAGAGAGAAAGAGAGAGAGAGAGAGAAAGAGAGAAAGAGAGAGAGAGAGAGAGAGAGAGAAAGAAAGAAAGAAAAAGAAAGAAAGAAAGAAAGAAAGAAAGAAAGAGAAAGAAAGAAAGAAAGAAAGAAAGAAAGAAAGAAAGAAAGAAAGAAAGAAAGAAAGAAAGAAAGAAAGAAAGAAAGAAAGAAAGAAAGAAAGAAAGAAAGAAAGAAAGAAAGAGAAAAGACACCTCATTCCTTTATTTATTGAATAAAATAAAATTTCCAAGCGGTTCTACTTTTGATCATTAAGGTATCATCGATGCTAGTGATATTATTATCTTGTTGAAAGGAATTATATATGGTCATAAATCAAGCAGGTTTCAGTCTGTGGATCAGCAGACTGCATAAGGTAAAAGAATATCTTAAATTTTGCTGCCTTCACAAATTTTCCGGAAAGTGAAAATTGTATGCAGAATGTAACCTAAGGTAACACTTCTAAAGTCTTCATTGTTCCTAAGGGTAAGCAAATGTCTTAATTCCTTAACATTTCTTCAAACATTCTTATGCAAGGCTCATGAATTTTCTGTTTTCTTTCACTGGAACAAGACTATATCTGTCCTGGAAAACGTAGTTGTTTCCTACTTGTGTCTTGAGATTTTGATCCTGTATCACTGAAAATATAACTTCAAGGAGTTAGGTCAAAAGAAACAGCTGTAAAAATAATCCTTTGAGGCTATTTTTATTTGTTTTCTATAACATGTGCCTTTATGGGATTTTAAAGTCATATTTTCTTGTTTTTATCTGCAGCTAAAAAGACAGGGTGCTTATTAAAGAAAACACAGGAAAAAAAACTGCAGCTGAAACTTTTACTTAACGACACAAATCCAGGAGATAGATCTTAAAGAATGAACGTTCTTTAAGCAAAACAATATGATTAAACCAGATTTGGCAAAGGTGTGATTTAGGGAAAGCACTCAAACATGTCCTTCAAGTAATCCTGGCTTTAGGTTTCAATGACAAGAAGTTAAAGTTAAGCATGATGTGAATCAGAATGAACAAGTCTGAATAAAGTCAAAGTGAAGTCAAAGGAGAAACTGAAAAAGTAAAATCCTGACTTTGCTGAAAGCAATACAAAACTCTTATTAATTGATTTATTGTCCATGCTTGGTATATTTTTCATTAATTTCTATATAATCTAATATTTTTCTAAAGAAAGAACAAAATGTTTTTTATTTTCACTTTTCTGTTCCTATATTTTATCTGCTAATACTACTTTTAGTATTTTCATATGAAATTCTATTCTCATGGAAAGTGTGAGAATATCTTTTAATGGATTTTAATTTATGGAAGTTATTTTTAAGATTCATAAATTGAAAAGGCATTTTATTGTATTGTTTTAGATACTCATTTTTGTGGTCATCATCAATTTAGTGCCTGAGCAACTCACAAGCTATAGGGTTTTTCTGGCAATATCCTTGTGAACAAGGAAAGCAGTGAAATAAAACAGTGAAATAAAACAGTAATTTCATCACTTAACAGTGCAAAATTGAAGAAGGAGAAAAATAAGGATCATATTCGATAAAGATTTAGGGACATTGCTTTAGGCAGACATCATGTTAAGGACTGCGATATTAATCCTTTCATGTCTGAAAATGAAAAACAAAAGTTTGACTTAAGCACCTTGACTGCTTACAGAGGTACTGGGACAGGTCAGACACCCCAGATGGACAGTGCAAACTGCCACTCATCAGACACCTCCCCAGACTGATCCCTAGACAGAAGGTGTGGGCCCTAACACAGCAAGCAGAAAACAAAGAGGTGCCGTGTGGTCAGAGATCTCCTCTCAGAAATGCTTCTGCCATTTGTTCAAGGTTGTGTTAGTTTTGTTTTTAAGGAAAAGTGCAATCAGTCATAGGAGGAGAGTAATAAAATCTTTGATTACTCTTTCACATGGGAACAGCCAAACTGCTGATCATCATACTCCTGTTGTCCATTCACTAGTAAGATAAGTTCATTGCTGCAGAGCGCACAGCTTCAACAGAAAAACTGGAGAGTATTTTCACCAAGCCTCTAACTAAAGAGTTAGAGAAGGTAGCTTTGCTTAAATTTGAATCACCTTAGATGGAGGAGAATAGAATTTGATTATATATTAGGAAGAAATTCTTTACTCAGAGGGTGTTGAGGCACTGGCAAGGCTGCCCAGAGAAGCTGTGGATGCCTCATCCCCGGAGGTGTTCAAGGCCAGCCTGGATGGGGCCTTGGCCAACCTGATCTAGTGGGTGGTATCCCTGTCCATGGCAGGGAGGTGTAATTGAGTGTTCTTTAAGTACCCTTCCAACCCAAACCATTCCATGATTCCATGTTTCTAAGATGTTAGCTGTACATCCAGTGCTCTAAGCGTTTGTTGACTATATAGAAAGGGATATTACATGCCTGATAACTGCCTTTTAGAAAAGGCAGAGCCCATCATAACTGGTTTCTAGCTACTACTAACTGTATCTGTTTGTGCAGTAGTGAAAACACATAACATCAAATTTGTCAAAAGAGATTGTTGAAAAAACTGTCACTATTAACTTCAGACAGCCACTACTTATGTCTGGACTACTAGTCTTTGTCTTTCTTCCTTTCTTTCAAGTTTTTGAGCTGGAGGAATCTATTTAAATAGCTTAGCATTATCGCAGAAGGTCCACAGATAAGACCTAGAGCCTTTAAGATTATTAAAATAACATTTGTAAGAAACGAGATTTTCCTGGTAGTCTTGAAAAGATGTCTGTGAGGGCTGGGACTGGTTTTGGTTGAAGGAAATAGAATTGAAATGCCCAATATTTACCTGCAAAGTTTCTTGTGACCAGCTAAAGAGAATATCTACTTTTCAGATCGACAGGAAAAAATAAACCAAAGTTTGGATTTGCATTGATGCCCAACAAACACCTGTATATTTCCAGTAAAAACTACTTCCAATTTGGTCCTGATGGTACATATACCCTCTTAATATAGAGGTTGATTTAGATGATTACCACAGTAAAATGGCCATGTTAGTCACCTGTGGGACTACTAAAATACAAGATTCTTTTTTGGAAGCTGGTTATGGATTTGAGATAATGGCTATAAATTGGGTAGACCAATTGACTTGCTGACTTTTTGCTAGGCTGTTCCCATGAGACAGCACTTTTAAATAAAATACATGCTAGATTTTGTTCAGGTGATTTGTGTTGTATGAGACAGTGCACAGCTTTGTTTTGGAAGAGTTTTGTACACTAACCTTAGGGAAACAACATTTGAAGAAGGTATAGGCCTAGAATAACTGTCAGTTAATCTTCAGAAAGAGATTAATTCCCACAGGTGGAAGTTTCCAAAGATATGAAGAACAATAATGTGTATCACTTGGATCACTTTATTGGTAAATTTTGACTACCTTTGCTGGAATTAGAATTTGTTTTACACTTCTGTGAGATATTGATAAATAAGCATTAGGATGCTCCAGTTATGTACTCTTCAACAAAACTCTATATTTTTCCATTCTTTGATCTCAAGTTTTAAAAATAATTATCTATGTTAAGGAACAGTAACAACTCCAAGAGTTATAGCAGAACTAGGGGAGGCATCATCAGCTTCTTTCATTCCATTTTTCATAACTTTAGTTTCCATGACAACAAAGGAGGCAATTCCACAAAGCCAGTAGCTCATTATTTGAGACAGTTTGCAGTTTTCTCTGGAGAAGTGAGACACTTTTTTAAGTCTCTTGTAAGAAATTCATAATTCAATGGATGAAATCTGAAGCAAAAATAATTAAAGTGAAGCCCCCCTTTGGAAACAGGGTATATTTTGTGAAGAACACTTACTGAGCCTTATATTGGTTCTTTCTCCACTCCCAATTCACTGACTTATATTACTAATATTCCTTCTGTTGGTTTTCTGTGACAAAATCTGACATCGTTCGAACTCTCACTAAGAAAGAAATACTTGTAAGGTCAGAAAGATGTTTTATTTATTTATTTATTTGTCCAAAACACACAGCTTCCATCAGTTCCCCATTTAGTGACTAAAAGTACTGTTGATCTTAGTCATGTTGAGTAGTCACTAAGATATGGAACACAACCCTTTAAAAGGACAACTTGCTATTATTAAGCAAGGTCCCAACTTCAGCTAAGAATTGCTTTATAAGAAGGCCGAAATCAAGTTTGTTATAAAAATACAAAGAGTAAAACAAGGTTTCTTTGTGAATGACCTGGTTCTATCACTGAAAATATCCTCTTAGGAAGGGTATTACTGAAGTGAAGAATACAGCATATCTTCCATAATATTTTTTTCAGTAGTTCTCTAAATGCTTAGAATGTAGGTAAGGCGAGAGAAAATTTAAACCAAACTGAATATTGGAATAAGGAACAAGAAGGATTTCTTCATATTATCACCATTTAAAATGCAATACAACAATACCTGAATATCCAATTTCAGGATTTGGATCCAAAAAAAATCCTTCCATATGTTTTAAAAGGTCCCTCTAGCAGTGATCTTGTCACAATCAGATCTTGCATAAAATTATTACATTCTTCACAGTCTTCACGTCTTTACTGAACAGTCTTTTTTATGGAATGAAGATAGCATTATTTTGAAAACTTCACGAATGCTGAAAGCCTGGCACCACTGTTGAGCCAAAAATGTTTTTCTTACATTATTGGTTAGCACAGAACAAATTGCATTACCTAGTTTAGAATAAACCAGGTAAACCAGAAGTTCAGGTCTGTTAAATATGAATTCATCCAGAGCTTGTGCTTCCTGACCTCACATGAGATTCTTGGATCTTGGAGGTTTTAACTAGATATCCAAAAACAATTCCAAATCTTCTCCAATAGAGAGAGAGATTTTAATGTATCATTTAGTGGCACATTAAAGTCTTTAAATTTAAAAAGTGCTTAGCAAAGAGAAATGGCCCATACGGTGGCAGTAGGGTCTTAAGTAAAGTGGAGGGATGTATGAGGGCGCTGACTCTTCCCATTCTTCATCAAAAAATACATGATGTTTCCCTGCTAGCAATCCCAGGCGTTCCAGGCTAATGTCTAATGTGATGAAGGACTCCTACACTGTATTCATCTCTTTCTCCTTTGACTTCATTCATTACCCTCATCATGTGAATACCCATAAATAAATTTTTCCACCTGGAACTGACTGTCCCTACTCCAGTGGAACTAAAATGGCCTCTCCTTAAAAAATGATGCCTACTCTATTAGGGTAAAATGTTGTTAATGAAACCACTACATTTAACAAAGACTAATCTAAATAGATCTATCTGGAAAGATTTATATTCAAAAGATATAACTAAGGTCTGACACAGACCTTTTTACAGCCTTTACTCTATTTTCCTTCCTTCTTGAATGTGATTTGGAATTACTTGTTTTTCGGCCCTGGATTGCTTATGACTTGACTTTAGCATCCAGACCCCAGCTATGAGGAGGATAGCCCAATAGTAAAATCTGCTTTTCAATTTGTATTCCACACATCTTGAGATTCCAGGAATTACTTCTAGGCAGCAGGAAAAATGTGACATGAAGAAAATAGGGCCATGGATTGTTTTGCAGCAGTCTGTGGGTCTCTGTTGTTGTTGTTGTTTTGCTTTGTTTCATTTTGTTTTCTAAACTGTTCTATGCTATCACTGGAAAAATTTGTGCAGTCCACAACTTGATACAAGAAAATACTCCACGCATAATACAATGGTATGCTGCAGTAGAATTTTAATAAATAAATACTGATGACATCAGAGGATATGAAAAACTAAACATATTACTTTAAGTGAACTTATGCTTCATTTTACAATAGCATGAAATCCACCGGTAAATTTAAACCCATAAAGTAGTATAATTAGTAACTTACATGAGTATTGAGTGTCCCCTGTAGAAGTTTGCACTTCATTTTCAAAACCAAGTTTTGTAAATATTTTATTGACCTAGTGGTTGAATGCAAAGACACACATGTTTACTTGGACTATAAATTTATTAACAGTGCTTTGAAATGATTCTTTAGCTTTCTTTCAAGAAAATATGGTTTGCAATGTGCATAGGAAATCTGGAATAATGATTTTATAGGATCATAGAATCATTTAGATTGAAAAAGATACATAACATCATCAAGTCCAACCACCAACTAAAGTCCACCACTAAATCATGTCCCTATGTGCCACATCCACATGTGTAAAATACCTCTAGGGATGGTGACTTGAATTCCCTGGGCAGCCTGTTCCAATGACTAACCACCCTTTCCATGAAGAAATTCCTCCCGACATCTAATCTAAACCTCCCCCAGTGCAACTTGAGGCCATTTCCTTGTGTTATACCACTTGTCATGTGAGAAAAGAAACTGGCACCCTCCTCGCTGCAACCTTCTTTCAGGCAGTTTTAGGGAGTGATGAGGTCTCCCCTCATCCTCCATTTTGCCAGATGAAACAGATCCAGTTCCCTCAGTGGTTTCTCGTATGTGTTGTTTTCTATTTCTGATCAAATTGTACCTTTTTATTTCTGTAAAGAATTGATACAAGAAAATTTCATTAATCTGCCTCTAAAGTGATCTGAAAACATCAAAACTAGGAAAGCTGCTGAAATTTGCTTTCTTTCCAGGATGCCCTGAAATATACTCTGCATGCTGTATGAAAGTAGCAAGTCCTACAAAATGTTTTCCTGTACTGTTGTCACGCCACCAGACATATTTGCCTTTCAAAGACATAATGCTGGTTACACGTCTGAGGTGAGGCATTTGTTCCTTGATACTTGATGGAAGGTGATTTATGCTTATTGTAGGATGTACTTACTCCCTGTGCACTGATACACGATATTTCCAAACAGAGGAAGAAGTCTCTAGCTGCAGCTATATGAAAAGGGGGCAGTAGTCAGAAATCAGCAGTTCAACATGAATTGACTGCATTTTTCTCTGAGGTCATAAAGATCTGTGTGTTCTCTGTCACAGAGACAGCAAGGTCTTGAGGCACTGTGTTGGTGTTACTATCCTCACATGCTAGCAAGAACAAATAAAATATGTTCATTTGGAGATCTAACAAGCTTGCTTTTACAGCTTAAAAATTACTGACACATAAAATTAAGGGCTATGCTCCACAAGATCTATCCAGTCTTGTGATCAGATCTTTGAACTCTGTCATTTCAAGAAATGAAAGACTGGAATGGGGGCAGAAAAGGTTAACAAAAGAAACAGAGGGCAGAAAAACTGGCTTGCTGGAAATGCAAGATGAAAATCCAATTACCTACAATATATCAAAATTTTACTCCAGGAATCAATTAAATACAACGAAGTTAATGCAAACTCTTTCAATTATGACTAATCATAGCACACCTAATCACATTTTTATTTTTAAAATATTAAAGTAACTGGATAATTTTATTACTAAAGCTACTACAAACTCCATAAGGCAGAAATTGAATTTTCTTTTAGCAAAACAAACTTCTAAAAAATCTTTTTTTTTTTTTCTCTGTAGTGTGGTTCTAGTGCATCTAAATAAAATAGAATTATTTTTGGTTACTTCATTTTCTGGGATCTACCATAGCTGTTATACTATGTGAACATACAACCTAACCTCTCACCATTACTCTTATGGTAATGGTGAGAATGGCAAAGCTGCTGCTGATGTTTTCAGCGTAAAATTCACAAGAATTATTATGTATTCTCATTACTAAACAAGAAGATAATTTCTTGTCTTGAGCATTGTTACCTACTGTAACATTTGCACTGTTTGAAATCTTCTGATTACAAGTAATTGCCTGATCTTATGCTGAGATCTGCCATTATAGACTTCTCTCCTGATGTTTGTGACTACAAAGAGGAGCGCTGGTGGATCCAGCAGTAACAACTGAAGGTAACCACAGCACTGCTTTTCCTTTTTTTTTTTTCCCTACAAGAATCAGGCCACACATCATTAAATTGCAAAGCTAAAATTGTAATTAGGATTGATTTCAAATAAATCTGCTCCATTATGTAGAGACTTCTCTTTATTCCATATTGAAAAAAAGGCAGAAGCTAAGAAAAGAGTCTTCATTGGCTTGAAGATTAACCAAGAAGAAGAATGAAGTCTGGAAAAAAAGTATTGTTGTTAAGCTGTGTGGGAAAAGATTGTCATGAAGTTTTATGGAAAAGAACTATTGATGAGAAAGGTTTTTTTGAGGAAAAATATTTGTTGTTTCTTCTCTTTTAGCTTGGAGGCCAGTAAACCCCCCAATCAAGATGCATAGTGAAGATATTGACTTGGAAAGATACTCTATTCAGTCAAGAAAATTGGCCAGCTGCCAGAAGCATCACATAAGATTATTGGTTTCTTTTTCTGTTCCCCAGGGGTGAGGCTGTGTTAGTTACTTTTCCTCTGAGGCAGGCTAAGAAAAGGTTTGAACTAGTTCTTCATATGAAGGCCAGAGTGGGAGAGCAGTATCTTCAGTCTTGAATGTCAGTTTTCCTGATTACCATCAGAACAATTCCAGATTATGACAAGCCCAGCCAAAGCAATCTTACCTCCAATTTTCAGGTAGGGAAACAATACATCCAGTACAGTATTATAGGAAAGGGAAAAGTATCTTAAATGCTATTAGTATCAAGTACTGCAACAAAAATAACAACAGCTTTCAGAATAGATGGGTGAAGATGAAGAGATTGAGTACTTCAGAATTATGGTTTCAACTCCATAGCAGTTTCTTACTATCTGGTTTAAACAATTATATTGTCCCTCAGTATAATGAGCACACTTACTTCCCTGGAACTGATCATTCTTAAGACTGATTAATTGCTTTATGGAGCCAGGGTAAAATCAGACAATGGAGAGTTCATGCTATTTGCTGAGCATGTAAAATCTTCACGTTTTAAACGTAAAACACACACACATATTCATTGTACTCTTACTTTGCAGGTCAAAACAGATGTTGAAGACTGCTTTGTAGAACAGGTTATTCTTCATGTGATAAATCTAAAATACTTGGGTCCTCCTCCTCACACCTCATTTCAGCCCAGCACAAATTGCTGCTCTAGTTTCTCAAGTATGGCTCTGGCCTTTGGATTCTAAATGGAAAAAAAAAAAAAAAAACAGAAAACAGAGCTGTCAGTCATAGGTGGATGTCAAGAAACTATGGTCCTTAGAATTCAAATTCAATCATCTACCAGGGTTGTGTTTTCCAAGGCCACATCCGGAACGAAGCCTAATGTTTAAAAAACACTCATCATTGTATAAAATATCCCCTGTTGTACATACACTGTTGTTGTTAGAATATGGTTAGAACTCCAGCAAACAAAATAATCCCCTCAATTATGTTTTTCCCCAGGAATTTTTGCACAGTATATAAATAATTGTACTGAGCTATGTGTCAATCAAATTATGTAAACAAGTTCTTGGTGACAAGTTCACTTGGAAAACATCCATTTACCCATAAAACTCATGAGAAAAATCAAATTTGTAAGATGCCACAATTTATGTATAAATCACTTTATGTCTCAGGAGAAGAGAAGTTAGAAAAAAATCTGCATAAATGCATGAATGTGCTTCTTGTAAATTTCTAGACTGGTGTTATTCACTGTAAATCTCCTAGGTAAAAGTATCAGGTATCATAAACAAGCTAGCTAGCTATTTTATTCTTCTTTTTTATTTATTTTATTTATTTGTATAATAACTGCATTATTTTGTTAGAATTAAAAGATCGTTGAACATCAGGGTAGTACTGTATCTCTTGAAGTATTATAAGCATACTGCTGCCTTAGTATGTATTTTGCACATAAACATAATCATGATCACTGGAGCTAAGCTACAGAAATTTATAATTCTGTGATCTAATTTTTTATCTGTCAGGATGAAGGATAAGATTTAGTATTACTGAGATGAATGAAATTCTTTCCAAAAAATTATATATGATTTTTATAAAAATCTTGGTACAGCAGATAGGTTTAAAATGTTCAGTAAAAGGACCTCTTATTTTCCTTTGATGTTATACCTTTAATGCTCTCTAGTATGATATACTGGATTTTAAAAAACAGTAAAAAATACTCTTGAAAATACTCCTGCATTTCAGGATTGTTAGGTGTAATAAGGTGTAAATAGGTGTTAAGTATAACAGCTATTACCTTTTTTATGTGGAGTATCACTACCTCTTTTATGGAGCTCATTATTTTCAGTAATGCTAAATTAATTGAATTTATGCATACAAATTAGTACTTCTACATTTTCAATTTTATTACATGTATACATCACGATGTTGTACAGATTAATAAAAATACCCTTTTATATTAATAAGAGAGGAAGAGAAGAATGGTAGTGGAAATGAATATCAATAAGAAGTTGTAGAAAATCAATTGAAAAAAATAAAGAATAAAAAGGAAGCTCTACAGTTGGCAATAAGGAAAATAAAACTAATTTTAGATATATATAGGATGAAAGGTATCCTACCAATGCTATTTTGGGAACAAACCACCACCACCAAGATAATAATAAAAAATGCATAGTTTCAATAAATATTTATTTTCTGGTGGGAAAAAAAAAAGAGAGAGAGAGAGAAATACATGCTACATATTTCCCATTTAAAAAATGTTACTTAACAGGTTACTAGATGGGTAAAAACATGTTGGATGCCTGTGCTTAGAAGTTCATGGAATTCTACCTGGAGCTGATGACAAGTGAAGTACAAGGGTCTGTCATGGGACCTGTTGTGTCTACTGTCTTGACTTGAAGGAGGAGTCACCAAATCAGAAATTCCAAGTGACGTGCTTGAAGGCAGGGCTGTGGTTCAGATGGACCCATATTCCATCTGCAGGTTGGCAGAATAGGTAAACACGAATATTGTGAAATTCAGTGAGGACAAATGTGAGTCCTTGTCCTGGGCTGGAAGAACCTGATACCACACTCTACGATCCTGCCCTGGATGAAAATGCTGCTTCCAACATCCAAACTGACTTCAAGCAATAAAAATTTTCAGTCTTTTTCTAATCTACACTTGGCTTGAAAAGCAGCAGCAGGGTAGAACAAGTAATATGATGAATTTCATTCTCCAGACAGATGAGCGCCTGACTACCTTTCCCTGGGTCATTGCACAGGCTGAAACCCTCTCTCTGTAATCCTGACCAACTGTCCCCCCTCTTTTCAGTGGGCTAAGCATACGAGATCAAATTCTCACATGACACAGAAGAATAACCTGGGCCCAGACAGCTGTGAAAGTGCTGTGAGAAAGTTAATAAAGAGAGAAAACACAAAAGTCTCACTCAGGGGTAGGATTGTTGAGATAGTATCATTAGAATCTCATAGAGAGAGTAAAAACACAACTTTGCAGGTTTAAAGTCCTAAATAATAATAATAATAAATAAAAAGGGGGAATAGGAGGCTACCCAGTCCAGTGCATTTATTTGGGAACTAACTTTAAAGAACTGAGTCAAATCGCCAGTGCCATCAGGGTTGATGGAGGTGGTGACAGACAGGAACGCAAAGTATGAAGGATGTGTCCCAGTAAGTGGTGGTGGCCAACCCTTCCCTCTCCTGGTTGATGCTGGCTTCTCAGCAAAGCCACTTCATACCAGAGGCAGTAGGCATGCTAATGCTTAGACTAAGAGCTCATTAACTCCTAACTATCACAGAATTTCTAGGTTGGAAGAGACCTCAAGATCATCGAGTCCAACCTCTGACCTAATGCTAACAGTCCCCACTAAACCATATCCCTAAGCTCTACATCTAAACGTCTTTTAAAGACTTCCAGGGATGGTGACTCCACCACTCCCCTGGGCAGCCCATTCCAATGCCTAACAACCCTTTCGGTAAAGAAGTTCTTCCTAACATCCAGCCTAAAACTCCCCTGGTGCAACTTAAGCCCATTCCCCCTCGTCCTGTCACCAGGCACATGTTGGGAGAATAGACCAACCCCCACCTCGCTACAGCCTCCTTTAAGGTATCTGTAAAGAGCAATAAGGTCACCCCTGAGCCTCCTTTTCTCCAGGCTGAACAAGCCCAGCTCCTTCAGCCACTCCTCGTAGGACTTGTTCTCCAGGCCCCTCACCAGCTTCGTTGCCCTTCTCTGGACCCGCTCAAGCACCTCGATGTCCTTCTTGTAGCGAGGGGCCCAAAACTGAACACAGTACTTGAGGTGCGGCCTCACCAGAGCCGAGTACAGGGGGACGATCACCTCCCTAGCCCTGCTGGTCACGCTGTTTCTGATACAAGCCAGGATGCCGTTGGCCTTCTTGTCCACCTGAGCACACTGCTGGCTCATATTCAGCCGACTATCAACCATCACTCCCAGGTCCTTCTCTGCCAGGCAGCTCTCCAACCACTCCTCTCCCAACCTGTAGCTCTGCTTGGGGTTACTGCGCCCCAGGTGGAGGACCCAGCACTTGGCCTTGTTGAACTTCATGCAGTAGACCTCAGCCCATCGGTGCAGCCTATCCAGATCCTCCTGCAGAGCCTTCCTACCCTCAAGCAGATTGAGGCACACACCTAGCTTGGTGTCATCTGCAAACTTACTGAGGGCGCACTCAATGCCCTCGTCCAGATCATCGACGAAGATATTAAAGAGGACCAGCCCCAGCACCGAGCCCAGGGGAACGCCACTAGTGACTGGCCTCCAGCTGGACTTGACTCCATTTACCACAACTCTTTGGGCCCGGCTATCCAGTCAGTTTCTAATCCAAAGAAGCGTGTGCCAGTCCAAGCCAAGAGCAGCCAGTTTCTTGAGGAGAATGCTGTGGGAGACGGTGTCAAAAGCCTTGCTGAAGTCAAGGTAGATCACATCCACAGCATTTCCCTCATCCACCCAGCGCATCACTTTGTCATAGAAGGAGATCAGGTTCGTCAAGCAGGACCTGCCTTTCATAAACCCATGCTGACTGGGCCTGATCGCCTGCTTGCCCTGCAAGTGCTGCGTGATGACTCCCAAGAGGATCTGCTCCATGAGCTTCCCTGGCACTGAGGTCAAACTGACAGGCCTGTAGTTCCCCGAGTCCGCCCTCCAGCCTTTCTTGTAGATGGGTGTCACGTTTGCTAGCCGCCAGTCAACTGGGACCTCCCCCGATAGCCAGGACTGTTGATAAATGATGGTAACCGGCCTGGCCAGCTCCTCTGCCAGTTCTCTCAGTACCCTTGGATGGATCCCATCCGGCCGCATCGACTTGTGCACATCCAAGTGCCGTACCAGGTCACCAACCAGTTCTTAGCGGATGGTGAGGGCCACATCCTGCTCCCCATCCCCTTCCACCAGCTCAGGGCACTGGGTATCCAGAGAACCTGAGCCACGTGTTTAACAGGTGGGCTTTCCGTGTCCTCTCTGTACCCCTCCCTGCCACTATAGGGATAGACGAAAACACCACCTGCAATCCCGCTCCATTCACTAACTGTCCCAGCCCCCTAAAGTCTCGTTTGATAGCCTTCAGGCTTCTCTCTTCAATGTCATCACTACCTGCCTGGACTATCAAAAAAGAATAATAGTCAGAGGGGCGTACCAGGTTGGGAAGCTTCCCGGCAACGTCCCTGACCCTGGCCCCAGGGAGGCAGCAGACTTCCCTACAGGTAGGGTCAGGCCAACAAATAGGGCCCTATGTTCCGCTAAGAAGAGAGTCTCCCACAAAAATAACCCTTCTGTCTTTCTTGGTGGAGGCAGTCTGAAGTCTGGAGTTGAACTCCTTGCCCTAGGCATCCTCCTGGGAACACTTGCTACCTCTTCCTCACACACCGGTCTCTCGAGCTCCAGGGCACCCCCGCTGCGCCCCATCCCCGCTGCGCCTTTTTTTTCCCCCCCAGTGTTTGGAATGGAGCTTAGAATCCACTTAAGTAATTTCACAGAAAACAGACAAGGTGAAGGAAGTACTTAAACTCCTCAACAGTAACAACCACAGAACCCGGGAACACTTACCTGTAGTCTTCTGAACTCAAGTCACTTCTAAAGCGCTTCGCAGTGAAGTAGTGCCACCAGGGTTTTAGTGAAGAAGGGACCACCAATGTAACTACCTCATAGAGTCTCTGAAGCTATTTCACAGAAAGGGCAGAAAACATGAAGGAAAAGCAGCCTACTGAGGAATGCTGAGCGCAATTCACCACCAGAGAAAAACACCCTAGGCAACCTAAGCCTCAGTCTCTCCTGGGGAGGCAATTCCCCCATCCCTCCTCAGGCTTCCTATATAGCAAAGGTCAAATGACCCACACCTGGCCGGTTTCACTTAACAAGGGTGGCGCCAAGAGACCTTGTTGATTAAGCTCGTCTACCTGGCTTCAAAGTTTTAAGGTCAATTGCTCCTTATCACTAGTGGAAATAACCTGACAAGGGGCTTAGTGGTTAGAGTTGACCTAATGAATTAACTACAAAAGGTGCACAAGGGAAGGTGGGCCGGAAGGGGAGGGCATCGCTTGTGATGTTGAGCAGGGACCTGTCTCCATTCCTCCTCAACTCCCAGCTCCCCTCTCTCTGCCCAACGGAGGCAGGGCAGGGGGTCCACCCCCATTTGGGGTGTCTCACCTCGATACCTCTCCTTGAGGCCCTGCAGAGAGTAGCTCCACAACTCCATCTCCCGCTCACACTCCCTGATATCCCTCAACCACTCCACCTCCTCCTTGAGCTCCACGACCATGCGGATCAGGTCATCCACCTGCTCGCACCTCACACACGCAGTTTCTCTGCCTCCCGCCAATGGCAGCAACAGGCTCAGACACTCCCTGCATCCCGTGACCTGAACTGCTGCATTTTTTAACGGGCAGTCGGTCTGGGTGTGTATCGACTTCCTGGAGAGCACACCGTGCCTGGTGAAGACCATTATTGCCTGGCTAACAGCTGTCGTTAAGAGGTGTTCGTATGGGCGGGGGGAGCGCTCTGCCCTTCCTGCTCGCCCGGCCTGCGCGAACTGCTGCGCCACACTCTTCTGACTCACCATGCCCTGTTTGCCCATCCTGGTTGCTCGCGCTCCCCAGGGGCAGCTTTTGAACGGCCGGGGAGGGGGCGCTGCTGGCTCTGCCTACACCTCGTCAGCCTCCCTCACGAGGGCTGCCAGGTCCTGGCGGCTCCCTCAAGTAGGCTCAATGCCGGAAAAATTAGCCTTGCCTGGCCTGATCCCCCGCTCCGCTGCAGAACGCGTCTGCCCCGGAGCCGTTCGCCTCGGCAAATGGCCATATCTTTTATATGTTAGCAAATAAATTTTACTTTATACCCTGGAGGTGCACACGTCCTGACTGCAGACTGTCTTTGTGCCTAGCTTAAGAAGTCTGAGCGAAACAACTGGAAGAAGAACCATAACAACACTGCAGGAGCACATCAGTTCCTTGGGTTAACCTTGGAAAACTGACTTTTATCTTACAGATGCCTCAATATTTGCTAAGACTCCACCGACTAATTTGAATTTCTCTGGAGGTCTTCTCCAAGCATTTTTCAGGAAGGAGCCCAGAATAGCCAACTAGAGACAAAAGGCCCAATTTTGTGACACTTGCACTTTCATAACCTAGAGCTGACTACAAGTCTGTTTCTCCAGTTTCTAAAAGGTCTTTATTTTTCCTTTCCATACAGTTTCCTTCTCACAGAGAAGACCTCATTCTAAGTTTCTTTGAGATATATCAAAAAAGGAACAGTTGATGGCAGATTGTCATCATCATTACAACTGACAGATAGGGCTGAGCTGAAACAGTGTCCAAAACTCAGGGAACCAGAAGATTTGGCAGAGATCAGCAAATACCAGTATCTCACACAGATCCATCAAGAGCTTATGTCAGTAGACTGCTTCTGGTTCTTCAAACCCCATGTCAGTATGTGAAGTCCCCAGCCCTGCTGAGGTAGCTCTTCCAGCTGAACCTCTGCAGGAGGGTTCAGACACATCCTATGTGTCATTCCAGATTGATGCTCAGGAGCAGAGGCCCCCCTGGCTCTGGTGAGCATTTGGGCTGCCTGTGACACTGGTGTCACTGGAATGTGCAGCCACTGCCAGCAGCACCTGCAGGAGAAAGCTGAGCTCAGGGGAGTTGTGGAGTTGCGATTGCTTAGTTTCTGCTGCAAGAAAAGGTGTTTGGTTATGCTATTAACAGTGCAGCAAGCTCAGATGAGAAGCTGAGGGGTAGTGGCCGAGTCCCTTATTCAGCACAGGATGAGTGTAGCATGTAGGAAGACAGGTGTGGTGCAGCTTTCAGTGGTTTGTGGAACACATGGTCTTGCTCAGTTTTGATGCCCCCATTAAGAGAAAAGTGTTGATAAACTGGCAACTAGCTTTCAGGAGAACAAAAAAAATAATTACTAAAATTCACTCTATAATGCAAAACCTTATGGTTTCTTCTATTTATATGAAATGTGAGTCTATACGTAACTGTTGCACTATTGTTCATCTAACCAGCAAAGATAGAGCGAGATTTAGCCAAAGTTGTAAGTGGGCAGCATAAAATGAAAAATAAGAATTATATCAAGAGAGTTCACAGTTTTCCATGGATTCTCTAATACTGGAACTAATTTCAAACTATGATCACTGGGTTTTAAGATGAGCCCAACCTGAAATGATAATCTAGACTTAAAGGCTTCATTAAACAAGTCTAGCAGTTTAGATCTTGACACCCCTTCCTATTTTTATTTTTATTTTTATTTTTATTTTTATTTTTATTTTTATTTTTATTTATTTTTATTTTTATTTTTATTTTTATTTTTATTTTTATTTTTATTTTTATTTTTATTTTTATTTTTATTATTTTTTACATTTATTAACCTATGAATTGCTGTCTCCTGATGAAATTCAGCTCCATGACACCACCCAGTGGCCTTTTCTTAACCAAGACCAAAAGAACTGCTTGCACACGTGGAGTACCAGTGGAAGTAAGGGTGCTGGAAATTATTTTACTCCATCTTTTCAATGGATTGGCTCAGTTGAAATGTAGACATGTATTTGATTTTACCCTCTGAAGCTAGATTACCACAAATTTGAGATGTTTAAATTGTTTAAAAAAATTATCTACATAGTAAGTTTGCTGTTGCTATAGAAACAGTCATTGTGAAACAACCAAATTCAGTTGGCATCAGAGAAAACGTTTTTTTTTGTTTGTTTGTTTTGTTTTGTTTTTTGTTTTTTAACAATTAAAAAAAAAAATTAAACTCGTTTCAAGTTTTTAAATAAATACAAAATAGATTATATTACTGGCTTTTGGTAAGAAATAACCCTTTGGTTTGCAGCACATATTTTGTACACTCATACTAAGAAAAAGTATTTTCTACAGATTTTTTTTTTTTCTCCAGTTGAGATCATTTAGCTATTTGCAATGGCATTGCTGTTTTAAACTGAAATAAATGTCTTGGATTTATACCCTGAAATGTGTATGATAAAAGAAGTTCTATAAACATGAGTTTCTTTGTTAAATTAGGTGGTTTACTTCATGTGGAAGTACTAGGTCTGGCCTTACTACCAAGCATTAATATTTTAGAACATTTACACACACACAATGATATTGTAACGCAGTGGTTTATGTAAACCTATATTCTTGGTATTTTTTATATTAAGAGTCACACGGCTGTTAGTTCTCCCATTTGTCTGCCCCTTGCGTCTCATTCTTTTCTGTTGTGTCCCCAGCTTCCTGAAATGTGCTGCTTTTCATTAAGAACGTAGGTGTGTGTATAGGCAGTGCACTCTTCTAACACTTGTGCAAGAAAAATCATTTTAGGGAAACACTGCTCCAGGAAGAAGTGCAAGATCTCTTCTTCCACGTTGGTTTGAGAAGTAGAAAATAAACTCCTCTGATGCCCCATCACAGCCGTGACTGCATCTTCTTTACCTCTTATGTCTAATACCAAAACCACCCCACAATCTCTCTCTTCTTTCGCATTCACTAGCCCTGGTACTGTTGTCAAAGCACTGTTTACAATTTATTAATGCTACCATAGCACTGAAATTAAAAGACAATGAAATTAAAGGATAATGAAAAGCTTTTCAGCCTGTAATTAATCTGCAACTATTAACAGATGCAAAAGTCTGTAGTCTTCAGCACAAATTAGATTTTTGCAGAGTAGGAGTAATACCACAAACGTTTAGAAAATAATTCAAGCTGCAGTCACGGAAGTCCTACAATAATCATCTTCTCTGACTTTTGTATAGCACAGTCTGAAGGAATGGAAGGAATGTTTTTGTATCGAGTTCATAATTTTTAAGAGACTACAACTTTTTGAGAGAGCCCTTACCAAACTGACTATACTTTTAAAATTATTATTATTAACAGCTGACTAAGGTCCAAGACACCTTAATTTCACACTTTCCAAATAACATTCTGAAAATAAAAATTAAAAAAATAAAATTTAAAAAATAACAAATAAAAATAAAACATTTTGAGTGTTACCTACACATTATACTTTCAAGTTGAACTCATTTCTGACTTATTTTTGCTTTTCACTCACAAGTTTTTCATCAAATGGTAAATACTGTAACTTCACCACAAACATTTTTTGTTTTGTGAATCCAAAGCCAAAGAAGACAATGACCTAAAAGAGTTTACAATAAAGCCCTGCATCTTCAGAAAATTAGAAATGTTAAAAAAATAAAGAGTGCTACTGTGAAAATTGCGTCTTTATGCTTTGTTGTTGTTTGTTTTCAAAGTACCTTTCAGAAAGCTGGCAAACAATCTTTATTTTCATAATCCACAGAGCATTAATTTTAGGTCCAACTTCTATTCAAAAACCTTAGGATTTCATCAAGTGCAAAAGTTGACAGCATGAGCATTATTCAGAATTTACATGTACTTCAAATTTAAAACTTCCATGAAATCTTCCTCTTTTATTCAATTTACCACCAGTACTGGCTCAGGTTTCCCACAGAAATATGCTTAATTCTGACATCTGACAATAAACCCAAAAATCTGGTGTTTCAGACAGCTTCCAACATAGGCCCCTGGTAATGCTCCTGGTGAGCTCCACTGTGCCTGCAGACCACCACATAACTTCTCTTCTGCGGTGCAGTCAGGTGTGGTGCCTTTGAAAAGCAGATGTGCCAGAAATAAATGGAAATCTGAATCTTACTGGGTTTCTTTAAAAAAAACAAAACAAAACAAACAAAAAAAAAAAAAAAACATGAAAAGTCGTAAAATGGACTAGGTAGCCTTTCATTTCCCTTTTCAGTTCCTCTTACTTGGCATGATTAACATGAAGAACATGCTCAGGCCCCACTAATTTGTGATGAAGTCCCTTCGTAAGTGTGCTTGTTCTGAGATGGGAAGTGTGGATGTGGGCTGGAAGGGCTCTCCATCCCCCACTGGACGCAGCTGGATTTGTGAGCACTTGCTGTACTAGGGAGATAACTACCATGCAGAAGTGGAAGATGCTGGCACTGTGTTTTGTCCTCGTTGTGCACTCCCAGTGAAAATATTTGTTAAATACAAAACGTTTTCTATTTTCAGCATGATTTATTGCTCTTAGTGCAAAGGCAATTTATCAGTGTATCTCCACATTACCTCCATGCATTAAAGAACAGACTGGCTTCAGAGAAGAATACTGCAAAAAGGATGGGGGACCAACAGTTAATACACTTTTGGGCTCCAAGAGTGAAATTATCACAAACTGGTGTATGTAATTGAATTTAAAATGACACAACAGTAATCACTGGTATCTGGAAAACAAGTGTGGTTTTTTTTTTTTTGGTTTGTTCTTTTTTTTTTAAAAAAAGAGCATCATAAGGAACTGCTGCAAGTCTGACTCTTCCTGAAAATTAGATCAGTGTTTACAGATGCCTATATATAGATACGGATGTGTAATTTATAACTCTTTTAATCTTGAGCAGAGTGCATATGAAATACAGTTCTGTGCTTTTAGATCTGAAGTGCAATTCAACACGTTGACACATATACAACAATTTAAAAAAATCATACTTTAAAATATATTTTTTTTAATGTGTATTGGTTTATCAACCACTAAGTACATTCTTAAGCATATCAAAGCATTTTGTTAAGCGTATTAAGCATTTTAAAAGAATCTCTGTCTACCTAATTTAATCCAATTATATTCTTCACCTAAGGTCCCAGTTTTATTTATACTATCTATAAAGAAAAAATAGAAAAAATGATAAATACCAAAAGTGAAATAAGTAATCTAATAATAAGTAATCATAAATCTCAGTGATACAGAATAAATTTATGCTTTTCAAACCTATCATTGCTACAGATGGACCATTAATTTGAGAAATCAAAACACCATCAAAAAAAAAGCTTTCACTGCATTGTCTTTGGAGAATGAAATTAATGTGCTGTACTCAAAAGAAGAAATTATATTACAGCATATTTCTCTGAGATGACAAAAGAAGCACATTAACAATTATAGTGGAATATAAAATATTGTATATTATAGCTGTATGTTTGAGAGATGTCCTACTTCCAGCAGATATATGCACCATGATCCTAAGCACAGAAATTTGCTATTTTTTAAGCTATCATTAGAAAATATGATGGAAACTGAAAAAGGGCACTGAAGAAAAAACAAATACAATTATGAAAAATAAGCATTTATTTTTGTTTATTAACAGAAAAGACTATTGAATATTTGGTGACTATGGCCATTTTCTACCCAGTATTATGATGAAGATCTAACATTTTCACGTATTTTTTGAAATCTTTTACCCAGTAGCATGAATGAAGACTTGAATGCTGTGTTGCCACATGCCAGGGATGCTGAGAAAATCAGTTTTGTGCCACGTATGTAAAACGTGCAGTAGAATTTCTAAAAGCTCCTAATGCTCCATGCCTGTACAGATAAGCCATGAAGCTTACTGCCACGACTGGTGAGCCAGAAAGATCAGACACACTGCATATGCACTGAATTGTAAGTACACAATAACCCTAAAAGCCCGATTAATTTCCTACCATGAGACAGCCACCTCTGGCTGTACTTTCATCAGGTACTTCCATTCCTCTCTTCCATATCCTCAACAAAAATACAGCTGTACTGCTGTCAGAGAGCAAAACCCAAACTGGTGTAGGTAACTAACATAAATTAGGACTTCTAATTATAAATATTCAATTTGTGTGTGCAATTCTTAGGGAAAGAACACCTAACAGTGCCAGCCTGGTAAGTCTGGTAGATAATTCTACATATAAAAGTAAAGCTATTCCTTGAAACTAAAAACAAATTGAAAAATCCATTGATAAGTTTTCAACCAAATTCTATTCTGAAAAACAAACAAATAAACAAATAAAAAGAATTTATTTTACCTTATTTTTCATTTAACTTAACTGGGCAGTAGGAGAAACTGAACATAGATACTAATAACTGCTAAAACAAGGTCTTATTGCAAACCAGCATTATCTGGTTACTGTACAGGTTCTGCCACCTGGGTCTCCTTAAAGCAATCTAAGCCGTATGTGTAACTGCTGTGAGTAGGCTGCTGACCTACAATATACAGTACAGTTTAAGTCTTTTTAATGTTAAAAAGGAGGAAAGTTATTTCCAGTTTCAAATCAGCATGTCTTTGACTTTTAGATTAGGATGAGCAATTGTAGGACATGTATTTTCCATCTGCAACTGGCAGTTAATTTAAGTCCTGCTACTTAAAAAAATAAATAAATCCTTGTAGTAAATCATTATGGGTTAAGTAAAAAAAAAAAGAAAAAAAAAGGGGGGGGGGGGGAGGTGGGGAGGGATTGGGAGAAAAACTGCCATTAACAAAATCAAAAAATCAAAGCTTGCTGCTCAAAGAGATCTGAGGAACACAGTATACTCCTCTATAATCATCAGGGGTCCAGGACTGTTTTACCCTTCAAAAATCATTTTTTTTCTCTAAGTATGAATTTTAACAGAATTGTACCGTAAACTATGGATATAACTAAATGTTGTTTGGAAATAACTGGAAATAACTAGATGGAAATAAATAAATGTTGTTTGTAAATGACCCTTGCAAAGGCTTCTTCAAGACACAAGGTAGAATTCATCTCGCCTAACTCTAGAAGTCAAAATGTTACAACTAGTTACCATAAACTCCCTATGGGTATATATATAGGTATCCTATGTGTGATTTATGTTGAGATGAGATTATTTGACATTTGATGGTATCATTGACTACAGAAAACCTTGAAAACATTAGAATAAGAATGTTACATTCTGTTAAATTCTTAAAACAGGTCAAATAAATGTACCTTCAATTTCTCAAAAAATATTCAGGGATTCCTTGAATGTTATTTCACTTACACTTTTCATATCTCAGAACATCTTTCACTACATGGCAGGGCTACCTGCCTCTGACCTCTAAAATAAACAAAAATAATAAATATTCTTGTCAGTCCATTATGTTTTTTTCCAAGTAATAGACACAGGAACAATGAAATCATATGATTGATTTCATATGATTTTCATATGAACAATTAATCAATACCATATGGCAAGCCAAGCCTGTACTGCACCATATGCTTGTTTTGGGATCTCACATGTTGTTAAACCTTCAATGCACAGAATGGAGCACAGACACTACTGCATTACAGACACTCCTGTGTGCTGTATGTCTGAACACTTGTACTATTTATGGGTACCACAGATGAATTAGTATCTGTGGTCCTGAATGCACATATCTGCTTTTATTTCCATAAGGCTTCTATTTGTTCACTGCTTTCCAAATTATCAGTGACAGCTACAGCTACTTCAAAATGAAATCCTCCTGGTAGCTACAGAACTGCTACTCTTATTCATATCCATTTTGTAGCTTCTGTCATCCTCAGCATAGGCTGAAGTCACTTGCAACTAACCAGACGATTTTCTTTCTGTGCGCTTGGGGTTTTGCTTCCCATCTGAAAACACGAGCTGTATGATCTCACGATACAAGTCATATTTGTCACTGAAAATTTTTAGTTACTGCATGGTTTTCAAGAAGAAAAGGGTTTAGCCACTACGATCAAATTAGATACGAGGACCCAAATGACAAGGTTAGGCTCTGACTATAAATCTCCAGAATTCACCTTAATTCCCTGAACTACCCAAACATAACTGATAAAAGCAATCATCATGCTAAAACTATGTAAAAGAACCACTCAGCAGCAGCCTCCTGTTACGTCTGAGTGTACGTTCCTCTTAATACAGATGAAAACGAACTAAATGATTTGAGTATAAAATCACGGTCCAGATGAACTCATCATTTCTCCTCCTAACACTAGCTAGACACCAATGTTCGATGCTGTGTGTATATTTAACAAACAGCACATTTCTTCTATGTCCCAAAACAGCTCCTTAGCTTGGAGGGACAGTCTTAAAGCACAGTATCAGCTCTCATAAACCATCAACTATAAAAGTCAAAAATAAAAGTATTTGTTTGCTGTTCAGCTCTGAATTTATGCAGTGAGGAGCAAACCAAGCAGGTCTTTAGTCCACCCTGAGAGTCCATAAGCAGATAGGTGCAACATTGCCATAACCACTTCATCTGCAGGTCCTTGCTTCCAGCACCAGAGCGCCTACTGTGGGCAGAAGCCAAAGTCTCTGCTTAGAGAAACATACTGCTTTATAGCATTGACGTTTTTGTAATACAAACTGTTTCACAGCAGTTAGAAGACTAAATAACATCCAGTATATTTGCATATGTTGAAATTTAAATCTATATGCCGCTTCTTATGTTACATAGTGATTAAGTGTAGACTGAAAAGGTTAGTAAAACATTAAGATAAGTTTTTATTTTTTTATTTTATTTTTATTTTTTATTTTATTTTTTTAATTCACAAAGTGGGATCCTCAAATACAGTTTCTCAGCAGACTTGCATGTTTCTTCATTGGATTGATATCACAATATTAAAAAAATAAATAAATACAAATGTGTGGATAATCTTTAATTTATGAAAATAGAGAAATAAATCCAGTCTTGAAAATAGCGACCGGTCACTGTTAATTGAAAACCACTTAGAAGACAACAAAGTTCATGCCAAAAGCCGTGCACAAAAGATATGTTGTGGGTCCAGTTACACAGGAGCTTTGTGAATGGACCAACAATTCTCTTACTAAGAGTTCAGACTGAACCACTTCAGATTTTTATTTTTTTTTACCCACCCTCCAATGCCCAAATGGTTTTATTTAGAGTAGCCAAACAGGTAGCTAGCTACATGGCTCTCAGTTCATTGTTAACAATTCACTCAGCAGCTTCCAGAAGGCATACATGAGCTAATAAAAATTATTCTGGAAATTGATATTCCAGAGCTCTCTCTTCACTAATTTTATTAAATAAAGTGCCTTTCCTCCTTTCTTATGCTCACAATACTTCTGCTTATTAATCTATTTAGAACTGCTTCTAAATTCTTTGAATGGTGATTTCAAACAACTACTTTTAAGGTTACATTCAGGTTTTTAACTTCATGTTCTTTATCTTAGTGTATGCATAATTTATCACATTGTAAAGATTAAAAAAATCTAGATCATCCCATATTTCCAAAGCTTCTCTAAGTGTCTTAAAGGAGGAAAAGTATTTGTTTTCTTTTTCCTCTTAGTAGCACTAAATATATACCTTTTGAGATGGGTACAGAGTGATAAAGTCCTAGTACCTTCAAGGCCAGCTAATGAGATGATCCATTTATGTTCCTGTTGTGATTTCCCAAGAAGTTACCTGCAAAATAACCTGGAAAGCTTCACATTCTGTTCCACAGAACCAAAAAGAAAAAAGAATGCATTGTACCTAATGGTTTCTTCCCCCATTATTTCTGATTCACAGCTTCACCAGTCTATAATGAAAGGAAAAAAGAGATGTCTAAAGTTGCCTGCATTCATTGAATACCCAATTTAAAGAGTAAGATTTCAGACTGTGCAGCCCTATCCTTTTCACTTCATTGTACTCACAGGACATACTTGAGAGACCTTAACTACTTAAGATCTGCAGCTTTCAGGGAGCAGAAAACAAACTGCTAGAGAAGAGACAACTTGAGTGTGACAAGATAAAGAACTGTGGCAGGACTTACGTGCCTCTTTTTCATGTTTCCACATCTCCAATACAGTCATAGCATCGTTTAAAGAAAAAAAAAAAGTAAAAGGAGTGGACATTTCTTGGTACAGAAATCGGAAATCATTTGTGCCTACTATGAGACTTTATTACTGAACTAACTTTTTAACTTTTCATCCATTTCAAATTAAGAGTTGAAAACAGTATCTTTTACAGCCTCCATAAACTACTATCTTTCACATTGGACTTTTTTTTTTTAGTGATGACCAGATCAAAAAATAAATCATCTCCTTTCTCAAACCTTTCCTGCCACCCATTCTCAATACTTTTCTCCAGAAAAAGATGATGGGTCAGCTGTTACAGTTCTACTCTGTAAATAAAAGCAAAAGTTCAAGTTCCTACTCTGCCTGACTTTGGGCTACTCAGAGCTAGTGCTGTGAGGCATCTCTGCCTTCCAGTGGTGCTGAATTATCTCAGAGAGCTTCACACTGCAGGCCGAGGAGTAGCTGAGACACTGGACTGTACCTGCTTCTAACTGCCACTGTCCTGGGCTGCTACTTCATGGTAATAAGCAGAGTAAAGCGTGAGGAAATATGGAAATTTAACTTTCTTCTTCAGCCTCTCTTACCTCCAAATCAAATAAAGGTATGAAGAAGGTGATTTGGAGAAACAACAAACCCCCTCTCCTACTTTAAACCAGCAATGATGGGGCTAAGGTCAGATACCATGGCAGTTCCTGATTAAGGTGCTCTATCTGATCAGGCTGTCTTAAACTTTGTTGGAAGAGAGGGAGGCATTTTCAGGTGCCACTTCAGGGAAACCAGTGGTTTGTTTCCTGTTACGTATCAGCAAGTACTCAGAATAGAAAGACTGAAGAGAAAGGCAACAGTTAAAAGTTTAATCTTACATCATTTTACCTTTTATGAGCAATATCATGGAACAGACACTATGTATCCTGAATTCCTCCTCAATCCTTAACAAAATGCTAATCCTTCACAAAAGCAGAGAAGAATGACATGAATGAAAAAATAGGGCTTGCTTTTTAGAGAGAAGTCTGTTCTTTCCCACACATAAACTGAGTCTTCTCATTGCTAAAGAGGGTAGGATGTAAAGCTATTAAATAATTTGAATGAATTATGAATGCTAACTGGTTACATTATATATTTGAGTCAATTTGCAAAATACGGAGAAATTGTATCATAAAATAAACTATTAAATCACCACCTCCTATTATCTACGCTACTCCCCATGAAGAATCAAGCATATAGAATACTTTGTCAGTAAACTTTTCACTAAATTTAACACATGAAACAAGTTCGGTTTTCAAATGCATCATTCAAACTTCATCAAAATGCTTTACAGCTATACACCATCTCTAAAAATGTACTGGTATACAGATGGTATACCAGTCTAGAGTAATAACAATAATCCAGGATGACTACTGATCAACAAATTACTAGTGTAAGGCTTGCAGTTTTCTGAAATCTTTCCTATATAAGTAGAAATCTGACATCACTGCAGATATCTGCCCAGCAGATGTAACAACTGACGGCAAACTGAGAGGAGGTCTTTTTAAGGTGACAAATCTTAACATCGCGTTTAACATTTCCTTAGCTAGAGTATTAAAAGATAATACAGGGTAACAGACACATGCAAACAAAGAGGATGAACTTCAACCACAAATTCATGTGGATATTTGTTTTGTGTTATTCACAAGTTACATGTAGCTATCACTGAAAGTGTTGTGCACTACTAATGAATAGTTGTACTTCTTCCTCTTAAGTGTTTTTGGTCAGAACCAATCACCATTGTCAATTACAGCAGTTATCAGGAAAACATAGAAGGTAACGCATAGAACAATATTGGCAGTTTACATTTACATGCCCTTTCTCTCCTCGAAGAACAGACATGTCCATTTCAAGAAAGTCTCCAACATTGTCTTAGGACTTGGTTTCAATTTTTCCTAAATGATAACACAGAAAAGATGCAAAGCCTTGCAAAGTGTGGAAAAACCCTCAGGATACTGAAATAAGAAGCATTTTAGGTAACTCAATCTCCAAACTTCATTTAACAGCACTTTTCAAACATTTGAAACCATTTTATATCTCTATTCATACCTTTTTATTTTAAATAAGTTGTTGTTTTTTTTGCATTCACTTTGACTTTAAATAATTATATTGTAATACTGTATAATTATTGCAAATTTTATAGGAATGTCCTGAGAAATTTCTGCCAATCATTACTTTATTATCTAAATAATCTTTATCATACATGTACTTGGTTTTTGGAAAAAGTCATATATACTTTGTGCCGAAAATTATTTAAATCTACCACATCTTTAAATTCAAAGCACTTTTTTGACCCTTGGTAATTTTTACTCTTTGTAGGGAATGATAAATAGCCATCTGAGTCTAGTTTATGTTCTTTCATGTGCCAAACCTTATCCAACAGTCCACAAAACACTCCTAGCCTTGGCAGTTCATGAGATATCAACTATGTCACATTTTACTGCTCTTATTTTACTCCCCTCCAGTAATTGTGACTAACACTTCCTGTTATTGTGACTACTACTGCTAGAAAAAAAATACTTTACACAATGCAGATGTAGACAGTACCAAGCTCTAACGATTTGGAATTTGGGATATTATGTAGCTAACAGAATTTACGTTTAAAAATACAGACCACTTATTTTCAAGGTACCAGGTCTCACTGACTCTCAAGATAGAATAAATATTTTCAGAATGAATATCCTCCACCATAGGACCGATGACATAAATCAAGCCAACATCAAAATCAGAAGCAAAAAGACATTATTTATTAAAAGTCATTTAATAAAATGTCCGCAGGCAACTCAAAACCTGCCATTAAAACTTATGCAGAGGTTTATGTATTTTGTTGTATTTTCTGAAGAAGAAACTCCATTTGTAAGTTTAGATTTGGCTGTCCTTTCTTGGTCTTCTTACTCAATATTTTATAAGCTTCCATTTTCTTTTGCTTGTACAACCGTTGAGCTTCTTCTCTTTGTTGTCTTCTTTTTTCTGCTTCCTGAAATGAAATGAAGAATGACGATTATGAAAATATTACATCATATATAAGCAGTATAATTTCTTTTTGTAAAAACCCTGGCAATTGGATATTGTATTGACACTAGGCCATTACTCTTAAAAGCTGAATTAAGACTCTCTTTTGGAGCACAGTGAAATCAAAATGTATTATATTGTCTAAAGCTTTAAGAGAAGAGCCAGGTTGTCTTCAGTAGAGCATCCTATGATAAAGATTTGCAGCTTAAAATGTACAACATCCTTTCTGCCAAATGAACTCCTTTGCTTTTTTTCTCCAATGGCTAGAGTACCAAAAAATTTCCACTTTCTCCTTCTGATTGAGACGGAAAGAGTTTGATACAGCTGCCCTCACGTAAATTTCTTGCCAAAGACAAAGATGTGCTAAGATACTGGACATGTGCATGAGCCTGCAGATGGGACATAGGACACATTCCATCTGGAAAGTGGGCATGTTAGTGATACCAGGACAGCATCACAAGAAGCATTATGTAAAGGCAGCTTAACAGGACCAAAATGACATGACCCATCCTCTCCAAAGTAAAACAGATTGCTGTCTTTACTAAGACAGAAAAAAGACTAACACGATTTTCAGTTACAGACACTTTACTTGAGGACACTGCATGCATGCAACCAAAATACTAATGGAGGCACTTACTCTATATGGATAATTATTATATTATGTTTGTTTTTTATCAAAGAGCTCACACCCCCTTCTCTAGTGTTGTAATTTTAGTAAGTAATTTGGGCAAGCATTCACAACAAGCAAGCTAACTAGCTTCCTTCACTTGCATCATGTCCTACCAAAATAGGCAAGTCATCACAAATCAGACTGAAGGATTCTTCTCATAAAGCTGATTTGTTGAAATTCAATACCATGCTGACCACAAAGGCAAATGTTTCTGAAGAACATCCTAATAGATGACAGTTTATCAATCATGTTTGTCTTCATGGCACAAATAGCTTCAGTGATGTACAAAAATTAGTTAGAATGATCTCTGATGTGGGAATATAAAATTATCTAGAAATAACCCCCAAAATATTTCTAAATACAAATCTAAGAGGATTCTGGGAAAAAATAAAACAAAATAAACACTCTGAGCAGGTAATATCTCTCTGTTCAGAATGCTTTGCTTATTTTACCACAATAATGATTAACACTATTTTTTTTTTTAAATAAGAGTAACATCAACTTTAGCTTACTTGTAATTCACTCCCTAATAACTTCTTATTCAACTATATAATTTCTTTGTAATTATTATACAGTAGTTACCAACGTTTAGTTTGTGAGCATGAAGTTACACAATTTCTACAATTTGATAATGGGTGCCAGTCCAACCAACAATGTACTAGAAGAGACCAAGACTAAATAAGGATGTCTCAGTTGAATAACTGAAATGCGTTATTCAACAATGATAACATTAAGGTATTCCCTGTAAGAATATGGCCCCTTAAATTAGAATGAGAAAAAGCATTACTAGTGGTTCTAAAGATTTTGTCCATGGATACTGTTACATTTAATTGTTTCACTGTTGATCAAATAATGTAAAAAAGGTAAAGACTGCATTGTAGTAAGACCACTGGAAATGGAATGGAGAATTTGCATTTCATGACAAGGCAACATTATTGTTCCACTGGGACATACAAATCAAGGTCTAAGTATTTCTCAATGAACCAAATAACCTAATAAAATCCATCTAACAGCAAGAGCAAGACAAAAAGAGAAAGAACTCAAGAGTCGTAATTCAAAAGACCTGCATTCCTAAGTATCACTGGCAAGCTGAAAGCCTGGAAGAATCCTATGTTCCCCTCCTATGGTCCTATCTGGAGTAATTTAGTCTCTCTACCATCCAGAAATACTTGTTTAAGATTTACCTCTTTCTTTTTAGCACGCTCAGCTTTTATTTTCTCATACTCTTCTTTTGCCTTCTGATTTGATGTTTTTTTCTTAAACTTCTCTTCAGTCGTAACTGACCTGTAAAAAGAAGTACATGAAATGTAAATATGTCTGCTTGCTGACAGCCCATAACTATATATCCCATAGCTACTGCGCAGTCAGAGCCTTCAAATGTTTTTTTGCATACTTGGTTAATTCAATTAGATATACAGACTTACAGATTATGTTAAGAAGCAAAACTCATCTTTCCATACTGTATGAATACCTACTAGCAATACAGTTCCATGACACTCAACAGCATTGCATGTCACACAGTGAGCATCTAGCAACTCAGCAAACCAAGTTCCTTCAATTCTGAGCATACTGAAGACTGGAGACCGGACTGCACAGAACTTTCAGTAATACACATTATCTGCTGGATCTTCACGTGGATAGTGTCCCATGAAGCCAGAACATTGCCTATAGAGTTTTTTCCCCTATCATACAAGACCTTCTGAGCTTGAAAAACTGTATGCTCTGGCTTAGAGCTGCATTATCTCATTTTTAGGTCCAAATGCATGCAACTGCAGATATGAGGGCAACTGTCTGTCAGAAGACTGTGAACCTGAGAAGTCATGCTGACATGGAGATTGGAAAAAATTCTGAAATTAGGAGCTGAATTTATATCCATTCCCAATTTCAGTAACTAAGCAGGTATCCTTGACAAAAGGGAACAAAAAAAATGCCATTGGTCTGGCATTTACAGATTTACACACTACTGTGAGTGGATTTCTCTATTTATTTATTTCATGATTCACAATAAATCCATCACATAAGCAGTATGGTATCAAGCATTTCACACATAACAACTGAAAAACACAAGCCTTGCTAGGTATTTAACAACTGCTCACAGAATGAGCTTTTGATTAGTCCACCGCTCTCACTAAAAAAATCTGAAAATTTACTATCATCATCTAGGAGCTCTCAGACAGAAAATCAAAAAGCTAAGTGAAGACATTTGCTCATACTTTCATACAGGAATACTCCTATTCTTGGGAAAAAATAAATATTATTAAATTCTTATCTCCATCTTGTGGCAATACCATGTAATGACACTTCATCTTCTCAGAAGTGCAAAACTACTTGAATTGCAACATACGCTATATTTTAATAGAATTATCCAGCTAAAGTCCTATTTTTCATCCCCACGGAACACTGAAGCCTATTTAACAGTCCATACGCTTCACCCCAGCTCCCAGATTAGCAGCCACATTCATGCAGAATTACTAACTTGGTTTATAATCACAACTTTAGATTAAGCAAACTGGAAAAAAAAATAAAATCTGGTTTGAAGAAAAACACCAGTCCTATCTCAGATACCCCTGTGAATTAACTGCCTATTCCACACAAAACACTACCCTTCTTCCACTACAGGGTTAAGATCCGACTGCCTTTTACCCCCTCTCTCTCATGTATTCTTCCCCAGAAAGTTTAAATATAAGGAAAATGTAAGCGCACACCTTGGAATTCAAAGATTTAGAGCATTCCTTGCACTAGTGACAAAAAGGTATTGTCTCAGTCACCATACTTAAATATTGTTTAAAAACACTGCTCTAAAAACATTAGATCTGCATGAGTCCTGCTTTTACTGACAAACCTAACAAGTACATGCATGTCAGGGGGAATTACAACCAAACAGGAAATATACATCATTAAATCACCTGACATTTATTAGATCTCAAGTGAAACACTCTGTTTGGTTTCTCTCACTCATTCTAAGTAAATTAAAAACAAAAAACAAACAAAAAAAAACACTGGAAAACTATTTTAAGTAAATAGAAAAAAATAAACACTCAAAAATTATTATGACATCTCTATTATTTAAAATGAAAATTTTGATTAGGAACACTTTACTATGTTATATACGGTTTTACTCTATCTTCTCTCTCTTTTTTTATTTTTTATTTTTTATTTTTTTTTAAGTTTGTAGTTAAAATCCCACCCCCAAAACAAGCTACATCACAAAAGGATAACAGCACACAATATCATTTATTCTGGCAGAAGAAAATGCAGTATGAAGAAGACAACTTATCAAACTCAGAACAGAGATAATGTAAAAAATGTTTATGAAAAATAACTTTAGTTTAAAAATACCAAGAATTAATTTTAAGCAAAAAATCTAGACAAATATCAGGCATTTATAACACCAAACAGAGTATCATCACATTTTCCTTTTTGAAGATGATGATGAAACATATTCATCTTCTAAGGCCACATGGGAATATTAAAGTTAATCTTTGGTGCACCTTGATCTTGATATTAGACTGTTACACCACGGGACACTGCTAGAATTGAGAAAATCTCAATTTAAAAATCCATTTCAAGGAAACCAACCACTTTCAACTACCACTATCCAAAAAATAAGAGATGTATTAGTACTTTAAAGTGCATGTGTATTTGAAATTATTTAATTTGGATTTATTTTTCTCTTAATTTAGGGATACAAACCTGCCATAAGGCACACAGTACCAAATTTCTCTGTAGACTGAAATGAGCACTACCTGAAACGCAGACTTTTATCTTTGTTGATATGGTATTGAACATCAAAAAATTGGTCAATGCCTACTTGCTCTTGAGCTAACCCTTGAAGTGCAATGGTAACTTTCGTATTATTTCTCTAAAATCAATTTTTGCTTTCTGATTCTGTCACAAACACAACAAACTTTTATCTTTATTTCTAACAATTCAGAAAAACATGTAAGGCCTGACAGCATTTTCAATTAAGCATGTCACCATAATGAAGTCCATGTGAAGTGTAAAATCTAGGATATTTTTTTTAAGGATGAAAACAATTACTTGTTTTTAGAGACATATTTTAAAAACTTACTCTACTGCTATGTTAAGTTTTTCTTCTGATAAAACTGAATCATCTCGTCTCTTGTGCTGTTTCTTAAGCCTCTCTTCCTCAGCTAGATAAAGATGTTTCAAGTGCTCTGGATAAGTATCAACAAATTGATTATCTTGTGGTGAATTGATCTTTCGTTCCTTTTTCAATAGTTTCCTGTATTTTCTTTCAATCTTCTGTTTTCTCCGAAATGCAAATCCTTGTCCTGAAAACACAAGGGAAAAGGGAGTCAAATACACCCGTACTGAAGTAGTACCAAACCATGTTCTTGTCAGGACCACTTCCCACCCATGTGGTTTCCCAAAGAGAAAAAGGCACTACTTTTGGTGATTTTAATTAGGAGTTTTCAAAAATTCAAGGAAAAACATTGATAAAAATCTGATTCCTAATGCAGCACTGTAGCTATTACAGATTTACTAAAAATTATCACCTAATCTCTTAATAGAACACATCACCGCAAACATGACATGCAATTTATATGGAACATTATATGCCTTTGCTTTTTCAATCCAGTGAAAAGAGGTACTAACACTTCTCTTCTACTTGTAGCAGCTTTACACACAACATCAAAATAAATTCCAAAATACATTTCTACTCAGTGTCAAGACAACACAGATAGAGTAATATTGTCTGCTTAAGCAGCCTGCACAGCCATAACGCCCCAGGAAAAAAAGTCACTCAGCTACTAAACTATTAATACTGTATTATGCCATATTAATATTTCATTAGATCTTTCCACAAAAATAGTATTTTTATTCCTAGCTTCCCTCTTTCCACGTTTGTCCAAGAAGTTTTTCTACAATTTCATAAGTATGCTTCATCATAGAATTATTTACCATTGAAAGAAACAAAGCTAACGGTAGTTTCAGCCTCATACATAACCACTTATCAACCTGAAGTCCAAGATATTTTTCTTAATATTACTGTAAGTGCATTAGTCTTAACAGGAACTGCCTTTGATGACACTCAGTGACCAACTCTCTTCTAAAAGCAGCAAGCCCAAATCTGACCTGCCCTTTGTTTCCCCAAGGCTGAAATTTCAGTGATGTGCTGCACAACCTGACACTATTTTTATGCTTGCATAGCTTACTGCCAGAAATCCAAACCTGCTTAAAGGCACTTCCTTCTCCAACACACAACTGCGTAGGAAAGGGAAAAATGGGGAATCGTCACCGAGCGGCCAGAGCAGGTGGCTGGAAGTGGTGTGCTCACAGCCCAGAGAGTGGCTGAGGTGGGGAGGGACACCTGGGGGTCACCTGCTGCAGTCCCTGCACAGCGGGGGCCCCAGAGCATGGTGGGCTAGGTGGCATCATAGAATCATTAAGGTTGGAAAAGACCTCTGAGATCATCAGGTCTCACTGTACCCCGGCCACCAATGTCACCCACTGAACCGTGTCCCCAAGCACCACGCCCAGCCTCTCCTTGAACGCCCCCAGGGACGGTGACCCCACCACCTCCCTGGGCAGCCCGTCCCAGTGCCTGGCTGCTCCTTCTGACAGAAATGTCTCCTCGTTTCCAGCCTGAACCTCCCCTGGTGCAACTTGAGGCCATTCCCTCTGGTCCTATCACTGGTTATCTGCGAGACGAGGCCGCCCCCAGCTCCCCACGACTTCCTTCCAGGTGGCTGTAGAGCAATGAGGTCTCCCCTGCGCCTCCTCTTCCAGAGGAGGAGACCGCGCAGCCTGTGCCAGCGCCCTGTCCCCGTCCCCCCCCCCGGTACCGAAGCGTTTCCTCCCATTAAGCCGGGCCCCCCCGTGCCCCTCCCGGCTCACCCTCCTGCAGGCTGCCCAGCAGGCCGCGCAGCGAGGCCGGCCTCCACAGCCGCTTTCGGCGGGCCCCGGCCCCGCGCCCGCTGCCGCTGCCGCTGCCGGCCCCGCTGCGCTCCGCAGCCATCCCCGCGGCTCCTCCCGCGTCGCGCCGCCAGCGCGTCACGGCCGGGGGGCGGCGCGCCGAGGCGAGGCCGTCGGAGCCGTCGGCGGGGGCCATGTGGCGGCCGCCCGCCTCGCTGCCGCCCCAGCCGGCGGCGGGGGAGGTGGCGGCGGCGCTGCGGCGCCTGGCGGCGTTCTTGGGTCGCGCCCTGCCGCTGTGCCGGGCCCACGCCACGCAGCTGTACGCGGGGGGGCTGTGGCAGCGCCTGGTGGCGGCGCCGCCCGACGCCGTGCTGCGGGCGCTGCGGCGCCCCCTGCGGGAGCCCTCCGGTGCCGACGGGGGGGCGTGGGGTGAGTGGGGCCGGGGGGGGGATGGGGGGGATCGAGGCTGAGGGCGGGGGTCCCCGGGGGTCGGGGATGGAGCGGGGCAGCCCTGAGCGGTGCGGGTGTCTCTGGAAGAAAGTGGGGTTTAGGCACCTTACCCAGGACGCGTGGTCCCGATTCAAACAAAACAGAGCCTTTCGGGGAGGAATTGCACGTGAGGAGGCGTTCGCTTGTGAGGGTGGCCTCATATTAAAGCTTCATCCCATTTCAAGCTGAGAAACAAAGCGAAACTCCTAGCTGTCAGGCACCCCCCCCCCCCCCCCCGGCTGACATCTGAAGAACAGAAGTAAAATGAAACCCCCAGAACCCAAACAAATAAACCCAACCAACCAACCAACAAACAAAACCCAACACACAAGTGGAAAAATGTAACGGTTAAAGTCCTCCAAATGTCCAAACGCTGGAAACGTGGAGGACAGCTGGAAAAGACTTAAAAGCTGCTTTCCTATATGTCTGTAATAATGAGCGTCTGGCACAGGATGAGAGAAAGCAGCTTTGTTTCTGACAAGTTATTTAAGAAGCACTTCATATTTTTAGTAATTTTCAAGTAACTAGAGGAGGGCAGCTACGAGACTGTATGAGAGGATTTACCGCTCTCCAAGTAGAAGGGAAATAGACCAGCAATGCACTTCCAGGCAGGGTACAGAAATGAAGATAAAGCATCTGACAGGTGCTTTATTTTGGGGGCCCGAGTTCTGTCAAAGAGATTGGTTTCAAAACTCACACAACAGCTTTGACAAAGAAGGTAGCAGAGGAGCAACCTGCATCCTGCCAAAGCTTGTTAAGCATAGATAGTTCTCATGTAGTGCTAGTTGTGGCACATGCAGTGACACATGAGACAGAAAAACATGTTGAGTGCAATGGAAGGGTCCATGAAAAATAGCGTGTGGAGCTGTGTACTTCTTGGCATAAATGGCAAACAATAATTTGATTTTGGAAAATGATTGAAGAACTGTGAACTGCGACATCACTTGTAACGTTTGTCTCTTGGATCTGAAGATCTTCAAAATATTAACTGTAAGACTGCTTTTTAAAAAGTTTGAGGTATCAGGGGAAAAAGAAACATAGTTTATTCATGCATGAAAAAGACACTGGATTATGAATTATCTTTGAGAGCCAGCTGGAAACAAGGCAATGATCCAGACAGCAAGCAAAAGTGTTTGGAAGCAGCGAGAAAAACCTTTAATAGATTTAAGGAGTAATGTCAGAGTCAGAATTGATTCTAAGCAATAACAGGAACATAAAATTAAACATAAATAGAGGTTGGAACAAAACTACTATTTGGATAAACTCATCAAAAAGAGAACTGTAAAGGAAAATTACCTTGATCCTAACTGTACGTGTAGGAAAGCCCATGAAATGATTTAGATACTGAGGTGGTGGCCTGAAAAGTAGAAAGAGTCAGGAAGACAAAGTATTGTTTTCTAGATTTTAAAATTGGAAAATCATTTATTGAGCCATATTCAAAGTGTGTGTTATAGAATCTAATATAGAAATTACTGGATCAAAGGATACAATTTATGGCTGAAATGAAGCACATGTTTTAGAAGAATATGAAGCCTTCCCGCTGTGGCTAAAATAGAACATTTCTTCTTATGTTTCTGTAGAGATTAATTGTACTCATTAAAAAAAGAGACTTCATCTCTTTTCTAGCATAAAAATATAGTATGATATTTTACATTTTGAAGGTTTTGAGACACGCTCAGGATTTTGTGAGAACATTGGAAGCATTGGTAATGAAACGCGTATGTGCTTGCTGATCTGATGCCTGAATTGTTCGCCTGCTTATTATCTGTCCACCCTGTCATATGATGAAAACCCATTGTAACAGAATACAAATTTCCCAGTGAAGCTACCTGCAAACATCCACTTATATCTGAAAATGAATTCACTATATCCTACAATAGCCTATATTAAAATTAAGATTGATAATGTGAGAGGGAGCTACTTTAAGTCCATTAGTTCAACTCGATAACAATAGATATCACACACGTATCTTGAAACCCAACATCAACAGAAAGGCTCTTCCTTATGTTCCTCTGAGGTATTAACTGTATGTGTGGTTCTTCAAAATTGTCAGATATTTAAATGTTAGTTATACATTTAGTTTGAAATGAGTACTCAAATGCTCTCCTAACATGCAGTTGTTCACAGAAGTACCTTGTTTGGGTTGTAGCTGTGAGAAGAAATTTAAAATACCTTACTCAAAGAATATGTTAAACGGCATATTGATTTCACCTGGTAAAACCTTTGCTTCCCAAGAGTTTGAGAAGTTGTTCATTTATACAATCACAGTCCCCATACTATTATGAAAGTTTTCCAGAATCTGTCCTAATATGGATCCTAAATGAAATTATAGGAAAGCACGGGTTACATTTGACCAGCATTGGTTTGAAAATGTAAAGTAGTCAGTTCATATTCACATAGGTCTGCAAATTCAAAAGTTACATTACTGCAGATTGGCACAAAACTGTTATTCTGTACAATATTTTATTTTACTGTAGGGATTTTGTTAAATGTACATGCTGAATTGTTTTCTCTGAGAATTAGGTGAGCAAGAAATTGTAATTCTGTTGTACAATATTGTATGCAAGAGGATGACTACATGTTCTGTAAATCAGTTTCAAGGACTATTTTCAGATACTCCTCAGACAATATTTCATTATAATGACCCTATGAAGAGTGGGACCCTGGTTTCCAGTTGTAATCTACAGAAAATTTTCAGATCCATTTTTAGATACAGAAAACCACTTCATATATTTTATACATTTAAAAGTTGACTTTTGCCATGTTTCATCTTATTTATCATGTGATTTAATCAGATTGGTCACAGGCACAGAAAATCCATGTCTAAGTACTTTCATATTTTACTGTAAGTTACCATTTGTACTACTATTTGTGCATTTTTTGGCATATATTTATTTCTGCTGAAGATTTATTTGCAAATGTATGGACCAACTGGTTAAAAGACATATTAGATTTCATCTTGAGAGCCACCAAAGAGGAAACAATTTGAGAAAACTACCATTTTTAACATTCATAAATAATCAGTAGTACAACAACTGCCATTCTGTAGTTTGGAGGGATGCCTCGGATATCTTAATGTAGATGGGTTTTTCCTTTTAACTGGCAAGCTGGGACAACAACTGAAATTTGGTAGGAGCATTATTACAGATGGTGCGCCTATTGTCTTGCATGAGATCCTGCTAGTCCTGTTAATGTTCTTCCATCGGACAACTGAATTCAGGGCAGTTCTATAACGTGCATTACTGCTTTTAATTCTAGTTAAGTGAGATTTGTAAGGAGAATTGATAACTTCTTTGTCACCTGACATACTAAAAGATAAAGCAGGCAAGCTTTGGGTTTGTAAGCTTTTCATAAATTCTGACCAATGAAGCAGAGAAGTGTAAATTTCAGTAAACACTCTTCAACCTAGTTAAGTTATAAAGTATCAGGATGAGTTGTACTTGTGTGATACAGTTGCATGTTGGATGAGCATGAGGTAAGGTGAAGATTGGGATAAGTAGGTATGGGTATGTTCTTTTATAACAAAACCAGTTTACTGAATACACAATTTATGGTCCAATAGAGTTCTAAATATTAATTTTCCTGCTTGTACCCCAAATACAATCAGCTCCCTTTAAACTCAAAACTGAGAGGCTAGTTTTGGTTTTGTGAAACAATTTCTGACACTGATTTTTCTTAATTGATGGAGCAAGTTCATTCTGGTACATTGTGACAGTTGTTTTCATGTAAGTGATTTCTGTGAGAGAAATTTAAGGAGTCAGAAACAACAGTGTGAGGTTTGGGATGAGCATGAGAGCATCCATGGGTTTTTGATACATAATATGGAGAGGGTCTGATTGTGTTGGCTGCAGAGATGTGCCTTATTTTTTGGCATGGCAGGATTTGGTTTCACTTGTTATTTGTTAATCGTGTATGTGTTTGTGCCCATTTTTTTGAATTAGCAACTGCTCAGGATTTTCTCGTTGGAAAAAGAGGATGTATTGGGAATGTGTTTGCTGGCCTAGACCTTATAGATGCTTCCTTTGGACTGTGACTTTATTCATATGTTTCTCATATGTCTCACATATGCTAAAGACATATTTTGTAATAGGATGACATTCCAATGTATTTTCAAAAGTCCTTTATATCATACAATGTCATGTCATTAAAAAAAAAAAATATGTATTTAGGAGGAAAGGTTTTTGCGTGACTGATTTTTGCTTTGGTTTGCAATACAAGATTAGCCAGTATATTTAAAAATGTGTGCCAGTTCCTAAAAAGATTATATGTTTCAGCGTTATGTGCTGCAGCATTTTAAAATGCTAAAAATAAAATTTCCTCCAGTGAAATAATGAACATGCATATATTTTATAATGGGCAGGAATTTTCACAAGTACTATACTAATGAAAAGAGTTTTTATTATACATGAAACCAAGTGGAACACCCACTTCTCATCGGAAAAGTAGATTTTTTCTTTACCTGGCAAGATTGCTGAGCAGCTGGCTGGTCAAAGTAGGTTTAATGCCTCATCTCTATCATTTTCTCAGTACTTGCTGGCATGAACTTGCTTGTTGAGTCTCTTCTTAAACTTTGTTCTCTTTCCTGACTCTTTAGTGATTTTTCCCCCTTGTATCAGACATAAAGATTTCTATGTATTTTTACTTATTTAGGCTACCTTCATTTATATATTTTGTGGCATGCTGTTCATTCCCAGAAACTCTAAAATAAGTTAAATGAGTGAACGTCCCTTACAAAATTTTTTCTTCTTCGGCAACAACTCAAATTTCTTCTTTTGCCAGTTTGTTCTTTTAAGAAGAAACTTAAACTTTTAATTCCCTGCCCAACAATTATCCAGAAGAAAGCGAAAATACTTGTGTGTAGTTATTTACCTCCTTTTATGGTTGTCAGGACTTTGGGGGAAAAAATAACAATTCCTTTTATTGCCTAAAACTGTTTAATTACCATTTTCTATTCAATTAGACTCATGCGTTATTTGCTTTATTTGAAGATATTGCCAGAAAACATTGTTTTTCTTCAGTCATTTCAATACACATCCAATTTCATGTATCGTATCTTCCTGTATCATATCTTACAGAGACATTGAAAAACAAAATAACCCCTTCTCCCTAAAAGGTTCACAGTCTTTACTCTGGCTTAGTGTTTTGCTTTATTTTCTATTCTCATATTACACCCTTATCTTTCTTGAAGCTTCATTAACTAAAAGTTACTTGATATTCAGAAGTACAAACAAGGAAAAATAATTTATAGAGAAAGGTAGCTTTCTTTTTTGATTTTGTATTAGAGAGAATTAGAGTATATAAAATTAGAGTGCCATACAGACACTGAAATGATATTAATTCTGGTTATAGCTTAGACAATATTAATGCTGTTTTAGGCCCAAATTTTTTTTTGTTGGACTCTTGCCTTGGTAATGTTACGCTGTGAAAATAAATGTGTTGACATTGCTGGGTCTGTTTTCAATAGACTGTAATTTATATGTTACTAGTAGTCATGCAAGAAAATTAAGAGTATTAGGGGTGGGGTCAATAAAAGCAGCTGCATCCTTTGTTATACAGGTGGGAGGTGAAGTTCTGGAGAGCTACCCTGCTAGGTATGCACTTGCTCAATATCTATCTACCCATGGGAGAAAAGGTAAATCAGGAGACATTTTCTAAACCAGTGTAACAGTTTGTTTGCTGGGCTCACTAGCGTTAATCTATTTTAAATCATTTACAAGTATTTAGAAATCTAAAATGACTTCTAGCGAAACTATAGAGAACTCAACAAATTGTTTTAGCTCAAATGCAGAGGAATCAGAAAATGTAAAGTTATCTCAGTATTAGTAAATTATTCATACCAGTATCTTTCACTTAAAAATAGTGAAATAGTTCGTTTTTAAAAATGGAGCATTTTTTAAAGAACTAAGTAATGCCAAACTGAAACATTTCATCCTCAGTCAAAGAAAATATGCTAAGGAATCTAACTTTGGCTCACATCTGATTGGTAATAAAAATTAATTTGATTCTCCCAGCAGATTCACCAGCTACAAAGCTGCTAGGAAAGTGTATGTAAATGCAATGATTGTAAGTCAAAACATTTCATCTATTGAACAGCTGCATTTCTTTTAAAATCAGATCTAATGGTATATATTGTCAAATGGGGATAACTAGGAAAGGTGTAATGAGCAAGTTTGTAAACAGAAGAAAAGTGATAATGTTTACTGAATTCTCTTGTCAATTATACTAAAGTAGCTCTGCTAAAATAGTAGTTTTCCACTTTTGCACTAGTTCAGCTAAGAGCAAAACTTGACCTTAATTTTGAAAGGGGAATACAGGTGAAGAAAAATAACCAATTCCCCCACTTATGCAAAATAAATTATTTCTGTCTGATACTGCAAATTTATTCTTTGTTGTTCTCTGACAACACTATTGTGGAGGTGTTAAGCTTTTTATTAGAAATCTCTTCTTTTTCTTTTCCATGCAGATGATGACACATTTTCCAACGTGTTTTGTGAAAACTCTAAGAAACTTATCAATGTACACTTGTTTGCCCTGGCCGTCAAATATTATTCTTTGTCTCACCTTGGAGTGTGTACCCCATTAGAAGAGCTACTTAAAGCACTGGGAGGAGACAACCAAGGATCAACTGGTATATTTACACTTATGTTTCAATCTTTATTCTCTCACTACAGGGTCTTCAGATTTTTGTGTTTTGGAGGGGGGTTATGTTTTTTTTGTTTGTTTGTTTTGTTGTTTCTTTTTGTTTTGTTTTCCCCCTATATGAGTTTCCTTCCTACATGCTTCTCACTTCAACTAATTTGTTCTTAGATAATTTCTTCATTAACATAATTTAGAAAATGGATTCTCTTGCTAAAATTTCAACAGAGAGGTCATGACAGTCAGTCATATAAGGCTTTCCTGAAACTCAGTTTTAAAGGATATGAAATAGGCAAGCGGGCACATCATTATTTCGCATACAGATGAAACATCTGTATTCTATGTATATCTATTCCCTTTGTTTTTCTTCTCATATTCTCCTCAGCCACGATTGCTAGTCTTCCTTTTTTTTTTTTTTTTTTTTTTTTTTTTTTAAAGTCTAAGCCTAATAGCCGGCAGCCATACCTCCACGAGTAGTATTTTTTGTTACAACTTTTGTTTACTAATAATCATGTGCTTAGACATTTAATTGAATATGGACACGTAAGTGCTTGATATTTCAAAATAAGTTGATTTTATTCAATCTGTATTTTTTGAACCAATACCAAATATGTGTCATAAAAACTAGAGTAATTTCATTTTCTATAGTTGAAAATATTGACTGAAACACTCTTGAGTTGGCATCTTTATACTGAAAGTCTTACCCCTGATTTTATTTATTGTTTCAGATGGTAAACTGACATTTATACTTACTTTTTGCTGTTGTCATTTTCACAGAAAATGTGATCTTCATGCAGTCCTCAGTCATCACAGATTTGTCACTGTCTTTCAGATTTCTCCTTAGTTTTTCAGAGACAGACTCTAAGCTCATCTGCCTTTGCTTTCTAGTGTGTTTTGTCTCTATACATTGAAATGCCAGTGACATTTCTATCCTAAGTGATATCACCATTAGATACATAGGGTATCTCTCCCATTTCCTACAGCAGTCTTCTGTTTTCAATTTTACCATTTTCCATGTTTGGGCCCCCAGTTTTCAGTTTCTTCAAAATCACAAAAAAAAGTAGCTAAAATAGTCTTAATGGTCTGCTGTGCATTGGTCTTACTATAAGTTTAGTTCCTGGCCTCTTCCCTTCTGCTATTTTTCAGTCTCAGGCTATTCTTTTGGACAGCTGTGTGCTGCTTTTCTTTTGCTTGTTTTGTAGCTCTTACCATTTTTGTTATGTTCTCATTCCCTGTGTTCTGCCTAATTTTTGTAATTCTGTAGTTTTGCCTTGTTATACACGTACTTAAGTTCATACTTGGATTAGCTTTCTTAGACAAAAATACAAGCATTCTTTCATCTTTTTGTCATGAAGAATGGAACATCTAAAATAAGGCAATTGATGATTATTTTGTTCTGTGTCTTTCAGGAGTGCTGTTTGGTTGGGTAGCTGGGGCCTGGGATTGTGGTGTAGTAATTCTTAGTAGTACTTAGAAAATAAAATGTGTTCCAAATGGTATTATAATTCAAAACTTTTGTGTTGAATTGGCAGTATCAGTTAAATTAACTTAGTAGAATTTCCTGATAATTGTTTGGCAAAAGCAAAATACCAAATTATGTATTTGTAGTATGAAAGTTGCCAAATGAAAGTTTTGATCCTTTAAACTATTTTAGGTATTTTGGAGTTAAGTCTGTATTTCAGAAAATATTTCATTTCCTGACTTACTAAACCTTGCAAATCAAGAGACATGTCAGTCTGAGAAATTAGTAACTTTATGATGGCCTTGCCCATATTCTGAAAAATATGCTTCAGGATTATTCAATTTATGTTTGAGATGTTTTTAATAAATTTTCCTGTTCTAAAACAAGCATGCTTATAAGCCCGTTCCCACAGACTGCATACTTGCATAGTTCTCAAACTTCTTTAGCATATTAATATAGACATTTTACTATTCTTCCTTAGAATGATTTCTTGAAAAGCTAAGTACCAATATTTAAATGTAATCTGAATGTGAAGGGGTTTCTCCATTGCTTCCTACCAAAGTTCGCTATGGTCCTCATTGCCCCATTGGGTTGGTTGCAGTGAGCACACAGGATCCAGAAGAACCTGGCCCAAGGGACAGAAGTCAGCAAGGAGAATTTCTCTTATGTACCTGATATAAGAAGAGGGGATTACTAGAACATTGGAGTTAGAGTACTCTCTACCTTTTCAATATGTTTATGGCCAAGGTAACAGTCATGCAGTGACTGTTAATAAAGCCATCTTTAAATTGCATGGACTATAAATATCAGTTTGTCTTAACGTCTTTTAGCATATGGTCATCCCAGACTCTGCCAGTCTGGCTGAGAGAATTGAATCACAGTACTGTAACTTCTGCACTGGTGGTGGTTTGGCATGGACTGTGAATTTTTATCTAATAAACCTGAATTTCCACAAGTAAAAATGGTATAAAAAGCCTGCATCCTGCCATAGGTCTTAGGAAAACCTCCTTTAGGCCCATAAGACAGTCTCCCCTTACTCTGTCTACTTCATAACTAATGATGTAGGTGCAAATGGCACTGTATAGGGTTAAAGCAGTTTTTCAACTGGAAAACAGCTCTTATGCTAGGGGGTTCACAGTATAAATAAGCAGCATTTGAGTACTACTAAAACATTAAGCTTTCCTTTACTCTATGATAGCCAGAGAAACTCTATGAAGTATTTCAACCTCACTTTCTTTTTTGCCACAAAAGGAAGTTCTGGCCATATAAACCAGCCCATAAATAGAGATTTTTCTGTTAGATCGCCGTGTGTTTGCTTGTTTGTCAAAATAATAAAAATAAAATAAATAAAAAAAAAAACTATCCCAAGCAAAATTTTGCATAAACTCAGCAAAAATAAAATTTATAAAAAGTAGGTAACTTTCTGTAACAGTGTAATTTTCCATGTGCTGAAGTATAGACAGTGTTCATTCTGTGATAAATAAGCAAGTAGTTAAGAAACTTCAGTTACTAAGGTGGTAAATACTTTATCTAAGTAGGTGTAAGCAAACTGTATTTTTTTTAAACTGGAACCTCAGTTTTTGTCAGTTGGGTCTTGTTTCTGGATTTACCCCTCTGTGTTTGAAATGCATTCATTTATTTGACTTAAGTACTGTTTGAAATTCTACTTTGCAGAGCATTGCCCTGTTCAGTCATTTGAGTTCAAGGTATTGAACTCAATTATTGCAAGGTATAAAAGGTGTGATATGTGGTGATAGTTCAGAGTGAATGTGCTGCTTTGGAGACCAGACAAACAAAACTTACATTTTTGTAAAGAAAAAAAAAAAAGTCTGTTTCCTCATGTTCCCCCCCCCTCTTTTTTTTTTTTTTTTTAAATAAGCTTATCCACATAGCAAAATGTTTACAGATAAATGAGAAAAGGTCTATATTTTCTCTCTCCTTTTTTTTTTTTCATTTGAAATGGTTACAAATTCAGATTTTTTTAGGAGGCCACAGAGATCTCCGTAATTTTAAAGTTAATGAGAATCTTTAGTGAACACTTTAGCAGATCACTTGTTGCTGCTTTTTTTTGTTTGTTTAAAAATATTTTAGGCTATTATTTTCTTTTGTCAGTTCATAGAGGCTATATTACATTTTAAGTATTGTCATAACGGTTTATTATAAAAAAAACAGATGTTTAAGAAATGGAGAGATCCTGTGGGTTTTGCGAGAAATACAGAAAACACCAGGTTTCTCATGAGCTCAGTGCAATTCCCCACTCTCTTTTAAAGAAGTAACGCTCTTGGCTGTGTTCCCAGCATGGTCTGATCAAGGAATGAACATAGTTTTTGCCTAACGATCAGATTCTGGACAGATGAACACATACTGTGCAAAAAGCAGAGAAGGGGAAAATATTAATCTCCATAGCTATGTGGAAACATTTTGTTTTCTAGGAGCATGCTCACCAGTAGCAGGCTGGTTTCTTCTATCCTCACCCAGACATACAAAAATTGACATCAATTCAACTCACAGGGTTTCTCACAGGGAAGCCGCTTCTGAGCTCTTCATTAGTTGGGGGATGTAAAGATGTAAACTGGTGGCAGAAGTTGACTACCTCTCATCAAAATAATCTGAATATTTTTTTCTGGAAAGATATAGCAGATCTGTAATCTATCTGTAGCTTAAAGAAAAAAAAAAAGCAGCTTCTTTTGAATTTCACCAGCATTGTTCATAACTTTTATTTCAAGTGTCTCCCAGTTGGTACTGTGACCAAATCTGGAGAATTAACAATCTGCACTATGTGATTGTTAATTGTCCTTGCCCTTAAATTTCAAATATGTAAAGGTAAATGTGATAAGTGACATAAAAATTAATATTCTTAATGAACAGGAAAAAGTAGTAGTTTTGTAGTAGGAGCTTGTATCTAATATCTGGTCAGATATTAAATATGTACATTTTAAAAAAAATACACTAGCAGAACTAAAATTTAAAGTGTGTTGCATTTTACTAATTTATCTGTAATTCAGAAGTTTAGTCTTGTAATTATATAGTGGGTGTTTAATTAAATATTACTGCACATAAAATATAGAAAATTTTAAAGCATAGTTTTAGGGTGATATTTATTTTGACTAATAATAAATTTTCATTATTGTGAATTTTATTAATGTATATATTTTTGTAAAAATGATACAGGTATCAAAACTGATGAGTTTATGAATAATAAGAAATCACATGAAGTGCAAGTGATGTCTCAGCTTGTGGACAAAATAGCAAATTACTGTGGTATAAAACAGGTAAGAAAGGATTTTGTACTGAATGTTACTGTATAGTTTCCAAATTATTCTCCTTATTTTGTTCAAATACCATATTTTGATATTCTGCCTCTGCTGTTCTTATTTTTATCTAAATAATTGTAGCTAAAGAAGAGCATTCCAGTGCAAGCTGAAGGACATTTTTGTTTACAGATGCACCAGTATAATGAACTGCCTTTTAGTGAGTCATATTCATTTTATGGATCAAAAAAAAATATATATATATATATAATATATATTTATATATATAATCGTCCTCTATACGTTGAACAGCTAAAAATTGTACTGTTTTTTGCTATGCACTGATACTGTCTCACTTATCTGTATTACACTGCTGGCAATTTACCACAGACATCAGTAGCAGAGCAAAACTTTATCCTTCTTTCAGACACACAAGACTACCAGGTATACACCGATGCTGAAATTCTGGGAAATTTTTTAAGCAGATCTTTTTCTTTTTTTTTTTTTTCTTTTTTTTTTTTTTATTCTGGAACAAGGGATTTAAATTATTTCCTGTTCTTTAATACTGTTGTTCAGCTTTCTTTAATGTGGATGGAGATCTTCAAGTAGGTGTTTAGATGTGACCTGTTCAGTTTGCAGAGAACACTTGCAGACTTCCAGGGATGGGGCCTCCACAGCTTCTCTGGTCAACCTGTTTCTGTGCCTCACCACCCTCACAGTAAAGAATTTCCTCTTTATATCTAATCTAAATATTTTGTAGTTTAAAGCTGTTACACCTTGGCTTGTCAGTATGCTCCCTGACAAAGAGTCCCTCCCCTGCTTTCCTGTAGGCCCTCTTCAGGTATTGGAAGGTTGCTATAAGGCTTTCCTTTAGCAACATCTTCATCATTCAGATGGTGAAGAATTGTAGTATTCCTTTCTCAAAATGTGACTGTAACTTTCCTTTTTTTTTTTTTTTTAATATATATATATAGTTATGATTGCACAGTTCTCTAAGTCACTGTTGCATTAAAACTTTGTAGATGCTTATTTGTAGGCCTGTTGACAAAAATACAAGCATCACAATATTCAACTTTATTCGCTACCTTATTTCACATTACATTAGACAAAAGTAACACTTCCTTATTTTCCATATGAGTAATTTGCCTGTGAACTCTTTATATATGAAGCATTATTTGATTCTGTGATGCCAATCTTTGTTGAGATAAGACTAAATTTTTAAGCAGTTGAGTGAAATGAGTTGTTTTAACCATTTTAATCTCTGTAACACTAGTTAGTGCCTAATGTATCTTCACTCTTGCTTTAGTCTGTAGATGACTAGTTAACCTGGACTCTGTTTTTGATTTTGTTCTACATCTAAGCTGCATTTGCTTTCTAGGCGAGCAGCTTTAGGTGTTAGCTCTAGGAGACTAACTTCCTCCATCTTAATATTCATTCCCAGAAAATTTTCTGGAGGACACATTTTATAGTTATTTAACAATAAACACAACTCTAATAAGGTTATCTGCCTAGATTTCATGAGTTATCTGCCTAGATTTTATGCTGAACCCCCTGAGCGTTTTTTGCTTTTAAAGAAAGTATGTCTGAGTCTAGTTAAAATTACTGTATCAGATGTGGGTACAGGAAGAGAGATAGCTGCACTGTGTAAGACTAAGTCTGTGTTGTTTTGATTCCTGATATATCTTGTCCCCAAGATGTGCCTGGCCTTCACAATGAGACAATTAGTTGGCCTGCTTCATACCTGGGAGGTTGCTAAAAAGTAATGGCATGGGTAATCGCCTGCTGGTGGTGGAACACAGGACCATGTTCTGCTTAGTGGTATGGATGTGACTGCAGAGTTTGATGCTGCCACCAGAAGTCCATGGCAGGTCCAAAACTTGGATTTTGCTCTGAGTAGCTGAAGAAGAACTTTGTTTTGGAAGTTATTTGGCTCAGACCGAGTTTAATTTAGATAATATAACCAATATGTTCTGGTGAAGTACTCTTCATGGGTTTGTGTCAGGCATCCAGCGTCCATGGAATCTGAGATCAAAACTCTGCATTCTGACGTGTCTGTTTTGTGAGGAACAGCTGCACAGGGCAAAGTGTTAGGCAATCTTCTCCATACAACTGGGATTCACAAGTAAATAGAGAACTGCAATTAAGGCCAAATATTACTGGATGAGCCACGATCAATTTGTGAGCATCTGCTATTGTTCAGAGATGGAGCGTGATCTCTCCAGTAGCTCCTTCAGGAGCCAGACACAGTGACAAACACAGATGCCCTGAACAACCACAAAGAGTAAAAATGCAGAAGTAGTAGATAAATAAAAGTAACTTTCTCTATTAATTACCATGTTTTTTGCCTTGCTTACCTTATGCTTTGGGCAAGAATCAGTTGTTCAAGTGTTGAAGACTTTCATATACTGAAAAAGTTGTAGAAAAGTATAGTTTTCTTATAATGTAATAATAAATGTTCTCTGCATTTGCTGGAAGGTGAGTTGGTGGTGTTTCATATAGCATTTCCATTTAGATTTTAAATAGTTCCTTTGAGATTCAGGAATGAAAGGAAAGGAAAACCCATATTCAGAGAGGAAAAAAGTGGAGCCACCTTAATGACCTAACCTAAGTCCCGATGTAGCTGGTTACTCATAAAATCTCAAACCAATCATTATTAAGTATCTGTCAATATGCTGCAATTTCAGCTTGTGATTATGCACTTGTAGTTACAGCTTGTAGTATCTTTAGGATTATTTTCTGTTTATTTTTTGAAAAAAATGTAGCATTTAATGAAAAATATGATTGCAATATATCACTGAATATGAAATGCCGACTGCTTTATATTAACTTTTTTCCATTTTAGTCATACACTGTAACAGAATTATTTGTTCAAAGTTACAAATCCCTAATATATGAAAAGAGCTTTCCAGTACATGTTAAAAAAAAAAAAAAAAAAAAAGAGAAGCCAGCTTCCTCCTTCTCAGTTATTAAAAAGCAACTTCTTTTGTTTTGGTTACCTTTCAACTTAAGAAAATACAGGAATTGTAAAGTTTTAGGGGAGTTTTTTTCTTTATTGATTTCTTTCTGTCCTTCTCAGCAAAACAAAATGTATGTAGCTTTTAATTAAAATATCTAGAGCTATGAAAACACAACACATGTTTTACAACAGCACGTGTCCTCAGGGTGTTTCTTTCAGATATTACAGATCACTGACAGATTGAAAAATGCCCTCCATTTCACCTCCATACCATGATGTATAATGGGTGGTAGGGGATATTGTCCTCTTGTGGTATTTTACAATATAGTATAGTAAATAGTAAAAATGAGAATAAAAGCAAAAATTTTACTACTACAGTATTCACTTCTAGGTTAATGATTTGAGTTAAAACATTAAAGCAAACCAATTTAACATTTTTTTTCAGTTGTTTACTGCCCCTCTTAAATATCATTCTTATCACACAAGTGGAACTTCTTAGGAAGTAGCTCTTGATTAAAGTTGGAAAAGAAGCCAGTGATAACTCTTCTCTGCTTAAATGCACATTTGTTTTCTTTAATGTATTTATGGAAGGTTTCCTTGGAAATTACAGCATGTGCAGCAGGAGTTGCAGTGTATAACCTAAGTGTAATATAATTCTGTATTCAGCATCCATTAAATTTGTGATTTGATGCTGGGAAATGCTGGAATGCTTCTGGAAATGGAGTTCTTGATTGTGCAGTGCCAGAGACTGTGTTTAAACATAGTACCCAACTCACCATGGACAGGACCTTTGGAGTTCATTATATCATGGAAATTTCATTTTAAAAGTTCATGCTTGGCAGATATACTGTGGATTGCTGATTACCTTTCCTTATGTAATCAAGGGAAGGTAAAGCAAGGATTAATTTAATCCAGTCTATTTGTTTAGCACAAGATCATTGCCTTCTTATTTTTAGTCAAAATTTCCTCTCTTTTTAGAACTGTTCTCCCAGTGCTAATTTAACAATGTATTACTGCTGCCCAGAGAAGCTGTGGATGCTCCATCCCTGGAAACCTTCAAGGCCAGGCTGGATGGGGCTTTAAGCAACCTGGTCTGGTGGTAGGTGTCCCTGCCCATGGCAGGAGGGCTGGAGCTAGATTATATTTAGGCCAGTCTATGATTCTATGATTCTTTTTGCTTGTAAACAACTAAAAAAATCTTCTCAGTTTGTCTTTACAGCCACTGGAGTTCACGTGTATGAGTTAGGAATAATTTACTAATTTACTATCCAAATACTGACTTTCACAGAAATAATTAAAATACCTTGTAGAAGTGGAGGTGTGCATATTCTACATAATAGGTCTGTCACATAAAATGGTGGGTAAAATTATTCCTTAGGCACTTTTATATCTTTACTTTTAAATGATCTGGGAGGTTATTGGTGATAAATGTGACAAACATTTTCAAAATGCAAAAGATGCTTAGAACATATCAATTCTATTTCTCTAAATCCTCTCCTGTACAGATTTCATTCAAAAATATGAAGATTGTAGTATATTTAGATAGCAATCATGTGGTAATATTACATGAAGAATGCAGATGAAAAAGCTACATGTGGCCTAGATAGACAATTTTTACGTAATGGTGTATATTCTCCACTGATTTAAGTAGTCCTCAGTGAAAAAGTAGTTCGTTTCTTTCTAGCTCCATGGCTGTATGCATCTTGAACATTTTTAGAATAAGGAATAAGTTTTTCTTTTTCATTTCAGTACAGATATTGATGTGCTGCATGTTCTTACCTAGTAAAAAACAATGTGATTGAGTGTGAGATAGATCCATGTAATATATGCTGGTATTTAGACTTACACAAATCAATGTAAGCTTTTTATGAATATGTGACAAACCAAGAACAATACATAAAAAATATTCTTGAACTAATCAGTTTCGGGAACATCTACAAAGAAAGTTATTATGGCTATTCCATAGATATGCACCTGAACAGAAGGAAGCATTTTAATTTCTTCCATTTAGAGAAATGTCACTCTGACTATTATTGTAAAATATGCTTTGTATTATAAATTAAAGCATGCATGATATAAAACTTTGATCAAGTAATTAAAGTTCTCAGGTTGCTCTTGTTTTTGCTACTACTCGGCACAGTGTTTTCCTTCCTACATATTGTCAGTCACTGAAGTAGCTAATGCTATCAGCTATGAGAGAAACTAAACTTTCAGCTAATTATCCCTCTTTTCACTTCTTCCTACAGAACACTCAGTGGAAAGCACATGTGATGCCCTTTGTTTTATTACAAAACCATCCTTATGTTACGCATAAGGATGTATGGATCATTTTCACAGAATAGGAAGCTTTTATAAATAAACATTTTGACTTAGGAGATAGTATTTCATATCACATATCTTTAGGTCATGTCTGAAGTGATTAAGTTAGGCACTTAACATGAAGATGCTTTTTTCTGTATACTTAGTGGTAGTAGTCTCCTAAATAAAGCAGCTAAGTGCCTAAACTTAATACTGTGAACACTTAAACTTAATATTCTGAACACTTCCTTTCCTAACTCTATGTTCTGGTGCAATTTAGCAAGGGTAGGTGGTGGTGTTAGTGTTTTATGGTTATTTTCTTTAACAGAAGGCAGTTCTGTGTCAAAATATATACTGAAAGTCTTTTCCAAAAGTGTCAGAACATGTATAATGCATAAGTCTTGTATTGTCTGTTTCCTGGAGGAAATCAATTTAGACTTAATTCTGTGTTTTAAAGTCAAAAAGTGCACCAAAAAGCAAATGGATGAAGCATGTTCGGAAATTTCACTGATAAAATAGTTATGAAATTCAAGCTTAATTTTTTAAGCAATTATTTTTCATTTGATTGAAATGTGTCTTGTTGCTTACTAATTTAGTACATCTTTCTCATTTTTATTTTTCTCTTTCTTTTTTATTTTTTTTTTTCCTCTCCATTGTCTAGGTGATTGATATAGGTTCTGGAAAGGGCTACCTGAGTTCATTTTTGTCCATGCAATACAACTTAAAAGTTTATGGAATTGATTCCTCAAACACCAACACCAATGGTGCTCATGAAAGGAACAGGAAATTGAAGAAACACTGGAGAGCTTATCAGAGTCGAGCAAGAGCAAATCCCAAAAGCCAGAGATTAGAAAAGGCAAATGACAGTCCAGTGCAAAATGAAATTAAATTTAAAGCAGTCAATGAAAGGACCTTAAATAACAGCTGTCTTCAAAGTCAAGACCAAAGGACTACCCAAGACTTAGTTCCTTCTTGTGTTTTCACAGAAGTAACTACATCTGAGACCAGCAAACAAACAGAAATTGATTTGGTGGCTCAGGCACAATGCAATGAAAGTGAACTTTCTGAAGAGGCTCTTGCTATTCTCAATGTTCTGCCTGCTGATGCTGTAGAAATTTTTTCTTCCTCCCAGTGTAACAGTGAGGAGCTCTGTGAAGAGGAAAAGGCCCAAAGAAAAATGGCATCTATCAAAGCCAAAGCGAGCAAGTCAAGTGAATCAAACCTTTATTTTCCATTGACTTCCTACATCACTGCAGAAACAGAACTCGGTGACATCATAACAGATTTGGAGGTTATGTTACTCATTTGAAATGTATTGTCCATTGTCTTTATATTGCTGTTTTCATACATATATAATGTTTGATGAGTGTACATAAAATGCTATTGGTCAGTGAATATTCGGACCAAATGTTTTTCAGCCAGTTTACATTAGTATTTCTAACATACACAGAGTTATTTTTTCTATTTTAATATTATTATTATTATTATTTTGAAGATGTAAAGCAGCCTATAGAATTTATGCAGTAGATAATAATCAGCTGTCAAAGTAAACAGCATACATACTAGCATGTTCAGGTATTTCACAATTCTGGATATAGATAATATCTAATTATTATGAAAATAACTAAATTTACCATGTAGGCAAGTATATTAAGCACTGGAATTTAAATTTCCCTGAAATTTCTTATTTTTCAAGTTTTATATTTTTCTAATCTTGGTAAAAGTTTGAAAGCGTGACAGAATATATTGACTATAAAAGTCAACATAAAGAGTTTGTAACGAGCTTTATTTGTAAATAATGCTTTTATATTTTGGCTCTCCAGAGTTACTGTAAGTTCATGTAGTAATCTGCACAGACAAGGACTGTGTCTACACAAACAAGCACAAGCTCAGCTGCTCAAAGGCAATGGTACAAATCTAGAAGCTGTATGGCTGGTTAGTTGCTGTGCCTGAGCTAACTTACGTGGATTGTGTAGATATATTCAGTCTCTTTTGCAAAGATGAAAACTTGTATGTGTTCAGGGGTGTAATTCATTTCTAATACAAGACTATAGGTTTGTATTACTTATAGAGGAGCTGTTTATGCTCCTGTAAAACAGTAAGTGAACCATATGCCTCTAAATTTGCACAACTGGTTTTCATCTCCATTTATCATATGATTTGCATGATATAAAAAGCAGAAGAAATCCTACATCTCTGCCTGCTTTTAAAAACATTAATGTAAAAAAGTAAAAGGTTTATTGTGTTAAAAAAAGAAACAACCAAACTGCACAGTATGTGTGATGAATGTGTATAATTAAAATGCCTAAAAAGTACAATCATTTAAATGGCTCTAAAAGTATTCTGTGAATATTTAGAAATAAAAAATTATTTTACAAATAGCTTTACAAACATCATCATTTTTTATTTTAACCATAAATTGATTTTTTCTCAATTTTTCCAAATTTGGGAAAATGACTATTTACTAATCTATGCAGTAAGTTCTGAAAATGATTTGAATTGCCAATGAAATATTAGGATAGAAATGCATGTTTGTATACGGGCCCAGAACTAATACTGAGATATCAAATTTTACTACACTTAAGCCAACAATTCAGAAAGTGCTTTCAGTTATACCCGGGCAACCTCAGTGAAGTCAGTGACAGTCCAGAAGTGTACCTGACACAGACATATTGCACTGATATTGTTCTGAAGTTTTGAGCACACTAATGTTCTGTGAACATTGAATGGATGTCATGTGGTAGCCACCTTCCACTCCCTTTCCCCTGAAAGAATCTAATTTTAAAGCAGCAGTTTAACTACTGCTTTTGCAGGTGCGTATCTTCTATTAGTCTCCAAACTTCATTATTGTTCCACTCTATTTCATGTGGAAGAAAAGATTTGTGCAATGATGAGCTGAAGCTGGCTAACAAGCAAAAAATCTTTAAAAACTAAGGTGAAGTGGAACTGAACTTTTGCCACCTAAAAATGTTGGGTGCTAGGGCAGTGAGAAAGCAATCACAGAGAAGCAGCACAAGCAAAGTGGAAAGTGAGAAAAGTGATGGGAAGAAGAAAGAAAAAAAAAAAGAAAAAAAAAAAAACAGAGGAAAATAAAGGGAGGTATATGTACGAATGCTATACAGTAGGGAGAGAAAATCAAAGTAATACATGACAATAAAAATAGATGTGTGCAAAATGACTGCAGAAGGGCACCACAACTGAATGTACCTTGGCTAATTATTTGTTGATAGCCTTTAATAAATAAGGCTGAAATTCAAAGGAACAAGCACTATATTTACCATGTAGATTTCAATTCTTAATGCTGGAAGGGAGAAGTCTTGTTCTGAACAGTGAGAAGAGGACTGATTGTGATGGAGAAATAGAGAGAAATGGGAAACTGAGGAAAAAGGAAAGCAGAAAGTAAAATGGGCAGAACAGAGTAGTTGAAGTTCTTTGGTTTTTGTTTTAGGGAACAAAATACCAATCTGTTGTTGAATGATAGTATGCACACTGCAAAACTGCAGTACAAGTATAGTTCTGGAAATAGCAAAGCAGATGGAGCAGGGCCTGCTCTGCAAATTACACTAGTGCTTAGGAAGTGGTTTTGATTTCAGCAGTTCAGTGTATCAGAAATGCCACAGATAGGTCCATCTGTTTATGTTATGGTAGACAATCTGAAGTAAGAAAAGGAAGTATCAGTAGTAGTAAAAATTATAACAGGAAAGCGAGGAAAAATGAGACAAAATGGCCAGTGTCCAGTCATCATGTAGATGTCCCTTTCCATGCAGTTAAACCAGCTGCTGTTCACACTCCTAAACTTTTGCTTCCTCTTGGACGCTGTGGGTAAAGTATAGAGAGATGTATAGTTCCTAAGTGAACAAAATGCTGAGCAGTCATTTTCCCTGTAAAAGAAATACACTGTGTTTTCTTAGCACTGAAGGGCTTTTATTGTTCCTAGAAAAATTCCAGAAGAGAACACCAGGAGTCGTCATGGAGTTGTATATTTAAACCTTACAAGTGAATAACCATTTGCAGAATGTTTGGGTTTTGGAGTTTGTTGTTGTTATTCATAGTTTTTCAGTTGTACAGGGAGATGCTTTATTGTTGCCTTTTTTTTTTTTTTTCTTCTTAGGACTGTATAATGGTGGGTCTGCATACATGTGGTGATCTTGCTGCAAATACACTACGAATATTTACTGCCAAGCCTGAAATCAAAGCAGTTTGCAGTGTAGGCTGCTGCTACCATCTGTTGTCAGAACAATATGAAAACCAAGAAGGTAATTCTGAGTTTAACTTGTGGCTGCCAGTTTGCATGTTAAGAATATTATACCTCTTAATTAATAACCTCCTGATGTTTGTTCCTTTCCAATAGCTTATTTAATACTGATTTTAATTACTTTATGTGGGTATTTCACTCCCGGATGCCCTGTAGCTTTCCTGTTATGCCAATATTGCTAATATTCTTGCTGAAATTAGGGACATTAGTGCAGAATGTTTTTATGTGGTTATGAATACAGCTGTTTTTATTCCATTACTTCACTCGTAAAATGTTGAGGCTTTTTTGGTCAATATGTTTTCATCCTTTTGAAATATTTTGTACCAGATTTTGCCTTTGGCTGTCGGCATGCAGCATCCATTTATGTTGAATTGTACATGTATAACTATAAGCAGAATTAAGTCCTTGTAATGTAAATTATTACTCTAAAAAGCATTCATCTGAGTGCTTTGCTCTGGGGCTTTGCCAGTTTAGAACATTATAGAACAGTACGTTTAACAGTTTTTCTTGGGGTGACAAGCTGAAAATTATTTGGGGATTCACACCTCAGGCAAATTTTCCTTCTTGTCTATTATTTCAGATAGAAAGCTAGTATCTTTAGCTGAAAAGTAAATTCTTTACCTTTCTGTACAGCTTTCAAACAACACAGAGTTACAGATTGTCTTTGCACAAATGTAGTGATTGCCATAGTAGATGAAACTGATGGATTGCTGGGTTTATCATGGAAAGCTCATGCTGTTTCTGTTGTCTAATGTTTTATAGTTAACGGTGATGGAGTCATTGCTAACAGAAGTACTATTGTCTGGTTTAATACTTTGTGTATATCAACTTGAAAGCTATTTGGTATAAAGTAATAATAAAGGATATAGACTACAACTAAAATTTGTCACTTTCTACTTCAACATCCAAATGTTGTGTTTTCCCTAGAATTTTATACAGCATCTTCTGCTATTATTTTAAGCAGTGTACAGATTAACAGATGCATTAACATTTTAATTTCTATTTAGCTCATTTGTTTTTAATGAATAATTAAAAGTATTAAATATCTGGCTTTCCTGAGCAAACAAGTGTAATGCAGCTGAGCTGTCTAAATGACCATCTGCTGAAGTCTTAGAAACTGATCACCATTATCAACCAAATTTGAGAGAGAGGTGGATTGGCAAAGTTTATTTCATCTCTTTCAGGGAACTTCATGGACAGAAAGGCAGGAGGAACTCAGCTGGTATTCTGTAACAGTTGGCTGCTCAGCCAGCTGAGGCTTAGCTCTGGATTGACCACAACACATGCCAGCTCTTGCTTGTTTTAGTGATCTTTTTATGTTACTCAGGATAGATCTGCAACAATTTTGAAAGATTTTGCAGTGTATTATTTCAATTATTTCACAAACTTCAAATTAACAACAAAAAAAGGGGGGGAGAGAAGATACAATTGAAATTTATTTTCCTATATTTGCATTATAGAAACACACTAAGTAAAAACCAGACAATTCTTTTTACATTAATGTTTTAAAAAACTGTGAGCTTTTCACATACCTGAGATTAAGTTTGTGTGTCAAAAGTATTTGTTTATTTCATGTTATTGAAAACACGATATAACTTCCTGTTCTAGCAGTGGGATGATTACTTTTTCCAGACCAGTGCATATGGCCTTACTAAATTATTGTTCTTCAGACAACACCAAAGGATCACCTGTGATAACCTGTTAAAAATTCAACTAAACAGATGTGCATACAGTGATAAGAGATACTGCAGTTTCACGATAGTATGAAAATGAAGCCAAATTGTGTGGTGAAATTTCTAGCTGTTTGATTTTTCTCAACATGGTGGATACAAATTATAGAATCATAGGATCATGGAATATCCCAAGTTGGAAGGGACCCATAAGGATCATCGAGTCCAATCCTGGCACCACACAGGTCTACCCAAAAACTCAGACCACATGACTATGTGCACAGTCCAAACGCTTCTTAAACTCCGACAGGTTTGGTGCTGTGACTGCATCCCTGGGGAGCATGTTCCAGTGCGCGACAACCCTCTCGATGCAGAACCTCTTCCTGATGTCCAGCCTGAACCTCCCCTGTCGCAGCTTGACACCATGCCATCAGGTCCTATCACTGGACACTAAAGAGAATAGGTTGGCACCTGCCCCTCCACTCCCTGTCGTGAGGAAGGTGTAGGCCGTGATGAGGTCTCCCCTCAGCCTCCTCTTTTTCAGGCTGAAAAGGCCAAGTGACCTCAGCTGCTCCTCATATGTCTTGCCCTCTAGGCCCTTTGCCATCTTCGTAGCCCTATTACTCTTAAAGAAGAATTCTATGCAAAGTAAAAGGAAACTGTAGTATTCTTTTTTGGGGAAAAGAACATGCAAGTTCAAGTGCTGCTCAAATGAATTGTGTTTGTTTTGTTTTTTTTTTACCATTATTGTGAGCATTATCAAAATGTCATTGTCATATTCCTGTTGAAAAGACATCTATTGCACGGCTAATGACATATATTACATTACTGTGATATCATAAATGTTCAGTGGTGGAGTAAGAGTACAGGGACCAACAGCATCTAAGAGATAGTTCTTCAAAGAAAAAAATGGAAGGATGGAAGGAATTAACACTTGAATTAGGGCTAGTGTCTACACATCCCGTGCATAAATTTCAAACTGGCAAAGTGTTCTAGAGAATTATTGACTCCATAACTAACCAGATGGTACAGATCCAACAATTCGCTCTGTACAAGAAATCAACTAGTTCCTCTTGCAGCTGTCTGAGGCAAATGAAGTTTGGTTCTGCATCCAAAATGGAACAAATACAGAATTGTGATGAAATAATTTAAATTGGAAGTGGCCTCTAGAGGTCCAAATCTGGTTCAAATCACTGCACAAGGCAGGCCCAGCTTAGATCAGGTTGTTCAGGGCCTTGTCTAGTCATGTTTGTAAAGTATCTCTAAGGACAATGATATGGCAGCACATTCCAATGTTTGACTATCTAAACAACATTTTTTTTCCCTGTATCTATTTGAAGTTTGCAGCTTACATGTGTTATCTATTGTCCTTTCACTGTGCACCTCCAGAAGGAGTCTGGCTTAACCTTTTCACTTGCTTTTAATTAGGTAGGTGAATACAGCAGTTAGATCCCTCCTTGATCTTCTCTGCAGTCCTATAGTCGCCACTTCTTCAAGTAAGTCAGCATCTTGGTCTGGAAAGCCCAAAGAAGCATTCTAGATACTCTTGTTCTCACAAATGTTAAAGAGGGGAAATAATCATGTCCCTAACCTGTGGATTACACTGTTGAGCCTTTGAGTCCTGTCAGTTTTCTACACACCTTGTAGTCTACCTGCTGGAATCATATCTTGCCAATTTGGCCATAAAGATACTAAGGAAACCTTCCCAACAGCCTTGCTAAAGTCAAGGTAAACTATAATTACTGCTCTCCCCGAATTCCTTGAGTTAGTCACTGCATCACAGAAGGCAGTGTAGCTTGTCAGTCCCTGATAAATCTCTGCCACCTGTTAGAATAGAGTAGTTAGTTGGAAGGGACCTACAAAGATTATCAAGTCCAACTGCCTGACCACTCTAACTAAAAGTTAAAGCATGTTATTGAGTATTATCCAAATGTCTCTTGAATACTGACAGGCTTGGGGCATCAGCCAGCACTCTAGGAAGCCTGTTCCAGTGTATGACCACCTTCATGGTAAAGTACTTTATATCTAGTCCGAGCCTCTCCTGGTGCAGCTTTGTGGTATTCCTAAGTGTCTTTGTACTGTCGCGTTAAAGGTGTGTAGCTGATTAACCGTTACGGGCCCGGTTGGATTCAGAGTACTGAACCAGTCGGACATTCACCAAAACTGGGGGTCCGTTCGGACATTCACCAAAAACGTAATAACCACCTGGGGGTCCGCTCAGACATTCACCAAAAACGTATTAACCACCTGGGGGTCCGTTCAGACATTCACCAACAATGCATTAACCGTCTGGGGGTCTGGTTAGATTCAGAACACTGAACTATCACGGATAACCACCCTCACCCTAGTTGCATTAATGAGAGCTATCACAATGCAATCAAGTATGGTTTATTACAGCAACAGATAATCAGGTTCTTTTGGATTGCCGGTGATAGTGACTATCTGCAAAAGCAAGCTAGTATGCATGAAATACACAGGTGTTACAGGTGTTACAGGTGTTCTAGGTGTGTGTTCTAGGTGTGGGTTCTAGGTGTGGGTTCTAGGTGTGGGTTCTAGGTGCGGGTTCTAGGTGCGGGTTCTAGGTGCGGGTTCTAGGTGCGGGTTCTAGGTGCGGGTTCTAGGTGGGTTCTAGGTGTGGGTTCTAGGTGTGGGTTCTAGGTGCGGGTTCTAGGTGCGGGTTCTAGGTGTGGGTTCTAGGTGCGGGTTCTAGGTGTGGGTTCTAGGTGGGTTCTAGGTGTGGGTTCTAGGTGTGGGTTCTAGGTGCGGGTTCTAGGTGCGGGTTCTAGGTGTGGGTTCTAGGTGTGGGTTCTAGGTGCGGGTTCTAGGTGCGGGTTCTAGGTGCGGGTTCTAGGTGTGTTCTAGGTGTGTTCTAGGTGTGGGTTCTAGGTGTGGGTTCTAGGTGCGGGTTCTAGGTGCGGGTTCTAGGTGCGGGTTTTAGGTGCGGGTTCTAGGTGTGGGTTCTAGGTGTGTTCTAGGTGCGGGTTCTAGGTGCGGGTTCTAGGTGTGGGTTCTAGGTGTGGGTTCTAGGTGTTACAGGTGTTATAGGTGCGCAGCCTAGAAATAAACGCGTTAAAAGGATCAAAGACTCTATAGAGATTTATAAGCAAATATTCAGATCTCACCCAAAGGCATCCCAATGGGGGGGGAAGAGAGGCTCAGCCCGTCGACTGATCCCAGGAGTCAGGAGGTCCTAAGGATGTTGTATGTCCTTGGGATGGTATCTCCCCTGACGATGGTATCTTCCCTAACATCCCCTCTCTCTTGGGCCAATTTATATTATTTTCTATCTTTTAGGTGGCGCTTGAGTGGCTCTAGTCAAGCATGTCTTAGTTATGATTGGTGTAAAGTTTTCCCGTTTCCGTTTAAAGTAATAGGCTCCGAGAAATTCAGAGCGCATGCTCAGTGAGGGGTGGTCGCACCTTGGAGGCGGGTAGCTTTTGGGATGGAGGTGTGTTTTGGTATTATAATGATATTATAATGAGCAAAAAGTACACTAGGGTACAGCATTTGTCAAAACATGACAGGTCTTTGGCTTAGGGTGGCAAAAAGTGCAGCTTTGTGCACAAGAACAATCGAGGCCCCACCTGATTACAGAGCCTAGCCGTGGTGTCTCCACTCCACTCTACGCTCCGTGGTGTTCCTTAGAGCTAGCACACCAAGTTTCCCCAGCGCAATAGCATCTAAGGTTGGGAGCCTAGGGAATGCTCAGATAATGCAGTTATGCCCTACCCTGAAAGCCTCTTCAATGCTGTACCTTTTCCTTAAAAGTGTGAATGTTAGTTTTATTTTCCTAGTTACTTCAGGCATTTACACCACAGTCTTATCATTGGTTACCAAATACAGGAGACTGGCACCTCCCTCTACATTTTTCCTCCTCGGGAAGTTGTAAAGAGCAATGAGATCACCTCTTAGCTTTCTTTTCTCCAGACTAGACAATCCAAATGTACTCAGCCTCTCCACATAGGACATGCCTTCCAGCCCTTTCCCCAGCTCTGTTGCCCTCCTCTGGATGCTTTCAGGTACCTTACGTTTCAGATACCTCTGAAATATTGTGGAGCCCAGAACTGCACACAGTATTCAAGGTGAGGTCACACCAATCAATGCTAAATGCAGCAGGAGGATCACCTCTTTTGACCATCTTGCTATACTAATTGCAGTTTTCCTATTTGGCTGGCAGGGCACAGTGCTGATTCATGTTGAGCCTACTGTTGACTGTTCTCAATCTCCTTATTGTTCTTCATGTTCTTCATGTAGCTGGACATGAATTCCAAGAAGATTTGCTCCATAATCCTCTGAGTACTGAAGCTAGACTGGGTGTGAGGCTAGACTTTGCCTTTTTCCTATCACCAGGAATCTCCCTTGATAGATGTGACCATTCAAAGGTGACAGAGACACCAAGTGCCTTCACAAGACACCAACCAGTTCCCTCAGCTCCTGAAATGCATCACATCTGTTCCACTTGGTCCCTGAACCAGTCTTATTTGTTCTGTAGGTTGTGCTTCACTTGCCACAGACTCTACCAGGGAAGCTACTCACTAATGAGGGCCTTAGGTGAAAAGACTAGTTAAAGTATTAGGAAGCAGACTTTGAGCTAGGTATCTGTGGTTACAGAATAACTTCCTAAGAAACAAACAGAACTGCGCAGAATTTGATGGAACACAGCAAGTCACAATTGTTTGAAATCAGTCCAATAAGCAAGGGCTTGCCTGTGAGGACACAGTGGGAAGTTCTGTTATAAAGCATTTTATACTTGTTTTGACTGAGTAGCTTTGAGGATTCTGTTTTAAAAAAATAATTGCTCTGTTTTATACTTATACTTTTGCCTGGTATAAAAGCTTTTTGTCTTCTTGAGGTGGTTACTCTTAAGGAAAATGTTGAGGCAGGTCCATCTAGAACCTCTTCCTATCTTATTCTCCACTGGAGAAAAAACTTGCCAAACTGCCTCCCCCCCAAGCTCTACCCCAACCCAAGGACCACATTTTCCATCTTTGCTGCTTCTTATTCTTTAATGTAAATGCAGATGGTTGTTCTCATAAGCCTAGTTGAAGCAGATGTGCCAGCCCACAAAAAAGCTGCTGTGCACTGACAGTTACCATAACTTGAAAAGGCTGGGCTGTATGTTGCTTGGCTGTTATGTTTTATTGAATACCAAAGTCAGTCTTGTTTGAGGCTAGTGAAAAATTGCTTTTTCATTTTGTATTATATGGGACTAAACAATACTCATGGGAAGAAAAATTACGTGATTCAATGTCTAACATACCTTTTATATGTCTGAGATTACGAGTTGATAAAATATCAAGAAAATGTTACTAAGCTATTGTTGTGGGGCTATTAAGTCACCTTGGTTATCGCAAGGTTGTTTTTTTCTTTCTGAGAAGCTGACTATGAAGACTAATAGCTTACATTTCTCTTAGATTCTAAAAATACTAAAGACATGGTCTTTATGAATGAAAATTACATGATTCAGTTTGCCATTGGTCCTTCTATGAATACTTTGGGAGCATTTGCAGTGAAAGTAGATGCCATAGTCACAGCCTTGGATCTTGCAGTCAGAATACAGTATATTCTTCCACGTGCTTATAAATAAACTGAATTCATCTGGAATTTTCTGTAATGAGGCAATCCAAATTATGCTGGGAATAATTTTGAAGTCTTAAGAACATGAAAACCATTGTTTTGATTAATTAGTAAACACAACAACCAAGAGGAGCTGCGTCATCTCAAATTTCTATTCAATAAAAAAAATTGAGGCCAGTGACTTTTAACACCTGTCTTTAAATGTCACTGCTGTTATAAGCAGTACTTAATACTAAACTTCAGTTTATATGGAATATTATGACAGCTCTTGGAAAATTCTAAGTAGTTTTATTTTGGCTTTCTCTAAGGAGAATTGGCTGTTCATACAGAGATTCTGCTATGGATTAAATGCACTAAACTATTAAAGTGATAGATTTCTTTAGAGTTATTCTTCACTGTTACTGCATCTGATAGTCAATTACATCAAAGTAGTAAGGATTTTTCAATCTATTAGAAACTTTTTACATAAACTTATTTATGTAGTGAGTCATTATGGCAGTTTTTTTCTGGAAAAAAACAGTTTGCTAATGATTTTTAGGTTGAAACAAACCCTATTTCACTGTTCAGGAACTATTTGTGATCATGAATTAATAGAATTTTCAATTCTTGGAAAGGTAATGAGGAGGATTAGCAGAATTGCTGCCCTGGACTTCCAGAGGGCAGAGTTTGGCTTGTTGAGGAGACTGGTTGGCAGAGTCCCTTGGGAGGCAGTCCTGAAGGGCAAAGGTTGGACACTTCAAGAAGACCAAACTGATCTCCTATGACAAGGTGACACACTCAGTGGATGACAGAAAGGCTATGGATGTAGTTTACCTAGACTTCAGTAATGCTTTTGACACCATTTCCCACAGCATTCTCCTGGTGAAACTGTCTGCTCATGGTTTGGGTGGATGTACACTTCGTTGGGTTAAAAGCTGGCTGGATGGCTGGGCCCAAAAAGATGTTGTGAATCTGAGTGAAAGCCAGTTGGAGGCTGGCCATTAGTGGTGTCTCCCGGTGCTCAGTACTGGGGACGCTTCTCTTCAATATCTTCTCTTGATCAAAGATCTGGACAAGCAGATTGCGTGCACCCTCAGAACTACACCAATTTAGGCGAAAGTGTTGATCTGCTCGAGGGTAGGAGGGCTCTGCACAGGGATCAGGATTGGCTGGATGGATGGGCCAAGGCCACCTGTATGAAATTCAACAGGGCTAAATTCTGTGCCCTGCACTTGGGGCACAACTCCATGCAATGCTACAGGCTGGGGAGCAATGGCTGGAAAGCTGCCATGCAGAAGGGGGCCTGGGGGTATTGGTCAATAGCTGGTTGAATATGAGCCAGAAGTGTTCTCAGGTGGCCAAGAAGGCCAGCAGCATCCTGGCTTGTATTGAAAATAGTGTGGCCAGCAGGGCTAGGGAAGTGATTGTCCCTCTGTACTCAGCTCTGGTGAGGCCACACCTCAAATATTGTGTTACTCTAATACAAGGATACTGAGGTGCTGGAGCATGTCCAAAGAAGGACAACAAAGCTGGTGAAAAGTCTAGAGAATGAGTCTTAGAGGAGCAGTGGAGGGAGCTGGGGTTGTTTAACCTAGAGAAGAAGAGGCTCAGGGAGACCTTATCGTTCTCTACAATTACCTTAAAAGAGGCTGTAGTTAGATGTGGATCAGTATCTTCTCCCAAGCACTAAAGGATAAGATGAAAAAATCACCTTAAGTTGTGCCAGGGGATGTTTAGGTTGGATATTAGGAAAAAATTCTTCACTGAAAAGGTTTTAAAGTATTGGAACAGGCTGTCCAGGGAAGTAGTTGAGTGACCATCCCTGGAGATCTTCAAAAAACATGTAGATGTAGTGTTTAGTGACATGTTTTAATGGCAGACTTGGTAGTGCTAGGTTAACATTTGGACAAGATGATCTTAGAGGTCTTTTCCAACCTAAATGGTTCTATGATTCTATGACTCTATGATTCTATTCTTGGGATTTAGGGGAGCTGTTTTATCATATATTCAGCTAGCACATTTCTGGGGCAGTGTAACAGTTGGACTCTGATTATTACTTAACAGACAGAAACTGCAAATTTAAGATTTTTCTAAGTCTTGACTTCCCTTAAAAAAGAATGGATATGTTTCTGTATTCTAATTCTCTTCCTCCCATCCTCCATACCCTGAAATACATCACAACCAATCTAGAAAGCAGCGAATTTTTTCAGTTTGTTATCCTCTGTTTTGAGAAAAGAACACACAAACATTACTATTGCTAAGTAGTTGCGTATACATATTTTAAAATATAAAATAAATCATATAAATAGTTATAACTGTAGCTTGAGTGATAGCTGTCTGATCAGAACCCTTTCCTGAAATTATCCTGAGGACTGCAGATTATAAATTCCAGTTTTGTAAGGACTTCCAAAAGCAGGTCACTGGTCTAGGAAGAAAAATATAAATGGTAGACAGAGGAATTCTAGAGTTTTACCTGAAATTGTGAAGAAGTGCTTGTCTACAAGGCATTCTGTTAAAGTTAACAAAAGTAAAAATCTATAACTCTCAAGTTAGGTAAATATAAGATTTGGCTACATTTGTTAAGCTCTAACTTTTAGAAGATAATGCACGTAATGAAGAAAGTCTGGGGATGTGCAGCCTGATGAAGAGAATGCTCCAGGGAAACTTCATTGCAGCTTTTCAGTACTTACAGAGGACTTATAAAATAGACGGGGAACAACTTTTTGCTCAGTCAGACAATGATAGGACAAGGGGGAGTGGTTTTAAACTAAAAGAAGGGAGATTTAGATTAGGTGTTAGGAGGAAATTCTTCCCTCAGAGGGTGGTGAGACACTGCAACAGGTTGCCCAGAGAAGCTATGGATGCCCCATCCCTGTTCAAGGGCCAGGCTGGACAAAGCCCTGGTCAACCTGATTGAACGGGTGGCATCCCTGCCTATGGCAGGGGGGTTAGAACCAGATGATCTTTAAGGTTTCTTCCAAGCCAAGCCATTCTATGATTCTGTGATAATAAAGGGATCTGAAAAGAATGCAAAGTATAGTTGCAATTCATGTACAGCATTTTATCAGATTTGTGAAAACTGTGGAGGCTTTGAATAAGTTGGAGTCAGCAGACACAAACTTCATAACTGAATTTTCTAAAGGACTCCTTACACAAACATAATATTACTCCATTCCACTGAAATATGGAAAGATTAGTCACTGTTTTAGAAGTATTAGAGTACATATGATTTATATGTTGCCTAGCTATATTTTCAAGGATATTCCACATCCCATGTCTTAAAATAGCTATCACTGATACCATGGCAACACAAGAAAACACTTGCAAGCAAAGGATCAAAGAGCTTGATTTCCTTTCCAGGGCATTTTTAGATATTGCTGCATGAAGCATCTTTCCATGACTTTGTGGCAGACCTAACTAGTGACTAAAACCCACATTTTCTATCAAAACTGACCCTGAAGAAAATATAAAACTTCAAAAAATATTAACTGGTTAAGTTTTATGAACATTAAATGACAACACTATGTATTTAAATTGTAAGGGTGTTTTACAAGTAGGAGATTACAATTGAAAAAGCCAGGGCTTCTATAATATGCAATTACTGCAACATACCCTAGGTTTGAATTTGGAAAATTGTTTAGAAGACAAGTGATGCTACATCCTGAAATGGAGGATTTTTTATTTTTTTTTTTGCTCTCCCCTGAAAATCCCATTTAGTGGTGGGATTTTTAGGAAAAGTACAGATTCAAGGAACTGTGAAGTCTTTATCAAAAGAAGATTTAGTCTTTCCCATAAAGGAAAAAGGAAAAGGCAGTTCAAGTTCTTCCTCTCCTTTCTTCAGAACCTTAGAAGTAGACTGAGATACTACTACATCATTGGAAGCCATGAAGGAACTAAAACAGGTTGGGTTGTTTGTCTTCCAGTGTGTTTCAACAAAGTTATGATTAGTTTAATCAGGCATAGCTTCTTCTATGGATATTTAGTTTCTTAAGCAATACTGTGGCTTAAGAACTGCATTCATTTTTTTTCCATGCTTCGTTTCCTTGAACAATCCTTTATAGTTTTATCAAAACGGTAGTCCTGTAACCACTATCTACTTGCAAGAAGGTCTGTATACACTCAAATATCTGCAAAAGGTCAAAGAGATTTGAGATTAAAAATTAAGAAAAGTAGAGATCTATACAAATTATTATCAAAAGAGCATACAGAATTACTTTTTACTTTTATAACCCTTGAAAGAAAAACATTTTGTTTGCCTGTACTGATTACTCTACTGACCTAATAAAGTTATCTGTTAATAACCTTTTTTTTCTTCTGTCACTCTGCAGAACACAATACATAGATTGTGCTTGTGCTCTTTCAAGGAGAGTCAGAATACTACCCTAACAATTTCATGCTCTGAAATGGAGTCAGTATATTCAGAGCATAATATCAATTACATAGCTGAGAAGAAAACCTTTCTCTTTTTGTAATGACTGTTATAGAGATAAAGTGCAAAAAGATTAATCACACTGAGAGCAGAAGAATTACTAAAGCTATAAATCTTTGGTAAGCAAGACTACTTTTCTATTTGAATAGTAGTATTTATAATATTGTTGAGGCACAATGTCTATTTTCTGCTTGTCTGAATAAGTGTTATTCTTCCTGGGCTTCAATAAGAATAGAGTTTGTATGTAGTGACAGCCTTTGTTTGTCAAGAGCAAAGATCCTAGGGTATGTGAACTAAGGCCTGTTTCTCCAGCAATCAGTGAGGATTCTAAAATGAACTCTGTGGAAACAAAATATCATGAAAATGATGAACTACACGTGTTTGATATGCCATTGATTTCAGTAACGTGTAGGAATGTAATAATAGTCTTTTGAAAAATAAATATAAAGTAATTGTCTACTATTTTAAAACAAAAAATTGCATTATTTCAGCATAAAATCTCTTCTATTGTGCAAATAGACTATACAAAACTAGTCACATAAACACATTTTCATATTTGACAAGGGAGAACAAATAGAAAGCATCTTGAATTGAAATAAAACATAGAAAGATTTATTTTGAAAACAAATGCCATTTTCAAATACAGAAAAAATTGTCTCATCTTGAAATATATCTTTTGCAGTTATTTAATTTAGTGGCAATTATTGTTCTTTTTAAGTCTCAATTTTGTTGCCTTTTATACAGTGTTGTAACATAATATCAACATAAATATGCAATTGTACATACTCTAATCCTTCATTCTGCAGCATTTAAGCCAGCTACACAACCTGTAGTATTTGAATGATTTCAGTGGGGTTCCTTTTAAGCAGAGTGTTCTCAGTGAGTATTACGATTTCAAAGCCTTAGTGAGAAAAATCTAATGTACAGTGTGACTTTTGAGTGCTAATTCCCACTTGGATGAGCCAGGATTTGTCACATAGAAGACTCCTAATGCATTATAACAACAGTACATGTATGTCCACTCCTGCAGTTATTTAGGTATAGCTCATGTTTGTTACAGACCCTTTGCCACTAAGATAAGTCATAAATTTGCCAATTAATGACATCTGGGATGAAGAGAAGTAAAAGTAGGAGGTATAAAATATGATTCTGTTAATGTCACTGGTTACATTAAAAGGATAGTTACATATTGTATTTATGTATATATTGTAATTATTCCTCTTACTTCACAAATGTATGATTTAAGACATACATTATTTTACTTTTTTAAATTTGTGTCACACCCTGCTAACTGAGTGCCATGAGGGATGTCCAGTAGTATGAAAAGGCAATAATTGGCTTCAGTGGGAGTTTTCTCTAAGTAAAAGAAGTATACATGTCTAGTGTATAAAAAAGCTTTCAGCAGTGTTGAAAATCATCTCTCTTTTGTTTGGAGTTTGTTTAAAGCAACTGAAGAATAATGTGTTCTCCAGTTTAAGAAAATATTTTAATACACCACAAAGTTTAAAAAATATTTAATTACAGTATAAAGAGCTTATATAAAGTAGTCTTCCTTTAGCTTCTACATTTTTAAGGCAGTTTATGGATTTTGTATCCTATAATTCCATTTTATTTGTGCACTGAAGAGCATGTATGTATTTATGATATTTACCAATAAAGATGAGCTTTCTTCCAGGTAATTTAACTTAAAAATTAGGAGTCATTTTCCTTTCCAGTTAATATAATTACAATTAGGACTTTGCAAAAATGTAACATTTTTAATATTTTAGTTTTAATTTTGATTACTATAATATAATATTTTTACTAGTAAATGTTTTTACTAGTAATGTTTACTAGTAAACTGCCATTTACTAGTAAATGTTTGCTAGTTTTTACTAGCAAATGTTTTGTTTGTTTGGAAAATGACTATTTCTTTTGAATGTTCATATAGATGGAGATGGCATAGTATTTAATGTACTATATACTATGTATTTCCAAATCAATGGCCATATGTATTTTTTATCCCCCTGGTGTTTGTATTGGAGTTATAGTGCACCCCATCATTAGAAAGAGTTTCATGTTTCTGTTGTTGACTTTTAATATGACTGGTGCTAACTTCCTAGAATTAAGTAACAGTTCTAAGAAGCAATATTTTAGTACAGTGTTAGCAAAGAACTTGCTTTAATTTCCTGTCACACCTACTAACCTCAATTTTTATGGAAGTTCTTGGGTTTGTTGATAGTACCAGAATGAACTCTGTTTTCTCCTGGGAGACCAGGCTTCTTCTCTGAGCTGCTCCTGAGCCTAAGCTTGTCATCTCCACCCTCACTCTGCTGCTTTCATTTGTCTAGATTGTAAATTATTAAAGGCCTTTCAAGTGGTAGAGAGTCTGGAAGACTGGGGATCCCTCCCTGCGATTTCAGCCCCTGCTGAAATGTCACTACCAACAAAATTGTCAGTAGCCATTTATTTGTTTTTCACTTGGTGTTTTCCTTGAAGGTTTACTTTCAGTTTTCAGTAATATGTTTCTATTATTAACCACATTTTATTGTGTTCTTATTAACAGAAACAAAAGTCACTTTCTCTACAGAGAATATTTAAAGAATATTTTAAAGAATCTGATTAGTTAAAAAAGAAAAAAAAATAAACAGGAGAGGGGAAATGGAAAATAATGCCATGTACAGTAGTCAAATGAGCTTAACCTTGTATTTTCTTTAGATGTTAACTTCTAGGAATGCTGGTTGTATTCCTTGGAAGTAGAAAGGCTCTAAGGAACACAGAAGGAGATCACAGCTTTTTATATAGATAAAGGTTGTTGAGGCACTGGAACAGGCTGCCCAGGGAAGCTGTGGATGCCCCATCCCTGGAGGTGTTCAAGGCCAGGCTGGATGGGGCTTTGGGTAACCTGGTCTAGTGGAAGGTGTCCCTGCCCAAGGCAGAGGGTTTGGAACAAGGTGATCTTTGAGTTTCCTTCCAATCTAAACCATTCTGTGATTCTATGCAATTTGATCATTTACAATATACTTTATGATTCTGTGATTCTAAAGGATACATTGATTTTCAAGCGATTTCAAATACTAACATAACAAGGATGAGATAAAGAATAATGAAGAATGAAGGCAGAGGGGATGATTTATTCCTGTCTATTACAGCTGTTTTTGTCTTGACAATCAATATATCAGTAACTACCCAAGCAAGGACATGATTCCTGTGGTTGTTACCTCTCAGGTATTGCTCTTAGTGCTCAGCAGCTGAAGATCCTAGTGCCAGCCTTGTGGATTCAGCCATGTACGGGTTTTAGGTGCCATATCACGTTACTCTTCTCTGTCTTTGGAGAGAATCCCAAAGCGTTGTTGGCCAACAAGTATATGATTAATACAGAGATTTTTCAATGTGCTTGGCAGTCCCTGTACAATTACCTCACGCTGACAGCTGTGCCTGATCTTCAGGCAGTTTTGCTTTTTCTGTACAATTGGCACTCCTTTAATTTTTTCTGTGAGTATTCTGTAACTACCCAGAAGTCGTTCAAAATGGAGCCTTCACATACTCTTGTTGTTTGTTTTTTTTTATATATACATGTACATCTTTTATGTTTTCTTTTTCTTTCATGATCACAGAATATGGTAGACACTCAAGTGCATTGGATGTGAAGTACAAAAATGCAGTTGAAGTGAAAGCAAAGTTAATAATTAAGTATCTGAACTCCAGGTTCCACATGCTTTGAAATTGATAAAATGAAAGGAAGAAAGAAAAAAAAACTTTCAAAAAAGCAGCTCCATGAATCAGTGGGAATTAAGTGTCTTAAATACATAAATCGTACACTGAAGTAGAGGTGCAGACTGAGAACTTAAACTTCATAATTGTATTTGAATTTGTAAATTGGAGAGACAGACCGTAAGGATGGACAAAGATGGGACATTAAGACATCAGGAAGGCATCAGCTGAAATAGATGTTAGTATTAAAATAAAAGAAGTCAATTAGGAGATGTCACTGTTTTAATGTAATAAAAAAAGATAAGATATAGAAAGGAAATTGAAGTTCTTTTAAGAGTACTTCTCCTACATTAACTGATTACATTGCTACATGCAGTATTTAAATGAGCTGTTACTGATCACAGTTCATAAATAAAAGGATAGGTAGACATTTGTATCAAATGTAATTTATAAGTGGTGACAGACAAACAAGTATTTAAGCATTCATTACTGACAAGATAATACTACAGTGATAATTTACTGAATAGCATTATTAAGAACTAGTGATAATACACCATTTTGAAATACATTTCAAATTTCTGAAGTGAACGTTTTAATAGTAACATTTATTTATTCATTAATACATTTCTGTATTAAAGTAAATGCCAAAACATGGTATGTAAAGTTCAGAGCCTGGTTTCAGTCTTAACAGTGATTTTTAAGGGAATTTTAAGATATCTGTCACCACAAACTATTGTGTGAGTGGTTTCATACAGCACTGTCTGTGGGCAAACAATCATCATAACAGCACTAAATAAACAGAATAATCTCTCATTCTCCCGAAGTTATGTTCTCATGCTGAAACACTTTAAGAGACTGGTGTTTCACAACATTTCAGTAATAAATTGCCTAAGATAAAGTTTAGAAATTAAACAAACATTGGTTGTTTTTCTAAGGAGAATATAGTTTCTTAAACAAAATACAATAGTGAGTGAAGTGGGGACTTTAGCCTGTGTACTAAAAGCATATTTCTGCCTTCTCTTTGCCACATACTATTCACAATCTGATAAACTTCATTACTAGAAAATAAATATCATCTGATGTAGTTATATATATACTAGAAACTCCTAAAATCTTAAAAATAGAATAAAAAAAAAATGTTTCAAGAAAGCTAGAATCATCTATTTTATAGTACTTTGTCATTTATTGTTACTTATTAATGTTACTTTGTTTTAAAGTCCAGACAAAGAGTTTCAGAATGGACATTATAATCGGTCTATACAGTACCACAGAAGTGAAACAAAGCCCTGTGTTGTTGTGTTTGCTTTTTTGTTGTTGTTCATGGTGTTTTTGTTGTTGTTGTTTTCCATAAATTATTGGGATAGGCCTTGTTCTGTGGCAATCTGTGTTCTGGATTGTTTCTGCGAGGATGAATTTAAGAAATGGTTTCAATAGATAATTTCAGTAAAATTAGCAGAAAATAAAGCAGGAAACAAGGAAACAGTTTCTAGTAAGAGAGTGAAAAGATGAGAAGCATAAATGCAAATATGGTTTCATGAGGTGTTAACAAAGGAAAATAAACAAGAAAATACAAGACCTTGTGGAGCCCTAGTTGAGCTTGTTTGTGTACTAACAATTAAACCTATTTCTTTATATGATCCTAAGAGGTCTTTTCCAACCTAAGTGATTTGATGATTCTATGATGTTTCATAGAAACTATATATTGCTATAAAGCTGTGCAATGTAAATTTTAAAGGTTAACATGCTAGAAATTATAGTATCTTGCTTAGAGTTGAAGGAAGTGCTATGTAAGGCCTAATATGAAAGATAGCAGAGGAGCTTGTCCCATTCTCTTAGACTATCTTGAAAAGCACTGTGCATATGCAGAGGGATTAGCCTATAAAATCCTTTAATGTTATTTGTACTACCATATATTTTTTTATCTACAGAAAAAAAAAAAAAAGTATTAATAAAGAACATTTGGTATTCCATATTTGGAAATCCTGTTCCCCTAAGAGTTTTAGTGGGTCCATGAATAGGATGGAAACAACAAGACTTGCCTGATTCTTTTTTCTGTATCCAGACAGAATTAAATCAAGATGAAGGAAGTTGTTTGATCTAATTATTATTTTTTTTCTGTGATTTCTTTTTCATTACTCAGTATAATGTTTTCAATATGCCAGATGTCAATATGTATTGTCATATTTTTCACTTGGAACTTAAGTACGGTGAGGAAAAAAAAAACATTACAAACAGAACTCAGAATAGTACAGGTGTTGCAAATGGTATATGCCATTACTATCACAGTATCACAAAAATTATACAAAATGGAAGGAGGCTGATGTCGCTCCAAAATTTAACAGCAATTTACTGAAGGTGCTACACAAAGGTCTAAATAGAGGACAGGTAATGACATATGACTTCCAGGACTGAGTTAAGAAATAAGAAATTCATTCTGACAACATTAAAAATCACTGGTAGCATTGGGTTCCCAGAAGTGGAAAGAGGTAATCTGATTTACTTTATAGAAAATTTGGTCTTGCTCAGTTAATGATAAAATATGAGACAGCATTTGTTTGAATGTGAAATGTTTTACCTGAGGCTTTGTCTTCTCCTTTGCTAGACAGTGTTGAGTGAAAAATTCTATGAATATTTTGCAGTTCTGGCTGGCATCTGGATATGTTTGCATTTGTTTCCCATAGTGTTTAATCATCTCCTCCACAGGATTTAGAGTATGTCATAAACCAAAGTTAAGACAGCTTCTCCATATAGTATTTTCTCTTCAAGACCTATTGCATTTCTGCCTGTTAGAGGAGTGTGAGAAATCAGCTGCTGAAAGGTTAGTCATGAGACATCCTTGTGGTTACAAGAAGACTCAGTATATCCTTGGAGTGATTGCTTAAGTTGTGCAAATATTTCAAAGGATTCTCTGACTGCTGCTTTAAGTTCCATAATGTTCCTTTGTTTTTCAAAAGGCATTTAAAAAAAATGTTACAGAAAAAAGTGGTGACAATTTGGAAGGTCCAGTTAAATTCTTTTATGGGGAGAAGAGATGTCATGGCTATCAGAATAGTATTATTTACCGTCAAAAAAGAATGGTATGGACAGGATTAGTTTGTTTAAATGTGTGCATATAAACAACTCTTCCATGAAGCTATGGATGTTACTGAACTCAGAGGGAAATAATAGAAATTTTTACTGTGGTATTTAGCATTATACATGTCCATTTCTGTGTAATCTGCTTTGTTATACCCTGCTGTGCATTACTGGGTGATTTTGATGAGTATGTTTCCTTACTTTTAGCTGATGTCTCCATTTTGTGGTGACAGTAAAAATGACAGCAAGTATCTTCAAACTACCTTAGTCAGGATTTTACTTGTATAATTTCCAATGAACCATCCTGTTGCAAAAAAAAACTGAATTAGAGTAAAATTTCTCATGTTGGTTATGATGTTGTTTTAACTCTATCATTTTTATGTCAGGGTTTGCAGATTTTGTTCTAAAATATGGCAGATGTTTTTTCCTTTGCAAATTTTTTTTTTGATGCAATATTTGCAGCAATTCCTTTTATTAAATATGTGACCTGCTGTTTTTAGGAGGTTAGCTTGGAGGTAAAGTCATAGTTATTTAAGTAATAGGTTCTAGGATTACCCCAGCATAGTTTCAGTTCAGCTCACTGATTGCCTAGAATTCCCATATTGTTAACCTCTCCTGGAAGGAGAATTCTGTCCAGCTGGCTCCCCTGTATTAAATTATGACATGATTTATTAGTTGCTTCATGCACTGTTGATCACTTGGGCTGTTTGCTGTGAAATCTTCCATAGAATACCCATACTTAAAATGTAGTTTGAATGTTTTTAGAGTTTTATGCAGTTTAGAACAGCTGCTGTGTTGTCAGATAGAAGCATAAGATGGTAAATAATGAGCTATATATCATTGAGTGTATCCAAAAATAGTTAAAGGCATTAAAAGAATTTCCAGATTTGCAAAGTCTAGCTAATAAACAGATAAACTTTATAGCAGTATATTTATCTTACTTTTTTTTTTTTTTTTTTTTTTTAAATCAGCAGTGTGCTTGAGAATCCATTGGATATGGAAAAATAAACAGAACTTAAGGGAATAGTGTAGATATGTGGTCAACTTTGGAAATACACACAGAAAAATATAACTTAGAGTATTAGTTTATCTCCCTTTACAGTTTTAATAAAGAAGATGGTGATTTGCCTCATTATCTTTTCAAAGGTGTCATAAATTGTTCAGACTTATGCATGGGTACGGTGCACTAATACTGAGATTGTAGCTCACTGGGTAGCAATTTTAATTGCCTGGATGATTAGTTTGCCTAGAGAAGAGGGTGTAAAATAGAAGGGATAACTTGAAAAGATTGATGATTTCATCTTTCTAACTCAGTTTGCACATTTTAACTTTGAAATAGTCTGTGCAGTCTATGTACTTGAAATATTCTATGTAATGTGTATTAGAAAAGTTTATTGATGTGACCCTTGCAATAGGAACCATGGGAGTCATTGTTTGCTTTCCAAAAATATATATATTTAATAAGATCTTATTATAATCCCTGTAGTAGAAATACCAAGAGTTTCATTCCATGTACTCAGTAATTAGACTTAAAGTTAACTAATCACAGAATCACAGAATCACAGAACTGTAGGAGTTGGAAGGGACCTCGAAAGATCATCGTGTCCAACCCCCCTGCCAAAGCAGGTTCCAGGTAGGCATCCAGATGGGCCTTGAATATGAGGCACTTACAAATTATTATATGGTCCTAGAGCTGAAACCACCTGCAATCTGTTTTGTCAAATCTAATCTTCATGGCTAAAGGAACTTCCTTTCTCTGTCTGTTAATTATCCCTCATTAACATCCAGTTCTTCAACAGTGGTCCTCAAACCAGTACACAGTCCATAATATCTGATGTTCCTCAGGGCTAAAAGGAGAGCCAAGTGTGAGGTTGCCTGCAGAAGATTTCTCGCTCACTGTTAGTGTCTAGAGATCAGTGAAGACTGGGGGCTGCTGCTGCAGGGAGGAGGGCTGTATTCTTTAGAGTTTCCTATTTCCCTTTTTCTTTGCCTAGCTTTCACAAAATGAATTCTGCTTATGTGTTTGTATCCCAGACTTCTGGTAAATTTGAAGAGTTGTATTTCTGCTGTCCTTTTTTTAACCCCATTACATTGATTTATCTCCAAATATGCCTGAGTCATCTTTCTGTGCTAAAAAGCCAGGATCCTGGCCAATTTGTTATTCTGTTGTTGTTGTTGTTTAAAGAAAGTATTAATTCTTATTCTGTCTTCTTAAAAATCAGCTGGCAAATACACTAATAAAAATTCTAAATGTTTTAGATTTCATCTACATTTAAACATGAATATTTTGAACAACTAGGCTGAACTTGTAGTTTAATTTTTCCACATTTTCATTAGTGGTAAACATGAAGGGTTTTGTTGTTATTCAAAATATTAATGGTACTGAAACAAACTGAGCACAGATTGTGATGCAAATGCTTCTCAGTGTTTTGAAGAAACAGCAAGAGCCTTTGCAGCTGCTCATTTCTGGAGAACAAACATTCTGTCTCACAGCAAAGCACAGACCTTCAGAACTGAAATAAACAAATACACATTGTTCTGTGTGATGTTTAAAAGATGTTTATGATAGAAGAAGAAGCCAACGAGAAGTGTTACTGAAGTCCTGCTGCACAGAACGACTGCCTGCCTTGTATCTTGTGGCACAGGTGTGGGGTGCCAGGAGTATTTGCAAGCCCTTCTGTCATCCCTTAGAACTTCTTTTCAGTGGATTTTCATAAAAAACACTTGAAAAAAAAACAACCACGCTTTGGGGAAAATCATAATTTTAATACCAACATGATTTTGGTACTGTGTTAGAACAGTTAAATGATTCTGCTACCATATGTTAACTACTGTTCATCTTGCTCAATATACTGTTTACTCTGTAAGTAAAAGAGCTCATGAAAGCTGTGCCTGTGTTTTTCCCATTTTGCAGACTGCACAGAGGAAGTGTGGGGATTTCCCATGTGTCAGTACTTGAAGGACAAGGGCTGGTGTTGTGGTCGCAATGCTAGAATGTCAGCATGTTTGGTATGGTTCCCCTTCTTTTCTTTTTCCTACTGAGAGCTTTATCCAGATGTTACAGAATTCATTGTTTTTGGCTTCTAATCCTAGAGCCATGACTTTAATCCAAGACTCTACAGAATAACATCATTAATGTTGTAAGCATGATGAATTGTATCTAAAAAAATAGTATTGACCTTCCAGCGTTATATATTTTATACTTGCTGGAGGCATGAAAAAATGAGTATTGACAGAAATGTATTTTAAGAGTGGACAGAGAGGCCAACCCTTTGCTGAAACGTAAACACAGTAACTCCTCGGGGTAATAGTTCCTGGCCAAGGACTTAGGGGGGAAGAAGGTAATTGTAGAAGGATTGCAATCAGTAACTCCCCCAACGCCTTCATGATTCATAATATTGAATGTTCTGACTGTTTGAAACCTAAACAAACCTGCCTCTTCCAAAAACTAGAAGAGCTCTAAAATCCTTGTGGCTTAACAGGCTGGAAACATCTTTTTAACATTGCACCAGGAGATGCAATGCTCTTAATGACCTAGCCTCAACAAGACAGGATGATGAACTCTTGTCTAATTTGAAAGAACAGATATGTATCAAAAGTTTTGACCACTATTTCAGTTAGAAGAGTAGTATTCCTTTGCTTTATTAATTTTTAATTTTTTGTATTGAGATGAATCATAAGAGGTTCTGGTGAGCTTCTGGCGCTAGTTCTGTGCTTCTGTTGGAGAGAATAGTGTAAACTAAAGACTCAGTATAGGCTAACGTATCAAGGTTATATGAACTTGAGCTAACATGATAATTTAATGCTATCAGAAGAAGGTATAGGAGGATGGTTATTTAATATTTCTTAAGGCTTAAATGTGTTACCCATGGCAAGGTTCGAAAAAAAAAAAAAAAAAGTGCTACTTTTAGAGATGATGGTTGTAAAACTATTATCACAAAAATGCTTTCTAGAAAGGAATTGCCTGTTTCTCTTTTTGTTGCCAATGTCATGCAATACCATTTCTTCCTCAGCTATTTCCTTTCTCATTCCCTTTCTTTTGAAAAGGGAAAGTTTGGGCTGTCTTTCAATAATGGTAGGAGGATAAATTTTGAAAGCAAATGACCCCCAAGAGATCATACTGAACATGCCATATATATCTATTTTAGATTTCATAGAATTCACAGAAATTTGGCAGTTAAAAATGTTTTTGTTGTTTAAACTTTCACAAAAGGCAAGGAGCTCTTCTATGTCACTAAATACTTCTACTGTTACTATGTTTGTAATTTCCTGTATGCATTTTACATGACTAGGATATTCCTCGCCTTCTAGGAGGTACAAGGGAGAGACAGTGCAGTGCAGCTGGGCACCTACCTTCTTCCTAGGGCCAACGGTCTAGCTTGGGGAGACGGAATGTGCTGAACTATGTTAATATACTCAGCATTATTACATATATTCTTTATTATGTGTTGTTCAAATTGGTTAAAGGGCCAAGGGCCAAAGGGTCTGGATGAGATACTCAGTTTTGGACCCTTCCAGTACATGTTAGAGCCCACATCCATCTTCTATGACGTGCACTGTATAAGTTTATACAGCAAAAGTCAGATTTGATACTTGGGCAAATCCATGAATGGAGGAACTGCAACTACTAGGACAGTGGTTGAAGAACAGTTTGAAATGAAAGATCAGTTCTCAAATTAGGAGAAGGAAAAATGGATAATTCAGAGAGAAGCAATTCTATTTGCTGTGGTGGAGTCTGGGGACTAAAGGTGATGATAATATGTAAGCAGTGAGGCATTTTTGATTTTTTATCTAATTTATTGTAGTGTCAGGTAATTTACTGATTTTTTACCTTAATTTCTAGTGCAGTCTTTACTACTCAGTTGAAAATTTTACAGGAAAAGTATCTTTTCAACTGCAGAAAAACATTTCATACTTCTAATTATTTGCCATTCTTTTTTATTATGGATCATAAAAATCAAGTACTCTCACACTAGCATCAGGATTTAAGGTCTGAGGAATTTTTTGTGAAAGATAATGAACAGCCTTTTAAACTTCAATCCCTCTGAAATTTTTATTTTATTTAACTTTACATAAGGATGTTTGATTTATCTGTATACTAGAGCGTAACAGTAAAGACATTGTACATTGAAATAATATTTACTTTAAAGTACTGATTATGCAAAGTGAATTACTCGTATTTCTGCAGAAACAGAAAATATTAAACAGAAATATATGACATTGCATTTATAACATTATAAAATATTTAATTATAATTGTATAATACAAAAACAGAAAAAAATCTTTTTAACACTTTCATATGACGTATTTCTCTGAAATTCTTTTAGACTACTAAGAAAAGGAAAAAAATTTGCTCACATCTATTTCCATTCAGTTGGTTATCATCACGTCTCCTATAAATAAACCAAAATAACAGGAATGAGCTGATTATGAGTCCCTAAAGGTATTAACACTTTAAAGTGTGCAAGTTCATGTTATATCACACCATTAATCTTTTAAAATGTTGTATCCTCTGACTTTTATACAATGTGTTTATAAAATGTTCTGATAAAGAATAAACATATCAGCAATTTAATTCCTTCACTTTTAAAGGCTTTGGAGCGAATTGCAGTTGGCCAAATGGTAAGTAATATTGTTTATTTTAACCATTCTAAGATAAAATGTGTTTTTCCCCTTTGAATGCTCTCAGTCCATGACCTTATATTGAACTTCTGAATTTCTGGAATCTAAAACACTAGCACACACTACATCAAATCCTGATAGATAGCATGTGTCATCACAAAATTGCATTTTTATTGCTACAATTGTACCTAGTGAATCTGTTTTCTTTTGACAATTAAGAGTCTGAAAAAAAAAAAGCACAGCTTAAAATTTAAGACATTAAGATACTCTTCCTAGCTTCTTGCACTATCTTTCAGCAACTACATAAATTCAGTCCAAATGTCTTTCTGATATCCCTGGTTTGGATCACTCTATCCCAGTGTTATATCAACTAATGTAAAAATAGAAATTGTTATGACAAAAGCTTGAATCTGTAAGAAACATCATCATTCTCATTTTTAATCCCTGTATTTTTTTTTTCTCTGTGAATACTTTGAATTCTTGTTGTACAAGTTATCCGATCAGGGATGGTGGACACCAACTGTGCAGATAGTTAAAAGGCAAGGCTGAGAACTCTTATTTCTGTATGTAAGCCCCCTGATCCCAGTAGTATTCTACTGTAGATGCATTTTGCCATGAATTTTAAATCAGCAAGTATTAACTAATTTTATGCAAACACAAAGATATGAAGTTTTCAGTGTATTCTGTTTTTAATAGCACAATACTTTCTGCATGGTTGCGACTACAGTGTATGATGATTCAGCTAGGGAATTATTCCTTTGTCTTTAAAACAGTTTAGGTAAATTGTTATATTTATTTTGCATAGTAGCATTTGGATCATGATCAGTATATTTTTTTCTTCTCTGTTCTTTTTCCCTCTGCCAACCTTTGAACTGTACTTCAGAGCCCAAGTTTCTTTTTTTTTTTTTTTTCTCACATTAATGGTTACGTTAGAATCTGACCAAAAATGTAAATTTAAGTGTGTGCAAGAACATTAGTGAATAGTCCCCTTAAAGTTGTTATGACTGATTGTAAAGAATGTAAGCCAATAGGTAGTTAAGGAAGTCAATACTGGTTTTGTTACTCTGATATTAATTTCAATGCCAATTTTAAATCCTTGCTGTGGTAATGTATATATGTATTTATTTATTGATTTTGCAGCTGCCTACAGATTCATTGTTTTATCGAGCTGTTCTTCAAGTTATTATAGAAGAAAATTATGGTGTCACCAAAAGGTAGGAAGCTCTGAATTCACAGACCACAAACCAAAGATTTCTTAAGAAGTCATGTTTAAGAATCAGACTCATTAGACTATAGACTATCAATTGGTATTAAAATGAAGGATACATTTGTTCATCCACATCACAAATGTATTACCTTTCCTTTACCCATAGCTTAAAAAGGTCCTCCTTGGTACTAGAAGCATGGAAAAAAACATGTCTTCAACAGAGAACAAACAGCAAACTCACTAAAAGTCAAAAAAATCTTAGTCTGCCTTGTTATTCAGAATTCCTAGCAACTTTAATAGTGCAGAAGACAAAAAGACATTCTCATTTATCCTGAGAAAAATCTGGTATATGACCAACAGTTAGCATGGCTGTAAAGGACTGCTTACTGCCTATGTCTACATTAGATGTAAGACCTTGAACTATCATTAATCTGTTTTGCTTTTTTAAACTACTTGTATATATCAAGAACCTAGTAAATATATTGTAGTATATTTGCTGACCCTGGCCAGCAACTAAGCACCCACTAGCAGCTCACTCAGTACCCCCACAGCAGGATGGAGAAGAAAATGGGAAGAGCAAAAGTGAGAAAAATCCACTGAGATAAGGACAGTTTAATAACTAAAGTAAATAGAAAGGGAAAAAAAAAAAAAGTAAAGCAAATGCAATCACTCACTGTCTGCCACCCCCAGCTGACTGATGCCCAGACAGTCTCCAAGCAACAGCTACCATGGAAAGATTACCCCCCATAGTTTTATTGATGAGTGTGACAGTACATACTATGGAATATCCTTAAAGTCAATTTGGGTCAACTGTCCTGGCAAGGTCCCCCCCCCGCCCAACCCAAGCCAACCTGCCACAGGGCAGAGCTGTGTGACAGCAGATGAAACATCAGTGTGTTACCAGCACTTTTTTAGGCACAAATCCAAAATACAGCACCATATGGGCTGCTGTGAAGAAAGTTAACCCAGCCATACCTGGTGCAATGTCTTTCCTCCTATAGCAGAATTAAGAGGGCAGAAGCCTGTCTTCCAGTATCAATGCAGCATAATCAACTGATTTTCAAACCACATGAGCCCAAATGTTTAAATGCATCTCAACATTAAATATGACTACAGAAATTATTTCGTCTTTAAAAATAAACATGACTTGATTCTCAGTGAGTGGGTATCCCTGCCACTGAAAAAACGTTAGAACTGCTACTGAATAAAGTCTTTCTGTTGACCTCAGTGGATGTTAATTCTGATGCTTAAGTAAGGAGTAAGGAGGATTACTATTATTAAAGAGAGGAAAATGTTTAAAACATTTTAAAAGTGTTGTTTGTTTGTTCTTAAGAAGATATTTGTATTTAATGTTATTTCTCCTTAACTAGTTGAAGTGCATACTCAGGAACAGCTACTGTAGCTGAAAATGTAACTCCTACACAACAAAACTGGAAGAGAGCAGTGTTACAGCAGAGCATAGTCAAGAAGGTGAATTCAGACTAACAAAAGCTGTGTGTAGTTTCTCCAAAATATTTTAAACACAGCGGGGAAAAATTGTATGTGACCTGCTATGAGTCAGTATTTCTATATGTTTGTTACATTTTCATACATTATTGTAACATTTTATGAAACTAAACTACCCACATTTTAGCTGTCTTCAAAAGTAAGTTGTGTCTAAAAAGTTTTTCAAGTATTAGCTAGTTATTATAAGTGAAAGGTGGAAAAGGAATATTGCTACTAACTTGACAGTAGTGGCTGTCCAACAGCTTTATTTGCCATGAATTAAAAATCCAATTAAAATTATTTTTAAAATGTGTAAGTTTCTGTTACTGGAATGCATGCATCTCAACACTATATTTGCAGTGAACGACATGTTGGGAAAATTTTCTCCAAATCATCCTCTTTCTTGGATTATGTCAGAAAGTCTCTGAAAAAACTGGAACTGGATGATTCAAAGGTGAGTCACTAAGGAGAGACTGTATGAAATCCTTATATCCATGTGAGTTCTTGAACTCAACACCACAATGCAGTGTTTAAACCACTGAGTTGTGTAGTTTGTATATTGCTGTATAAATATAAAGTAGTTTTATTCTTAGCAATAATAATAGAATAATCCATACTGATATATTAAAGAAATAAATCAAAGCTGAGTTTCATGTTTTTTGGAAATCAGCTTCCATGTATAAATCCTTTAAAAGGTTTTGTGTTTTTTTTCTAATGACTTTATATAAAGCAATCCTTTATTATACATAATGCTAATGATCAGAATTTTTGAAAGCCTTTCCAGTATTTATGAATGTAATCCTAAAAATCACCTTTGAGGCAAAAAAAAAAAAAAAAAAAAAAAAAAAAAAAACAGTGCTACATGCTCCATTTTATACATGCAGTCATTTAGAAGTAAATATAGCCATAAATATTGCTGAATGAAGCAAACATGAAGAACTTCTTGCCTGTGCCGATAATGTATACTCTGATAAAAGTAACTCCTGCACCGTTTTAAATCCATCTGAAATACTATCCAATACAAACTCACCGCTTTTTCATGTGTACTTTCTCGTACAGTTTGGTTCCTAAAGTATCTCCTATTGATTTTAGCCTTCAGACAGTCTCCTTAAGTAGCTTTTGAAGATCTTGTGAAGCCTCTGTGTGTACAAAAACCTATTACTTTCTTATTTAAATTAATGAATGTTAAGGATGAATGTTAACTTTTTAAAATAACTTTCCTACATAGAGAAAAAGAAGTAGGTACAAATCTGAGATTTAAAATTGAAAAATCTTTCAGATTTTTTTCATGTTCTCAAATGTCATGTCTTAGTTCTTTACCATACAGCTGTTAAATTGGTCAACAGATGGCAACATAGCATTAGGCATGGAATATAGCTATGTGAGTGTAAGGTCATAACCATGCTATGGGAATAAATTGTGTAACAGAAACTAGAAGGTATTAGATTATTTTTAAAAATGTATAAATCAAAGAAACAATAGCTGTGGCAAGTGAGTAAAGTATTTAAGTTGAATGTAGTAGCTTTCAGTAACTCAACTCTTACAATCTGAAGCCAAAGTATGAAATCACTTAAAATTTGCCAGATACATCAAACTATGAGCTAGGAGAAAAATGCAAAACCTAACAAAAATGCAAACATAAATAAAAGACTGAATAACTGCAAATGATGTTGGAATCATGCTTGCATGATAAATAGGCACTAACATAATGCATTTGCCTCAGTTGAAAGCAACTAGTAAGATGCTACCTTCCTTATTCTGTGTACAATCATCCAAACGCAATAGTAGATTGATTGTATAATAGTTTATTTAAGTAATTATTGATTAAACGCTGCTGGTGAGAGTTACATAGTATTTCCTTTAAAATTATTGAACATGTAAACTTCATGTTATGTGTCTGATTTTAGAAGATTCTAGCCTTTTGCTAGAAAGGGTCTGGGCAAGGCTGCCCTGAGAGAAACGTCTGGCAACACCACTTCAAGCTACACATTTGCGTAGATGCTTAAGATCTGATTCAAGTAAATGTTCATTTTTGCTTGTATTGCTCCTCATTTTTATGTGCAGCTGGCTGCATGGTGACAACTGAGTTTTATGCTGACATAAATAATATTATTTTTTATTTCCCAGCTATATTCAAATCTGCATCAGGACAAAACCAGTGCTATTTTGATGCTAGCATGAGGAAAGTTGTTAACGCTTCCTCAGCAGTGGCTCTGACATTGCAGTTTTCATGGTGGAGTCAGCACTATTTCTACACGCTAATGGAGAATGTGTTAAATTTCTCTCTTCAGAAAAAATACTTACATAGCTAAAATTGTGATGAAGGCTAAACACTTGCTCTCAAAGACAACAAAAATCAAAGAGAAATTTATGTAGAATTTGTTTTCTAGTTCTGTTTTAAAAACTGAACAAAAGAGCAGCTGCACCGCATAGACCAAACGTCTGCTCTGTCTCTGACGGTCGCCAAAAACTGATGCTTAGGAAGAATGTAAGACGGGAGTAAGCATATATGAATAATATAATAATATTTCCAAATAATCAAAAATGTGCCCATCAGCCACAGAAAAAGGAGGCATTCATCATTGTCTCCATGAAAAAAAAAAAAAAAAAAAAAAAGCAGCTAAGGAAGACTTGGTCAAATCAGAAGTGTTCAGTTTATTACTTTTCCAAATCTGGAGATAAAAAAGTGATCCACCACAGAGCACTGGCACTAGGGGAAGTAATTAGGGGTGCAGTGTGATACAACCAGGGAGAACTGTAAGAAAATATTGTTTACATAGTGGTCTCTGCTTTATGAGTGCAAATGCTGGATATTTAACAAATAAATTTTTAAAAGTCAGAAAACTGAGAGTCATAATATCAAATAGGAATGCAATTCTTTTACAATGGGAAAATTTAATCTCTCTATAAGAGACTAAACTCTCTTACTGTCTCTACAAGAGAATATGTCTCTACAAGAGAATAGAGATAACGACCAGCACGGTGCCATTTTCCAGTCTGGACAAACAGAGAGGTAGGATAAAGAGGGCAACTGCATAAAACACCTGACCCACCTCAATGCTCATTTACATAAATACATGCCTTTTTGCTAAATAGAGATGAGGGCTTTTCTCAGGTATAAACATCCAAACAGCAAACTGATTTTTGCTATTATTTTTCAGTAAGGTTAGGTACTTCAGTCCTACCAGTTCTTCATTTTAACAAGCCTCTCTGCCTCTTTTGTTGTGAAGACCTTTGCTTATATGAAATCAGAACCAGACCCTTTATGAAAAGATTGTCAATCGGGAGTGAGTAAGAGTGAGACAAAATAGTAAAATAGTTTTTTCTACAAAAAATAACATTTACCTATCACATAGGGCCATTCACTGTTACAAGTTCCTGCTCATGGACTGAAGTTTCCCATTACCTTAGCCAAAATAATTTCCCCCACTGTGTTTTCTTTTCAATGTAGAAGAGCCTGTCAAGTCCAGATCACACACTGAGATGTAAATGAACTTTTTTTTTTTTTCTGTCTTTTAGTAGAGAACCATTCTTTTCACACATTTCTCCACCTCAGTGGTAAAACTAAGGCATACACCATGACTTTTGAATGTCTGAACACATTGTGAGGGCAGAGAGGGAGTCTTTTAGTGTCAGCTTGATGCTTCGCAGGTATGGTTATATTGCTTCTAGATTTAGAACTAATGGCATTGCTCTGTGGGCCAAGGATCCCTGCACAGGTCTTCAGTAATGAGTGTGGATACACACTGAGGCAGAATTTTATTCCAGGTTGTTTTCTCTGTCTTAGCTCACTCTGTTCCTGTGTGCTCCATGTTGTATGAGCAAAGCATTCAGCATAACTTAGATATCTACGGGAGAAATTCAATCAGACTCCTTCTCCCTTTTAATCAGTTTTACCTAATTTAACATAAATGTGGGACTCTCACTTGAAAGAATGAAGTGTTTGTGTCTGTTCTTTCTTCTGGAGGATCTGGCTGCTCTTCCACCTGTTAGTCTTGCTTCTTTCAAGCAACAAGGGCAGTCACTCCTGCCTGTTGCCACATTTCTTCATCAGAATGAGTTTCAGTTCTATTTGAAGCCTTATTGCAGATACACTTAAAAGTAAGCCTCTTTATTAAGTCATTTGGCTACTACTTAGGACAATAAGTGCTACAAATGGCATTGCCACAGCAAAAAGTACTTGTGTAAGTATTCATGTATATCTAGTCTTAGAAAAGATAGAAAAATGTTCTTAAATTGCCTAGTGTCCTGTAATTATTGGGATAAACTATCAAAATGTTGTTGTTAGAGCTTACCTTACTTTGATTTAAGGTGATTAAAGGTTACAGGCTTACCAGGTTAAGGCTGGGAGACGTGGGGATCTGCAGTCCAGCTAGGACAACTGTTCTGGTAGTGAGAGCCTCAGTGGGTGGAGCTATTTAGGAAACAGAAGCTGGCTGGGATTCATTTAAGCACAAAACACTATTTAATGCCACATCCAATTGCAGGAAGATACACAGGGCTGGGAACACTCCTGATGCATCCGCAAAGGAAAGCTATTAGCCACTTTGATTTCATCTCCTGCTATACAAATACTGGAGTTACTGCTATGGCCAAATAGCATACAAGATAGTTATTTAGTCAAAATATTTCATTAATCACGTAACCCTTTCAGATGTATACATGTGCTCACGAGAAGAAAGAGCAACTTTGAAGGAAGGGTCACTGTAAACCTTCACACACAAAAGAATGTCTGTCAGTGAGCCTGTTGTTGCAGATCTACTTGGTTTTGTACATCCAAGCTTCCAGGTGGCCTGTGACTGGTATTTTTCAGTTTTGAACAGTCTGGTGTCTGCACATAACCTGAAGTTCCTGCTGCTCTTCCCCCTGGAAAAAAAAAAAAAAAGTCATTTATTTGGCAAACAGTCTGAGATAAGATCTGCAACAATAAACAGATGGTTACTGCTCAGTTTCCACTATCCCTGCTTGCTCTACCCTGACCAGACTTCCTAAAAACAGCTGCTGCCCATTTGTCTTTTTCTGATCCTGTGCTTCAGGTAGAGCATCTCACACAGATTTACAGCTGTCAAATCTGAACTGGTGGATCAGGAAAGGGCACTAGACCTATGTGTGAGGTGTTGTACCCATCACAGTAGCACTTAAATTAATAACACAGTAAGAGAAACTCATGTCCTGTGGAAAACTCATTTATCATCTTAAGTGATTTAAACAACTTTGATATTTGATATGTTATGTCTAGCAATGTTAGAATATTTCAAAGCCTTGATTTAGCTGTGTAGCTAAATATAGATATAAGTAGTATCATCCTATATATTCTGCAAAGGTTATGTATTTAGAAGTATATTTAATTAAATGAATGCATTAGTACTTTATTTGGCTACAATAACCAAGACTTTGGGGTTTATTTATAATTGATAATGGATACATAATAATATATGATTGCTATATTTTTGTAAGATTTTCTCAATTTATTACATATTATTCATTTATAAAATAATCCTTATCCTCTAGCAATTATGCTTGAATTTTTATCATTAAATAAATCCAAAGAGATCTGAAGTATGCTGGGCTTGCTAGTTCAGCTCTACTGGAATTCCTAAATGACTTCCTTTTTGATACATTGACTTTGTGCTTTTGCAAACTCCATAGTATTTAATTTGAGTAATAAAACATGTAGAGAGAATACTAAAAATAGATTTTGTGTGAAATTACACTAATTACTTTGTTCAGTAACTGGTTACTTTTTTGTCAGACAAAATTCGTTTTCTAATGTCTTTGATCAGTTTTTATATAGTTAGTGTGAATATTTGACATATGTTTCATACAGCAGTAGTGTGTTTTTTTTGTTGTTGTTTGGTCATTTGTTTTTTTTTAAATGGCAATAATTTTTAAGAAAACTAGCAGAAGAGCATGCATATGTGACTTTTTTACTTCATTTTGGTGAAGCAAACACCTAACAGTAACACTTGCCTGTACATACACATGAAGTCTGAAGACTAAGTAGCTGAGCTGAGTGATTTCTCAGTGATATATCAAGTAACAAAGAAAGTCAAAGGTCTGAATTTAATAAGCCTAATAAAGTAGCTGATTCTATTGATTTTTAAAATAAAATAAGGATATGCTGATTTTAAAAATAATTGGTTTTGCAGAAGGATCACAGATGTACTTTTATTCCAAGTTTCATGTGATTTGTCACTGTTTCAGAACTGCAGTTTTAATACACATTTCCTTTTTATAATTGCTCAGATGGCAGAGTGAACATGGATTAAGGAGATGTATTCTCTTATGAGCCAGTTATTCATGTTAGCTAAATCTATATTTAATATATCAAGCTCAGTCCTGAATAAATTTTCAGCAGACACAACTTACGCTCTGCTTGCTTGCACGTATTTACATGATAACAGCACTCTTTTTAAAATGAATACAAAAACAATTCCAGTTTGCTGTGTTCAGATTCCTGCAGCATGAGATGGAAGCAAAGCCAAAAACTTAAATATGAGACTTTCAAAGACTCCTCCTAAGAGAGTTAGAAGTTCCCATCACATAAGTTCTTTGTGAAAATGCTGCGGTAAATGTACCTTGCAGATAGCTTCACAATGTATGGCTGGTAAAATGTTTGGAAACGCCTCTGGAGTTTCTTGGGATCCATCCCTAATATCATACCTTCCCCCTTTTCAGACCAAACAAGGGACTATCTGACAAGCCTTTTCAAGCTTTATGGTCCCTCTGAGAAGCATGCAGGTGGAAGCCCTCCTCCCCACCCCACCCCACCCCAGCCATGTTAGCTCTCTGTCCAACCTGTGTTATGAGCTGGCCTGATTTCAATCCCTAACCATGTTCTACTCATGTAATGGCAAACGGTCTTTGAGGAGGTTCCTTCCCGTTTCCACATCTGTTCTACTCAAACAATATTGTTCGCAATTTCACTTATATTTCCTAGTTTGTCCCTATACCTGCTGTTTCAGATGTTCTAATGATCTTCCAATTCATTAAACTTGAACACAGTTGTATCAAAATATGTTGAACAAAATGTTTTACACGTTTTTTGTTGTTTTAAACCATATAATGAAGAGACTCTGTGCTCTGTACATGTCATTGACAAACGACATTGCAATTAAGTGAACAGGTGAGCCCAGGACAAGATAAAAAGCCTCCATCCTTATGGAGCTTGTCAGGGTAAGTTTCATTATTTAGAAAACTGAGCTTTTTTAGAGCAACATATTTGGGAAATTCCATCCGTTCTAGAATAGTTATTAATAAATTATGTTTCCACACCATGTGAGAACATTCTAAAGTAATAGACTGAACTCTAGTCCTTACACCTTTAATATATATATTTATAATTTTGCTTTATTTTTTTTTTTGTATGAATTTCTGAATAAGTAATGTTACAAGATTTTGACCAGAGGAGCATGGCATTCTCTAAATTTATCCAACAGGATTATCTGAGTGATGAATTTCTAAATTTAATTTCAGCACCAATATGAAAACTCTTTAACCAAACGGATTTCTTATACTTTCCCAAGTTCAAATGGCTGAATATGTAATCTATTTCCTACATGTAATGTTCAGTTTCCAAAACTTGGCATATAGTAGCTTTTTAGGAGTCTTGACTACAGAATTACTACTTGAAAATACATTTTGTTTTGTTTTGCTTTGTTTTGTTTTTCATGTGGCACATTAGTTGATGTGCCAACAGACTAAACCAATGTTGTTTTCAAATAGAATGCTAAATGAATGTTTGGGTCTTCCATGAACTTGTCAGTTGTATGTGAATGCTTCCTTCCTTCCTTCCTTCCTTCCTTCCTTCCTTCCTTCCTTCCTTCCTTCCTTCCTTCCTTCCTTCCTTCCTTCCTTCCTTCCTTCCTTCCTTCCCTCCTTCTTCCGTCTCTTTCTGTCTGCTAACTTGCATTGGAAGAAGCAACTTCCTTCGAAGTTAAATACTGTGAAGGTATATCACACAGTTGCTAGTGCGAAAAGAATGTGTCTGGTGCTTTTGCTGTACTAAAACACATAAGAACACCATCCTCATTTTTTGGCATTTGTCAGTGTCTCTTAGAAACATCATTGTGCTGTGTCCTGCTATGAAGTTAAAAAATGCTTATCTTAACATGATAGATTAGAATATTATAAAATGTGGTTGGCAAATAAAGCAAGATAAGAGGAGGAGTCATACTGTATGGCTTAATTTTACTGTTATTTTTAAAAATGTTAAAGAGCCACATACTTAGAATTGGGGAACTATCAGTAGTGGAATTGCATAGTACATTAGACATGAACTAACTTGAATATATATAACTATAATTGGAAGTAAAATGAGAATTTTTGCAGAAATCAGAAAAGGAAGGGACTTTTAAAATGAGATTTCTTATAATTGTGAAGGATCTTGATGTCTACCCCCCACCAAATTCTGTGTTGAGGTCTTTAAATGACAGTGAAAACCTCAAACTCTGAAGTTCATTTGTTAGTTTGGGAAATACTGAATGAAGACGTGGGTAACACAAGTGTATAAAATATACACTGCATATATACTCTGCATAATGCTGTTTTCAAGTATAATTATTTTTGAAACAGGCAAAATACTGTCCCAATTATGGCAGCATAACATTTTAGTCTGAGGCGTAATTTTAAGAAGTGTGACTTTTACTTCAGTTAGATACAATTATAAATGATACAGATTGCATTTATTTGAAATGCGTTTCAAATGAAATTCTAAATAAACAAAGACTTCTCAGTAATTACATTATTTGAGAAGCAGGAAGATGTATTTTAACTACCTTAGTCACTGGAAAATTGTAAAAAGTTGTTGTCTGGTATGGCCTCTCAAGCATTTTGAACTGACCTAAGACACCGCTCAGCTAAAAGGGTTGCCTTATTAGCTTCTGGTACTCTTGCTAGTGTTCATGACAGCACTGCTGCAAGGAGAGAGAGGAAACATGGAAATGTGCAACCAGCACAGGGGTAAACAGTCCCATGGAGGTGGCAAAGAGCATTATGTCTCTTTGACTGTGTGCAGGGTCTCTAGAATCTGGCTCTCTTCTGTAGAGAGAGTGCAGATTGAGCAGTAAAAGAGGCTTTCTTTAATTCAGTCATAATTTTTTTAGCCTAGGGAAAGTCACAGCTTCAAAAAAAAAAAAAAAAAAAAAAAAAAAAACACTCTCTAGAGAAGTTTCAAGTGTGGGATTACTAGTTGTCACCCACCTTGTGCCTGCATGTTCTGTTTTCAGAGCGTGCTCAATCAGCACGTTTGTGAGATTCCAGTATAACTTGGGTCTGCTCAAGCATGCAGCACCTCAGTTGCTCTCAAGGATCTGTTGACAGCCTCCTCATGCTCACTACAGATGAGTCTATTGTATGTGCCACCTCCAGCATGTGGCATTGTTATAACTAGGACAATGGGAATCTCACTGACCTCTAGTTACTCTTGGTTGTTTTGGCTGTTTCAGCCATCACACCAATAAACTACTTTAAAAGAAAGGATGCACCACCATCACGGTGCAGAGAGTCACTTTTGTTCACAACCTGGTAAAGATCAGGACCTAAATCAACTAAGGTACGCTAGCCAAAAAAGCTCCGTATGCATCGAGTCTTCCTTACTACAACATCAGTAGCATAATCTAGATCTTTGAGTGTCTTATTAAGACAAGGGCATGATATTGTATTTAGTTTCTTTCATTCATTTTAAGTCATGCCATGAGTTCGTAGTATCAGCATCATAATGTAAGTTTTGTACATGTATTTAAAGTTATATATATATAGAGAGAGAGAGAGAGACAAATCTGTGGCAAGTTTCTCTGGAGAAGAGTTATACACACAACTCTGGTGGCTAAATGGGGCTTGCTTTACATATGTAAGTCCAATCTTTTCCTGAAAACACAACAAATAATTTGGTCCTACTTCACCTCAGAGGGATAGCTGAAGATTCTGTTGGGTGACTAGGAAGTACTGAAGCCAGGTAGCAAACTGTTGCAGTTTCAAACAAAACCACCATAATCCAAGTTTTGATCTTTTTCCAGTCAATTGACCACAGAGCTAAGGACCATTTTCCTTTTAATGCCCTTTTCTATCAATGTATTATTTTGCAGACGCTTTCTCTCTTTTTCATCTGGCCTGTTATATTCAGCTGGGTCACAAACCAAACTTTCAGTTGAGCTACAATTTGGAGTACCACCTAATCTACCCATGACAGCAGGATGCATTCTGTCAAAATGTGTTAAGCAAGGAGGGAGTGCAAAAGCATTTGGGCTCAGTACTTGAGTATGGCTACAGCTAGGAGACATTTTTGACCCAGCTTTTTATTTGTGAAACATTTCACAGTTAATTGGAATGTTTCATGTTGAAAATTGGAGAACATAAAGGATGCAAAAGTAGAAAGATTTAATGTTCATATTTTTACAAATGCAGATCTTTATATTTTAATCCAAATAGCCTATAATTTCAAAAATCCATTATACTGAAATGCTTTTAATTCTCAGTTGAAATGAAAAGCTTATAGAGCAGAGGTCAAATAAACTATTTTGTTTATCTCATGACTGATGTATTTTAGTTGGTTTGGATCTTTCGATATTTGCACAGCTTTACTGGAAATAAAATATCAACAAGACCAAAAAAGTCAGTGCATTAGTACTGTCAGATCAACTTCTCAGCCTTGCTGCTGTATTTGGGAAAAAAAAGTTCTTTTTAAATTAAAAACAAAGAAAGAAAAAAAAAAAAGAGTCAAAGGCTACAAAAGTTCTTCTAACCCCTCCCTTTCTTTTAAGGCAGAGCTAGAATTTTGCATCATTCCTGAAAAAAGTATCTAAACTTCTTAAACTTTTCCATGATGGTGACTTAAAACCTCCCCCGTCCTGAATTAACCTCACAGAGATAATTTTTTTTCAAGTTTTTGACTGATTTTCTTTGCTGCAATGCAAGTTCATGAGTTCTTTTTCTACCCACTGTAGATGTAGAGAACAACCTTCCTTAACTCTTGGTGGCAGCTTTGTAAAAGCTGGTATTATGCCCGCTCTTGATTTTCTCTTCTTTACACTCATCGGTTCCAGTTCTGTCAATCTGTCTTCACAGGTCCTATTTTCTAGATTTCTGATCTCTTTTCTCTCTTATGTTTTTTTTTTTTTTCAAATAGCTCATTTATTTCTGTGAAATCTGCTGCACCAGAATGGATACAGCATTCCAGCTAGAGCTTTACCATTGCCAAGCAGGGTTGAAGGATTACTTCCTGCTTGTCCAAGCTGTTCTCCCATACATGTCGCAGTATGGTGATTGCTTTTTTTTTTTTTTTTTTTTTTTTTTTTTTCAGTAGTACAACTGTGACTCTTGCTCAGCTTGTGATCTGCTACATCTCCCAGGTTGTCATTTGGAGTTCTTCATAGGGAACCGCTAGTTATTTATGCCTGAGTGTAGTCTCCCCTGCATTTCCATATAGCACTTCAAACACTTTTCTAAGCAATGATCCAATTTCTAAAAATTATTTAAATTCTAGCAATTCTGTACTTTCCTGCTGCACATTTGCAGAGTTAGTTAATGTGGTTTCTGTTCTATCTGAGTTCTTAATGAAAACATTCTGCATTTTTTTTAACAGACCTCCACTAGGTCTGTATTTTCAGTTTTTCGGAGACTCATTAATAACAACTCTCTGGTTATGGTCATCCAAACAATATTCACGCACTTTATAATACTTTAATCTAAATCTTGTTTCTTATATTGGGTGTTGAAATTGTTATGTGAAATGGTGCAAAACCCTTGCTGAAGTCAAAATATATGACATTTGGTTTTCCCTAACATGAATCCTTCCACCCTTCTTACAAGCAGGCTGACTTGTGATTTATTCTTGACAAATTCATTACTTATCTGTTTAGTGTTTTTTAATTCTTTGCATTTTTTAATGGGTTGGATCAGACTGCTCTACAATGAAAGACACACATCTACTAGCAATCTGACACACCATCTTTGAGAACTTCTCAAAGTAATAGTGACAGTAATAGTTCTGAGGTCATTTCATTCTCTTCTTGCTTATCGTAAGATGAAGTTCATAATACATACCTGATTTTAAAACTTACAAGTTATGTAAATATTCTATAGTTTGTTTACCTATTTTAAGCTATTTTATTCCTTTATGACTGGATTAGCCACGTTCTCTCGGATGACTTTGCTAATAAAAGTGTGCAAAAATGTATTAGACACTTTATATTTCCTGGTCTTTTGTCAGTAGCATTACTTTTCTGCTAAGCTGTGGGCTCTTTCCATAACCACAACAGAGTAGCCATACTGCAGACACCCAATACTGAAATGCATCAGGCCAATACATCAGGCTCTTTCACCCCCACTCTTTCCAGCACCCTCTGTCACCAGTAATGTTGCAGACCTACTTCCCACTCCTCTGACAGGCTTCTTAAGTGGACAGCTCATCTGTCTTCTTTAGCATCCAGGACTGTGGACATCAGAAGGGTAGAGACATCAGGACCTACAAAGCCTGGGAAATGTTGTGGTCCAGCTGCCCTTAGAGAAAATGCTTTGTGAGTGCAGTTATGGTCATAGGCCTAGCTACCTGCTGTGGTGCAGTGGCCACTAAGGGCTGAAAGGGGAAGGGGTATTTGGTATAGTCAAGTTCTTGAGCTGCGTTGGATCAAAATCAGCCCAAAGTCACAAAATTTGCGGTTACAATGTCAGTGCTGGCAGTGTTGAATCAAGTAATTGGGAAACATGCAGTGGTTCAAATTAATCAGAGAAACTTTTATTTCAGAGGTGGGTAACTTGTGACACAGTGAAACTGTTACGTCCAGAATCTGACAGTAGGTTCTTTAATGCGAAATACCATCCAGGTCCTGACTTAAGCGTGATACTCTGACACCAGACTCCACTCTTCAGCCATTTAAATATATCTCTTGGGCTGGGGGGTGCAAGGTATAAGACATATGGGAAAGGAAATGAGAATATTATCTCCATTTGGCTGTGCAATGTTCATTAAAGAACGACTAGAGCTTTCTGAATAATGAATATATCTCAGTATTTCATGTCAGTGCAAAATGCCATCTGAAGAACAGTAATTGTAAATGAGAACTGAGAAATTGTTATTGGAAAATTATTATAGACCTCAGTAAACTGCTAATTTCAAAAACAAAACACAGATTTCATTTGTAGGATGACTTTTGATTAGGAAAAAAATGTTTCATATTTCAAAACTGGAATGACTCTGATACTTTTTTTTTTTTTTTTATCCTTTACAGCTCCCAGACAGCTGTATAATGGATTACTATGAAAAATACAAGCACAGAATGAATGAGCTTGAAGCATTTAATATGGTAAAAGTTATAGGATTAATACCATTACCTTGTATTATATATATGCTAGTCTAGAACAAAGCCCTGTTAAGTTTTATGTGGAGGTGGACTGTCTTACACTGAGGTATGCAATCTCAAAAACAAAGCAGCTCCCCCTTCCAAACTTTGGAGCATATCCTATTCAAAACTATATTAGGTGTCAGTAAAATAATAAAGTGAACACATGGAAGATTCTTTTTCAAGAGGGACTATTACCCTGGAAAATGAAATGTCAGTCTCCTTTTAAACCTAGACTGGTCTCCACACAGTTATTTCATAAAAATTCTTTTTATTAAAATTCATTATTTCCCTCTTTAAAATTGTTCTGCTTCATATAATATCATTTTCTTGTTGGACAGTGCCTCAAAACCAACTAAGTAACGTAGTTTTCTAGCTTTATGGTATTCCATGTATTTTTGATCTTTAATATAATCTGTTTAGAAGATGTCCACCCCACAGGGAAAATTGGCAAGGTGACATTTGTACAACTACTAGAAAATGATTGACCTTCCTGGAATTGTTTTGTGGAAGTGTAGCCATTGGGAAGTGTATTGGCTCTCTTTCCCCAGATCATAACAGCATCTAATCTTTCTTTCAGTTAAAGGTTGTGCTGGCTCCCTGCATAGAAGTTTTGATACTTCTGGATCGTCTTTGCTACCTCAAGGAGCAGGTATTTTTGCATTATGTTTTATGGTACCTAAAGGCTACATCAGTGAAATGAGACTATTTCAGCCAATTTATTACTGCACAGACCAAAAGTCTCTGTTGCAGAATTATTATTCTCATATTTGCAAAAGTATAAGCATTCATTCAATTTAGTATAAACATATGCCCAACAGATGTTTTTATTTTCAGCAAAGCAGCAACAGTAAAACTTATGTTCTTTTAATTGTATGGTAATTACAAGTCAATAAACAATACAAAAATAAATAATTTAAATATGCAAGAATTTTTTTTTAATACGACATATATTTAATAATTAAAAAAAAAATGGAAATGCTAAACAAACATTATACCGTACATTCTGGAGTTTCCAAAGAATAAGTTTTAGAACATATAATTAAAGAAGTTTTAGGTTAAGTCCCATTAGGTTGTTGTTATCATTTCTTAATTAAGATCTATGATAAGAGAGGGTACACTTTTTCCAACTGTATGGGTCAACTGCAGTATATTTGACTAGCATACAGCCTGGATATATTTTACAAATATAGATGTGGGATTTAATAAGCAAATGCTTCTATATTTACTCTGTAATGATTTATGTTACAGTGTTTCTACTAACACTAATTTTGAGCTTGACCTGGATAACTTAGAATCATCAATCACACTATCTCTACACCAGCAGACATTTTTTGGATAAGTAACAATGTGATCAGAAGACATGGTAGCATTTTCCAGCTTCTGCCCGGCCACAGTCAAAATAAAATTTTAAAATAAAGTTTAAATTAATTCATGTGAATTACTGTTCTTCCACTATAAAGCTTTCATTTTAATAGCTCCATTTTATCATAAGTAAAAAATCACTTTCCTCTCTACCACAGTATACTTGGAACAACTGAGTTGTAGCAAATGTATGCTTTTATTCTAACTGGTATTTTTACTGAGAAGCAATTTGAGATATTTAAATAATGATATATTTTCCCAAATGCCAACCAGTTATAAGTCACACAGAGATCTGTACGATTTCCAGGATGGAAGATCAGACTTTGTGCATTTAGAGCTAATTTACCTTTTCTAAATGTAATATACCCATTGATTCAATCTTGTACTGGTTGATTCACAAAATATGTTTAGGAAGAAAAAATAGAAATGATAAAAGCCATATGCAACATGAAGACCAGATCCAGCTGGCCCTACTCATTTGAAAAGTCAGTTAATTAGCTTCAGTAGTAGAATGTGCTGCATAAAACAAGTAGAACTTGATCTTTAGTATCTTCTCTCTTGTTCAACCAGAAGAAAAAGAAAGAAAAAAAAAGACAACTTTATTGATTAAAGGGTTGATAAGGTGTCATTTGATAGTGACAGAAATAAACTGACTTTAATATACATACTTTTTTTTGTTTGTTTCCCTTTTTCACAACAAATCTTCAATAGTTGTGTTGTTAGATAAGTGTTTTTTCTGCTTTGCATTAAGAATAATCTTTTTTTTGGTGATTTTGCATTTCAAAATGTGGACCTATTACCGTGCCTTAACTTTTAAGTCAAACACGTTTTAATGTACTTCAATCATATATCATTTTACAGGACAACATTGCCTGGTCAGGACTTGTGAAGTTATTTGATCCTGTGAAATCCCCCAGATGCTATGCAGTTATTGCTCTGAAGAAATAGTCATGTTTTTAAGAGGAAGCAAATTGCAGATAGGTTGAAAGCTCTGAACTGATACTGCTATTTTCTCAATGTTGTTTTTAATTGATTCCTCAAGTATACTGAAGTGTTTGCCAACTATTTACTTCTCAGCTGCAAAAATAAAAAATGCAATGCCTCTGTGAATCATGAGAAATAAATAGTGAGCCGTACCTCCTTTATAAATACCATTGTTTCCTCATGGCAGTTATTAAATAATGTTGAACATTTGGCTTTATTATAAAAGTTATGAGCTATGTTATGTGATGAGTATTTTAAAATAATGTAAATATTTCTTCCTTTTAAGGCATTATCTATTGATACCTGTCATCTTGATATTTTAAATCACAAGTTAATTCTTCCATAAAACTTATAATTTTTTCCAATGGCTGGCATCAGCAGTCTCTGACTAGCCTTGCTTTTTTCTTTTCTGGATTTCTTAGTTTAAGCAGAAAATTAACCTGTACTGTAGACAAGAGGTGAGTAGACTTTGTACTTCTCTGTTCTTCATGTCATCAGAAGCAGCTTGTTATAGAGCAACCTTGCAGAGACTAGAACCTTCTGAGTCTAGATAAAAAATACCCACAGAGTGGTTTTATATTAACCCTTTCTTCCTTCAGGCATGTTCCTAGCCTGACAGGCAAGAAACTGTGTGTGCTCTAGTCCAGTGGATGCCAATGTTTAAGAATCAGTTGCTGTGCTGGGGTTCACTGTCTAATCCTTGGGCTTTATCAGAAAGCTATTATCTGGGCCAAATGTGTTGGGTATAAATATAAATCTTTGGTGAGTGGAAACTTGCTAGGCAGTTTCTGCCTGGTTGTACTGACTTCATGAGTGGGAAACTTACTTGTTGATGCCTTTATCTCAATGGGTTGCCTGAATAAACTTGCAGATGTTCAATCAATTAAAAAAGAGAAAATTTTCTATTGTAACTTCTAGTGCTTTTACTAGAATTTTCCACTGAATATAAAACATAATTAACTACCAGTGCATAGAATAAATAAATAAATAAATAAATAAATAAATAAATAAATAAATAAAGGACAACAAATAGATAATAAAATACTGATTAAAGAAGAAAAGGAAGAGTACAACTTTGGTGGGCAGAAGATGAGAATAACAAGAAAATATTGTATATGAATTCTATAGTGAAAGTAATAGCCATAAGAATCAAACTGAGATTCAGATCTTAGTAGGAATAAATCTTTTTCAGACTGCAAAATATAATGAGAGCTTGTGAACATGGTCATTCAATAAAAGAGAAGTAGGATATTTTTCTAATAAGCCACATCTCTCTTGATGTATTCACTTGGAAGAAATGCTTTTTTAGTAGAAGAGTAAGTTCACTACTGTCTATTTTAGGACTCTCAGTCCTTGTTAGCTCCATGAATCCAGTATGAGCTTCTCATATTTATTTAGTCCCAGTAGGTTCAATCCTTAGAGCTGTTGAACACCTGCAATACCCAAGGAAATTAACAGAAGTTGCAGGTGCTCACAGCATCTATGGAGTGCAGCTAAGAAAAGAAAAAGGGGCCTTCCATATATGAGATTTTTTGTTATATAGGGAGTAATGAGGTAACTAACAACCTGGTAGATTCTTTACCCAGGAGAGGCATCAAAATAAAAATCTTTAAGCATCTGGAAGGAAAAAAATGAATAGTATACAGTATAAGAAAGCAATCTAAAGTAAATAATAATTTAAAAAAAGATGAACAAAAATGTAAGAAATTAGTTATTATCATGTTTTGCTAAAGCATGATGACTAATTAATGAAGTGTTAAGAGTCTTGTCATCTCAACCTTGTGTGCTGTTGGAAAAAAATAACTTGGGGATCAAATTGCCTTTTTTGTGTTATGAATTGACTCTTCTGTTTTTTTCAGCCCAAATAGTAAAAGCTGGACATATATGATATCCAAATAATGGTAGCGCAGCTATTCACTGCAAGCAAGTGCTTAAATGTACCCAGTCATAGCAAAAACTAGTCATTTCAGCAAGCTCTGCCTGGTTTAATTTGAACACAGACCAAATTACGTAGGATATACTGACTGTTGTTAATTGCGTATGATATTTTGATATATATAATGATATCTAAATCCAGAGTTAAATTCTTATTACTATTTTAAGAAGACATTTGGAACAGTTTAGAATAGCAAGCACATCTCTAGGATTAGCCCAAATGCTTTTCCATGAATTCAAAAAGGTCTGAAAAATTTGGATGTCCCCCCAGCAACTTCTCAGGCTTTTTCATTACTTTTCACACAATTTGCAGTCTGTGCAGGCAAAGACAGAGGCAATGTGCTTCTTAGAATAATAACTATCAAGACATTTATATGAAGAGTTTGCATGCAGCCAAATCAGTTGCTGTCTGCTTTCAAAGCTGTTTCAAGGCTTGAGATGCCTGAATACCTATGAGGTACTGTTTACATAATGGAAAAATCCCCAGCAGTAATAAAATTGAATAAAACAATTTTTCTTTGTGGTTATTGCCAGAAGTTCTTCCATAATGCAAACAATATCTTAAATATGATGAAGTCTTTTGATAGAAAAGAATCTGCATTTCCTTTTACCGTGACATTGAGCTATGAATCTTGATATAATCCCTAAAGAATTGTGGATATATGTGCTTTCCCTCAGGTGCTTGCCTGATTCTGTTTGTGGCATATCTGTGCATTCTGTAGCAGAAATTGAGTGATTTATTTATTTTTCTTAGGGCTGAAAGCTATTTTTGGATGAAAGAACAAGAGGATATGTACACTATGTGTGGAACCTTAATATCTGAGAGTATGTAGTAGCCCTAAAATCTCCAACTCTGCTTTTTTTTATTATTTTATTTTATTTTATTTTATTTTATTTTATTTTATTTTATTTTATTTTATTTTATTTTATTTTATTTTATTTTATTTTATTTTATTTTATTTTATTTTATTTTAAATTCTGCGGTCCTAATTCTAATGCAGATTCATGCATTAGAACATCATGTCATAAAACAGTTTGCACTGATCTAGTTTCTTTGATTTTAGTTTCAAGTCTCTTTTTAATTATTTTTTCTTTATTACAAATTTTCTTCATTGGCATTATTCATTAATTTATTGCTAAAACAACATCTGATGTAAAAACTTTTTGCTATGTCATGATGGAGTTAAAATCTTGGGACTCAAAATCTGTATGTCAGTCTGCACAGAGTAAGCATGTGAAATTTATCTGTCTTGGTGGCAGTTCTATGTCCTTCTGATGATTGGAGTATTCTTTCCTGTCAGTACTTACTGGTTTAGATGTATTTTTTCCTAAAAGCTTTCCATAACTGTCATTATATCGTCAGAGATCACTGATACTAGGACAGTTTTAAAAAATAAAGAGCTGCCATTTTAAATCCCTTTTTCTCACATGCTTTTTATATGGACTGATATATGCCCTTCTTGTTACTTATGACTAGTGCTCTGAAAGGAGTGTAATTGATGCTAGAAGATGAACTATGGAGAAATTTCAGTTTCTGTAATCAAGTCAAAATGGAAGTGTAGTTGGTTGTCCAGGCATTTAAATTGTTCACCTAACTCTTAGAACTTTGAGTTTAGTTTCCTTAGTTTCTGATATCTGTTCAAATTTTGCAGTTTTCAAAATTTCCATGCTTCCTTCCAAGTGGGAGCGTGGCCTGATTCTTTGGGATCCAGCTGCTTGTCCGTCACCATGTTCATCTGAAATAACTAACTCAGTTCAGTGGCTGTAAATAATTTATCTCCAAACTACTGCTGAATAAGCCTAAGTTCTTTGAATTTCCTTATCCATGTTTGTTATCTTTGTCAATGTTATCTTTCAGAGTACTTTAAGAAAAGGTGTAAAATCCTTCTGAGATTCAGGATACCTCAAGGAAGTTGTACTACTGTTATAATTCTTGTTGCTTTCTCCCTTAAAGCCTTGAAATTAATTCCTGGAGATCAGGCAGATTAATAACCAACAGACACCCTGAGAGGTGTAGGGTATTAAAAAATCCTATGCACAATATCTTACTTCTCTTCATGAGTCATTTTAGATTGGAGAGCTCTGAGGCATTTTCTACACAGAAACTCCAGGGTAGAGCATCATTAAACTCAAACCTCCAAGGAAACCATCCAACATAATGAAGATTTGCCTCAAACTGTTAAAACATGCTGTTTTACACCAATCTTCCCAGCATTCACCTACATCTTCCTTAAGGCTGTCTGCAATGTCTGTATCAAACTAGAGAGGAATAAATAAAACACTCGTCTCAACATCCCAGTGATGCTGCTCATGATATCTGCACGAGAATGGCGCTCTGCTCTTGGTTTTCTTTGTGTTAAAAGGCAACATAAGTCATAAGGTATGTCCAACATCAAAATATTTCCAGATATCCAGATATCATTACTGAAATCAATTTAACAGACTTCTTCAGTCAGTTACTACTACTTCAGTAGTTACTACTACTTCAGTCAATATTGACTACTGTTAATATGTATACAAAATTATGTCTTGTGATTTATGTTCAGGTGGACCTTTTTCAAAATATAGTTTTGTCACTCATCAAAACAATAAATGACTTCAAGTAACTGTGTATTCTAAAGAAATCAAAAAAATGTTTTCTGTATTACCATTGAAATTTAGTAGAAATTTAAATTGTACTGCATTTGTTCTTGGGTCAGAAGGAACAGTGTATGTATAGATAACATTATGAGGCACACTGTTGGCCAGAATCTGTAAAATTCACAAATAAAAGACACATAGGCAATATTATGTAGACAAAGTACCTCAGAGACTTGCAGTTACTATAAAATATGTAACCATTCTTTATAAACTATAGGAAGAAATGTAATTATCTAATTCAATGAAAATAGAAGAAAGCATGAGTTTTCGGTAATTAAACAGGGGGTTGAGATTTTAAACCTGCCTAACAATCTCGGTACTTCAAAAGTGAAAAATCCTTTTAGGACAACAAATGATGCACTGTTCACCCTAGGAAATAAAGCTATAATAAACATAACATTTATTTTATATCTACTCTATAATCCATAATTTCATTTTATGCTTCCTTTTTGATTTTTTTAAAGTTTATAATTTAATTATCTCTTTCAGCCTTTGCAGTTATATTCACTGAGTATAGTAAGCAAGGACTTTCAATTTCCTTGTGTATACAGCACATGCTAGTGAGATACAATCGTTTAATATCTTTGTTCAAAATTAATGAAGACTTTCCAAAAGCAAAATATCACTTCTTAATTTTATTACAGCTTATCTGCAGATTTAAAAACTTCAGATGAAAACTGTGCTAACTTTTAACTTTTCATTACAAAATTCTTAGTTTTATGTGAGACTCCTTCTCTTTCCACCTGGAGCAATATAAATTTTTTCATGTAGATAAAGATGTTGTTAGGGCAGCTTGTATTGTGTTTCACATAGAATTTATCAAGAAAACCAACATGCAGTAAATCTACTCAGCCAACGAATCAGATTGTTAGACTGAAGCTCAGATTGCCTTAACACGCAAGCTGTCAACTCTTTCACGAATCATTGATGAAAGGAGCAAAGTTGTCTGCTTAGTGAATAACTCGGTAGTGTCTGGCACCAAATTTGAAAAATTCAAATCAGAAGAAGCATTGATTACCTCTCCTGATTAAATAAACCTTCAGAAACTATAATTAAAATGTACAGTTATAAATCTACATTGTTTATTACACTTCCTATTATTAAAGTCATGAATAAAGACTGGCAGCTGAAGCAGCCATGCTGTTTCGCACCTATAAATCCTAAATTCACTTGTTAGTCTTAGAAAGGCTGAAGTCATCAAGAGGACACACAGATGTTATAAAGTGTAGAATGAGCTATACGTTACTTGGATCAATGTGCCAGTTGCTAACTGTTTTATATTCAAAGACATGGGTATCAATTCAAAAAATACAACTCTCAAAATACACAATGGGTAGCATATAAACCAAATTTTATCATTTTAAGCTCTTGAATGGTTATTTATTGGCAGACTCATTAATAACTAACAAAGGTTATAAGGGTGATTTCACTAAAACTGTCACTATGTTGTTTATGATTAAAAATTTTAAGCAAAAGCAATTTAAAAAGGTAAGCCCTTACTTTCCTAGATATTTTAGCTTTAATTTGAGAATATGAAGACTGGTACAGAGTCATATAGATTGTTTCTAGATGGATTCTTGATTTAAGTAAAAAACTTCTGACCAATAAGCACTTTAAAGAATTATTCTTTTGTTATTTACAAGTCACGCTTCTTTTAAAGTCACATTTCTGTAGTGATGTGGAGCTTGTTTGTTAATACACAGAATTCATTTGAATTTATTTAGAAAAAGAAGATATGTAAAGAAAGAACTTTGAGACACAGCATTTTGTCCTTGTGCTTACCCTTAAGCACAGTACCAAAGAAGTGACAGAAAATGTAAAAACTGTAATGGATTCAATTTGTACTGGTTAATCACACAAATCAAGTTTAATGTCATCTGTCTAAACACCAGTTATTGCAATCATTAGTTATGTGGAAAGAGAAAAGATCATCTAAATCAAACATTTAAATAGCACTGAAATTGAAATTATTGCTTTTATCAAGATGCCCATACCCTTTTAATAGCTGTAATTTTTCTGTATAGAAAAGAACAGCAATTACAAACATTCAGCATTATGTACAAGATGTCCATAGATGAAAACACTAACGGATATTAATACTAAAACATCCTTTATAGATACTTACACAGTGAACGCCTGGGTCATCACCATTTGAACCAATAGCAATTTTTTTGTTGATTTCCATGGGAGCGGGCTTGGATACCAAAGCATTTACTCAGGACAAACAGTGTCGATGATCAAATATCTTTTGTACAAAACAAGTTCAAAATTTACATTTGTGAAGGCAAGGAAACTGTGTACACTTCCTTTATCTATATGTATTGAAGTTGAGCAGTATAGAAATTATTGTGAACTCTGGTTCACCGCTGAAATCGTCCTGACATATAGCAAGAGAAAGTTCAAATGGCTTTTTGTGTACTTTTTTTTTATTTCAAGTATCATCTTTTTAATGCTTTAAAACTCTCAGGATTTTCTTTTCTCCACTCACTGGTCCTTTAACAATGAGAGCACTGATTACAGTAAAACAGAGTTAAATGGCACTCATTGTTCCTAAGAAGGACTCAAGTGAAAGGCAAGTGTCAGAGTCTGTACTTTCACTGAAACCAATGGTAGATTTCCCATGAACTCTATTATAACTTTTTATGACTAAAGGAAAGTAAGATTTAGCCCTAATTCTTCAAAAGGCAACATTTGCTACAGTAATTTAAGAGTTAGCTTGATAACAAGATTTCACTCTAAACTTGTATTTCCTTCCCTTCCCTTCCTCTGTGCAGAAATTTTATAGGACATAACAAAGAATCAAATTTGTATAAATGGTATATTTCCCCAATTAGACACCTCTATCAGCACTTTGCAGAAAGTATATTCCTTATTCATGAACTATGTACTAAAGAAAGTCATGTTAATTATTAACCCTTTATGCACAGCCCATGAATTCAATACAGAACACATTAATGTAGACTGAGAGACATACATTTTGATTTATTTTTACAATTCCACTTGAGATGTATTGCTCAGAATGAATTTCCATGGAAAATATTTTTAGAATGCGATTTTATTGAAAATGTTTTCCATCAGGGCTCAAAAGTTATGTAATTGGAGGTAGGATCTCAGTGAGGAATGAAAATAATATGTCAGGTTGTCAATGGGAATATTTTCTTAAAATTTTCCTGGTTATTGTGATTTAGCATTTAGCTTTAAGACAACATAAATTAATTACTGGTAAAATGTGTTACAATTATTCATTCATTTCTAGTGTGTTATTGAAATATTGTAGTTTCATATGTTGCTAATTTATTTTTCCTTGGCAAACTGTACCTGAGTTTCCAGAAAGGCAAATCTAGGAACATGCATGCTTTTACACATTATTGTTCTATAATTTTATCAAATGAAATTGGAGTGTTGTATAACAGTAAATAATGTAGTTTTTCTCTCTTAAAACAGCTGCCAAAACAAGTCTGGGCACATGGAAAATGGGACTACAGTTCACAGTAAGCACGTTTCGTTACTGGTTTGTCTTTGGAAGTTAATGTCAATTTTATTAATTGTTTCCTGGTCAGTTAAGGTTTGAAACCGTAATGGCTCTGGGGAACTGGAGCACCCGTCATACAAGGACAGGCTGAGAGAGCTGGGCCTGGTTAGCCTGGAAAAGAGAAGACTGAGGGGAGACCTCATCAGTGTGCATAAATATCTGAGGGGAGGGAATCGAGAGGATGGAGCCAGTCTCTTTTCAGTTGTGCTCAGCAACAGGATGAGAAGCAATGGGCACAAACTGAAGCACAGGAGGTTCCAGCTGAATATGGAGCTGGCACATCTTCACTGTGAGGGTAACAGAGCTCTGGCACAGGTTGCCCGGGGAGGTTGTGGAGTCTCCTTCTCTGGAGATATGCAAAACCTGCCATCCTGCACAACGTGCTATAGGGAACTCTGCTCGGCAGGGTGGTTGGACTTGATGATCTTCAGAGATCCTTTCCAGCCTTGGCTATTCTGTGATTCTGTGAAACCAACTTCAGGTTCTGATTCTCCAACTCAAGAAAAGAATGATGGACCTGCTTTACACCATGTAAAAATGCAGTATTGGTTCCCAGAGAGCTTGTTAATATGGTGATAATCCAAATTAATTCTATGCTGCCTAATTAATTCACTGCCACCAAATGCTAGGTAATTCCAGTTGAGGAAGTCAGTCTGATTTGTGCCTGACATGTCTAGTCATCCCAGTGAGTAGCCTTATTAACGTAGTCAGTCATGAGCAGTCAGTCATGTTCTCGTTTACCACTTTGAACTTCCCCAAGCTATTCTTGTTCTCAACTCTTGTTGAGGGTAATTTCTTTTTGTGCATCTCAGCTACAGGAAAATTTTGGCATGTGGTTCTTAAGGGTCCTGAAAGTTTAGCACCTTACATACTCCCTTACTAATATATATTTTTTCTGTACTTTCTATACGTGCACTCAGGTGATTGTGTCCAGGTGGTGACAAAACAGTTAAACACCATAGACAGAAGCACAAATAAACTGTAATCAGAACATGTGGTGTTCTAAAGGGTCCCAATCTTACCCAAATAACTTCAGCTACAGCATTTTCAAGGTCTGAGTATCAAACCGCTTTTCCGTCACTAAAACAAAAACAAAGTGATATGTCAGAAAACGTAATTATGTTCTTGGAATAAAAGGGTGGGATTCAAACTGAATACACATGCTTTAGTGTATCCATTGGGAAATATGGGTCTAAGAACCCTTACCTCAGTTTTCATTTTGGAGATCATCATTTCTTCATTAGAATTAGTTCTCCTTTTGTTTTCTTCACATTTCTTCTACTTACTCTTGTCATGGGAGTATAGGGGAGGATATGAGCACTACTGTGTATCAGCAGTAACAGCCAGAGCTCAGTATGCAAAGTACAGTGACATTCTGTGAGGGAAGGTGATCTGGAAAGTCACAGTATTATAGTTTAATTGTGTATTATCAAAACTAAAGTGGACCTCTTCCAAGGGGTAAATTAAAATACTGTCTAAAATCTGATAAGTTTTCACTGCAAAGAATGGAAGATTTTTCATTTTCTCCAACTGCCTTTTGATTTCCCAAGAAAATTGTTACAGAACTTGCCTTCTGTTCTAGCAGAGGTGACTCTGTGCTTTGGAATACAGTGGGGAATACTATTCCATACTACTATGGGTGTTTTTTTATTGAACTAGTGTGCTTCCATCAAGCACCAAATTCACAGACTTGCCATTGAACATTGCAGTGCATATTGTCATTCCCAGGTTGCCTAGAGGACATTATTAAAAAGAACCACAAAATAAATAAATAATCGCAAATTGTGCTCAGAAAACTTGTTTTATGTGTGATAAATCAGAAACATCCCCCCTTGCTGGCAGAAAAGCACCTTTGATGTACACTATCTGCATTATCACTACATTTGCATTCTGACAGTCCTCTTCAAATTGAAATGTTCTTTAAAGAGATGTGCCCAAGGCCAGGCTGGATGGGGCTGGGGGCAGCCTGGGCTGCTGGGAGGGGTCCCTGTCCATGGCAGAGGCTGGGGTTAGATGGGCTTTAAGATCTCTTCCACCCCACAAGCATTCTGTGATTGTCGAAATGCATGCAAGGCCAGCCTGCATACTGATCTGCTCTGCCCAAAGGTTAGATTGAAATGCAGCTGATGTTTCCTTTTTCTTGTCTTTTTCTTTTCTTTTCTTTTCTTTTCTTTTCTTTTCTTTTCTTTTCTTTTCTTTTCTTTTCTTTTCTTTTCTTTTCTTTTCTTTTCTTTTCTTTTCTTTTCTTTTCTTTTCTTTTCTTTTCTTTTCTCTTTCTTCCTCTCCTCTCCTCTCCTCTCCTCTCTCTCCTATCTCCTCTCCTCTCCTCTCCTCTCCTCTCCTCTCCTCTCCTCTCCTCTCCTCTCTCTCCTTCTCTCCTCTCCTCTCCTCTCCTCTCCTCTCTCTCCTCTCCTCTCTCTCATCTCTCCTCTCCTCTCACTCTCCTCCTCACACTCTCCTCGTCCTCTCCTCTCCTCTCCTCTCCTCTCCTCTCCTCTCCTCTCCTCTCCTCGTCTCTACTCTGCTCTCCTCTCCTCTCTCACTCTCATTCAGTTGTGTGATAATGTGGTGCTCTGAGAGAAAAGTGCCCCCTGTCAGTTGACCTAAAAGTATGCAACATATATTTTCAAGTAATCTAAATAAGCTTTTATATATAAAATAAATTTGAAATTTGTTTTGTAGGTGTTCAGAACAGCTGTGGCTGCTGCAAATAGTTTTAGATTTCTAAAGTTCCAGTGACATAATGCATACAGTCACTTCTCTTCAGTTTATATGGCCTTTAAAAACAAAACAAGTCCATTCTCCCAAAAACTGAGGAAAATTATTCTAGACAGGCAGTTTCTAAGACAACTTATCAATGACAATTCATGAAATCCCTAAGATTTGTTATGAAAGTTACCTACAGTCCTATTAATATATTAATATTATTAATATTTTAAAGGTTTTTTTTTTTTTTTCCCATCTAATCAATATATCTTCCATTGAAAGGAGAAACGTAGGTTTGTTTGTTTTTTTAAGGTGTTTACATTCAGTTCCTGAAAAAATTCTGTATTTGTCTAATGGTCTTAAAAGGCCAGGTTTCATACCTCTGAAATCTGTTGTTAAGAAGATGCCCTGTAATGAACACAGATAATAAATTACTTCCCATAACAAAACAAGCATACTTCAGTAAACACTATCAGAAGTATACTACAGTTTGCTGGACAATGTATTCAGTTTGCTGGACTGAATGTCATCTTTCTTTGCAAAAAGAATATTATTTCATTGAGTGTGTATGTGCTACATAAAAAGAACAGAAAAACATTGTGACAGATTAATTAGCTAATTTAACTCTTTATTTGGTTTATGTGAATTCCACTTCTAGGTGGAAAATACATGTTCTACTTAAGCCTAATATAAACCTTATTTCAAGAGCTAAAAGTCAGGCTGCAGAGATGCCTAACCTGATTTTGGGCTCATTGCTCACTGCTGAATTCCCCCTGTTGTGAATTGTACTAGCAGATCATATTTATCTCTCATATTTATTGACTTGAAATATACATTAATTTCTTCAGGGAATAATTGTTGGCCTGCAGATGCTTCACAAATGGTATGGAATGAGTATTTACATTTTCCACTGCTTTGTTTCCTCACTGGATAATTTGTGCAGCAGAGAGATCTGTTCTGCAGACATTGGCTCATCTGCTTAGTTTCACTACTCTAGTCCTGTTTAGGTCATGAGGCATTACACTGTAGTACTGTAGTAAAAATAAATGGGGAATATCTTAGAAGATCATGAGCTACAACAACAAGAATGGTAAATTGAAGGTGGATTGATGACGGAATATAAATTATGAACTATATTTCTGGTGACTATTAGAGCATCTGAGCAAAATTAGTTTGTTATAACTGTGCATTTAATGAAGATCATTTACTAAAATGTTTATGGAACATGGACATAAAATAGGCACAAACAAAACCAAGGAAATATGGTTTAAAAATCAAATCAACAGTAAACATTTCTGAAGTATATTTATGCCAGACTTCTCTGCAAGATAAATTTGGTATGTGTAATATACACAATTAATATTTATGTTCATATCATGATCAAATTAGTATAACATAAAACAATAAGAGAGAGACTAGGAAAGAAATTCAAACATGAGATGCCAGAGAGAACATTGCATGACATGCAGACTGAACATTCAAAGAAAGCACATGAAAAATAGTCAGATACATAGTGAATTGGACATACCACGGAATGTTTTGGAAACACAGCAACAGCAACAATGGAAACTTTTTATACTTTGTTTAGCTACAATAGAAAACAAAAGCAAGACCAATTTAATTAATTAATGAAAAAAAGATGGTGACCATTTGGAAACATCACAAATGTAAACCAAAATAATTAAAAAGAATGGAAAGGAGAATTGTTTCCAGCTAGTGTATCTATTTTTACACATTGTATGTGCAACACACACAAAGTTTTATAAATAATTATCTCTAATGGGAAAATTCTAAGCCAACTCAGTGGGCGTTAAAGATGTCAGGCAACATGTTTGACTTGTCTGCTTGAACATAATTTCGATTTACAAAAATTATTATGCTTGTACTATCATAGTGTATAAATACATACCTTGCAGCACAATGCTTTGAACAGCATAAAATAGTGGTTTTCTATCACTGATTTTTCTTTGCCCAGATATATATTTCACAGTTTTCAGAAATATTCAGGATTTGATCAAAGTTGCAATTTAGGTAAAGTCATAGGAATGCTTCCATTGAATTTTCCCATGTTTCTCTGTTTTCGAATATATTAATGTTTCAATTCTGGAAAAGAAAGTCACCTTGTCGTTTTGTTTTGTTTTGTTTTAGTAAATATTCCCACTGCTCTCTGTTGAATGTGAGATGAGGTAATACTGACATGCAAGCAATATCTTCTCAATTACAATCCATTATTTCAATCATTAATATAAATCTAAAAGTCATTATATGGTAACCCAGGAGCCTTTTTCTTCCCATTTCCTACCTCCTTATGCAAGCCTATTTTAATACTGGAGTGATCAGTCAAGAAGCTGTGTTGTAAATCCATGTTTGGATTTCTTAGAATGTATTTTCTGCCTACTGTTGTTCCTAATCACTTTTGTGAAAAATCATAAGGCTAGCTAGCCTTGTTGTACTAGCTTGTTGTATTTATTGGGCACAAGAGAGTGCTCTCACATTGCCCTTCTGCACTAACAGTGTGAAACACCTGAAGAGCGTTACTCACACTCACATCTGAACAGAGACTACTTCATCCCATCCTAATTTTCTGACTATCAAGCATTCAGAAGTCGGTATTTTTTAAATGGTGAGGCCAAGAAAGTGTTATTCAGTTATTTTTTCATTTCAATGTATCTTCTGCTTTCTGAACTTCATGGTTTCCTCAGTTCAGGTTCGTCCTCCAGTTAAGTAACTGTACTGAAAGAAAATCTGAAAAGCATCTGAAAAATGTTTGTTTCATGTAGTTTTGTATACATGCTTTTCTTTGTGAACTTGTTAAAGTTTTCTTGGAATACTTTTACATTTTCCTTTGTTAGTATAAAAATAGATACCAACCAAATAATTGACATTTATTAAACAATGAAATACCAGTTCTGTGTTCCTACCCGTCCAGGATTTCCTGTACAGCTTTTGCAAAAGAAACATTAAAATTGATAAGGACATAGCTCTTCTCTGTGTGACCATAAAACTACCTTCACTCAGTGGAAAATCCAAAGAATTTGCCCAACATTAGCTCAACTTATAAGATATTTAGTGTTAAATGGACACCAGTATATTTTATATTACAAACAAGCATCAACAACCTAGTTCTCATACAAGTTTCTCAGGAAGTTAGATTAATAATTATTTTTTTTTTATTAATACAAATGTTCCTTTTATTGTAGTAATAAGTAGAAAAAAAAGTAGAAAATCAACCCTTTGGCACAATATTTCTTTCACCATATAAAACAAATGTTCAGTGTCAGAGTATCAAGCCTTCAAGGCATCAACTTTCAAAGTCATCATCCCACATTAACTAAGGAATGTTACAGTTATCCTAAAAGGAAAGCAAAATCCTTACATCTGCCAACAAAAGAAGCTTAGATTCTGTCTGGTAGGTTTCCCTTCCTTCAGACTTCACATTTGTGCCTGTGTATGACTGATCATGTGTGGTATTATTATATATTTTTAAAGTCCTACCTGGACTTTAAAAGTCTTACTGGAAAATAAAACTATGAATTCGAAGTGTGGAACTAGAGATTGCTCTTGGTCCACTGGAAATTGTTTAACCATGGTCTCAAGTTCTAAGGAGCCCTCTGTTAACCTCGTAGCATTCTCCAGTTCAAAGCAGTGTTTGCACCATAGATTCCTGAAAATGGAACTGCTTGACAGAGGCTTACTGTAAAAGTTAGGTACGGATTGTTTTCCCCTCAAGAAAATGTAGGCAGTGTTGTACCACAGCAATTGCAAACTCTACAAATCTTTCCTCTATAGCACAATGATGACCACATCACCTTGCCAGGTTTCTGGCAATTTCCCAGTCTTCTAGGTTTGCAGACCTCGGAAATCCATTTAGTTCCCCAAAGAATATAAATTTTAGTATTTGAACATGGATCTTGTTCACAACTGAAAGTTTCCTTTTCAAAATCCACAAATTCTCTCTCCCAAATCCAGGCAGAATAACTGTGCTAAGTTCAGAGAAATTCTGCAGAACTTTTCTCTGAAAGTAGGAAAGGAGATGCTATAGGACCATCTAACAGGGGAAGGAAGGAAAAAACAATGCTCTCAGACATATGGTTTGATTTTTGGGTGGTCCTGTGTGGAGCTAGGAGTTGGACTCGATGATCCCTGTGGATCCTTTCCAACTTGGAATATTCTGTGATTCTATTCCAGCTCACCCCTTCCACCCTAGCATTGTCTCTGCTTTCCGCTTGCCACTTTCCATCTGCTCATGAATCTGCCATCCCTTCATCCTCATGCCCCACTGAACCCACTGCCTGTGCATCCAAAGGCATGCAGGTGTCCCTGTATTAGCACATCTTAAACTTATTAGCATGAAAAAACTGTGGCATAGATGGTGGCAAGTTGGCACAGAGCCAACACACCTCTGGGAAAGCTTCACATCCAATCTAACAAACAGGTGATCTTCATCCACTAGAAGCATATGGGCTAAGTAGTCCCTTGAATGCCTTTACAGATCCATATTTTTATATCTCTATCCCAGTGTAACATTTTCTAACAGTTTTAATTTCCTTGTCAATGTTGGAAGTGGTAAATGTGAGGTTTCAAATCTTCCCAACCCCCCAGTCAACTACTTCTGAGGATTTATATTATTATATATTATATTCATAAATTATGAAATAATAGGCTAGTACTTGAATTCACAGTGACATAAGGAATATGTTCACAGGTGTTTCTTCACAGTTTCTAACCCTAAGCACATTCATTTAAATACATTTTCAAACCTAGATTGTAAATGAGAGGATAAAGACCAATATGATCAACTCTGGTCTGCAGAACAGATGGAGTATAAACACTCACCTCCTACATGTCATCTTGCTCACTTTAAGTACAATCATGTTTCTTTTCATGACAGCATTTCTGAAGTAAAGCCTGCTTTTTAGTTAGTCTGCAATATTCTCTCATATCTAGAATTGACTTCATAGACTAAAACTACAATATACGTTGAAGACATACCTCACAAGAAAATCAGTAATATTTAAAGAGTATTTTAATTATCTGTGTTTGAAAATCAATATAAATATATACTGACATTCATTAAATGCATATGTTAATTGGCTTTCAGATCCAAAGCTTATTGGAATGATGCAATTCTGGACTCTGAAAAATGTGAGCAGAAAAAAACTGACAAAATAATGAGAAGCATACTAGAAAAATAAAAATTTAAAAAAATAAAATAAAAGGTTTATATTTAACATCAAGAGGTCCTATATCATTATGTATGCACAAAAATGTACTGTTATACAACTTCATCTTAGACCATGGTTCCTCTGGGTAGCTCACCTAAACTAAGTTGGAAGTTACACATTTCAGATACTCTTGCGAAAGCCACAAGGAATGCATTGTGTTCTGCTGAGGCTCACATTACGCAGTGCTGTTAGCTTACAGCTCAGGCTCTGAGGTCATGGTCTGACTGCACATTAAAGTCATATTTAGATCCTATAGTGTGAGATCAAAAATCCTGCAGTGTAAAGACAGCATTAGCACCTTATTGTGCACTCTTTTTAATTTTAAAAAACAGTGGTTGTATGCCCACACCTGATTTGGATCAAAAGTATATTACTGTGTGACCTGGGAATGCATCAATCAAGTGTTAATGGCTGGGATATTATAGCCTAAACCACACATTTGTCAAGCTCTTTGATTCTCATGACTCCTGATCAATGCAGGATGCCAAGAAGGAAGCAAACTAAGGAAAAAAAAAAAAATATATATATATATATGTATATATGTGTGTGTGTGTGTGTGTATGTATTCAATAATAAATAAAATAATTAAAAAGTAGTACCAGATCTGAAATTTTAGAGAGATGTGGGGTACTTTGTGTGGAACTGGACTGTCTTCACAAGCACCGGGACAGAGATGGCTGTCTCTGAAACTCTTTTACAGAATGGAGGAACACAGTACTCCACATAATGGGAAATAAGAAAGGGATTTTCTTAATCACAGAATGGAAAGAGAAGATCCATAAGTTCCTGACTTACAGACAGCTGAAGCACCTCAAATTTTGAAGGTTAAGTTCCTGTATACCAAATCATGATTTAAATCTGAATCAAAAAAACGTAATTAGTAGTTTCAACTCTTAAAAAAAATAAATTAGATTTTTTCTTTTAACAGAGCATGCAAAGCTATCATCCAGTCTGAGCTGAGCTACTTGCAGGGGGAAGGCAATTTTGACACAGAAGATGGAAAAGAAGAGAAATTACTGCAATAAAGGAGAAGGATAGCATATGGAGATGAAAATCAGGATACATGAAACATCTCCATGCACTGCAATAAACAAGACAATGCCTGGCCTTCAGAAGAAAATGCAGAAACTGTAAGTAATTACATCACTTTCTATAGAGTTTAACAGTGCCAGGAGAGTCTGAAGAGGGAATGAAGAAGCAGGAATTTTTGGACATCATTGCAACAGAAGATGAATTAACCATCAATCCAAAAGCAAGTGAAACATTTATTCATTTTAAGTTGGACACAGGTGCACAAGCTTGTGTGTTGCCAGAAACAACGATATTATCACTGAACGAAAAGCTTTAGTCAACAGAAGTTAAATGGTTAGATTCAGGGTTTAAAAGGAGTGATTTTTGCCCTTTAAGGAAGGATCTTAACTAAGTATGTGGTTAAAAATATATTAGAAATTAAATAATTACTGAAAAAAAAAATAAAAAAAAAGGTTTTCACTTTTTAAATGGCTATCTTGAGAAGATGCATTCTTGAAAGAAAGAAAATACTGAGAAAGAATATAAGGATGCTTTCGAGGAAATAAAAGATTTCTCAGAGGAATGCGTGCCAGGACTTACAGATGTGCCTACAGTTCACACCTCCAACAAAGTTCTGCTTACTGTTAGGGATCCATTGAAGACACCTTAACTTGCAGAAATAAAAAACATGAACATGACCAGAAGTTTAGTATCATGTCAGCCATTTCCAAAGCTACAGATATAAAACATCCATATTTAAACTGAGCACAAGAAACAGAAGCAAGAATGAACCTGTTAAAACACACAGACAGACCCTTGCAAAGCTGTGGCCCCCATCAGACTAATAATGTCCAGTGGCATGTGGGAATCCAAGAAGTTTGTGCATGGTTTAGCTAATCAGTGCCACAACTGGAGAGTGTGTCTATGCAGAACAACCCAACAGCCAAATGCAAATCTGACCTCTACTGAAGAAGAGATTAAAGGTATGGTTGTTTGAGGTGATTACACAGAAGGAACATCTGATTAACATGATAGAAAACTATCAGAAGGCCCAGGCCTAAGCTACCATGAGACTAAAAGAAAACATGCTTGGATTGCCTGAAGATGATTAAGAGAATATCATTTGTCTGGATGAGAGGATATAAACTTAAAACTAGTAACAGCTGTTGTCATGGGACATGTCCATGGCAACATTGTCCATATTTCTAACTGTGTCTCTTTGTTTTTAATTCTATGGAAAAGTAAAGCTCAAGCCTGTGCAGAAGGAGGTTTGCAAAGCTAGTACTCACAAGGCTAACTTCCCTTCTGCACCAAAAGAGATGGCCATCTCTTTTGGCCATCTCATCCAGCCTTTCCAGTTTGGAAGGGTCCAGGGCCCTGTCTCAGAGTCCTGACTGCATCAGGGTCCTCAGGGTCCCGACCCCCTCCCTGGGGCGCCCCCACCCACCCCACGCTCAGGACCCCTCCACACCCCCAAGGGCTGCCAGCCCCTGCCCCAGCCAGGCCACGGCAGGGCCAGGCTCCATCTCCCCACAGCCCCTCTGGGGCTGGAGCAGGCCCTAGTGCCTGGCCTTAGCCTGCTGCCCTGGCCCTGCCATGCCCTGGCACTCTGCTCGGTGTCTGAACCTATGACAGCTGCCATGGTCCAAAACAGCTCTAGGGAAACATCATTCAGTGTTAAGTTTGAACCTATGTCCTCTTAATGATGTTGATTAATTCAGACATGGTCACAAGTCAAGTTGCATATTGCTGATAGTTTATGGGTAGACTGGGAAATGATTTGAAATTTTCTATTGTATTAATGTTTTTCAGTTGTTAATTTTCAGTTTACATTCAGCTGGGGAAGAAGAGAGGTGAGGAACTGGAACTTCAAACACCTCTTTAATAGTCAGAGACATAACCTCTAAGCTCTGGGAGCTGGTTCATCCCTTGCTGCTTGCCTTGAAATAGGGCAGGATTTCTGCCAGACTTTTCCATGATAAAATCAAAAAAAGCACTTGCTCAGTAATTGATCTCTGCAAGAAACTCAGCTGCACTAGCTGGTACCAGAGCAGAAGGGGAAGGAGGTAGGAATTCTTTCTCTTTCCGCAGAGACAATACTGCCACACCTGAATTTTAGAGCTTTCCTGGCTCATGAGCAATAAAAATATATATATATATAAATAAATAAAAATGAAAATGCCTAAACAGTACCTGAGAAACTTAAGGAGTGCCAGAATGGATTGCACTTTCTTATTCTTAATTCATACACGCTTCTTACTCATTCTGGATACACCTCCCAGAAGAGGTCTACAGTTATTCTTGCAGAAAATTGGTTGGGGCTACTGCCATCTTTTAAAATGCTAGTAGCAGATGATATAATCATGTAATAATTTACTCTGTAAGGGGCTTTGGAAGGTCAATCCCAAAGCAGACCTAACCTTAAAGTTACATGAAGAAAATGCAGCGGTCTCCATTTCTGATGTGAACAAGTGGCCAGAACTCTTGGTCCCACAGAGGGTAGCAGGAACTCAGTCTGGCTTTCCACACATCTGCAGGGCTGTGGCAACTGCCAAAAAACACCAGAAAGAGAAGAGCAATGGAAGACAACCAAGCACTCTTCTTTCTCCTGGCCATATTCTGAATGGGTTTCCTAATTCACCTGTGTGCTGTGTAGAAGGCAGGTATTTCAGACATGCTGTGACAAAGTCTCCTAGACGAGTGCTGGACCCCAAAGCAGGGACTCTGAAACCCAGCCCTTGAATCCTAATTTAGATCTAGCACCAGGCACAGGCACTGCTGCTCGACCCTGCCAACGTGAAATACATATGCACACGCCAAGAATAAGAGCTACAGATATCGATGGAAAGAAAGTCTGTGTTGAAAACAAGAGTGCCTACAGAGCTTAAGCAATTTCAAGGTTTGTTAGCAGCCATGCAGAGATTTACAGGATTATATTTTTGTATATTGGCACTTATATGTGACCTAAATTTCAATTGAAACCATGCCCTTTTTTGGTGCCTGTGGTGCTGCATTGTTGCTGAATGTAAGAGCAGAGCTCTGTGGTTGTGCAGGTTTGCCTCTGCAGGTCATTAGCAATACTTAACCACTGCACTTGCCCTTCCAAAGTCTTTTTTCAAGATATAGCTTACATAATCTTTCTGACCTAGTATGCGCTGAACCACTGGAGAATTACTACAACTAAAGACTGTGCTTCTTCTTGTAATTGTTGAATTGCTTAAAGATGCTACTCTCCGTTTCTCTTAATTATTTTATCATTGCAAAAAGTTATTTCAGTCCTTATTAGATGACTAGTAGTTAAATCCTTTAAATTGCTTTTGCAAAGGGGTTGTGTATTGCTTTCTACACTTCCAGCACCTGATTTGTGTGCCCAGAACACATGCTTCATTAGTCCCTTTCACAAGCTCAGTATCTGCTGTTCCAAATGTAATGCAAATCACTTTTTAATGGTCACATTGACTAGATAGGAAATGCTTTTGTTGGAGTTATGACTTGTAGTTAATTAAGCCAATTAGCATTTGATATAAGCACTTCTAGAAAGATAAAGCCCAAGAATAGCTCTCAAGAGATGGTGGAAGACTTTATGCAGATAGAAATATTATGGAAGGGAAAGGGAATGAAGCAATATGAAGTTTAAAAATAATTTCTAAGTACATTCATTTTTTTTTTTTTTTTTTTTTAGTTTACAGCAGTCTCAGATGAACTGTGAGAAAAGTTGAGGTGAGAGGGTGAGAATCTATTCATTATGTCTGTTTAAGGAGATAAAACTGGACATTTTACTCAGCAGAGAAAATTGGCAGTAAAATTTCTACTGAGATCCTGCTTATGTCATGAAGTTATGATTTATCAATTGTAGTTTTGACTTGCTTCCAAGAGAAGGTTTTTGACTGCTTGACACCAGAAGACACAGCAGTTCATTCCTTGTAGGCAGGGTCTCACAGTCTTTTCTGTTGGCTGAGGGATGAGAACTGTCCTTTCAGCAAAGTAAAAACCAGGGTTCTTGAACTTCAAAATTCAAATGTATCACATTCCTTCTAGTACCATCAAAGAGATGAGTATCACAGAGACATTTCATAGTTTAACCATGTCCTACCCTAGAAATGTGCAATGTGCATCAAGTCTCAAGACTTTCACTCTAACTAATTTAATTAGAAAAATCAGCTGGGAGGAAATTGAACAAAGGAAATGGGAATTATATGTCTATGTAATGCTTGTATGCTCACCGTGGAAATTTTCTAACTTCTGTTGCAAACTTCAGGCTAGAAAATTGCTGCCAATCCAGTATTTCCCTTCATTTTTGTTGCATTCTTCTTATTTTCGTGTATTTGTACCTTGAAATCTCCCTCCCAACCTGACCATACACATTCCAATTTAACTTAATAACTAAACTTGCAATTGGTTATATGACTGCAGCTGACTCTCCCTGGCTGCAAGGTTTCATACAAATACAAAAGCTTGTTTGTGTAGCAGACTTTTTTTTTGCAGAAGGGAAATTTGGATTATTCTAGTTCTTCAGCCTTCATCTCATAAAGAAACTCTGCTGTGGTTCTTGTAAGTGTATAAACATACCTTGCAAAGAGACTCTGTGGCTAATTTATGACACTGAGTTATCACATTATTGTCCCTCAGTTCTCAAAGATGATTTTGTCCAACACTATTTCTTTCTTAGATGTGCACATTCAGGGAGCTAAATTTTAAAAATTATATAGAGATTAAAGTTACTTTTCTTTCCTCATAGAATAATCCTACATGTTACTCAGTTCTGTGAAGAGCTAAATACTATTTACTTATACTGACTTGAATGAAAATGGAGGTGACTCACTACATTACAGAATCAGGATCAAGATTTGGTAATTCATGGTTGGTCTCTCAAACCTTGCCTATACATACAGTTAAATTGGATTTAACTTTAGCACAAGCTAAATTCAGAACCTGACAAGGCTCCATCCATCAGTGTGATTTATTGATGTTCTAATGTACTTTCTATTACCAAGTCATCTACTAGATAAAGTCTTTTCATTTTTAGAAAGTCTACAAAATACTGAACTCAACCTCCACTCTTCACTATAGGATGATGCAGTGGCAAATGAGTTTGGAGATTCTTCTTATTCTTGCAATACTTTGCAAACCATAATGATAAGAAATATTGTCCTTGAGGCTGTTTTGTGACCTATTGACAATGCTACTGTACAAAGATATTTGGGAATACTAATGCACTGCATGAAATCACATTAAGGGGAGAAAAAGAAAAAAAAAAAAAACAACAAAAAAAAAAAAAAACCAACTTTATTTTAATATCAGCTTCAATTAAAAACAGACTTACATGATTAAGGAGAAAGCCAGATTGGAAGAAAGTATTTCAACCTGCTGAGTGGGAAATTAAAATCAGCACAATGTAAACATCACCAGCAAAACACTTCACAGTGTTTACTACTAGCTTTTTTATATTAACACTATTGCATGTGAAATTCTGCAGGAACCTATACCAACTACTGCCATAGTGCAGCAGCTGCACATCCAGATGAGATATGTTGTAAGATTCATGTCAACAGGAGTGGAGGGTGGATGTGTGCTATCCCTATGGAACTGGCACTGCTGGCTTTCTCCTTGCTCCTGCATTACTGTGAGAGGCTGGGTCTCATCCAGGTGACACAGATCATCAGCCAGACAGAAGAGGTTCATGGATTATGTGAGTGATGATATGAATTTGCCCCTGGGAACTGGGTGCTCTGACAGCTCAGAACACCCAGCACATGCTGTTTTGGAGAGTTTGCAAACTAAATTGGATGGCTCTCCTATACAGCAGACCTTACATAAACAAATGTGTGCCATTAAACTGTTGGCTGTCTTTCCTTATTGACTGGCCTTAGAGACTAAAGGTTGAATTAAACAAATGTTTTATTCCACTGTGGCTTACACCACTATGATATCTTTACTTCCAGATGTCTGTGTTTTCTAAAGCTTCCTATTTGCCATTAATCTTTCTTTTACAGGCTTTCCAAGAAGAAGAGTTTTGAGTCATTCTGAAATGTGGACACAGTGAGATAACTGGAGCCTTTTGACTTTTCATAGCATGTATTTATATCTAACAATCTGTATTTTGTATGCAGCAACACCTAAGAACCAGCAAAAGATGTAATGTTCCACTCAAGACTACCTGTCTTATCAACACAGAGACTGAGATGGGCTGTTTTCATGCTGACTGAGAGGTCTGTGTATATGACAATTCATAAGATTAAGATTTAGGAATATGATGAAAGAGTTTTCTAATAGCATTTTTCTGCACATTGGCAAAAGCCCTCAACCCAAAAGAAGAATGCCTCAGATACCAATTAAGATTAATGCACAAAAAGAATCTTCCTTCGAAAGAAATTGAATGGGCTACTGGATGAGTGCACTGCAGAATGACACAGTAGACCACAAAAATACAAGACACAGTACAGTTTAAAAAAAAAAAAAAAAAGTCAAACAAAACTGCCACAGGAAGACTGCATATTATCTCATCAACATACATTTTGCAGTAAAACTCCAAATTGCTCGTGGAAGCCTTTTGGTGCATCACAGACTATAATTCATACTACTCAAGCAAGTGATAAAAAGTGTTCCACTTTTCTATAAATTTGTGTGTACAAGCAGTATCTTATAACTCCATGCATTCCACTTTCCATGAATCCTGAATTTGCAAGGTCTCTTATTTCTGAATTGGAAATAAGTGCCAGCTGAGTGACTGACCTTTAATTACTGATTCAATTCACATTACCAATTGAACTGCTAAAAGCCAATAGCCAAATTAGAGCTTCTTTTGAGCTGCTGGGTGACCTGCACACAAAGAATTATATATTAGGGTAGGAACCTGAGGCATGCAGCTTACTCAGGACCAGTTTAACTTCATTCTGACTGAAACTTCCAGTTATGTAATTTGGGCGTTGCACAAATATGCAATTCTATGCTTTCTGTTATAGCCTAGAACAACAGTTGGGAAGTAATAAGTCAGAGGAAAAATTCTTTATGCTCCTACAGGCAAATAAAGCAGGGGAACATAATTCAAAGTGACCAGAAAGTAAGAAAGTGTCCTGAGGAGGATGCTGTTCTAGACAGGTAGTTTTAAATAACTCAGCAGCAGATGAGAAGTCCAGGTCTGTATCCATGCCTGTCTTTGAAGAAGACATTATCGAGCTGATAAAGCTTTGTGAAGTGCTTAGCAGGGAACCAGATGTCCATAAATATATTGTTGTCAGGTCACAGTTGGTTGTTATCTTAGTTTTTGTATTAGTTTTTATTAGAAATGTTCCTCACAGAACACACACTACACCATGAAGTGTTGTACCACCCTTTCTTGTGATTGTTGTCTAATTGGTTTCAATTAGATTTCTGTCTCAAGGAACTTTCCACTTAGGTAAGCTCTTAGTTTAACTAAAGTACAAACTTAAATGGATTATGAGACCTGGCACAAAAGGATAGGAATTAACTTAAATTGGTGAATTAAGTTTAGAATTTTGAGTTAATTTAAGATGAAGCAAAACAAGGTAGAGGAAAACTGAAATAATAGACTTCATATGGGTTACAAGTGTTTTGTTCATACTCTTTTCACTAATGAATTTTAAAAGAGATTGAGTAAATCAGTTTGACTTTCTCATGTGACAAGCCCTGCCACATCATTTAAGTCAACTGGACCAACTGGAGTAAAGAAATGCTATATACAAGGGGAATTTTAATCCTGAAGATTTTTTTTTCCATCTGTATTGTTAAACTCAAATTGATTCAGCATAGACAAACCAGATACAATATACTTTTTTTTTTTTTTTTTTTTTTTTAAGTAGAGTGAAGGCTGCTAAAGGGATTCACAGACTAAACTTTTATTTCTGTTTTCTGGCAAGGTAGAAGGGTTTGGCTGTGGGCTAAGAGACACTTTGCTTCCATTTCTGTTTCTGCAGAATCATATGACATGCATTATAATTTTTTAAGGCCAGACTTTGGACTGTGAAATCATCTCTGGAGAAGATCACAAGGGAAAGTCTCTATTTCTGTATACACGTATATATCCCAAACAAAAGAGTGTCTTAGTCTTGCTAACACTCTGCCACTGGTATACAGATGTTACAAATCATGTTTATGTTCATGAATATTCATTGCCTAAACAGTAGCAGGCATGAGAAAGTCTGAATGGGAAGCTTAACAGGAGCAGTCTTGCAATCTAATACATCTTTTTAATTTTAAAAGTAATTTTATTTTAAAAGTGACTTGAAATTCTCTTTGAGAAAATGTTTGTTGAGTTTAACTATGAGCACTTGTATTTTAACTGCATGTTCCCCAAATTTTTTTCTAATTCAAATGCAGAGTATTAATCAAAAGTAATTGCTGTGTCTTAGAGCAGTATTTTTGCACTGACTTATATAAAGATTCATGAAAAACCATAGAGATTTTTTTTTCTATTCTGAAAGAGAGAGGCAATAACAGTTATATACAATGTTGTTTAGTAGCCTAGTTAAAATATCTATGCTCTAGTTGTGATACTGTACGTTTACAGCAGGTTTAACTAAAACAAGTTTTCTTGATTAGTTTTCATTTGCTGTTCAGACAGTGCCTTTAGGTGAGAAGTTTCTTCTGTCATATCTCCGTAGCTGTATGACATGGCTTTTTCCCCCTATACCTCTCACAGTATGATTTAACTGTGCATACCCAATCTGTGGGGAAAAAATAGAAACACCAAGATTTGAGCTGAAAAACAATTTTTTCCCTCCCTCTCTCTAAAGCTTCCTTGCAGAATCTCTGAAGGAGAACTAGAACTCTTTATCTCTGGGTACAGTATATTCCTTGAGATTTTGTCTTTATATTCTCTCAGCCCTGGGTCACTCTGATGCTGGGTGGGTTATACCATAGCACACAGTGCCAGTGCTCCTGGGCAAGCCTCTCCCATGAACCATGTTGCAGCCTGGAATTACCCATTGGACACGATTTGACCCAGACATGTTTTTTAGCTCTTTAGAGATGCTGCACATTCAAACCTGCCTTTGGGGTCTGCAGGATTACAGGAATCTTGAGGTTTTGGTGTAGTAATCCTTAAGGATTATTTCTTACTGGATGAAATGGGGCTGAGGTTAAAACACAGATAAAGGACTAGCTTGCGGAAGTTGTGGAAACATTCATACATCTCAAGATCTCATCTCTGGGAATTTCAGGATTTAGAGATGTTTTCTTCTTTCTTCTTCCTTTCCTGACTCTCATGTTTTTCTGTTTTGTCACTTAAAAAATGAAAAGGAATGGGTAGAAGGAAAAAGCTGTCAAATGTCAAAGCTGGGAACATCAATTCTTCACAATATTTGATTTGAACTAAATTTAATCCAATTCTTTTTGTTTCTTGGGTTCTACCAACATCAAATGACATTGTCCAGGCCTTGCATGTTATAAAATATGCCTGGAAAAGATACTACATGTGAAAAGAGGTTTTTAATCTTGAATTTCTCAAAGGGCCCCAGGCAAATGTCACAGTCCCAGCTACTGAATCTGGCTGATGGTGTCATACCTTCTGGGAGAGGCTATAAATAGCTTTACTGACTGGACAAGAAACACAAAATGTAGCCTGGAAAAAGTCTTTTGTTCCAGGAAGAGGGTAGAAATAGTAGCACTGTTTATATTGACTAGGATGCTTCCATCTTCCAGTGCAGATGTTGTTTCATTTTTTATTTTATTTTTTTTTAAAGGGGGGGACTGACAATTGCACCAGAACACATGTGAAAACAGATCATGCATCTGGCAAATGTCACCATACTTTGTGTTAGGCTTTGTATTAGTCCTTGCCATCTTAATTGTCTACTGGTAAAATTTACTTTTAATGGTCATTTTGTGAAGTAAGGGTGAGGGCTGCATGGAGGAATTGTGGGTTGCTGTTAAGTTGTTGATAACATTTTTCACAGTGAAAAATACGTTTTAGCATGCTTCTATATGTTATTGCATGTTAAATCCTGGTACTTGAACTTTAGAAACTAATAATAAACTTTTTTTTTACCTTTTTTTTTTTTTTTTCCCCACAAAGTGAAATGACAGATAGTATAGTTCAATTAATACGCACAGTGTTCATCGTGGTAAACAGCTGATGCAGCCAAACATCTGGAGTTAAAATAAACAGTATTTCAGCTGAAATTATATAGTGATGTTATAAATCTGTGCAAGTGGAACATGTCCTCTTATATACACTGTTTTTTTTCTAAACTCAAGTGGCTTGTTGTTCAGCTGGTTGCCTGATACAGTCCCAGTGTAGTACAAGCTAGCATTTCAGTAAAGTACTTTGTCCATATTTCCATAATGAAATACATACAGTTGGTGCAATGCTCTCTTTCAGTGAGCCTTTATGCCTATAGCACTACACAAGCAGTAGAGGTCACCATGCACCAGCTCCACCAACTTCCAAGGCTTCATCTAGGAACCGGGCTGGGTAACGATTCCCAAAACATTGGCTGAAAGTGATGTAAAACTCTTAAGAGCTCGAGAGAGCTAATGGCTGCATATGGTGGGGGTAACTTTATAATTGCTACAGGAATAACTAACTTCAGGAAAAATAATACAAACATTAAAATAATTGTAATTAGTAATCACTTCAAGATGCTTACCATTAATTTGAAGCATTTTGGAAAACTACCCCTGCTTAACAAATCCCTGTAATTTATCCAGTGCCTCTGGGGATTGGGGTGGGGTGGGGGAAGTAAAATGACTGATCTGTGCCCTTTAAAACTCATTAATAATAAAGTGAAATCCAAATGTGGTCGTTTTAGCTCTGAAGTAAAGCTTGAACTCCATTTTGAGCACAACAATAATATATGAACTAGCATGATACTAAGTGCAGATGTCCAGCTGGTGACTATCTAGCAAAGTTTAAAACTTGTTCTACTGCATCTTGCCTTCTGAACTGTGTACAAGTTCCTGGTGATACCAGGATATACTCAGCAGTGTTTGGATATTTCCATGGATGGTCTAGAGAAGAAATGTTCTCAGACTAAGAACAACAGTGACTTTAAATATCTACAAATTATAGAGAACATTCTTGCTATCATATCTTCAGTTATAAATTGTGCTCTGATCTACATCACATCCATAACAGTAACAAAAGTGTATAGGTTTATGTATGAAATGAATACAATGGCATCTTGAGCTTCTCTGAACCCAACAGAAGCTTGATTAACTTAAAAGAACGGTAATTTCAACCTTATTCTTTGAAGAATGGTGCGTCTGTATTAAACCTTTATTATCCTCCTTTCAGTGTCATTATTTCAACATTAGAACATTCTTTGTACTACCACCTAAATGGGGTGAAACTTATGCTCAACTATTCTGAGAAATTTTGAGAAAGTTTGAGCATAGGAGCAATTGTTTCCCTAAAATTAGGTAAAATGAGTTTGGCAGTTTTAAGAAGTGGTGAGTATAAAAGGAAGGTTAAATCATTGGAGCTGCAGTTTTATTTCCTTTCGTGTCACATTGTATAATAATTCATGATTTTGAAATTATGCCAGTTGTTAAGGTATAACGTGCAATATATTCTTCATTATGTTTTGCTAGGGAGAGGGAGGGAAAGGAAATGTAGTAATTTCAATACAATAGCCATGAAAATGTTATTAATGTTATGTTGTCCAAGTGGTATGTTTTCTGAAACAACTAGAGTGAAGCATTTTACATGTAATCTCTCCTGTTTGGATTAAAGAGGCTCATAAATATAACATTTTAAACAAGCATAAGATGAAAGAATATTTAACTTTAAACTGAAGTCAAGGTGTGGCTTCATCTCATAAAGATGAGGAAATTGCAAGTAGAGCTGAAATTCTGTCCCCGGGTTATGCAGTGTTTTGATACTAGCGCAGAAGCCAAGCAGTTAGGGATGAAGAAGAGGGAGCAACCAAGTATGCTTCAGTGAGAAGCCTTGTGGGAGTGATTTGAGAGACACATAGACAAACTTTGAGATTTGTAGCCATGGCTAGTTTGCGGGGTGGGGTGGAGGTGAGGATTAAATGGTTTGTGTGTGGTGTGTTCTAACAAAGACAGTGACTCCTCCATATCTACTTTATGGCTCAGTGCAGAAGGCTGCAAAGCCTAATGGCTGGTAACAGTTTGCTTCCAGCCTCTCTGAACCCCTGTCTCCAATGTTTTTTGTTTTGCCATTGTAGTAACCCCAGGTTGCACACTGCTGAAACATTCCTTTAAATGAAGGTAAAGCTGGGATCGGTACAAAGTCTGTTAACAATCAGTTTGGACTTGTAGAAATTAGCTATTGGGATCCCTCTCCTAAAAGAGAAAGGAGGGGGAACGTCTGTTTTTCCAGTGGAAACTCTGATTGGGGACTGGGTACTTTCCCTATGCACACAGGATCTCTACACAGAGGTTTTCTTCTCTAAGTGATAGGTTTCCCTATACACTTATTTGCTGACAGGGCTGACAAGTGGAGACATGGTTCCTAGATGGGGATTAAAGAAAGATAGGACAGGCTAAAGGAGAAGTGAAGTGGATGGGACTTAGGGAAATGGCAAGCATCCACTCTAGCCAAAATTGCTTTAGGGTTCTGGTATTATTATTTCTACTCTACCTCTTCGGACTTTTATTAGGGTCAGGCAGAGCCAGAGGAAATCCCATACAGCACAGGTACAATACAGCAACGTTGCCAGTAAGCCAGAAGGCTTGCCTGAGGCCAAACCAAGCAAGAATAGACAAAGTCAGCTGCTTAAGAATTTGAACAAATTAATAGTGCAGTGCCCTTTTTGGACTGAGGAAAACCAGGGCCCTCCAGCGGGAGAGTACACGTCTCTTCAATGAGGTCCTCACAAAATCTTCTTCTATTTGAACCTCCTCCTGAGGACTGTAGTTCAGAAGGGGATGATGTGGTCCAGCTATTGTAAAACATAATGAAATAATAATGATAATAATAATGAATCTAATGGAATAAATGCAGTGCGCTGCCATGGGAATTAATTTATACTCTCTGATAAAACTAGTACTTTAAAAGATTATAGAACTAATTTCTGAAGACATCTAAAATCAATCTAAAGATTTTAGTGGTGAAATATACCCATTCTGCTAAAAGTGCAATATAATTCTATATTAGCTGTAGCAGGACTTTTCTATAAATAGAGTAAAAGATTAATTCACATCTTAAGTGATCTTTCATCCTTATGACAGTTCTTGTAGCTGTTAAAAATTTCCAATACTTTCAAGCTTTATCCCCAAACTAGACAGTATTAATGCATTCTGCATTCACTTGCTATATGCTCCCTCTAGTCCATATATACATTATAATATTTGCAGGCAGAACATTGTATTTAACTAGCAATCTAAAGTTTCACATCTTGCCAAGAAAACTAAAGGTTTTAGAGTAGCAGAGATTAAAAAGAAGAAGAAATCCCAGCACTGTAAATTGTAAAACTTTACACCTTACAGCTGCCAGCTGTAATCCACAAGGAGACAGCGTTCTTAGGCTCTTAGGAACATAGACTGGGCTATTTTTTAGCAAATATTACTCTTGTTCCCTCAGAAAGGGAAGGAGAGGGAAACAAAAGGTCTCAAGCCCAAAAGAACCCCTTACAGAGAATATATCATTGATGAGAAGTCATTTCGTCCTTCAGAGGGGAAGGATTGTGGTGATTTGATAAGATCTGTTAAGATTACATTTTGCTTGTTATTACAGTTGAAATATAACAGCTGAAATGTTACACAGGCCAAGTCAGACTAAGCCTGAGAGGATTTGCACAATGTAGCATTTACATAAGATAAGGACATGGTGGTTTCTGGTTCTTTTAAACTGGAATACCTTTATCTTAATTATCACATTATCAGGTTTTTGTGTAAGATGAAATGTATTTGTTTTAAAGGTATAATAAGGCTTATATTAATAACTCAATTTCCTATATATTTCAATAAATTAGCATCAAACAGAAACCACAGTACATGAAAGATTCCTGAAGTTACAAGCTGTAACTTGCAGAAGTGAAACAATAAGTTGGGTGCTGAAGGATGCTGAGCAGCACATTGCCAGGCCAGTACCATCACAAAGGATGACCATGTCCTCTTCTGAGAAAAGGAGAGGCCCAACTTCTGAACTTCTGTCTTTTTTTTTTTTTTTTTTTTTTTTTTTTTTTTTTTGACTATGACAAAAGAAGGAACAATGGAAAACTGTTTGGGGCAGGTCTAGGAAAGAAATATCAAACATCAGTTGAAGGTCAAGTCTGAAGACAAAATGGGCTCAAGTGCAGAGGACAGAGGGAAAACTGAGAGGGGAGAGAGAAAAGCCTTTTGGACAGTGCAGGATGAGAAGTGTTCCTTGCTGCTGCCTATCTTTTATGAAGAAATATCTGGATCCATCATGAGTTTTTTTTCCTAGTGAAAATATCCTCTGTATAACCTAGCCACATGAGGCAAGTGGGATAACAGTGTGAACCTAATCTAGTAAGACTTACAGTTCAGTAGACCTTTGGAAAAAAATCTGTATTCTTGATAACATTAAATATATGCATTAGGCAGGAAAGGGACTAATTTATCTATGGGTTCACTTATGTATAAACAGTGGCTATTCAACTATTTCTTGATCATATCTTTTAATTGTACCCTTGCCAACTGATTTTGACTTTTTATTGGAGACTTCTATGTCCATTGCTATGGGACATACTTGGATCATATCTCTAGTCCCATACAGATGAATATAATCAGAGAGATATGGCTATGATTGCTATATTTGTGCTAAGCTTGCATGTGCAACAATCCTCCCTTTCACACTGATTCTCTTCTCAATGGCTTGTATGAAATACTTCTGCAATATAAAATCAAAAACAAAACACTTGTATTACAGAAGAACTCAATGAAATCCCTGGATTTAGTCTGCTTTAATTCAGATCTGTGCAGTTAGGTTTAGTACTAGGTAAGCCTCTGAGCAGAATTAGGAAATAGATATTTACTTAAACCACATTTTAAAAAATTATCTCTTCATCTGTGGTTTTCAACATGACTCTGTCACTTTATGACATTTTCTTCCAGTTATGAAAGGGAGGCAAGAGTCATATGGAAATCTACTTTTACTCTGTGGTTCTTTTGGTCTGAGGCAAGCCACAGGAAAACTGAAATAGTAAACACGAGAAATTGGTGTCTGGAGCTTAGGCGTGTGTTAAGCTGCAGTTACTGGGGTTGACCCAGGGATAAGCAAATTAAATGTAAGATCCAATGGAGGCTTGACTAGATGGTTCTGGAGTTCTCTTTTTGGTCTTAAATCCTAAGAAAGCACATCCCTTCACAGTGCTTCAAAGACATTATCACTGTTTAAGGAGCATGTCTCTTCACTGGGCTTGGAAGGTGTCTATTCCCTTGGAGCAGCCCATGTGGTGTGGCTGAACAAAGGTGGCTCTCTATCAGGAAGCCTGGATATCCATTGGACCAGCATTTGGTATAAAGTGTTTTCCTTGCAGGCAGTGAACAAACCTGCCAGCAATGTTCTAATTCTGGAATGCAGTACTTTCCAGAAGTCATTTTTGTACTAATTTCCCAAAAGTTTTGCCCTAAGAGAGAAGGGACACTGCATTCAGTGTGAGCCCTGAGTAACATGTGCCAAAGTATCATTTGAATTCCCTCGTCAAAACCAGCTACTCAGTAAGGAAGTATCTCCTGGCAATAGTAAAAAGAAATCTAGGAGAGACCTAGATTTCAAAAGACTTCAGGATAGTTATGCTTTTCACATTTTAATCTTTTCTGACACAACAGAACCTCCCTCCTGCCATCACATCACATTTCATCACTGAGTTTCTATGGCAGGAAAACTGCATACAAAGACCTCTTATCCTCTAGCTGAAATCATGGATAAAGGGGCTTAAGTTAGGATCTTTTAGACTATAAGTATTTTTCTACTTAGACATGGAAGAAAGCTCAGGAGAATGCATTCACTTTCAAATCACTTTGATAAGAAGCTATGCCTGTTTTATAGAAAACATTTTTAACAAATTAACTAGAGTTGTAAGGGTTTAGGAAAATACGCTTTTCCTAAACTCTGCCAGGCTAGTTCAGCAACAACTGTTGAACATGTTGCTTTAATAAATGATAAAAATACAAAATTCTATCCAAGTTTAGCAGATTAATTCACTTGTGATAATTATTACTACTCTTACTTATTGTTGCTGTTATTTACATTGGCTACATAGTGATCTTGTACACTTTTGGGGTTTATAGTGTGAAAAAATGCTGTCAGTTGAGATACCTACAGTACTTTGAATGATGAAGAGCTAGAAGAAAAGATGTAACATTCAAGCATGGTCAGATGAAAGAAGACATCTACTCATTCTCTTTTAAGTGGTCAAAAAAGTGTAAGGGTGTTCCAAGTATTTTAATTTGTCAATAACAACACTTCTGTTTTATTTTCATCATCCCCACAAACTGATTTAATCACAAAGCAGAAATGTAATTGTCTTGTCTCTTTGCATCCTCTATGAAACATATATACGTACATATTGCAAGTGACCTTGTTATCTATTTTGCATCTTTTCACTAGAAAGATAAAAAAAAAAAAAAGGTAAAAAAAATTCTAAAAATTGCTAAAAAATTTCTCGAGAAATTCAGTGTGAGATGCCACAAAGACAGGTGCCTCCCAAAGGACTCTCTATTCTCTTTAATAATCTCTTGCTAGGGCTTCCAGTATATGAATAGATCTTATTTTATTCAAATGAAGCATATTGTCAACGTTAATATCTTTTAATTTTTCACTGTTTCTTCATTAGGTTTTCCAGGGTCCTGTGGGTATAATCCTTCTTGTACTACAGTTTTTGTTAGTCACAAAATAAACCTGCAGTTTACCAGAGTACCCTGCTTGACTCCTGGATGCAAGAAAGGCCCTAGTTCATTCATCTTCTCAACTTGTGTAAATGGAGAGCAGATAGTTTGAGTAGTCAGTATATCTTCTATGAGAAATTTCTTCTTTCTGTGTCTTCTTTTCCTCCTGTTCTCAACACCGCAGTAATCTAACATTGTCAGCTTTATAGCCATTTTGAGCTTGGATGCCTCTTCCTCCATTCTATTTCATCAGGTATCATTTCCAAATGCTTTAGAAAAGCTCAATAAAGTTGCACAATAACATCTCCCTCTTTTTTTTTTTTTTTTTTTTTAAGACTTATTGCATGCAGGTTCTTGAGCTGCACATGTTTTCTATGGATGCTTGAGTGCTTTATTACATCTCCCTCTTCCTTTTTCCTCCTTTATTTCACCTGTGGCCCAAGCTGTCTTCTTCAATGCATTTTTGTTGAGCCTCATTACACTGACATTTGTATTTTTATGGGTGCTTTTCTTTGACGTTGACTGTGAGGTAGGTAAGTTTGAAGCATACATCAAAGAATTTGTTCACTCTTTCATGGCTGTTCTTTGGAGACAGATAAGGGGGAGATGTCCTGAAAATTAAATTTAAATTTCTCATGAAAAGGCTTCAGCTATAGAGTACTCATCTCAATAAAACTTCCTGGCCAATGCAAAAGGCCAGCTGGATGAGAGAGACAGGACCAGCCCATACGAGTGGGAAGATGGAAGGGGTTAGTCAGGCCCTTCCTCAGCCAAGAGCTTTAGTGGGAGATTTTCAGGCTCACTGTCATCTCTCTTCCCTCTCCCCACCTCCTCCAGCTATCCTGCCTTCTTCCTTGGGCTTCTTCCAGTCACTGCCACTTTTTTCTTGAGTGGCAGAAGCCAGCAAGCCTTAGCTGCACCTGCCCCTTCTGGCTCTCCTCACTCTGCCTTGGCCCATCTGGTTGCCATCTCTGGAGAGTACTGCTGCCCTTAACGATTCACCCTATCCTTCAGGCTGCCTCTTTTTTTGGGTTTCACCGTCTTCCCCTGTTCTGCCTGCCCTAAAATGAGATTTTATTCTCATTGACACAAGCTCTTTCTGTGCATTTTCCTTGGCAAAATAAAGGCTTCACTGTGTGAATAAGAAATGAATACATGAATGTGTGTACACGAGAGAAAGTGAGGGCGGAAAAAAGACAAGTAAAGAATAAGAAAAGCTAGAACAAGTCATGATGGAAGCAAAAATAACCTCCTAAAAATCCTTTTCTGACTTCACTAAGCTAGTACACAGAAAGACAGGAGACACTGAAATATTTCAAACTGGGAAGCAATAGGATAAAAACATTTGGGGGGGGGGGGAGTGGGATAAAATTCAACACTTCATTGTCACACACTGGTGAATAATACATGAATCTGGAATTTACATTGAGGGAACATAAATTTAAAGGAATATTTTTAAGGGCATATGAACATGGAAAAGGGAATATGATAAGAGCATTTTTATGTGGCTGAAAATGCCCATAAGCTTTTGCTATTAGATGTTGGCCTACTGTGTGGCACATTACAGAAGAAAAAAAAATGGCTAGATAAAAAATACTTTCTAAGGTGTTTCAATTTTTGCAAGGATGTAAATATTATGTCTGATATATAGTTTTCAAAGGAAAATGAATAAAAGTGCAAGTGACCTAGATCCACGAATTGTGCTTTACAGATTATTGTATTGATTGCAAGTGACATATCTTGTAATTATGTTGAGTTAAACTGCAAGTGCTTCATAAATCTGGAGAGAGAATCTTGGTAGTGTCCCTTTCCCAAAATTATAGGCTGGTAGACTTGTTAAAGACTTGTAAATTTCATTTTTTGAGGATCTCCATCAAGTGTTAAAAATAACTATAAAAACCTGAGAGAGATCCAGATCTTGGGCCATGTTGATAACTGCTTGCTGCTCCATTTGCAGAAAGCTGCCCCAACCATTCTAACTACTAGTCATTATTAAGTTATGCAACTGTTCCTATATGTACTGCTTTCCTTTGGATCACGAGTGCAAGAGGCACCTTGTCAGTCTCCTGACTTTCACATGGCCTTTGATAACTTTTAGGAGACAGAACTGGCCCTGAGTGAGGGGACCAAGATGGCACAGTCTGAGATATGGTTATGAAACTAAGCATTTTCCTTGCTTCAGGGCAAAGATACATGATAGAAACCCCCTAGCAATCATGTATTTGTAGTGATGGTAGGACCAGAATAGGAAAAGAGATAACACAATGGCAATCTCAGCTCACATGCTGATCTAGCCTAACACCTGTAAAGGAATACTGTCCTGTGAAATGCTGGTGGCTCACAAAGAGATGTATATAAAATTTTAAAATCAAAATATATGCTTCACATGATGGCTTAAGTAGGTATCCAGATGATTCCTTTCCTAAAGCCAAGCCCTAATGTAACAGCCTGTAAAAGGGAGGAAAGAAACACACATCAAATTTACAGTGCTGGTTGTGAACTGAGCATCACTAATGTTTGGGACTGATGTGCACTGACCATTGTTTTAGGATAATCCAGCACCAAACAACACTGGTGATGGCACAAATGAAACTTATAAAACACATTTTGTTAATAAAGGCCTCAACACAAAGGTGAAGTGATTCCAGCTGTCCTGCTGGACCACATGAAAGTGATATTTGATAGATAACTAAGATATTCATACCAGGTGCAAATGACAGATGCAACTGGCATGATGACAGATCAAGAGCTCTTGTAAATCTCATCAGGAGGGTCTATTTATTAAGGGTTTCAGTACCTCCAGCTGTTACACGTCAGCAGATCTGACTGAGCTCCTGTGTTAATAAACCTTATGTTTCTATGATTATGTTACTTCGCCTTTATTCTAAATTTTTGGTTGTCAGGCTGATGAGCTACAGGAATGATAGTTGAAAAGTTCCTTGACCTAGACCTGATTTCCACCCCGATTTTGGTTTCTCTTTGGCTCTATTCACATGTCCTCCTGGTGAAGTTATACTACAGTCTGTGGAAGCCGTGGGCTCCACTAATTGCTAAGTGTGGCTCTGCAGTCAGATTTTCAGAGCCTCTAGAAAAGGAGCTGACCTGTACCTGACCTAGATATTCAGTCCTGATTCAGAAATGACAAATCACTACCTTTTCTAGGATTACCATTAAAGCAACTGAGCTGATATAAAATGCATAGCTGGGCTGAAAAATTTACTTCTCAAATGATATTCATGTTATTGTTATTCCCATTATCTCATTATTACACATGACACTATTTATATATAAGGAAACAAATGTGCTTTGTTCTCAGTGTTCAAGCCTGTTCTGTGTTCTCAGTTAAAAGTCTTAGTTATGGGAGTAATCACGAAGCCACAGGAACTGACACTTCTCTGGACAATGCAAGCTGATCTGATGTGGATGGCGTGACTTTATACCATGACTCTGCACTGCAGTACCTGCCACAGCTGGGATATGACAGCCACAGAGAACCAGACTTCCCTACCTCCCTAGACATCTGGCATGGTGTCTCTAGGACCACTTTAAGGGCCCAGAGAGAATACCACAGCAAAGAAGCAAGAAATCGGGGGAATAGCCCCATTCATCCCCTTGAACACCAGTCCTTCAGCTATGCTGAAGTAGTTCCAGTGATTGTTGAAAAATAAAGGTTAGAAAAGTAGGTTGCATCTTTAATGAATGCAGATTAATGTTCTCCTTAATTTAGAGTTTTTTAACAAAGAATAAAAGTAAGCATTTTGGTTTATACACATAAGGCTGTAACAGGAAGAAATAATAAAGGAAAACAAGCTGGTCCATTGTGCTAATTTTATTCAACCTCCTGTGAGGCTAGTGGCTGTTGTCTAAAGATTTGTCTGGAAACTATCCACTGGTGATGCCTAGCTTTCAGTGCTACTCCTGTATCTGAACTACTTAATTAAAGTTAAGGGGAGCTAACTTTTTCAGCAGTGCATTGCAGTCTCATCTGTGATGCCACTGTAGATGTCTCAGGTCTCTGAAAGCATCCATGGTCAGTTATGGTTTGTCAAGAAACAATCATAAGAGAATCCATAGTGAGAGAACTGTCTTAACATTTTTTTCTTTCATCTCTGTTTTTCCTTGCACAAAGGGCAGACATGTATTTTCAGTCTGCATAGACTCATACAATTCATGCATTAGAAAATAACACTATTTGATTTAGAAAAGGATTACAGTGAGAGGTACTGGAGAGCTCTGTAACCTCAGAGAGCATCACAAAGTCAGTGCTACACAGAGACATTGCAAAACTCCCCATTATCTGGGTGTCGTTAAGCCTGGTTACACCTCTGCAAAGAAACTTTCTTATTATTCTTTCACTCAGTGAAAGGCTACTCAGGAATGACATATGCCCAGGATCATATCTGTACTGAAACCTCTGACTTGAGAACAAATTTAAGCTTATCAAGGCCTGTTACCCACATATTTTCTAGCCATATTAGAGCTGTAGCCTGCTTCTGCTCCAGTGATAAGTCTTTTTGCTCTTGTGGGACTGCTGCCCTCCTTCCTTTTTGAGTGATTTGAACATCTCTGGCTGGGGGAAAGGGAAGGATAAGGTGTCCAACCTCACTGCTGCTAAGTACTGGCTTTGCACATCCACTGACTTTGGCCAATTAAGAGTATGACCATTAGGAAATGAACTGAATCCTGAAAGCCTGACAGGGATTTGTGGACCTTCACTGCCTTAGTGCAAAGGGCTTACTGCTAAGGGCCATTGGTGCTGCCATCAAGACTCAAAGCCAGCTTGGACAAAAAAAAGCTGTGACGACCTGCGGACGTTGTAGGCACTCTGTGCTTTAGGTGAGAGCTGTTTCAGCCCATTTCACTCCAGGAGGATAGATAATTTGTAGAGCTTTCTTCCAGGTGACTTGCAACTCTTTGCTTTTTCTGTGTTTGGCATGGATTCCTTAGCTTTAATACATATCTCTTAAGACTTTGCTTTCTTATTTCTTAAGATGACTCTAGGGTGCACCATAAGAATGCAGAGGATTATCTTTTCCATTTTTCTTTTCTTCCTTCTCCCCAGCCCCCAAAGCTGTCTGATTAGCATCTTGAATGTATACCTTTATACCTTATTTAGTACATTACTGGCTTTAGGCTGTGTTTCCCACTTGCAGCCTTCTGAAGTCCCACTGATAACACCTTATACATTGTATCATGAAATGTAATAAATGAATACCATTCTTATTTGATTGACAACTATCTTAGTGTTGTATAAAGGTTTAACTAGGCAATAAGATACTTCTAATTAATTCATTCTCCCTGATACCCACCATTAGTTTTACAGGGATTTCTGCTGTGGGCTCTTCTCCGAGAACACATTTGAGCAAGGGTACAAGCTGAGCTATGTTGCAGTGATTAGTCCTTAGCCTAGTTCATACATAGTCACAGGTTCTCCTGCTTTCTTTCTGTGAGCTCCTGAGGTGGATTCACCTTCTGAGCAGCCATCTGCATTTACTGGTTGCAAAATATCTGCATAGTAATCACTTCCAGGTGAACCTGGGATGTCCCTGACTTTCTGCTTTTACCAGTCAGGATTGTCAGTATAGGAATACCTGGTCAGGCTTTTAATTTGTTGTAGATTTGTGTGTGTGTGTTTTGGAATTTTAGAGCAATCTTTGTTACTGAAGCTGCCATAAGGCTCCTCGTCTCCAAAGCCCTAAGTGATCCCTCTTTCCGTGCTATCACTAGAACCAAGTTTGGGTGGTCACAATGGCAAAGCATAAGGGGTGAGTTGAGGCAGTACTCACACGCCTTGAGTCTGTCATGCAGCCCTCAGCACCAGTGGCAGTCCTGTGCTCTGCCCTTAGCTCTGGTGGGACTTGGGCCTGCAGCTCTCCACCCCAAGACCCCAGAGCAGATTCTCATACCTGTCTGCCCACTTGGTTCCCTCGTCGACCTATGCTAACTGGTTTCTTCCATGTCTCTTAGTCCATAGGAAGGTTGCTCACATGGGAGGACAGGCATCCTCTGTGAGAAGCTGACAGCCCAGCTAAGGACAAAGTCCTGACAACAAGCTGCCCAAAGCAGACAAGGTGAGACCTTACCAAATCTACAAGAGCTCTGAAAACGTTGTTCCTGTCATTGCTCCATACCAAATCCAGAAGGGTCCTTTTTCTCCACCCTCCATTACAGGGCCCAAGAGCCCAACACTCTGATTGAACAGACTGTCTCTTGCTATCCAGATGTTCGCCCACTCCTGGGCAGGGACATAGGAAAATGTTTCGTGTAGCAGGAACTTTAGCAGTTCCTGCACATTCCTGAAAGCTTGTAATGAGGCTGAGACTCATTAAAACACACCCAGCTTGCACACTATGGGAGCTGAAGTGAGGGCATAAAATGCCAGAGAAGTTTTACAGTGAATGAGGAGGGTACACTGAGCCTCGTCTGGAAACCAGGTCCCATAATCATTCTGGCACAACAACAAGTAAGAAGTCTGGCAAAGCCTTGCTTTGCTGTGCACCCTGGAGAGGAAGAAGTAGGATGGAAGCTGTGAAAAGGCAGCGGTACATCAGTGAGGCAGCCTGGCTATCCCCTCCATATGCAAAGTTCGCTATTTCCTTCTTTTCCCCCTTCCACCATTCCCCACAATCAGACGAGTTACTGAAGTCTACAGATCATTTGTTGTGATCCAAATTCATGTCTCCTCTTATCAGAACTGATCACTTTCCTTTTCTTGTCTAGTCAAAATGGGCAGAGATTAGCACAGAAATCAAGTATTTCTTTCAGATTCTGCTTCCTGAATGAATGCATTGAGAATAGGGGTATCAAGTCACAGGTCATGTCTAGAGGAAGAAGGACTCTTCAAGGAAAATGAATAAGTAGATTATATAGTATAAAGTCTAGAAAGTCCAAAGAGTCTATGAATGTAGACTTGTGTTATTTATTTTCTGCTCAGAATCTCCTCTACATGTGACCCATTCTTAGGCCTGTTCTGAGCCTACCTCCATGCTTCAGATTAACTTCTTCTCCATGCCAGATTAACATCTCCATACAGAAGGAAAGAAAATACCAGGTTATCCCATGAAGGAGAGCTCTGGAAACTTTTATCAAGGGACATGGACCATCTTTGTGTTGGAGGTTCCAGGTCAGTTTACTATGCTGTGAATATCTTTTCATCTTTACAATCATGTTTTTCTATCCTTCACAGTGCCCGCAAAACCTGTTGTGTGTGCTGATGGGGTTCACAGCTTTCTTCTTGTCTCCCTGGGTTCTCACCATCCTGCACCTACAGACTGTAAGCAAACAGCTGTACATACCGCAGTGCTGTGAGCATATCCAAACTGAGGGGGGCCCATACCACAGTGATGGGGTAGCTGTGGATGTATCATTGCTTGAAAATCTCAGGATGAAGCCTTAGATTTTGAAGGTTACATTTTAGAGGGTGTGCAGCCCTCATTCCTGAACTTTCATTGCTCCCCCTGGGGGACACAGTGGACTAAAGTCACTTAAATTAGATCTGTTTTGTTTCCAAACAAATCCAAGCATTTTAAGCACGCTTTTCATTTGTTGTAATACTTTAAAGCCTAAGAATAAAGAGTTATGTTCCTTGTATATCTTTCACCATTTTGCCTAGCCCAAGCAGGAATGCCAGTATTTATATTCTCTATATTTCATAGAGTATTCTGTGGCCAGAGGGTCTATGCATTATTGTTATTTTTGGTCCAGCTTTCAGGGTCTGTGTATTGCCAACAGCTTTATTTTTTTTTTTATTTTTTTATTTTTTTTTTTGGTAAGGAGACAGTAAAAAAATTTGCATTTGACAACATGTCTGTGTCTCTTGACTCAGCACACTTTTGGAAAGTCCTCTCCTCTGGTGTTCGCACTATATCATTCTCTACCACAAGACAATTTAAAATAAGATATTCCCTGTTCTGCCAGCTATCTCTAAACAAAGCCTCTGAGTTGAGAATGAGCTCAATAAACTCATGACGTGTATTGTCATCAAAATGCCAATGGGAGGGAGTGATCAGAGTAATTTGGGATATCCTAGGACACTTTAGGGAGAACAAGGGACCTCTCCCTCCCTGTCTTCCAGCTAGTCTTCCTTCTGAGATTTTTCTGAAAGTAACGCACTTTCACCCTCAGACCATCAGGCCCTGAATACAACACTGAAACAAAATACCTGGGTTTCCTATTTCTGCTGCTGCTGCAGAGAAATGGTGCAAGGAGGCAAAAGCAGAAAGAGATTCTCCATGTATCGATGGTTTGAGCTTCTTCTGCCTCTGGAACAGCCGAGGCATGCAACGGTACAATAGTTGTACTAGTGTAGTAGGAAGCTACCTTTTCCATTTATACCCAAAGCTGCCCCTGAACCTAGTACGAGTAAACAACATGACATCCTTAAATATTTAGAAAGGATAAAATCTGTATTTATTGATGAAGTGAGTCAGTTGATGTGAAATCTACATGAGAATACAGGCCTTGGAAGAAGTGACTAATCAGACACTGTTTTAAAAAGCACCTAAATGAATAACAGAGGAACCTGAAATTCATACTTGGAAGTGTCTTTGCTATATAATATAATTTAAATGTCATTTAAATACCACAACTCTTTGAATCTCTGCATTTCATTTTAGAAGCACTTAGGTGCATAATACCCATTAATACCACATGCTGTGAGACACACAAACTTCTTTGCAACTTGTGCATAGGGTCTCAAACTCACTTTAGCTCTGAAAATATAATGTTAGCTTGTGGGTTTGATGTTATCCACTTTTATTCTACCTGTCCTTGCCAAAACCTTACCTACCATTGTTAGCTTGAGACAAAAACCAAAGTATTTAAGTATTTTGAATAGTTTTGTTTGTCTTCAGTGTAACTAATCTCACAGATGGATTATTACTCTTGCAGAATCTGTTTACATTTATAAATCTCTCCTGTCATAGCTAAACATTTTTATATATTTATTTGTTTATTTTGAGGGGAGAGGGAAGTTTCTGCTGGAAAACTCCCTTTCTTTGTATAAAATATACTTCTATTTTGTTAGAAGGAGGCCATATGCCCTGACTAGGCTGGCATGCTTGAGTTTATGGCTGCACATACAGTACGCACTGTACTTTTTCAATAATTTTCTTAATCTCTTCCAGTCTCTGCCCCTTTTATACCCACAAATTTTTATAAGCTGAAAGAGAAGTCCTGTGAAGGCTGGAACTTTCAAACCAAAAATGTAGTACTTGAAATGAAACAGAATGATCTCATCCATCCCTAATTTTCAGTGCCTTTTCTGTGCCTAGTAGACAGCTTTACTTTTATAAAACTTGAGTCCTTGTCAGCCTGGAAAATACTGCTTATTGACTTTGAGTCACTTGTATTTACTTTAAGCAATTGCCTCTTGTGTATGTCCATACACAGTAAATTTCCAAACAAAATGTCAAGTATTTTTTATGTTGATCAAGAGATCTAATTTCAATGTCAAGCAATTCTCCAACTGTGCACAAGTGAAGGAAAAGTTTTTCAATGCACTATATACAGTTTTGCACTTTTATACCTCTGACATTAGGATAATGTGCAGTGGTCTTGATCCAACAAAAAGTGGCTTTTGTGACTGTTGATCCTGGACATTTCAAAGGCCCCCCAGGCTCTAGTCAAAAAGTCTACTTTTGAATCTGAGGGGAGAAAAGTTCTTCCTTCTATGGCTGCAAAATGCCAAATTATTCCTCCCATGCTGGCTCTTTTCTGACTGGCACTGCGTAACAGCTGCGGTAAAGATTTTAGCCTTTACCTCTAAAGCCAATTTGGCACGAAAGAATGATAAGCAGATGACTCAAAAGTAAATGTAGTATTTCATAAGAGTACATATGCAGGAATAAATGCTGAGTGTTTTCCCTTTTTACACAGTAGATGAAATAACTAGATAAATGCATTGTTAGGTATCTGTTAAAAGGCCTTTGTTCTCCCATAAATAATGCCTGCAAGTTTTGAAAATGAAATCACCCATCACAAACAGGTTTTTAGAAATGTCATTGGAGTTGAATGCCATCAGCATGCTCAAGAAATCATTTGTCATGATTTAATCCATTGGCCAGAGCGAAAATCTAAAGAAAGACTACAGTAGAATAAAACATTTTCCATGCATAAAATCAATTTAAAACATAAAAGTTCAACAATAATTACACATTTATAATGCCTTGCATATTAAAGAAAAAATAATTACCGAAGTGGGAAGAATATTATGTTTATCAAAATAAGCAGAATTTAGCTGCAGCCAGAGACTCAAGCAGCAACAGGAAATTGCTGCACTACCTCTGTAGATACCTTCCAGTGCTGTGGACCAAAGCTGGAACAGGTCCCTGATTCATTGAAGTACTTAAGCATGTGTTGCATTCCCAGGGAGTTCAAAGAGACTTAATCATGTTCTTAAAGTAAGCATCTGCTTAAATGTTTAGCTGAATGAGGGCCTACTACCTTGATCCCATTTTTATTGGAAACATCCACTGACTTTCATGGCTGTGGAATTAGGCTCCTAAATTAGGGCTCACTGGACTGTGGATCTAGGCCCTAGGCATCCACCTATTCTACTTTAAAGATCCTTCTTGAGCAGCGGATGTCCTGTACATCAGCAATACATACTGTATATTTATCCAGCTTGGGGTACCTAATGGATCAAGGAACACCCTTGCTAGACATCTTCTCAGCTGATTAGGATGATAGAATCCAATTCAGCAAAATACTTGAGCATGACTCCACAAGCTGTATAATAAAATGAGGTTGGTGCTGATCTGCAAATCCTCTGAATAAATAGCATGGTTCCCACTTACTGCCAGCCCATTTTCCCACATGTCAAACACAACTAGAGAAACACAGGTGACACAAGGCCATAAGGCCCATAGAAGTTCTAGTGTTTTGCAAAGACGCTGACCAAAGGCCATGCTGCATGGCTGAGCAAGGTGGAATCAGCTGTGAAAGTGTCAAGCACAGCACGCAAGATTTGACAGGTCTATGAGTAGCTCCATTAAAGTCAATGAGAATGAAACACACGCTTTGCTCTGCAGAGATGGGATTACTCATGCGCCTAAAATTAAACATGTGGTTAAGTGCTTTGCTGAATCAGGGCCAGAGAGATGGAAAATGAGTACTGCCAGTACTGATTCTCCCCCATCTTCTTTTCCACACAGCTGCCTGCTGACGCCTGCTGACTTTTTTGTAAATAAGTACTGTAGCTATAGTACTTTATTAATTACTAAAAGAAACTGGGCCATATCCAAAGTGTCCTGGCCTCAGTGAAGTCCTATTTAGACAAAACTTCCATTAACGCCTACTTAGGATTTGACTCCATGATCATAAAAATGGGATCAGTGTAGCGTAAGAAGAGAGTAGTTCCTAATACAACAGATGGAGATGAGTTTTTTTCTATGGCAGAACCATTTTGGTGGGAAAGTTCAATCTGCAGATGAGTCCAAAGCAAAGGTAAATTTTCTGTTAGGAAATGTACAGTAGAGAGCTTTTTCTGTGCTTTTCTTCTGTGTGCACTTAATCAGTTAATTTGTCAAGTCTTTTAGCAGTAATTGGTTGAAGGCAGAAATTGTTTTACCATAAATAACTCTTACAATATCTGAGAAAATGGCATGTGTTTGTGCACAGCAGATTTATTATTAACACATTTGCTCATTTAACACGTCTGGTAATAATTATTAATTTGATTCATAATAAAAAGATTTGTGGTCACATCAAATTGTTTCTTTTATTTTAAAACCAAAAATGCAAGCTGGAGAGTGGAATCTGTGTGAATCAGGAAAAATTTCATGTGTTTGACATAAAAGACTGATCATATGACAAGAATTTTGAAGTTATTACATAAATTTGCAAAATCACCATCTTCTTACATTTCCTCAACACTTTCAAAATAGTATCAATAGAGTTATGTTAATTTTTTAAATTATTATTCTTTTTTACAATAGTCTGCTTCTTCTGTCCATGTAAACATTCCATGGAAAAACAATCAAGATGAAGCACATCATATAAAACTGTAATATGCACCACAAATACTACAGGTTAATAAACTGAGTTTTATTTTGGTGTAAATAATAAAGCTATAGGTTTTCTGATAACCACAGATGACACAGCTTTGTTCTGTATTTTATTACCTTTGGAAATGTGGGCATTTGATTCTTCTACTTGAAATAAACAGTGAAAAATAGTCCAGATCTAAATTTTGCACAGTGTTGTCTTCACCTCTTACAGTGGAACTTAGTTTAGAAAAATTTTAATAATGCATATCAAGTGGTTTGTTCTATTAAGTTAAATCAATATTAGAATTAATAATGAGGGATCCTGAGAATTTTTGCACAAGTCATTTAACTTATCAGTTTTTCCATTTGTCAATCTATAAAATAACAAATTGATAACTCCCTTTGAACTAACACATTAAAATGGAGTTAGAATTAGAAAAAGCTTGAAGATAGATGAAAGGGGATATGTAAATACAAACTATTACATATAATAAATATATAAAATATGTACTAGGCAATATATAAAATATTATTATATACAATACCATTAATAAATGTGAATCAGTCCTTAGAAAACATGGTTTGTTTTCCAAGATATACCGCCAGTATATCTGGGTGTACAAGAGGAAATACTCCAGCCACTTGCATTTTAATAGAGAAAATGAGCTGCTAGGCTGAATATTTGTCAGTAAGGTTTTGATAGATACAGACTAAACCCAGGAAATGCAGGAAATGCAGAAATGATAACATACTTCTGCCACGCTTCAGAGGTCCATAAAGCCCCTACAGCCATACTCCAATGTTCATCTTCTTTCTTGTTTCTCTCCTTGGACGCCCCCATGGCTCTAAACAGTTTGTCGTGCATGGATTTCATCAGTCCCTACATAATGTAATGATATTAGGTCCATGCAGTTTTAAGAGTAAGGGAGATGTGCACGTGCCGTACACATCAGAAAAGAAAGCATGGCCTATCCCATAATGAGGAAACCCCAGCTCTCAGTGTTTACATCTGTCAAGAGCCATTTCTAATTAGCTCTTTTGCCCATACTTAGATTACACAGGGCTGCCCAGCTGAAATTTGGGCATGGAAAGAAACAGACCTGTGTTGGACATCTTGCCTCTAACTGATAACTGGACAACTCAGTGGCTAAAATTCAGAAGGGCTGCTGCCTGTTAGACCTCCCTGTGGAAGAGGAGAACTAGGAAATGGTGTTTGCTTTTTTTGACTGTCAAAAAAAATCACCTTAAACTTAGCTAAAGTAAAACGAATTTTGAAAAAATACACATATATTTTGCTGCATTACTCTTTATGGGGGAATGAAGAGTGATTAGGGAATTAAATCCATGGGAAATGGCAGAGGCTTTTGTTTGAGTGTATGTGACTAAATTAATATTAGATTGACTAAAATTTTTACATGCTCAACTCACTCCGGAAGACAGTGATATTTGGATGGATTGGGTACAAGAGCTGAAGGCAGATAAAAGGGAATGATGCACTGTGCCTAGACAGCAAGGGGTGCCCAGGCAGATCCCAGTAGAAGTGCTGATCCGTGAAAATTTATATCTACCACTGGAGTATGTTGCTTTTCTCTCCCTACATCACCATCATCTCCCCTACTTACCATAACCATTTGACAGTGCTGCTGTGATTTATCTGAGAACTGATCCTGCAGCCATGTACAAGGATGCCACAAACTGGATAGGACAGGACCAGTGTGTAGAAGGAGGTTAGCTGTCACAGTAAGCAAAACTCTACTGTAGAGGTGCCAGGAGCAAGAAGCCTGAATGATTTACCCATCTCATCAGAGAAGTCTGGAAGCTTGGACACCTCTGTCTATCAACTGTTAAAGCGGTTACCAGAGAAAAAGCCTTTGTCTAATGTAGCATCTCTGTAGAGTAGCCGAGGAAGCTATTTAGCCTGCAAGTGAGACAAGACATGTCAGTTACTAATAACTGAGTTTCACCGGGCTGTCTGAGCCTATGGATATTCTCCAAACTATGCTGGAAGGCAACCACAAGTAGTATAGATCTGCTTGGGAAAACTGCCCGTGGAACAGTGAGATTAATTTTGACCTGAAGAACGAAGTTCTGACCATTTTGATTGCTGTCTCAGAGAGATGGGTTAGCCTGTGCCTGTGGCACCTTCAGCCTGCCCAGTAGCAGGTGCTGAGCTGCATGGTCACAAAGCAGAATTCAAGTAATAGAAATAAAGATAGTTTTGAGGCTGATCATTTTAACTCCCTGATGAAGGGAGAGCAATACAAGACCAGAAATGAATCATGAGCAAAACCTAGGGTAATGGTCTTAATGGTATCCATTTAAGATATGAAAAATTGTCAACAAACTGTAGATGTGGTAAGTGCCTTCTAGCAAAAGGTCTTAAAAAAAGGCAGCAAAACAATAGCAGAGCTCATGTGGTCTAGACCAATTGCCAAATATAGAAAGCAGTGATGTTTCCTTGCTCAAGCAGAAGTTGGCAGAGAGAAAGAAGTGCCTGAAAGTGGAAACTCACTGTGATGGCCAAGTGATGTCCAGAAGGGAACCAGACACTTCCTCATACAGCACCAGGAATTGTGTGGGCGACCCTGGCTCTCTGTGCTCAAGGGTGGATCAGGAAAGATGCCGTCAGTGAAAGCAGCCTTCTTGGTGGAGTGTGTGCGAGAGGAGAAGGCAAAGTGGTAGGAGGGAAAGGCAAATCAAGACACAAATATCCGTTCTGCATCTCCAATCACACAGACTGGTCTGTAAGAGCACTTGGAGGCTGAAAACAGCTTGTCCTTCAGCTGACCTTATGAAGGAAGGCAGCTGGCTGAGGGTTCTCTGTCAGTTAAGGAAAATGGGAATCTTTGGGTTTATGACAGACAGAGATTGGAGACTGTAGGTCTTCACCCTGGAGCACCCTTACCCAATGATGAAGAAGAAAATCTGAGGGTCATGGTGGCCATGGGCCAAAGTCGTCCAAATGGACAACTTCGCATGAGCCTGATGACTCAATGCCAGAAGAAAGAGTGACCCTTTCTACAGATTTCCACAGACTGAAGTGTCGGAACAGCGTAACAGCTGCACAGGGCTGAATGGAAGGTATCGCTGGGTGTACCAGCACAAGATAAATTCATAGAGCATACGAGCATTGCATACTTTTCTGTTAAAAACTTACATATTGCAAAAGTAAGGAGAACAAGGAATTTGTAGCCTTGTTGTGCAAGTCTTAAGTAATCCTACTGTCACAGTATATGCAGTAACCATGTTCATCTAATAACATAAATTTTGGTCTTCTCTCAGGAGGCTGAGAGGCTGGAAAGCTGCAGTATTGGACATGTCAGAACACCCCTAAAGAAAAACATTGGCTTTTTTTGATAGCCACTAGCAGCTTAGTCTTTCCTGAAACCATGTGCAGCAGAAGCATTTGGTATTTTGTTATATCAAAAAGGGACATGTGTTATACCCAGACTGCTTGGAAGAATGAACCTCTCTTTGTGTTTCACAAATACTTTTATAATGGACCTGGAGTGCTGTTTGGGGGATAGGCAGCATCTGTATGTGAGTCAGACAGGAGATTGACACTGAAAATTGGTACAAAACTGGCTGGATATGGCTGAAAGACCACAGTGGATATGGAGATAGGCAGTGGTACCCAGTCCTGTGCCAGCCCCCCGTGATAAGGAAGGAGTGACCACCAAAGGGCAGCATTTTCCTAATAGTTTTGTCATGTTATTTCTAAGAACTGTTGCCCTACAAGCTCCACATCACCATTCAGACACCTAAAAGTAAAACGCCAGTTGTGAAAATGGCCCCAGGTCTGGTGTAAGTGCCACTCAAGATGGGGCACTCAGTCCTGAGCTAGGGCCCCTTCTCTAGGAGTGGGACACAGTTACAGGGCTCCCAGGGTCTGGAGAAGATATCTAAAGTCCCTTGACTAACACTGTGGAGTTTGAGCAATGGAGAGCGCCACTGATCAATATTTTATACTAAAACATGATGAAGTGTAAACGTGTGATTAATGGGGCAATTAAATTCCCTTGCTTCCAGCAGAGACCTGAACCTGTGTTCTGGATTTTTTTCAGCACCATAATTTTTAGCTAGTTTAAAGGTACTCCTTAATTTCATTTTGAGCTTTTATCCCAGTTTTACAGAGGCACAGTGAAAAATTATGTCACATCGTCAGCAAAAACTATTAGATTATGATCCTTTAATCACCCATATTGAGCATTTAGGCCCTGATTCAGCAATGCATTTAAATGTGTGATGAATTTTAATTATGTGCAAAGGCTATTGTTATTCAGAAAAGTGTTTAGGCATGTGCTTGTATGTTTTGCTGAACTGAAGCTTGAGAGCAATAAGAAGGCATCTGGCACTTACCTAAGAGCAATCACGGGTGAGTCATAGTAGTGAAACTGACGCTGCGACCACAGAAAGTTATTACACAGAGCAGTCTCTGGACCCCGTACTTTAATAATCTGGGAAGAGAAAGATCTGCATATCCCAGTCTTCAGACTTGTTAATTGTCTTTTTGCAGTTTGAATCTGCATTGCTTTACCAGGGTCCTGTCTTTTCTTATCAGTTGAGGATGATGAACATTGGAACATTTTTTTCATCACACTTTCCACCAGACAAAGAATTCCCAGCACACGATGGTGACTGTTGAACAATTTCGTGCTGCAAAACCAATAGAAAGGCTCCCACTGATTCTAAAGAAAGTTGAATCAGGCCCTGGGTGAGTCACTGAATGGGCAGCTCCATTCTCAGCACTTCTCTTTCCTCTGTAATGCAGTGGCAGATCAAGGTCTTCCAGCAAATGCTTAGATCAGAAAATCACCTTTTCACCCCAAAGTCTGCTGACAGCATGCCACTGCCTCCATTTAGCTTGTGTGATGTTGTGGCCATCAGCATGAGCTACCTGAGGTCCCCCAGGATGGCAGAACTGCAACTAGCATCAGCTGGCACAGCCTCTGGGGTGGGCTTTGCTCTGGCACACACCATACCTGGATGCAAGATGCTGCCTTAGCCTGGATGCTAAGGGAATAATTTAACCCCCTGTCAACTCAGAGTAATAAATGAGATAACTCCCGAGCTGATTATCAGCTGTTTTACCTGCAGTGCCCAAGACTGTTTAACTCTTACTATGACTGATTAAAAAACATAATGGAAAATTGATTTTTTTCCCCTGCTATATAGGGGAAAAATCAATGCAGATTAAGAACAGGATAAACAGAAAAAGTGAAGAAATACAACTGCAAATTCCACTGGATCCAAAACCCGAAACCAGAGTATATATTCTTAACTGCAAGAACATACAATCTTTCTAAAGCCTCCTAAGTCCCTGCACTGGTAAAATAATCCCAAACAAACTTGAAAGTAGATTGGAAATAGATGGGGAGCCTCTGAGTGAAAAGAGACAGTTATCCTCTGCACCTGCTAACAAACATGGTCTCTTTTTGTTATGAAATGTCTCTAACTTAAAATACCGCCTGAAAGTAAACTCCTTCATCAATTCATCTAAAATTCTTCAAAGGCATTTTGGAAATCTCTCTAAACCACTGGCTTTATTGTGCCTTTATTTAGTATTTGAGGAGAGAGAATGCTGCAATCAAAAAGAAAGAAAGAAAGACAGACAGAGGAAATGATTACCTTTCAATCCCTATGATTTAGAAAGAATAACATGCTTCTTTCTTGGTCTGCTGCATTATATACTTACAGAATAAGATTTGACTGCACCATTGAACTGCAGCTCTCTACTGAAGTGATATCATCCTGCATTGTATCCCAGGGACTTCTGGATCCGGGACTTTGGTGCCCTTCCTAGGATGCCATCCCCTCACTGTTTCTGGATTAATGACTGTGTGCTCCCCTCACTACCTTTCCAGCTGAAGTGATTAATGCAAAGGGCAGGCCACCATGCCCTCAACTCTATTTAGTCACTTCCCTTCATTTGTAATAAAGGTTAGTTTGGAAGCATTTTAAGTTTTTCTCTTTCTCTTTCTCTTTCTCTTTCTCTTTCTCTTTCTCTTTCTCTTTCTCTTTCTCTTTCTTTCTTTTTATTTTTCTTTTACTTTTTCTTTTTCTTTTTTTAAATTTCTGTGCTATTTTTAAATTTAAAAAAAAAGGTAATTTTTGCTCCCCTCTAAAATGGTACAGCCACATATAGTTATTTCTCATCTAAAGCAGAACAAGGTTGTTGCTGCAGTGCAGTGCTCTGGGCATTTACAATCTTCTAAAAGTACTGCAGCAAGCAACTACTTTTTCTGGTGGTGGTAAGTGCATTCTAGTTTTGGGATGAACAGCTGAGCTTGCTGCTCAGCTTCATAGGCCTTCTCAACAGTTTTCATTACTTTGCTTCATAAGGAAAGTGGGCTGTGGAAAATGCAAGGCATTAGTTGTGGCAAAGACCTGTCTGGTTCCATTTTGACAAAAGGATTAGGAAGACATGATTTTTAACAGCTATGCAGCAAACTGGGGACTTCTGACATGTCTCTGTAATTCTGAGCTCACTAAATTCTCTCAGAAATGTCCCAAGGTGCTGGGGCCTGAGATAAGAACAGTGGGAGAAGCACCCCAAGAGGAACATAACCAGAAAACTGAGAATCATGTGTAATGGGTACTGGCCATGGTCACAGCCACAGCAGGAAGCCCACTCCAGCCCTGCACTCCCTCTGTTTTTAATCTTGCCCTCTGCTGTCTGTGTGTATTTTGGTCTGCCCATTGCCAAACTCTGAACACATTTCATAAACTCAAGCTGAACTGTTTGGCTTAAAAAGCTGCAACGAAAGCAATCACTTAAGAGCATGAATCAGATAAATTTGTCTCTGGCAAAAAATATTTTTTTTTCCCACTGAAAAATATTTCATTATTCCATATGTTTTGCCACTGAAGGTTTGCTTACAAAATGTACCTGATAGACAATATCAGAAATTTTCTCTGAAGCCTAGTTCAAATATCTGCAAAAAAGGGACATCTCTTTTTTTTTTTTTTTTTTTTTTTTTTTTTTTTTTTTTTTTTTTGTGTGTGTGTGTGTAAATCGTGCTTCAGCAGTTTCCCTATAGAGAGTATGGCAAAGGTGTATTGAGATATGTCTACAGACATCCTCTGTGAGATACTCAGACAGCTTAATCGTATCTTTTGTCAAAGCAATGCTAACGTAGGCAAACCAAGGGTTTGACCCTGTGCTCACAAAATCAGACTCATGACTCAGTTCCTTTTTGCCATTAAATGCTCTGGGTTGCCATCAGCATTTTTGGAGGCTTGTTTCATAGCATTTTTACCAGACTGCTGCTCTGGAGCCCCAGGGATGGTCTTATCTGGTAGCATTTTTGTCAGCACTCTTTCAAAGTTAAAGAGAGCTTTTTCTTTAAAGAGGGCTGGATTTGCAAACAAAGTAACTTTCTCTTATCTGATTTTAGCTGTGACCAGGGAAAAACAGTACTCTGCGGGTTGTTTGTAGGTTATTTGTACACAGAGGGGACTGTCATAGGAACATTTTAGCCAACCACCATCTGCTGCTGAGGATGGACACAAGCCAAACCAGCCCAAACGAGGCAAACACTGAGACCAAAATGGATGAAGGATGACGAATCTGCAGCCCGTTAAATGTTCAAAGCAGCATTTTCCAGAGGGTGGCTCTCTTGAAAGCCCCCCACTAAAATACTTTGAAGGGGAAGAGAGGGAGGGTACTCAGGTAGTGGAAAAGCATCTCCTGGGATGGTTGGAATATGCCCTGTGCTTTGGGCAGGTATAAATGTTTTGGGTGTCGGAACGGAGTGGAGAGCCAGGAATCACTCAGGGGTACATATTTCAGCAATGCATTGGTGAGAAAGGCTAGGCCAGAAGACTGGTGTTAGAGCCTTTCATAAAACGAGACAACAAAGCAGACGTGAACCCACCCCTTGCAAACAGCACTTCACATGTGCATGTGATTAATAGCTGTGGTGAAGGGTTAGTGAATAACAGCATGATGCCAAATGGATATCAATGGGATCAAACCATGCGTTTGGCAGATATAGGAAGGAGTACTCATTGTTGTACACGGAATAAAGGAGAGCGCGCAGCAACTCCCTGAACCCCTGGTAGAGCCCTGGCACTCAGACAAGAATCTGGCTGTAACCCTGTACAACAAGGACCACGCATGTACACATGTGCACACAATTACATGGCATGGACGTAGCAGGAGAAAATTGAATATAAAATATTACAGAAAGCCAATAATTCTGGTTTATATCTTTCTTTCTCCTTGAGGCAGAAAAGAACCTGGCTATTTTAAAATCTGGGATCTATTTACATAGCCAAATGTAATGCTCTTTCTTGTGCAAAATAGGGTAGGAAGGAATTTAAAATGTCAACATTCCTGAGACCTGGTTATCTCTTTTCATGCCTCCCTCTGTATTAAGTATTAAGGATTAGACACTAGGTGATAGAAATTGTGACAGGTCTGCTGAAGCTATGACAAGTTATACCAGCTGCAAATATGATCTAAAATCTCTGACAATGTAGCTATGCTAGAAAATATGTTTTTAACCACATGGTAGCTAGCATATGGGAAAATCCTTTTGTTGACAGAGCATGGTTGCATCTTTCACTTGTTAGCTGATTTAGGAAACCAAATGAAAGATTTGACACAGAAAGTCAGCATTTTCCATGGAATGTGTTCAGTAGGATATGTGTTTTCCAAAAGGTCCTAATGGAAATGGAAAGCACAACATTATTTTTTAACCAACATTGTATATAAATAATAATGAAAAACAATCTTAAGATCCTAATTTCTTTTAAAGGTTGCTAGAGATTGATTGAAGTCCAGGTTTGTTGTTATCAGCGCACAAAGACCTTGGTATAAATTGGCCAGTTTGGTGACGGTGAGGTTTATAGGAACTAGAAATATGTGTATCTTCCCAGGCAAACAGTGTAAGAAAAAGTAATAATAAAAAACAAAACAAACAAACAAAAAAAAATAAATAAATTAGAAAACTTGCGCTTAGTGAAAAGAGGGAATTCTCTCACCTGTGCCAATGTGCACAGGAGAAGAAACTTCCTGGGTTGGGTCTCCAAAGAATTTTATTTTTGCTGTGTACGCTGAATATCATGAATTTTACTTCTTTGCATTCTATGACACACACAAATATAACTGGAATGCATCATCTATATGTAATAGCCTGTAGCAAACCAATTGACTCACTGATCACAGAAAGTACAATTCTGTACTGAACTGTTTGTGTGACACAGCAGAGGAGAAATCTGGGTCACCTGCATATCCCAAGTCAATGCAGTCAGTTAAAAGCTGTGAATGGTCCACTGAGCTGATTAAACTTCTGTTATTTTTGTTTACTTAAAAAAAAATAATAAAAAATACACTTCATGTTTTGTATTTTTTGCATATTTGCAAATAAAAGAAACAATTGCCTTAGCTCTAAATCAAAGTAGTGATGTCTTTAATCCACTAAAAATTAAATTTAATGTGATGTTATTGCTGGCATGTGTTAATTATACTTTAAAGTGGGGAAACAGAGGCCATCTGAGATTTTCATATATGATTTCACATAGTCAGATAAGATATTTCACAAACTGAGCAAGCAAGAAACAATTTAGTTCCTGCTAATTTAGTTGCTGTTCCTGCTTTATTGTTCATTAGGAGCCTAGAACTCCTTGACTATCCTCTCCGGACTTGTCTACATTACAGTACAAAACGTCATTTGGTTCCAACACTATTATGAAAAATCAAACTGAGTCTGTTTAGAAGGATTCAAAAGTTTACTCCTTATAATAATTTTCCTTGTTTATTTAACTCTTGAGAATTGTGCTTGTGCTGGTGTTAGATATGTTTCAGTAATGTTGACACATTCCCTCTAAAATAAGAGCAATCATGGCTTTCCTGGCTTTACTTCATACTTATACAGCAGGAAGCCAAGATTGTACTGAAGTAAAGAAGTAAATTAGGTTATTCCATAGAAAATCTGCAGGGACTGAGGTGGAAATTACACTTGCATCTTTGGCTGGTTTTGTTCTGCCGTGGGACGAAGGTCTGATGTTGCTGCCATAGAGACATATCATTTTTTGTCCAATTTTCACAGCCTATATCCCAGGCTGTACATTTGAGGGACAAATGAAGTAGAAGTAGACAGATCTAGACTAAAATTAAACTGTCTTTCAACATCTGCATCACAAGGGAAATGTCAGTACCCTGAAAAGTACGGGACTGATGGACAGCACGATGACTCACTTCTTTCTATGGGAAGGAAGATGACAAGAAACAGATTTTCAGCTGTTGATGAAGCTTTTCCATCTACTGGGCAATACATCTGCCAAGAAATGATGAGAGGCAGGATATGATATACCACTCATACTCCCTTTCCTCCACCTGCATAAAATCCAGGCTGTGCGCCACAGACTTCTTGGTTATGTTGCAGGCATCCATCTGTCAAGTAGGGCTTTTCTCAGAATTAAGGTCTTAGGCCAAATTAATCCCTGGGATAATTCCATTGTGTTTTGTCTAAGGAAATATCAATTACTGTGAACGGAAGGATGATCTCATGATGAAAGCAAATGAATGACTGGGAATCATAACTGGGATCTCGGACAGGTTCCTCTTCTGCTACAGAGTTCCCATATAAACCAGATAAACCAACACAAATGCCAGTTACCTCCACATCTACCCATGTAAAATAAGCTTATTTTTATTTCCAGAGACATCTTTTACGAATTTGTGTTTGTTTGAGCTGTTTTGATAAAAAGAACTACAAAAAAAAAAAAAAAGATAACCAGTATATTGCTATTTTTATAACGTGCAAGTTGACATATCTACAATTAGTAAGTTTACACTGTCAACTTACTCTGAACAACAGGGATTAAAAACTACCTTTGATCTCACTTTGGGCTAACTCAAAGGACAAGGGAGATAAATATGTAAAGCAGATTAGGATTAGTCTAGAATGGAGTAACATTAAGAAAATTACCCTTGAAATGTCAGCAGAGACGAAAAGCTACCTTTTGCTCTGACATTTCTTTTTTTTTTTTTTTTTTTTAATTCAAGCATTAATGAACATAGAACCAGAAATCAGTAAATCACAGAATCACAGAATTTCTAGGTTGGAAGAGACCTCAAGGTCATTGAGTCCAACCTCTGACCTAACACTAAGAAGTCCTCCACTAACCCATATCACTAAGAATGAGTCAATAGTATCCTGCAACAAATTAACTGACAATGGTTACATTGTCAGGAAAACTGGAGTATCCTTCTGAGACCTGAGATGCATCATTGTTTCCTACTGCACATGGGTGAAGAGAACACAAATGATCGGTTTAGGTGGTAGTCCAAAAATGCAGGCCCAGGCATCTGAAGGAGGAGTCGGGAAGAGGACAGCAACTTTAGTATGGAGACACCTGAAGTACTGAATATGGAAAATCACAGTTTTTCCATTAAATTTCATGAGGCTTTTAATCACAGAGGAACAAAAACTATTCTATTGTTTTATTGACTTTATTGTCATAGGACATTAAATCAAAAATGCCTTCAAAACTGTCAGAATTACATTTGTTAGAGCTCATTCAACAAACAAACAAACAAACAAAAACAGGAAAGGAACTACGCTTCTCCTTACGACGTTTATCTGAAAATATCTTTTAGAGATGCATGCCTAAATCAATTTGTTTGTTTTCTTAAAATGTAATTAGTGGGAAGGAGCTCCATTAATTCTCATTACAAATGCTTTACAATTTAAAGTACTTCTGCAGAGCTGTCAAGGAATTGGGTTCATAATCTGTCCTTCTCTTCCTGATTCAAAGTAGATGTTTGATTCCAGATTGCATGTATGCTAAAGGAATGCCCTAATTGCTAGTGCTAATTGCTTCTAAAACAATGGCTCTTTCATATCATGAACAAATGGGTGTTCCTGTACTAAAATGAATTGGATGGGAAAGTGCCCTGTCATAGACTGCCTGACATTGGTGCAGTTAGCAGCAGAGTTACAACACCATAGTTCAGATCTATTCTCTGGATTAGGCAAAGATACGTCGTGTCTCCTGTGCCCTTGGTTAATGCTGGTTGAAACAGAAATATCTGTATATCTGTATGCCATTCTGCATGCTCCTAACACACTTTGTTTCAGGTTTTGCAGGTATTAAGAGGCAAGAAAAGGCATATTTTAATAACTGTGACATGGCTTTGGAATACGCTAAAGCTTTAAGAAACACAGCAGTGTTTTTGGTTTTTTTGTTTGTTTGTTTGTTTGTTTGTTTGTTTGTTTTTTAGTTCTCAAAATAACAAGAGACAGAAATCTGGATACATAGAGGACTTTAACTGTGTAGATTAGGTACGTAGAAACTACAGCTGTCTCCATCTGATGTCAGTTAAGCAAAAAATCCACACTGGCACCTAAATCTAAAGCATAAAAGAATTCTCTGAAGAATGAGATATCCAAGTCCCTTTGTGGATTTTAGTCATAAGTTTTCTGGGAAACATTATCATTTTTAATCACAGCCATTTGGAGTAATCAGCTTCTTCAAGATAAGCTCTACTGTGAGTTACATAGATGCTTTTATATGTTAGATGTATACAAGAAATTTACCTATAACTATCTTTTTTCTTCCTGGAGAGTCTGTGTAATTACATTAGGTCAAGCTAAAATTGCATTGGTTTTCTCTCTCTCCCTCTCTCTCTCTCTCCAGCTCTGCAGCAATACTCTAGCTCCACTGACTGATCTAAAGTAGGAACTGGTGCCTCCTGGAAATGTGCTTCCTTAGGAAATGTGTTCAGCTAAGATCTCTTCCTCAGATGGATGCAAGTCCTGCGTGTACTTTCTTTTTCTGCTTGTATTTAGGTTTTGGTGTTTTATTTCTTGCAGATTTCCGTGAGATTTTACTGTTTAGCAGTTGCAATGCATTTTTAGCTTGCTTGTCATTGCTAACGTCATTATTATCACAGCTTTAACAGAAAACAAAACAAAAAACAAAACAAACAAAAAAAAAAAACAGAAAACAAACAAACAAAAAAACAATGTCTCAAAGAAAGTAGAAATGCTGATCTGTTGAGAATTAGTAGGATTTTTCCCAGCTTGGGACTACATCAGCATGACAGGAAAACAGCAGCTTAGATCCTGGTCCACAAAATCAAACAATCTCTGTGAATCAGTAATTCTGAAAAAGGCATTTGGCTGAAACTTTCTTCTCTACCCCACTTTCTCCTACTTTTGATAAAATAAGGTCACTCATTCATATACGTATTCAACTAATTTGATTTATTTCCTCAGATAGCACCAGCTTATCCCTGACTACTAACAACAGCAACTGCGTGGGTGTTTTAAGATGAGCCCAAGTTTACATTTCTGCGCTCATTAAGTCACATCACTGGATGTAATTTAGGTTGTTCAAAATATGCACAGTATTATATGATATTTATTTGATGATACCCAAGCATAAGAACTGGCCAAAACAAGACAAAACAAACAAACAAAATTCCACCGCATTATTCCTATAGTAACATTTAATATTCACTTGTCTCATTTTGATAACAATTCACAGCTAGCCTTTCTCTTCTCAGATGCTCTGAGGAAGCTGGTACAAACATTTTCTACAAACTCCAGCAAATGAACGCCGTGTATAGAAATTGAAGTGTCTAATCTAATCTGTTGAGGGATCTGCACCACATGCATTACCCTGACATTTAAGGTCTCATAGTCAGTGACCGCTTAACCAAATCTGTCACTGTGACAGACATGTATTTCTACACGCTGTGCCACAACTTAATCTTTCGGGCACGGTTTAGGTGGAGTGTATTGTAGCACACTGACTCAGAATCTATAATGTTGAAGAATCTATAATGATGAAGAAATTTCACACTTGGTGCTAAAACAGACCCTTTTTGAGGGCCATACCTGCAATAAAGCATATGAATTTTTCTGCTAAGCTATATGCAATAGATCAGCTGTTAGACTGAATAGCGCTAGTTATCTTTACAATTACTGCTAGTATTATGTGTTGTTACAACCCTCCACCTCTTCCCTTTTCCCTGATACCAGCATCTGTGACAATGACTTTCTGGAAGTGAAGGTTATTTTGGAAATGGCTGCCTAGTGACACATCTGAACTTCTAAATTACCTCTTTTGATACCTTGTGATTACTGCACGTCATGCTGTAAATCTTCTATGAGTCAGAATGTTATCTGACATCTCCAGATATTATAGTAAAATGTAACATTGTTCATAACTCCAGTACATTTATTATTTTAACTAACCGAAGAACAGATGGAGTTCCCCTAGCACACTTTGATTTCTACCCTCTTGTGCTCTCCAGCAGTGTTGCTTGCTTGTCATGGCCAACAATTTTGATGCTGAACCTGTATCCAGCTCTCTGCACTGGCTCCTTCCACCTGCTGCCCCCAGCTTGGACTGGTGCACGAGGCCACAGAGAGTCCAGGCAGAGTGGTATGTGCACACGTAGCCTTCTATTTCTTTCTACAAAGCAGGTTTTTCTCCACCCAAGAAAGCTCTTTCCATTGGGAGGACACTTATCCTTTGTTTATAGGGAGGAATGCTTCTGTGATACGCAGGCCCTGCAGGCTCCTGTTCGCGCAGCTGAATCCACGCGGCAGCTGGCTCAGGCTGGTGGGGTCCTGATGCTGCCTCCGGCCACCCGCAAGCACCGGGGATGTCCAGCGGGGAAGGCTGTCCCCACAGTCCTCACAACTGACCCCACCCTCTGTTGACATTTGCTTCTGTTACTCAGTGTCAGGCTTGGCTAAACTCTCTCCCCAGAGGATTTGTTTTGTTTCTCAAGCTCTCCTGCCAGGCCTCATCCATCCCAGCCAGGAGTCCTGCCTCCTTGAAGAAAAAGTCCATTTGCTCTTGATGGAGAAGGAGAGACTTCTGCCACTGTGACTCAGCAGCAATTATGCTGCTTTTCAGGCAGTTTCTTAGGATGTTCCAGAAAAGGAGCTGTGCAAGCCTTGTGTGGAAGCTCAGCAATCCCACTGTGGCAAGGACCTTAGTCCATGGCGGCTGGGATCTTGGCAGTAGGTCCAGAAACACATTGAGAACTGGTGTTCGAACGTCAGGATCACAGTTGCTCTGACAAAGCAGACCGACTCTTAAAATCTGGGTTACTGTGTTCTGTGCTTCAGGCTGAAAAGTTTAACGCGCAGTTCCCAGATCAATGTGATCTGCTAATGGGTTCAATAAGGCCCCTCAAAGCTTTAATATTCCGAACAAAATGCACCCTCCCCCCCAAGTCTGCAATTACTGCCACTGATGGTGATAACACACACCCCGAACCTAAGTAAAAGCAGCTGAGATGTTTGTGACACTTGGGGCAGACTTCACAAGAGCACTTTAAACGTTGCTTGAAAGAGGTCTTAATGCACTTAATATATCGTGATGTTGCAGAGAACAGCATTAAATAATCACGTAGGGGAGCAAGGAAACTTGTTAAAAGCTCCCCAATTTATTATACGCAGCTTGATGCACAGGCTCCCATTCTTCTGGGACAGCATGATGTGCCACTTGATGGAATTCATGAGGGAACGGTTATAGAAACGCCTGGCTGGCACAAAGCGGAGGCGAGACTTAAAAAACTCTCGAAAAAAGGAAACAAGCAGCTTGATGGACCCGAACCCCTTCCTTAACTTCGTGCCTCCGCACCCCCCGAATTACCGAGGACGGTTTCAGGGCGTTATTCCCGCAGCCGGGCCCCCACACGGGCCCTTTCCCGACCCCCCTCAGGCTGCGCCCTCCGTGCCCGGGGGGCAGGCACGGCCCCGCCGCCCGCCTGCTTGCAGGGAGCCCGGCTTGCGGCGCCGCTCGCCTCGGGCTGCGCTCGCTTCCCTGCCAAGTTTCGGTGCTTTGCTTTCGGTTTGCCCAGCGGGAACCCCCGCGGGTGGACGTCCTGTCACCATCACGGAGGGAGAGCGGGAGGCTCGGGGCAAGCGGGAGCGCGGAGCCCCCTGCTCTGCCACGGCATCCCGCGATGCGGGTCCTGGCTTTCCTGCTAACAATGTGGGCTTGGGGGGGAGGAGTAAAAAGGAAGAAAAGGGGCAAAAAAAAAAAAAAAGAGGAAAAAAATGATTTTTTTTTTTTAAAAAAAAAAAAAAACAAGAGGAAAAGAGCAATGGGAAAAGCAAGGAGAACAGCGCCAAGGAAAAGGAGAAGAAAAAGACAAAGGCCAAGAAGAAGACGTGAAGAGAGCGGGGAAGCGGGGCCGTGGGTACGGAGGAGCGGCCCCAACACCCGTTCGGGAGCGCTGCGGCGGCAGCGGGCAGCCCCCGGCGGGGCGGGGCGGGCCGGGGCGGGGCGGGGGGCGGCCGGGGGGCGGCCCCGCACGCAGGCGCGCTGGGAGCCCGGGGCGCCCCACGCGGGCGCTCCCAGAGCCTCGGCGGCGGCGCCCGGCTCGGCTGCGAGGGGGCGCGGGCCGGGGCCGTGCTGAGGGGGGGGGGCGGCGGCTGCCGCCGCGCCCTGGTGCTGGGCTGTGCCCGCTGCCATGGGGTAGGGAGCGGCGGGGGGACGCCGCCGGGCTGCGGCCGCCGTTGGAGCGCGGAGCCGGGGGGCGGCGGCGGCGGCGGGGTCGGTGCCGGGGGGGCTGCCCCGGTGCGAGCGCGGCGGCGGCGGCGGCGGGCGGAGAGATGGTCGCGGAGTTGGTGAGCGGCGCCCTGGGGCTCGCCCTGTACCTTAACACGCTGGGCGCAGACTTCTGCTACGACGACAGGTAGGGGACACGGGGGAGGGATGGAGGGAAGGAGGGGGCTGCCCACCTGCCCCCAGCCCCCCGGGAGCCGCCGCCGTCGGGTGGGTGTCTGTGCCCCCCACCCCGGCCGGTGGCTCCCGGGGGAAACCCCGCTTCGCGGCTTAATCCGGGCGCGATTAAAACGGGTGCGTAATTAACACGTACCGGGGAGAGCGGCGCGGGTGGGTGAAGTTACTGACCGTGCTGGGGCGCTTCGCCCGCCGCCGGCCTGGCCCCCCCCCCAGAGGCCAGCACGGGGCTGCTCTGACAGCTCCGCGCCGGGTCCCGCAGCCCCCGGTCGGCGGGTGGTGCTGCTCGGGGCCCGAGCTGTCCCCAAGGGTGGGAAGGGGTCAGCTGCATCCTTGGCTGGGTTTCCGCCTCGGTCCGAGGCAAAATGAAAAATCCCAAGCACCTGCCTGGAGCCTGCAGGTTGCCACCTCGGGGGTCTCCCCGTGCTGTCCCACCGTGGTGTGGGGTGCTGCACCTGCTGCGCCGGGGCCTCGCTCTGCTCCAGCATCATCCTGCACCAGGGCTGTGGCCACAAAGCCCCCGGTGCTCGGGTGGGTGCCGGGCACCACGTCCCCTGTGGGTCCTGGCACCTCTGGCTTTGGTCCTGCAGGTCGCTGGTATGAGCCTGAAGTCCCGCGAAGCAAAGTGTTGTGGGCTCGTGTGAGCCTTCCAGTTACGGATGAGGGTTTTTATTGTTTAAACCTGCCTTAAACTTATCCTGCAACTTAAAACTTCATTCATGAATGGTAAAAGAAAAAAAAAATCAACTGTTACTCTGACAGGCGAGGTCTGAGTTGGATCAATAGAAAGCAGCGAATATTTTGACACACTGACACTGTTTCAGACCCGCTTGTTTTAGTTAAGAGCTGCAGGAGTTGTGGAATATTTACGTAAACCCAAGTGGCATATGTTGCAATATTTAGGCAAAACTGGGTTGTTTAAGGACGTGCTTACAAGCCTGTCCTGCAGGCCAGTTCAGATTGGCTGGGGATGGAAGGCAGTTTGAAATACTACCTGATGTTATTGATGTGGAGGTCAGGGTTACTCTTGATCTTGCCTGAGTGTACTTTAACACAGTTGGGAAGTGGGGATGCGTGAGTGTCATCGAGGAACGGGTGGAAAAGGTAATCATGCGCTGTCTTCCTAATATTAATCCCACAGTATTTAAGAGGTGTTCCAAAACACGGCAGTGTTGGTATGTTTACCTTCTAACTAAAGAAAGTACTTCTCATTGTAACTAAGATTTAGGTATTCACTAGAGTGCTCTAAAAGCCAATTAATGGCAATTCTGTATGCGGGGTCATCTAATTAGGATGCCTTTCAACTGCAGCCCTGGAAGGGGAAAGGCAGAAATGGCTGTTGCATGCTGGTAATTGTTGAACTAGAAATGGTTATCTATTCAAAGAGGCAAGGCTCTCAGACCTAAAGTATTCTTTTAACTGTAATCACAGAATCTCGCTGCCCTGCAGGAGCCTACTTGAAAAGTAACGCTAGAAAAGGAGGTCGATGCTGGAGCTGCAGGACACAGCCCTCCATGTGGGAGATGGATCATGCTACTAACTTTAAGTGAATCAAGATTGTGCATTTAAGCTAGGAACCTGCAATCTTTGTTTCAGGAGGGCAGCATATTGCTACAGCTTTTTCTGCTTCCATTGCCATTATATTGAAATTACATCAGGCTGTTTTTTTTTTTTTTAATATAGTGATCAAGCTTACTATATAAAGGGTTTCTGTAATTGCGTTCTGTATATTTTTTTAATGTAGGTTGGTTAAGATTAAGTGGCATCGTAAAAACTTCTTATAACAAAATCAATTTCCCAATGGTAAAACTTAATATTTTAGCGGCTGCACAGCACCAAACCAAAGACTGTACGGACAGTGATATAACAAGCTTGCTTGTAGTCTGGGGTTTATGACTTTATATCAAAGGATTCAATATTTTATTTCCTACCCTTCACCCAATTAAGCTGAAATTGAATTTAAGCTCTGAGGAAGTTGAGTTTAAAAAAAAAAAAAAGTACACATTCTCACTTTTCATCATGAGTCTACCTAACTCAGCTGGAGAGATATGTGGCATGAGTGTAAGCATGATCTTTATAATCAATTGACGTATTGATTATTTTGAATTAAAGTGACAGCTTCTAAATCTGAGAGCTAGTATAAAGAAGAAACACTGCTTTTTTTTTTTTTTTTCTTCTGTGAACCTAGAAAACAAGCTTTTGTCACTCTGTTCCCTGCTGCTGCAATTTTTGCAGACAGCTGTGATATTTCCTAGTTAAGTGCGTAGATTATTGGGGGGAGAGAATCCTCTTCCACCAACCTCCTTGTTAATTTAGGAACGAATATATTTCCCATTCTCTTTTTGCATATTTGTTTTAGAAGAGATGAATATGGGAAGAGGGGGTGGAAATATTTTGATGTTTGACTAATGCCACAGTGAGCTCACATGGCATGCTAATAAAGCTTTATTTATTGCTGAGCAAAATCATTTTGGAAACAATAAGGAGGGGTAGCGAGAAATGCAATTTTGATTTCTACAGAAGTGTTGAAGATCTTCATTGTTGCGCTGAGTTAAATCCAGATTCCTGCCAGATTAAGGGGAGGCTAATCTCTAGTCACTGCACATACCGTCCTTATTTCATGCTAATGTCTACCACTATTACAGGAGGGAAACCTGTGGCTGCAATTAGTCTGACACCCTGGTATCATTATTTTGCTTTGCCATGTAAGCCCACCCTAAAGCAGACAGTTTGACCTGCGGGTGCCTTGCATTGAGACTGTGGTCCTTCGCGTGACCTGTGCTAAGTAAGACAGGTCCCTGTCAGTTTGTAGCTGAGGTGTGGAAGATTTAGTGCTCCAAGTATCCTGGGGTCATATGCTGCTGCTACAGCGCGCATGTCAAAAGCAACTCATCCGTTGAGGTATTCCTTTGTACTCCTAAACATGAGAAGAAAGGCATAGTTTAAGGAGGGTGTTAGGAAGAATCTATAACCTCCAGTGGTGTATTTTCTCTGTGGCCTGCTGTATATATTTTCCAGAGCACCAGTTTTGTCAGGCTTGTCTGCCTCTATGTTGGATGCCTCCATGAGATGTGGTAGCACTGACCAGATTTCTGTAGCTTGTGCTGTGTTCAGTAGGCCTGAACGGGGCAGTCTTGCTGATGGTAGAAATGACATCAGGCAGCCTGGTTTCAAAGTCGCAGGGCGGTATTACAAGCTGCATTGAAGAAATTCTAATGAATGCCTTCACAGTGTAGCGTCAAACGAGCATAATTTAAAAATAGGCTGAGGCTGTGCCCATTGCACAGTACCTCTGTTGGGTCTGACACATGAGAATTAATCTAGCAAGTGACCCAAATACAGGCTCTAGAAGAACAAGTGTAAGTACACTGGGGAAAATTACTTGCCATCTGTTTCCTCGTTGTATGTGTATATTTGATTATTAATTTACATTTGTGATTTTTGTGGCTCCTTTTTGTCATCTCCTCTCCATTTCTCAGCATCAAGTGTGTTATCTCCAGCAGCTTGCAATAGATCCAGTTCTCAGGTGGCTGCAGTCTCTTCAGTTTCAATAGTGAGGCTGGTGGTCAGTAAAAATGGGAAGAAGACATTCACAATTTCTCTGCAGCATTTTCCCATTGTCCCTCCTCTACTCTCTTAAATGTGCTAATTTAAAGTGACCCTAAAGGTAATTTGCATATGAAACATGGCCTTGTATGTGCTGATAAAGCAAAACATAATGCAGCGAAGATGCCTGAGTAACTGAAGCAACATGGTTTTCAGCTATTGTAGTTGAGGATCAACCAAGCAAACCAGTAATTGCCTGTCTAATGGGATGAAGCTGGCATGATAATGTTCTATTACTGTGATACCTGTTCTATTTTAAACGCTAAACATCATCTAAAAGTATATTTGGCTTTAACTTTAAAAAACATTTATGCATAAAAAATTTGTGTTGAATGAAACACCTTAATCAGAATGTGAAATCTGTTTCAACAAAATAATTTTTTTTTCCTCCAGTGAAGATGCTCTAGTATAGAGATTTTTTGGAAGCAAAAAAGAGATTGTCCTTGCAGGCTTTATTTTAAGATTTCTGTTGCATGTATATCACTAACATAAACTGTGTCACTTTTGGTAGGTGGTTTAGAGAATAAATTCATTACCGTTAGCAGATGGAGAGTCTCCCTGCGTCACTGGCGGGATGCATCTCATCTGCAGGAAGTTCTTCCAGCGCACAATGGAGTTACAAATTCAAATGATCCACTTTCTCCTGCATCTCCCATATGTATTCCAGCTGCACTTCTGAATCCTTTAAGTTTGCCAGAGTGAAAGTTGCTCAAAAGGCACAGAAGTCTCTCATCTCAATTTGTTAACCATCTGATAGCTGCAAGAACGCTGAATTAGAGCTCCTTTGCCTTCCTCATCTGGAAGTTTGCCTTTTCCTTGTTGGCTGCTAAGATTATTTTTTTTTCTGTGAAGTTGTCTGAAGCAGGCTTTGCTGTTTGTTTATGGAATTTCTTTCTTTAGCTGAAATATTTGATGTTTAAGCTGTAGATGTGAGCCTGTTGGCAACCTGTGGTGAAAGTTGCTCCAAATTGGAAAAACAGACTAAATTTTAAGAGAAAGATGCTTATTCTCATTGTTACTTATGTAAAATCAAATCTGTTTCTTGGGCCAATTCTTATGGTTAGATTTTAATAGGTTTTGTTTTTGAATTATTTTATAGGCTTGATATATCACTTGGATCAACTGTCTTTTTTTATATAATTTTTAAACTGTTCACCATCCATAATTTTTTGTCAGAAATGGTTGATTGAAAGGTGGATTTATTTTACTGTAATCTGTACCTTCTGCCAGAAGTTTTGGTTTTGGATGCTTTGACCCCCAGTTTTATTTATTTATTTTTAATTTCTCTTGGTTGCAAAAGTCTATTGTTGGCCTTTGAGGCTTTGTAAATGTTGAACCTCCCCTGCTTTTTTTTGCCTGGGGTGACTGATTCATATAAACCTTTCTTACCTTCCTTTAAAATGGGAGCTCATGGGCAGGCTAGTTAAGTCAGGATAACCATGGCATTTTGTTTCAGTTCTAGATCAGGCTCCTAAATCACGTACCTATAGCCTCAGGATAGTCCTCTAGACATGGGATATGTATGTTCATGGCTTGCATGGATGGTCCCTCCCAAGCAAGCAGCAGAGGGTGCAAATCCTATAATTATGTTCCCAGTTTCATGCTCCAAAGAACTCTACACTGAACTATTTTTCTCTAAAGACTAGCCTATTGCTGAATGAAACTTGAAGAGACAAAGGGCATTTTTTTTGGAAACACCGGGGATATTACTTAACAGGTTGACTCTACCGCTCAGTTTGTTCCATCAGTGCAGTCAAACACCTTGCAGACTTGTGAATGGGTCATAATGGTCATCTACAAAGGTAGTGGTGGGTACTTAGGCTCTGCCCTCTCTTGATGGCACAGCACTCATACTTGTCAGCTTCTTGCAAAACAAAGAAACCTGATGGGTTGCAGGAATGGCAGTTGAGGATCAAGTAGCATGTTAAACTCTATTTCACTTTGAGGGATGTGCCACTAGCTAGAACTGAGCGAGTGAGTGACATTGGTTGTGGCTCTGTGAGAATGGATTTAAGAATGGGGAAAAAAAACAAACAAACAATAAACGACCACCACCAGCTGTGCAACAACAGCATGGAGAGGTTGGTGAGAAGCAGCCTTGCGGATACTGAGGTCAGTGCAGAAGGAGGACAGGAGGTGCTCCAGGCACACAGCAGAAGTTCCCATGCAGCCTGCAGAGAGGCCCCTGGTGGAGCAGGCTGTCCCCCTGCAGCCCATGGGTACTACATGGAGCAGATCTCCACGCTGCAGCCCATGGAGGAGCCCCTGGTGGAGCAGGTGGATGTGGCCTGGAGGAGGCTGTGGCCAATGGAGAGCCCCCACAGGAGCAGGCCCCGGGCTGGAGCTGCAGCCCGTGGAGAGGAGCCCACACAGGAGCAGGGGGTCTGGGGGGAGCTGCTGCCCATGGGGGACCTGTGCTGGAGCAGTTTGCTGCTGATGGATAGACCCCCTGGTACAGACCCATATGGGAGTGGTTCTTCAAGAGCTGCTGCGTGTGGGCAGCCCATGTAGGATCAGTTTGGGAAGGATGGCATCCTGTGGGACGGGCCCTATGTTAGAGCAGGGGAAGAGCATGAAGATGGAGGAGTGGTAGATTACAAAGTGTTAGGGACTGACCACAGCCCTCATTCCCTGTTCCCCTGCGCTGCCTGGGAGAAGGGGAGAGGGGAAGGTGTGTTCAGTTTCTAATCTGTTAGTAACAGGCAATAAATTACATTAATCTCCCTGCACTGTGTCTGTTTTGCCCATGATGGTAATGGGTGAATGATCTCTCTGTCCTTATCTCAACCCTTGAGCCCTTTTTCATTATGTTTTTCTCCCCCTCCTCTGCTGAGGAGGGGGAGTGAGAGGAGGAGAGAGAGCTGTGCGGTGGTGCTGAGCTGCCCGCTGATGTGGAACCATGGTGCTAGGACACTGGGAATTATGTTGGCTTTTGTTGTCTGTTGGCTTTAGGAGGAGATTTTTCAGGAATAGTGGGAGGTTTCAGCTGGGGGTAAGACATTTACTGTCTTCACATCCCTTCTTTCCTTCATCTCATCTCTTTAATTGCTGTTTGCTTTATTGGAAACACTGTGCTTTCAGCATAAGCTATTTTTTCATATATTTTTTTTTCCAGTAGTTTATACAAATGGCCCATATACGTGCTGCAAAACCTGTTACAAAATCAGTTTAGTCTCTAAAAGAGTGTGTAGGAGTGCATGCAGTCAGAACAGTAAATAGAACAGCAGACTTGTTTTATACCTAAAACTTGAGACGGAGTCAATTCTGGCATCTGCCTTCCAGCAGGGAGCTGGACGAACTTCCCTTTGGAGTCTGCCACAGCAGCTCCTGAATTTATTTGTGGGGTCACTATGTGCTGTGAGTGTTTCCCCCTCTTTAGCAGTGAAGCGCATTGGCCTCAGCACTGCTCCTAGCCCGGACAGCCCAGGAAGCCCTGGGGTGAGAGGTGACTGAAGGAGGACTTTCCACATAGTGGTACAGACCATTACTGTGGAAGGCAACTGGACTGGTCTTTTTTTCTTTGGCTCTTTTTTTTTTTTTTTTTTTGCATGGCCTTTTACTCTGCTGCTTTGAGAAGGCAATTAGGTTCAGGTATAAATCCAGATGAGATGTTCGCAGTCACCTTTCTGGCCACTGGAATAGCTTTCCTAATCCCAAATAACACCGTGCATTTCTCTTACTGAAGTAGAAGGAGCCTGTATTGGCTTCAGTTGGACGCTGTGAGTGCAAGAATACATTTGTTGTTCTGTTATCAACCCTCTGCTATATAGTCTTTTTCATGCTTAATACTCTTTTAAAAACCACCACCACCACCAACAAAAAAAACCTTTATTTTCAAATAAAAAACACTTGAGGGAATACTATGCCTTGTCATATCCTCTCATTTCTGTCAGTTATGTGGAGGTGAAGGTGCAATCATGCCTTTGCTTGTGCTCCATACTGTACTTATTTGATTTGAATGCTTAGTGCGTTTGCAGTGTTGATTGTTTTAATTAGTTTAATAACAAGGTGAAGAAGAAATTAGGCTCAGAAATAAGGCTTCTTAAGATACTGCATCATTTTGTGAGTTATTCATCAGTCCTCTAGATACCACTAAAATAAGAAGATATTTGTTTTCTTGGATGAAGCCTATTTATTGACCTGGCTGTCCATCTTGATGCCGGAATTGCACCAGTGAATCATCCTGGGCAACTCCTGGATATCGGATGTGAAGCTTTGTTTGGAAGTTTGGTTTGTGGGTCTCTAGCAAGGATGTTCTCATTCTGTCCCCCCCCTCTTTTTGACCTTCCATATCTTCTCCCAGCAAATCCCATGCCAAAAAGGAAGAAACACGTTACGGTTCCTGAGCAAATACGTCTGGGAATGGTGTACATCTATTTGTGTATTTCCGTGCTGAAAAGCTGTGAATTGTAACAAGAATTTCCTTGTAATAAATTCCGTGGAGCTTCGGTGCATGTTCTTTGTTTTCCCCAAACAATTTCCGTTGTACTTGAGGAAAATTTTAAAGCTTTTTTTTTCCCCTTGGAGGGAAGGAGGATCGGTCTTGCAAAATTAATGCTAGTTGCAGAAGAAAGGTTTCATTCTTTAATTAATTATTTGTAATTAAACTTCTGATCTCTTTACATTTTTGTAATTAAAGCAGAAGAAAACTAAGGCTTTTTAAAAATCCTTTGATCTGAATTAGGATTCCAGTGCCAAAAAAATAATTTAAATGCTGCATAGCTATATAAAAAAACCTTGCAGAAAGAAAAAGTACTAAGAGAATGATGAAAAATTTTAATCAAATAGCATTGCATTTTTGTGTGTAGCAACTTTTTTTGGTAACACAAGCAGTTCTTTATAGCTTCCTTTTAACACCAGTATACTTGAATAAATTTTGTATTGTGTGTGAGAAGATATAGCTGTATGTTCTACTCCATTTCACAGTACATTACTCATCTCCTATATGTAAATTGCTTGAATTGTTAAAAATCATAGTATTTCTTTTTAATAAACACCATGCATCCTGGAGAATTGTTGACGTGGTCCTTTTTATGTTTTTTAAGAAGACAGACTTCACTATGGGGAAAGGCCAGAAAGTAGATTGCTGCTTGTATTGCTGATCTCCCGTTAAAAAAGCGAACTCCAAGCTGGATCCCTTCAGAGCACCATATAGGCTGCCTTTTGCTGCCAGTTATCTTCATGCCCCTCTTGGTCTTTGCAGCGATTGCAGGAATCAGCTCCACACCAGGTCTGTGTGAGCCTGAGTTAGCACTTGCGGCACCCTGAGTGTGGTTATGGGGCGTATGGAGAATTGCTGGCAGGGGCAGCCTGAGATGAAAGCTGTATGCACCCCACTAGGCCTGGGGTTGTGTGTCTGGATGTGCCCCGAGCTACTGTGCAAGCCATTACATCTCATGCTGCTTCTATTTCCCTTTTCACCGTTTCTGCTTGTAACGTGATTGCAAGCTCTTGGCAGCTGAAATTGCATCTTTAATATGTATGTTGCATTGGTTGGTTCAGCATGATAAGGGCATCTGGCTGTTTTAAAAGGATGGCTTGGCCTTAAAGGAAGGAAGCTTAATGGAAGTCCCTGTATATGTGTTCCTTTTTCCATAAAGTTGCTGCTTGTTTACAACATATTGACCACGGTGCTGTGGGATTTTACCTATGTGTTTTGTAAAAAGCGTCTCTCTAACTCTGTTTTGATTCATGTTGAATGAGTAGGTTTGTATGCATTCAAAACAGAATTCTGAATTATCCTGATCTATGATGGACCTAGATGCTTGGAGCTTTATGGCTGGCTGATAAAGGGTTAAAACAAGAAGGAAGGATTACACGTCCATGCAGCAGGAAGCTAGTTTGTCCTCTGGAATTTAAAGCCTGCTTTTAGCACTTGACAAAGAAAATAATGTAAGGATATTAAGAAAAAAGTATGTTTATAACCAAACAAAATTGATTTGCTGAGGCACAATAAACCTGTGAGAGATTCTGCAGGTAATTCTTCTCCTGTAGGGGATAGTCAGCTAGCTCTTCCTTTAATTTTTCTTCTAAATGTTTCAATTTCAACCATTATATGCAATCTCTTCTGAAAATAGTTAAAGGCCACTTCATCTAGGGTTTTGGAAATGTCTGGTAAGGTGGGAAAAAGATCCCATAAAGAAAATAAGGTTTAAGGAGTATTTGCTTTCACAGGCTTTTGTGCTACATACTTAATCCACTAGTGTGTAATGCTAAGTGTTAATATTTGATGTTTTACTCATGAAAAGTGATAAAAAATACCAACTGTATAGGAATTGAAGTGGTGTTTTGTCCATCTGATGCTAAGATACATACTGTATTTCAGAGCTGTTGACTTGATGTGTTTGGGAGTCAACTGTTTTTGCAGGAGAAACAGGAGGTTTGGTGCTCTTCACATTCTGTAGGTCTCTGTGCTCCTTGAGGTTAGTGCTGGAAAAGGAGCTTTGTCTAAGCAGAAAAATTGGATAGTACAGACAGGTCTGCAGGTGCCATGGTGATGTGCACAACACACGTATGTTGAAAGGCTCTGACGCAGTAGCTTGGAGCGAGGTACCACCCTGTTAGGCACAGTTTCCAAGTCACGTCGTGCATGCATGATATTTAAGTCTACCTACCTGACTCTCTGCTTGGCTTGTTCTGAACATCTTGCAGTCTGAAATTTGTAGATTTTGTACAGTAGCTTCTTACAGGTGAGGAGTTTCGGTTTATGTTCGCACTGTGCTAGTTGTTAATGGTGTGAAAAAGTGTATGAGCTCGTTTTGCAGCTAAAGGTTTAAATGTCAGTTTCTCATTGCTGAATCCCAACATGATACAGTACCTTCTTCTGAATAAGTGATTCTAAAGCATACAAAAAAAAAATGCTGATACACAAGTAAATGTAAGTATGGAAAAGCTTATGGGATTCTGCCATGAACACTGTTATTAAAGACTATGTCTCATTCCTTCTGTAAATATGTAAGAAATCTAAGTGATTTGGATGAGAATTTTCAGTGATGAGTGGGATTAAAATCAGTTTTTGAGAAGCTCTGCTTTCTTCTGGCCTAGTGTAATTTAAACAATACTGCTTAAAAGTGTAAGTTGCACTTGATCGCCTTAGCATGGGCAAGGCTGTAGGGACATCTGTTCATTGTGTAGCACAGTGGGAGCGATGGCTGAGTGTTTTCGCTTGAACAGCAGCCCTGAGAACGCTTTATTTTGCATACCTCCTTTAAGATAAGAAGTCGTGGGGAAGCATGTGTGTAGAGGATAAAAAAAAAAAAAGCACAGTATACTTTATATGCTGTATTATGTGGCTGGGAAGATACTAGTGAGTGAAGAGTATTTGTTTTCCATCCTTATTTTTCATGGAATCCTACATAAAATGCGTGAGATAGCAGAATGCTGTCCTGCTAAGGAAGAGCAGATACTGTGATAATTCATAGCATGAGCCTGAAATCATGCCAGTTAGTCCTTCGCCAAGGGTAAGTGATCACACACTTGTAGAATAAGCTGCTCAAGGAAGACTGCTTATCATGCCATATTTTGTTTTGTAAAATGCAAAAGAACCCTGTGTGTAGCAGGACAATTGCATTTAATATGCATATTTAATTGCACATATAATAACGGACATTTTTCATCTTAGTAGTACTTGCAGTGCTATCTTATGTCTGCGCCAACAGTGCAGGTCATGGAGGGAGTGAAGGGATGGACTGCAATCAGTGAATCTTCCAACAGAGTGATTAAATTAGTATCAAATTATGCCCTCAGGAATTTCTAAACTCATAAATATAGTAAGCAGTATGGTAATCAGAAAAAAGTATGTTGTTTTTTTCTAGTCAGAGTCTTGGTTTCTTTAGTCATTGTTCTGACTTTCAGCAGGAACTCGTGTGCAACAGTACCTTCTGCTGTTCTACTTTCTGCAGCAAAAGATCTGTGTTGACTTCGCAGTTTTATTTTTTTTTCTGCTGAGGGTTACAAGTTAGGTACATGGGTCGCCTTTCACTGTTTGTTCTAAATAAAACTAAATGAGGAAGCAAATGCAGAGATTATATTTCAGCTGTTGCATCAGGAACTGGCTAAACGTTGATTTAATTGAATTCAATTTAGACTGGTTGAATGTTGCTGCTGTTGTAATTAAAGAAAGAAAACTGCAGCTAACTAATCTGTTTTTCTGTCTCTTGTACCTGCCTGAAATTTATTCCTTTTCTAAGTACAAATGAGCAAGTATCCAGCTAAGCAAAATCAGTCTTTGTGCCTAGATGATTATGCACTATTTTGTGCTTATTGGAATGGAAAACATTAGCAGATTGGAAAGGATGAATAGCCTGCTTAATAATATCCAAGAAGGAAGAAAAATGACTTAATAATCTGCTTTAGTGATGATCTGTTTATTGCATCCTAATTTAGATAAGGTCAAGATAAAAGCAAATTATTTTGTATGTCCTACGTGTCAGTAAGAGATAAGACAGCACCACAGGCCTCAGGTTTGTGGTGAAGACTTCTTTCTTTACAAACGCCTGGACATGTGTTCAGCTTTTCAGATGTAAATACTCCCATTAGATGAAATCTTGGTCCAACTGGAGTCGATGGTAAAACTCATGGCAATTTAAATAAGGCTAGAATTTCATGAATGAGTTCAGTGAGACTACTTGTATGCATAAAGTTAAACACATGGCTAAGTGTTTGCAGGATAGAGGGCCCGCAAGGATACAGGAATAAGACCCTTGTGATGCAATTTGAAGTCTGACCTGCCTTGCTGTTGGGTGATGGAGAGCTGCAGTGAGGAAGTCGGTGAACCTTTTGGGCATAAACAAACACTGAGTATATAAAACATCATAAATAACTACAATTCATAAAACGCTTGGTTGGTCCTAAATAATGAAGCAATGAAAATGTTTATGGGCTGTGCTTGTTCTTGTAATATATTTTTATTTTATATTTTTTGGCACAAATGCACGTAAGGAATTAGTATCATTATTATGCTTTGTTATTCAGAACTACTTGGTGTAGTGGGTGCAGCTTTCTTTTGGAAGGGGAAAGAGGCAAGACAGAAGTCACAGGGCAGCCCCTCACCCTCAGCCTCATACTCAGTCATAGGAGTTGTGAAATGTTTGATAATTATGTCAGTTGTTGTAGTCATCATGTATATTAACTACTTAATTTCATATCATGCCCGGTAAAGAAACACTCTGTGCATTATCGTAACGTTGACGGCTCTCACCATCTGAGGCTCTCCTCTCCAGATGTTTCACTGTTTTGCAAATTTGATTTGGAGCTGCTTGTACAGCAGAACAACTGTCACATACATTAACAGATCTCTATCTCTCTCTTTGTGGAAAGTATCTTTGCAGAGCCTAGTTTCATGTTTCTTGGCGACAAATACTGTTTGAACGACTGCCTCCTTAATCCTCTGAGATTTAGATAAGTACAATTTTCCAGGTTTTTGAGGGAGTCCTAATTTACATTTCATAACACATACACAACCAAGCAGTTAGCATGAAGTCTTACGGCAGCCTGACAGTCCTTTGTGCCTATGGAAACAGTTACACAATGGTGCATGTGCAAATAATGTTATCAGGTGCCCTTTGTGTGTGTTCACCCGTTTTACCTAGAGTATACTAAAAAGCTGCAGCCTAATTTTCATTTAAATAAAGCCTGGTCTATTGCAAGATGAACTTGCATAAAAACAGAAACATCGAGGTCTTAAGAAAATAATAGCTGCTATTCATTCTTTTAAATGGCTTCATTTTGGCATGCTGTTGATGATATTTTTTTTTCTCTGAGCATGGCATTAAATGCTAGTGCCAGGAGGAACATCCCCCCAGTGGGGAGGTTAGATTCAGGCTGTAACCTTTCCTTTGTCCTTGCTAACTCTCCTTACAGGTGGATGCAGAACCTTGTTCTTCCTCCAGGTTGGAGACTAATATTCCCTATATTTCTGGAGAATAGAGGTGAACACACCTGCTACATTATCCTGCTGACTATGCTGTCTAATTGCTGTTGGGGAATAGGGAGTTGTAGTGGGCAAGTATATAACAGGTGAAGTGGCGAGGCAGTGGGAGATGCAACACTGGGACAGAGCTCTTCAGATGTTGTGTGCACAGGTGTCTGGGGCAAATGCTTTCTCACTTCTAATTGAGTGTTTGGGGTTCTTAAACTTTGTTTTTTATTTTTGTTTCATACTGATAAATCCTACTGGATTTAACTCCATTCACCAGAACATCTTTGGGCCCAGCTACTCTGCCAGTTTTTATCCCACTGTGTAGGGAGTGATGCATTAGAGTGCTTCAGGAGCACTTGAGTAAAGTTTTTATCCTCCCGGCAGCTTCAGACTGAAGTGGATGAGAAGAGCAATGCATAGGAAAGAGACAGCATATGCATAGTATTCCTTCATGTTAGTCTTTATGTTGTATTTGCAGGTACAAGAGCCATCTACAAGTTAAAGTGAGGAAAGGTCTGGAAAAAGGTGAAGCAACGCAGAAGATCTAATGGAGAAGGGAGAAATGAGTTACAGCCTTGGTAGTGGTTAGGTGCGTGGGATATAGAGGATCTAAAGCTAGTACACAAACTGAGAGGAAAATTGCCCTCAGTGTGTTAATGCTGCTGCTGCATTTGCTGAAAGAGACATTAGTCCTGGATTTTGGCAGTCTCAACTGTTTCTGTTGTAGCAAGCCAGGCTGGGTCAAACTGCTTAAACCAAAGATGCTTGCTTTGCCGAAACAAATCTGAGATCGATCACGTCATTAGCATGACTAATGGGTTAAAAAGGGGTAGCTGCTTGTGGTGTAGGTGGTGATGAGCAGTTGGTGGTGATAATCTGATCAGACCATACCAGTGAAGTCTGTCCAGAGAGGTCTCCTTGGATTTCACTTTTTTGCCTTTCACGAGTTTTCAGCTTGCTCTTCTAACCTGTTCTCTTTCTCCGTCTCCCTGGGTGGTTTTCTCCTCTCATGTTTCCTACAATGGAAAGCTAATAAGACATATACAGAAAACAGACGCTGGAACCAAAGTAGGAAAAATGAGCAATGGCTTAGTTAATGGAGTTTGGCCCTTTCAAGGAGAAAGACACAATGTAGACTAAAAAAAGAGATAAATTGCTTGGGAAAGGAAAATGGATAAAACAATGTGGCTGAAGACAGAGGCCCAAGTGTTACTGTGCAAAAATTAGATTGCTGCAGAAGCTAGGGTTTGTGGCTGCCTTGTTTGGCTATTCCTTACACTAAGTCCTAGTTTGGGACAGACGGCAGCAATGCAAAGCACTGTTAGTTTTGGCTGGTTCTTGCCAAGGCCTCTGTGCGGCTAATGAAGCGCTAGTTTTTAACCTAGTCTTGGCAATAGTGGTTTGAATGGAAGGCCAGACTGACCTATCAGCAGAGATGATACTATTTTTAGGGGTATGTATGTGAAGAAGTACTTGATGATATAAAGCTATAGAAACTCTTGGAAAGTGGCACTGTGTTTGTACTTTGAATGTTTAAAGAAGTTTTCAAATCCCTATCAGCATGAGAACTGACTGTGAATTTCAAACATAGAATTGCACAGCATGTGGCATTCATTTATAATCCCATTATTAGATTAAATGTTATGAATTAAACAAGTACTCTTTTCCCTGTGTTTGCTTAGGCTCTTGTTATGAAAGGGAAATGTGCATCTGAACTACCAGGTAAATAGACTTTGCCTTTTCTTTTGGGCTTTGTCTTCTTTCCTATAATATCTACACCTTTAAGGACAAAGGCAAAAAATCAATTTTCACATTAAAGAATAAATGATTTGTAAAGACACGTTAGAGCCCAGGCCTCTAAGACTTGTGGACTGAAAATGGAAACATAACCACAACTACCGTATTCTGAGACAAGTTCAGTGTGGAGTTTTACTGAAATGTTTAGGGGATGCTCTTGAGAATGTCGAATGAACCTTTAAAAGATTTCCTGCATTTGCCTGCATATTGTCTGGCTTTTGATGCTGGCACGAGCTTGGTAGAAATGCATGATGTAGTTAGAATTCTGTCAATTTATTGTGAAAAATAGAGCAGTGGTCATTTTTTTTGTCCCCTCACACTGGTGGTTCGTACATCTCCCTCTCTGGTTTTAAAGCAGGAGGAAAATACACTGAGATTTTCAAGTTAACTTTTTTAAACACCATTTTATTAGATGGAATGGATATTTTAGCCAGTGTTCACTTTTAGCTGATATAGTAATTCTTATAATACATCCATGTTCTGTGTATCAAGTGTGAGATCCAGGCTTTGGGCATAGTGGTGTGGGAACAATCTGCTCACACAGATGAGCCAATAACAACTACAAAGAAGTTGTTGTGACTTGGCAGTGCTGCAATCGCCACAGCTATTAGTCAAGGTGCTAGGATGAAGTCAATTCAAGTGGTAATTGTTGTTTTTTGAGTACTGCTATTATATAATAAGAATGGTTATACATGAAACTTAAAAAAAAATATATAATTGTGACTATTCAAGTTAGCTAATGCTTTTTATAGCACAATTTCATCATTTGCTTTGGTGTATAGTTAACTATCTGAAGTCCATGTAGCCATAATAATAATATTCTCCTCTCCAAGGGGATTTAGTTGGCGTTTTGGAGTCCTCTCAAATATGAGGGACAATGGCAATCTGTCCACCGTGATGGAGAACAGCAGCAAATCATACAGGCTAAGGCCTGACATACATTCAGTTCATTCTTTTGAGTTTCTGATGTCTAAATATATTCCCAGAGTGTGACCATCGCTGTGTGACATTGCCTCATTATTAACCTGAGTTGGATTTAGACATTTCTGGGTATTTGCAGTTTGGGTGTTTCAGAAATATGAGATATATCCTTTCTAATTTATTATCTTGAGTATTGTGTCAGCCAGATCTTTGATGAGTTGGGTGTCCACTACCTGAGAGAATGCACAAGTGTAAGCTGTCCTAATCCTAAGGTGTATGTAGTTCAGGCCCTTATTACGGAAACCAAACCAACATACTTTATCTCTCCCTGCCTGTTTTTTATGTGACTTAGTAGGATTGCTTATATAAACCTATGACTATCTTATTTTTTTAAGAACATAAAAATCTTAAAGATTTTGCTCATGTTTTAATTTCAATTACCTCATCAATACCTATAGCATGAAGTAATGGAAATCTGTATCTGGAACATTGGCGTGGGGGAAAATAAATTACAGGTAATGTTTTTCATCAACCATAATTAAAAGAATGATTATTACAATCAAAATTAATTGCATCTAATAATGACTGTTTTTCTTTTTTTGGTAACGAATCTGAATCTTTCTCTGATAATTTTCCCTTCATGTTTCTGAATGCTGTTGGAAAATTGTATTTTGCTGCTTCTTTGTATCAGTTTCTAAAGGGGATTCAGTACTTTCTGAAGGCAGCTATGTATTTTTTAAATCACTGGTCTGAAATGCGTTGGTTAACATGTATTTACTTTGTTTTTAACAATGAAATCATAGAATCGACAGTGCCACAAGCTAATCTGTGGATTTGCCTGAGGTGGTGGTGTGAGCCTTCAGAGTGATACATTTGAAGTTGTGCTCATCCGTTGATCTGAGTAAAGTATGCACCTTTATACAAAGACCTGGGTATAGTCATAGATAATTTTATGAATGTTTCTGAAGTGGAATTTTACTAAGTCTTTTCTCTTTTAGTTACTTCTATTTTTCACTGTTTGTTTTTTTTTTCTTTCCCTTCCCTGCACTAATCATCTAGTATTTGGAAAACAATTATTTTTTCTCTCTCTCTATATATACGTAAAAAAAAAAAAAGCTCTAAATGAAAGAAATGTTGGAAACAAGCCTTTTTCTATCATCATAGACCATGAACTGTGAAAGTGACACAAGCTCAACTAATCTTCTTGCATTTCAATATTAAATTTGTTCTATTTTTCACCTGTTTTTTTGTTGTTGTTATTCACTTTGTCCCTATGCTCATGTTCTTTCCTACCTCACCCTTAGATCACACCTTCTGTGATCTGAGAAGGAACCTGCTCTGAGCTTGTTTGGTGTCTTGCAGAAAGGTGTCTTTACTGATGGATTGGATTAATTAAATGTTGTTACTCGGTTCTCTGAATCTGATCTGTGTTTTGTTGCTTCTTATAATTCATGTAACCTGCTGCCTCTTGCAGGTTTATGACTTTGGTAAGGACAAGCGTCAGGATTTTATGCTGATGAACACCGGTAACAGCCTCTCTTCTATATTACCCAAAGTTCTTGAGCTCTAAGAGAGGGTAAAATAGAAAAGTAATAGGAAACAGGTTATATTACATATGTGCTACTGATGAGCTGCAGCATACCCTTCGGTGCACCTGTGTTAGCAGGGCAAATCTGTGAGTCTCTTGCCCTTGCCAGAAGACAGAGCCACCTTCAGATTCGGAGCTTGGCCTGGCAGTCCCAGGGATGCTCTGGTTTCCCAAGAGCGGTTGCTGAAGGCTGGGCATGACAGCCTCGATCATGACCTCTGGCTGTTCCTCCCCTGCCTGCCTTGCTCCTATAATCCTGCAGCAGCTGTCTGAATTTCCTTTGATTCCTCTGGCTTCAGCAAAGCTGCAGGGGCACTGGAAACCTGGCCCTGACCCCTGCTGAGCTGATGGAGATAAGAGCAATGAACATCATTGCCAGTGAATGCACACATTGCGGTGTGCACCGCTGCCCTATTTCAAGTCAGCGAACACTGGGGACTTGCTTTCTGAGAATGATCCATGCTCTTCCTGCCTGCCGCTGGTCCCAGTGGTGCCGGCTGTGACCCCCTGTCCCCCTGCCCCTCGGGTGGCAGGGTAATGGCAGGCCATGAGCCCTGTGGCTGCCGGTGCTGAGAGGAGTGGAGAAGGAGCAGGTTTGTAGGCCAGATCCTGCTGGCTCTGACTGGGGCCTGCTGGCTCTGCAAGGAGTGCCATGGGGAGCTAGTCAGAAGCGGGCTGAAAGTGCAGAGCTGCCCCTCTGTTATTCAGGAACATTTGCCAGGATCGGTGGAACAAGCGTCTTGGGTTTTAAGTGATGTCTCACTGTCCGTGGAGTAAACATTTCTTTGATTTTTTTTTTTTCCTCCCTGATTATTATTTTTAATTTTAGCATGGATTTGTGCACTGTCAATGCTTAGGAACAGTACTTGGTAGTTGATTCACTTCCTTTCCTACAAAGCACCTCCAGCAAACTGATGTGGAAGTGGCTGAATGTGTCAGCTGCAGAGTGAGGTGGCTGCTGGTGGGAAGGGTAGGGGCTGTTTTGGGTGGTTGCAAATACTGACAGCCAGTTTGAACACACCCCTCAGGCACCTGTCAGTACTCCTTAAACGTATCTGTTTGTCTGTTTAAAACTACTTGTTTTACTACAAATTAAGAAATAAATGTTCACCTTTTAAATTCATCTGGATTAATTTTTATTAGCACAGTCTGCTTTCTCTTTTCATTTTAACTCTGCTAGGTGTATTCAAATACTTTCAGCATTTGAACCTATCATGCGGAAACCTTTTAAAATAATTTTTCAGGATAGATTGCTCATTTACTTCTTCTAGAACTTCTATATCACTCTGTTAAATAATGGATTTCTTTAATGCTTACAAATGTGGAGAGACAATACAAAGGTTATTGCTTATTATTTCAGCCTGCAGACACTCATTGAGAAGCTGAACTCCACAATAACTTTCACTCCCCCATAGCTCCTCTAAGCTGCCAACATTGAATATTAATTCAGCATAACCGCTGAAGCATGCACGTAAAGTTAACAAATGCATTTGTGCACAGATTTATGATGTCATGAGATTAATAGTGGATATTCCTCCCTGTTTTTTTTTTTCTTTCTTTGTCATTATCAAAGTGTCAAGATTGTGGCTTTGTTACAATGCAGGTGGTGCGGGCTTGGCTTCAAAGCCTTCGCCAGGAGCCAGAAAATCCCTTCTGGAAGCGTTTGGTTTCGAAGCATTGCCCTTTGTGCAGACAATGGCAGCACTGCTTGGACAAGTTGCAGGCGAAGGAAGCATCCCGAGGTCCCTGCTGGCAGTGCCTCCAAGCGACCTGCAGCACCCACATTGCCCTCCCAGCCTCTGGAGAGCATCTGGAATCAGAGTGTAGGCATGGCAGCAGCCTGCTTACAGCTGCCTGAACTGGCAGCGGGGTGTAGGAATGAGTAAGGCAAAGTTAGCTTTATGAATGCACGCAAACAAGTTTTATGAATGCTATCATATCAAAGCGTTTGCAAAGCAGAATGAAACAAAGCCCTTCCTGGGCGTTTGCTCCTTTGTGTGCCTCATGGCTTCCTGATAAAAACTTAATTTGCCTGTTCTTTTCCCTTCTTGTAAAGCACTCAGAAGTGTGGATTTATGTATTGGAAAGGGGAGTCTGTCATTTATCTCTTTCCCTTTTTGTATCTGAGAAGCATTAGGAAAGAAAATAGCAATGCATTGAATTCGGTTGAAATCACTTTTCCCCATTTTTGAAAAGGACTTTTTGGCCTGTTAACTCCAGTTTGGGCTTTGAAAAATGGCAGCGTATATAACTTCCAGTGTGACTCACAGTGAACATGGAAACGCTGGATGGGTGCTGACATCAGATCCTCCTTTGGCCGTTCTTCAGTCAGCCTGGTACAGCCGCACTCTGCTGTGCCAGTGGGTCTCTGCAGGTCTTCCAGCTTAACTCACTCACATTTTATCATTGCCAACTTCGAAACTTGTATATTGTTTTAGTGTTTGAAGAGATAGTATATAGCAGGTAAGAAGTTGTTAACCTCATTAGAAAGGAGTTTCTGAAAAGCCTTACTTCCTGGTTGCAGTCTGATATTCCACAGAACTTAGTTATTTATCCTGATGTGGATATTGAGTTTATCTAGATTTTTCAGTTGTGTTACCCTATGTTTTTCTTGTGGTAACGTTTTCAGACTCTTCTCCTTCATGGTGGAAACACTAACTGGTAATTCATCCTTTTTCAGAAGGATTTTGAAAATGACCTAGAACAAATGACACACATGTTACAGAAGTGCTTTTGGTCAGGTGGCTTTTCTGAATCTTTGAATTTGTGTAGCTGGGCACTGCTGGCTGTAATGGAAGCAAATCTACTGGCAAATGTTTCCAAGACATTTTTTTTTTCCCTTTCCAGGTATTTTATACTTTTGATATCTACTCAGATATTTCTTCTTTGAAGTGATTTTAATTTTGGGTTGGTGAGTAATATTACTGATGATGCAAAGTCTGAAGGGAGATGGTTAGTTTTTAAAGTATTTTTGTTAATAGTTTTCTATATATTTGAAAGACCAGCCTTTTGCAGAGCCTCTCCATTTGTTTATTTATTTGTTTTTGTTTTACCTACCAAGATGACAGGCTAATCACACTGTTAGCTTTACACAATCAGATGTGCCAGTTGAATGCGCAGATGGAGAATACCTATTGTATGCCGGTGCTTCAGGGTAGGTGTTCCCACAGTACAGATGTGTGTAAGCAGAAGTCACATTTGCATTTGCTTAGTTTGAGGTTTATTTTAAATTCTGATTATGTTTGAGCCTCTCTTTCTCTCTCTCTTTCTCTCTCTCTCTCTCTCTCTCTCTCTTTCTCTCTCTCTGTTTTTCTCCTAAATAGGTGGGTAGAAGAACCAGGAGGTGAACTACTGGTTTCAGAGGGTTGTAGTTCTGAGTTGTGTAAGCTCTTAAATTGTGTATTATCTGTTTTGTATTGCAAATGCCTTTTAAAAGAGATATTCAACAGATGTATTGTAACTAGACTCTATTGGAAAAGGTTACAGCCTGGAGAGGAATGTCCACTCCACACTTTAAATCTCTTTCCAATGAAAGTTTCCTTTGTTGCCAAGGAAATAAAACAATGATTATGTTATGGGGCTGACAGTTTTGCTAACAATTCTTATTCCCAGAACAAGTCTGACCTTGTTAAGTTGTTGAGGATGATGTAAAATTCAGGGACTCCTATTAAATTTCTTGATGGGATTAAAATATAAATTAACCACTCCTCCATCTCCTTTCTCAAGGGGATAGAGAAAAGGAATCCATATTTTATGGGTTTTGGTAATGGCAATGTGTAAGTAGGCTCTATCCCTTCTGATGATGTAAAGAACTCCATTGACTGTCTAAGCTCGGTTGACTTTACTGAGGATTAAGTGTGTTGGGGTTCTCCCTGCTGCATTTCCCATTGGTACTTTCTACTGCTCCTTCAGTGATGTAGGTCTTTGCTGGGAGATGTAGGTCTTTGCTTGGCCATTCATAGCCATCTGATTCCTGCTTTGTCTGTTGATAGCGAGAGGTGGTATTTTCATCCCTCTCTTTTTTTTTTTTCCTTTTGGTTTATGTACATAAAGAAAATAATTAGAGGTAATAGTATTGGTTGTGCTCTCTGTTGCAGTTAGCAGTGCTGGTTTAGGGCGCTGGGCATACAGTTCTACTGGGTACGCTGGAAAGGAGGAAGAAACAAATGGGTAGTTGCTCTCATGGTGAAAGGATGTTGGCCCAAGTGCTAGTCACTGTTCCTTCCTCCTCTAATTCAGAGCATCAAATAAGACTCAGGATCAAACAATTTCCAGTGACATTGAGGTGCTACATCTTCGCTGTCTTTCCCTAGCTGTTTATGAGAAATAGGGAGGAAATGATCTCTTTCCTTACTTCTGAAGCTGGAAAACGGTGATGGCTGGGTTGTTGAGCAGAGAGGAAACCCAAGTGGAGGGAAGCTGAATGTTATTTTTTTTCCTGCTCTGTTTGTTCTTACTATATGTTTGGGCAGGTGGTCCTCAATGGTAGCAAATACCAGGAGCCTCTAAGATGAATGGAAAACATTCAGAGGTATAAAATGCTCTCACCACTGTGAGAGCATTTATTCACCACTGTGTGTTACCTGATTTTGTGCGAGAGAAGATGGAATCTTTATTTTGTTATGAACATTGCCAAGCTGCACCACAGAGTTGCTTCTGAAGCTATCAAAAACTACAGTTTTGCTGTGTAGTTCATTTCTGATAAAAACTTGAGCCTGAAAATGTACTAGTAACTATGTAACTAGTTACTAGTAACTATGTAATTAGTTGTGCTAATTTGCCTAGCTTTCTCTTTAAAAATAATAAATGTAGATCTAGTCAAAGGATGATTTCTGGGTGCTCTTACATTGCTCAGAGAGAACAAAGATGTGCAGATCCGGAGATATTTCCAGCACATTCCCCCCTCCCCCCCCCCCCCTTTTGTGCACTTAGTGAATTTCTTTAGGAGAGAGACTTCTCCCCTTCTCTTTTTATCTGAGTTGAGTAGTAGTAAATAATAACCTTTGGAAATAATCACCCTGTGGTAAGGAGTAGATTCTGACTTCTTGGTTTAAATGTTCAAGATAAAAAATGACCAAATAGAGTGGCTATAAATGTACAGAATGTATCAAGGTAGCCACTGTGTTTTAAAAATCCTTCTTTCCCTGTAATAATTTATTAGAAAACTATAATGTAGGAAGATGGTAAGGTGGAGACCAGCATTGCTGTTGATCTGCTATATTTACAAGTCTTTTTTAACCATGATTACTAGAAAAATATCATCCCCAAATCAGTGGCACATCTTTTATCCTCCTTTTTTGTTCAAAAAAGAGAAAAAAAAAATAGGCTGTGTTATTAGCTCTGAGTTACAGTTTCAGCTGATATAAGTTAATATATAGCTAGTAAATAAAATTTGGCTGACTCACAGCAAAAGATGTTCCTTATTTCCGCTTTCAGTTGCAGGAAGAGGGCAGACTGATTTTTGAAAACAACTACAATTATGACAAATTAGAGAAATCAAAATATTCTACAGAAACATGCAGATTTCAGAGGGTTGCCTTATCCTAGACATGCAGGAGAGGAGAGACATGATGCAAGTGATGTAGTTAAACAGGGTCATGGCATGAGCTTCGGTGGGGATCGCTAGTAAATAATTTGCACAGTGCAGGAGAGCTTCCTTCCTTAATTGTTTCCACCTGGTAGCAGGCTATTGTCAGATCAGGGACCTTTCTGCCCCTTCGAGCAGCACTCTGAATGAGAAATACACAGTGTGTTGTGAATAAGTAGTGTTTGGATAATAGCTAATTCTGTCTGGCTTCATTTTATAAAGCTGTTTGGAAATGGGATAGAACAGCATTCTCCTTCAGGGATACATGTTTTCCCATTGTGGTCTCGCTTGGGAGACTGTCTTTCTGGGTTTTTATCTTTGTATTGCTGCTTCTGCTACTACAAGAATCATGATATGATTTAAAATACCAGTATAAAAATATGAAGTTACGCCAACTTTTTAAAGCGCTATGACCTCTCTGTTTTAGAAAAAGGCACATGCAAGTTGTTCAGAAGTGTGCTGCTGTAGTAGAAGATGAAGTAATAAGTCCTTTCTTACACTCTACTTTAAATGCTAGGAAGGAGATGGATACATTAACTTTGTGTTTGTCTTGCCTAACACAAAAAAGAGAGAGGAAAGGGCATGCATATGAAGTGATATCACTACTTTATCTTGGAAAAAAACCATAATGAATTCTAATGTTAGCACTCTCTTTGGAAATAAGCTTGTCTCATCTAATGGAGCTGTTGTATTGTGTAAAAATTCAGTCCAGTTTTTGTGGCTGGAGACTAGAGTGTGAAAGTCCCTTCTTTTGTAATCTATGCCTCTTTAACAGTGTACTTGATTTCTGCCTTCAAAGTCTTGGAGGACTTGGAAAAAGTGAAATGGAATAAGTTTTCATCAGGATTCAACTGAAATGTGCTGTTTCAAGGCAAGCATACAATATTGGATTACTGCAGACTCCTTGTTTACACCTATTTTAGTTTCACAGTCTCATTTAATTTCTCTGAAATGATGGTACTGTAGCCTAATTAATAGTTCATTATATTTGTAGATGGATTTGGGAATCAAAAATTTAAAATTAAATTATGATGATTAAAAACTTGGTAGCAATGAGACTTTTGGATCTCTAGACATATTAATAAATGCAATCACACTGGTTACTGACAGCCCATTGCTTGTGTTGGACGGACAGCTTTGTCATGACTGAACACACACATTTGCTTGTACGCCTACGGTTCCTGACACGGAGCAGGAGGCAGAGGAATGCGTACCACTGGGGAAGAATTATCTGCCTGGGCTCAGTTGGCTTCTAGGAGCTGCTTGGTATTAGTTGTGGAATATTAAGCAGGGGGGAATCTGCCTTAGTATGTTGGAATGAGATTGCATATTTCATTAAAACCTAATTTGTTTTTCATGGGGAAGTACCAGAGGCTACGGCAATTACCATACTTGTAAGATTGGAAGAAAGATGCTTGGATGAAATCTAGCAAACAGGACTGTCAGTGCTCATTTAGAAACTCCTCTGTGAATCATTTTGAAGTGAATTTGCATGATTGTAGCAGACCCAGAAAACCTTTTGCAACAATTATCTACTGATACCACCCTATAATCAGCTGGAGATGGTGGGTACACTCCTCCCAAACCTTTTGTCTTTTTCACTGCAGTTTCTGGACTCTTCAGGCCCTTCTTCCCCCTCTTAGGGGTGTCCTGAGGTGCCCCAGAGAAGGTACTTGAAATATTGTGTGGAAAGGAAGAAGGCCAGGATGGAGGGCTTTTGCCAGAAATATAAGATTCTATTTTTTATTATTATTTTTAAGATCAGATCCTATATCTTTGGAATTGAGCAAGATGTAAGGGCCAAGATCTTGGAAGGTGTATATAAATCCCTTCTCTTGAAACCCAGATTGAAAGTCCTCCTAACATTTCTAGTTCATGATCTAATTTAGGAATTGAACTGAGCCCATCTAACTTGCATGCTAAATTTTGAAATGCTTGACAGATTAAAAAAAATAAAAAAAGGAAATTGGAGAGTAAATGGTGCCAAATAAACTCAGAAGTTTCAGTACTTTGCTCTTTATTTCAAATAGTGGAATAGGAAGTTGAGTCTTGAGCTATAATGAAAAAGGAATTTGTGCCTTGCAGTTAATATTGTTGGGAAAGTTTTGGATTTATAAATGACAGTTTGAGACTGACAGAAAAAATACCTTAAATCTGAAATGAAAGTACAGGCAGTCTTGGTGGGGAGAGGTGGAAAGTGTGGGAACTCTGTAGGATAATGTAATTTCTTTTTCCAGCTTATGAAAGTGGTTAGCAGCTGCTTATTGCCCTTAACGGTTTGTTTTTAATCGACAAGGTTCCCTTCTTGAGAGTTTTCAATTGTATTCTTGTGTCTCGTTGGGCTCAGCTTTCTCTATACAGTATAAGAAGTCTGGCGTATCTCCTCCACCACGGTGGCAGAAATAAAATTGCATCTTCAGAACAATCAGACATTGTGAAGTGAGTTGTTATTGAAGTCTCTTTGCCTGAGACACAGCTGTTTCTCAAGCATATGTTATCAAAACAGCTACAAGCCTCAGTAATGCTATATGGGAAAGAAAGAATTATCATTGAATTACTATTCGAAACGAGAATAAAGTCTAAGTGAACACCCATCTTCAAAGAAGTTGAAGTACAGCTTGACTTGCATTTACTGCCTTTTGGATGAATTTCATAGCTCCAAACTCACCATCTTTTTCATTCTGCAATATTTTGCCTGAGGAAGAACTATTAAATATGCAAAGACCACTTTCAAATATGGTGATAGTGGACTAGACAGTCTGTTCTGTGCAGATGCAGTTCCAGTATGTCTTTGTGTGTGTGCTTATGCATATGTAAAAACTTTAAACTAAGTATAGTTCTTAAAGTGCCTATAGAAATAAATCGATTTGTTACTTGGTACCAAAGCTGAAAGTAGCTTCGGCAGTGTGCTTGTAATGTTAAATAAAACATTCCCGATGACATTTTTTGAACAACTTATAGATAATTTAATAGTTATTAAAGATACAACCAGTGCTATTTAAAAGCTGTGTTAGCTAAGCTAAAAGATAAAGGAAACAAAAATGCTGTGGAAATATACATCTGCGCACTATCTAGCCTATGTTGTTTTGAACAGTGATAATGCTTCACCTGCATTACATCACTTTTGTGAATTTCACTAGCCTTTGTTTTGATCTTCCCATGAACAATTGAACCCAGCTAGCAGCGGAGCAGTCTTTTCAAATGTATTGCCATGCTGTGCATGCATTTCTGTATTGTGATACTATTGCCTCCAGTAATTTTTCTAAAGCCAAACCTCCATATCTAATGTTCTTGGTTAGTAATTTAACCAATCTTCTCTATAAATGTGATTTTTTTTCCACTTCATTGCTGTTTAGTGTAGCTGTGCAATTGCATGGTTTACTGAATTTTATGGCTTATGGACGATCTCTCTTCAAAGGATTTGGGAATCCCTCTACCAATTAGATAACATCTATTTTACCATTACTCTCATATAATTGTATATGATAACATAAAACCGAGACTCCTAAAGCAATTTGATTATTCATTGAGATAAAAAGCCTTACCATAAATCCTTGCTGACAATGGAATGGAAGCAATGTGGTTTTAATAGCTGACATGGATGTCCAACTGCTCCAGCATTCTCTCAGATTATGCCATGAGATGCTTTTTCATATTTAAGAGAGCTCCTATAGGGTACCATATGGCCTTTGATCTTTTTCTTTCTTTTTTCTGGGGAAGAAAAAACCCTACAACAACACCAACAACACTTATTGTAAAGTCATTGGCCTTGTGTCTCTTAATAGGTAAAAACATTGTTGGCCTCTCCTGGAAAGCAAAAGTGTAAGGAGAAAATGGATTTTGTAATGAGGCCTTTGCCTTTATGCTGTGGGTGTAGGCAGGGTGTGCTGTAGAAGAAGTGGGGATTGGCAAAGTCCTTTAAGTTTTCATGTCCTGCAGTGAAGGAAAAGAAAGGTTGCAGCATAGCATGAGGAATGCACTTGACCTTAAGGATGTTTGTGCTGTTACAAAGCAAGACAAAAATGCCATTTTTGATGTAAGCATCTTATCCTGAACCTTTAAGTTTCACAGTTGGTGGGAATGGGAGGAAGCTGCATGTGGCTGCTTAATTAATTAGCAGAGAATGTAATTGCGACTTGTATCCTTGATTTGTTGAGCACTAATAGTGAGTGACAGTCTGAGGAGTGCTCTAACAAACATAGCCTGTCTCAGACTTCATGGCTGGGCTTCGGCTTGTCTTTAGCATCTGTGTTACTTGTGTTGGGTGGATGCCCAGTTTGTCAAAAATGTTGGTGACTCTACTCTCTGCATCTTCTTTGCTGTATCAGAAATGGAACCAAAGATCAGGAGGCTGGCCCAGCTTTCTGGCTTCTCTTCCTGCTCTACCTTTGCTTTTGGTGACTGGGCACATCCTTAATTATACCTGTAGTCTCTGAGCTCTAGCCTCAGAAGGGGTGTGCTTAAGGAGCACTGAAGGTAGCTTGATTCCTACTTACTCCCTGCTGGAGTTGAGTAGAGACAGAAGAGAATCAATTAAGAGCAGAAAAGCACTTCTAAAAAAATAAACGGAGTAGATAAAACTCCCAAGAGAATGAAACCATTTGCAGGACATGATGAAAATTTCAACATTTGCATAATTACATTAACATGTGTAAATCAAATGCATTTTTTTCCTTACTGTGAGAAAGGCTGGTTTTAAATATTCCATGAAAATTTTGTGTAATGACTGATAGTGAAAGAATTTTTAGAGCATGTAATTGAGCTGCATTCATGGATAGGATAAACAGGTTAAAAGTGATTTCCATTTGTGTTTTTTGTTCCATATAAATCCTCAATTTTCTGTGCTCTCTTGAGTACTGTTAGCACTTGAAAGGTGAAACCTTTATTTTACCTGACATTAGAACTGCTTTCTCATTGAAAGCAGTTTCTAGTATTAAGGAATCATTCCTTCTTCAGTAAGAATATTGCTTAATTGAATATCCTTTCTGTTAATACTAATTCATGTTTCCAGGTGACCCCCAGGTATGCTTCTAATCTTACTGTCATTATAGAAGTGTTTTATGACCAGGGACAAAGAGAATATTTCTAGAGGGACAGTGTTTCCAACAGTTACCTGAAGGTAATTTCATTTGTATTGTTTGAAACTCAGTGTCCTTGGTATGTGATACTAGCATTTTATTCCAGTTTTGTTTTGTTTTGCAAGAATGTTAATTGATTTATTTATGCTTTGTGAGATAATGTAAGGCATATATCTACTCCATCCTGTGCCATTTTAAGTAAAAGGCTTCTGCTTTTTTGACAATGTTGTTGTCACCAGTAATGTAAGATTGATTGGAAATTGTATCTGTGGTGCGTCAGTGGATAGTGAGTACAATTTGAACGTGAGGAGCCTCATGAACCTCAGAGTCATTTTTGTTCTGAAATCGGGGAAAATGCAGCCTTTTCTGAAAGAAGACCTGGTTTACTAGAATGTTAATTGCCTTTAAAGTATCTTGTAGAACTTCATGTACCCATCTTAATTATTATGCAGATTTCATCAGAGAAAAAATGTTAACCTTCTTGGTACAGAAAGCCTTGCATAGTTTTTTTTGAGCAAAGATTTATATCACACTGCCCATCATGCTAGGCTTCCTTGGATTATTCTGAGTTACGAGCACAGAGACCAGCCTTGGAAATTGGTAGTTTCACAATTACTTGCTATTTCATTTGCAAGCTACATTTTAAGTTTAAGTTAAGGAAGTGCATCAAAGGTTTATATGCTTAAATGGATCTTGGAATTGCTGAACTCCTGATGTTTGGGGATAAGTACTTGCCAGTGATTAAAAAGTTAAGCTTTTTGAGAATTTTGCATTGATGGGCAAGCCAAATCCTTGTCAGAATATAGCATTGCTGCTGTTCTATGTAGAAGTATCTGGAAATGCCTTGCTAGGAATTAGTTGGTGTGGTGTAGTGTCTCAGTCATCCTTTGGAAATTGTGCTTACTAAGTACAATAATATTCTTGGTGAGGAGAAATAACATGCTATCAGGAAATAACTGCAGAAAAGTATATGGTATGCCATATACAAATTGTAGGGGGAGGTAAATTCTTGGCAAGAAATTTAGGAATGTTTCCATTTAAGACTGTAGAGATCCAGTTTCCTTTTTTTTTTTTTCCCGAAAGACGAAAAGAAACACTTGCTTCTTGAAATTGCTAAATGTTTTGTTCCATTTTGTAAAGTGAAGGCTGTTGCTGTTGACTTTAAATTGGTGAATGTAAGATCTCGCCTCTCATGAATATGGTATTTAAGTTACTGTGTACTGTACATGTTAGTCACAGTTAGAAGTTCATATCAAGGAAAACAGCAATGAGGAGATAAGGCTGTGCTTGAAAATGTACAAAAATGATTGTAGACTCATTTATCTGACTGCTCTGGTACACACTGCATTAAAGTACATAATGCATCATGGTTCATGTAGGGTTTAACATTCTTAGATTAGACTTTTATCAAAGGCTTTAAAAGAATGAATAGCTATCACATGTATAAATCATAAGGATAAGCAGAATGTTAAGCAGAAGTGAATTATGCTGCACCCATTAGTGACTAATCTGCAAAGGATAACAGCATACTTCTCCTAGAGGTTTATATAGGTACCCCTTCAGCTCACGCAGATCCTGTGCTGAATCTTCAAGCTTCAAATTGTAAGCATAAATTACGTGAATTTGGAATTGTTATATGAGTGTAATGGAATAAGGTGGTGCTTTCTTTTTTTGATGGTTAATACATAAAAATAATTGTGAAGAGTAGCGTGATGTCTATGTTGATTTTCTACCACCCTCTTTTTTTCTTCTAATTTTGTACTGGGTAGAAAAGATCTGATGAACTTGTCTGCTGTATGCTTGGAACGTACCTAATTAAGACACTTCTCTGGTAGAGTTTGGAAATAAAGCTGCTATTTCTCCAAGACACGTTGAGAGCAATGAAATAGGCATAGTAATGTATAGTAATATCTTCTTATCTCCTTCACAGTGGATTAGGAAATTATGGCCTTTGCTTTTGCTTGGTGACCTTTCAGTTGTGCTTCGTGTTTTGATCATCAAATTTAATCTAGATCCAGATTTTGGTCTTGGTTTTTGTGTTACTGTACTGCTGTACAAAGCCACTCCTTAAATCTTTGTAAAGAATGAATTTATTGCGAGGACAGAGTGCTTTATTTTCTTGATGGTATTCCTTCCCATTGCTAGGTGGTCCCTACCACTAAGAATAAGTGGGGAAAAAAAAAAAGGAAAAAGCTTACATTTATCTATGAAGTCTGCAAGACAATCTGCAGATCAGTTCTCAGAAGCAAGTTCTCTAGCAACAAGCTAGCTGTTGAACTTGTTTTCAGAAAGAACAACAAAAATCAATTTGCTGGGAAGGATCACTGGGCTATTGGATTCTGAGTTTTTTTTCCACTTTGGAATTTACTTAGTTTCGTTTTCCCTCTCTCTGGTATGAAATAGTACAAACTAGGATTACGTATAAACAGAGCTGCAAAGACATTGTATTTGCCAGGCTTTAGAAAGAGATAGTTATGCTGACTGTGCTCTCCTTAACCTCTGTTTTCATCCATGGTCAGTATATTCTTTGGGTTTCTGGCAAGCAGCATGCCTTTTGGAAGGGAATTTATTTAACCTTTTTGTTAAAAGTCTGAGCCTCTGGCTACATATAAATATGTACACTCTGTACTTTATCTTACCTGAGGCAATGTCTGTCTGAAAATTACCAGAAGACATCTTACTACTTACTGAATCTGTTTTTGATGATAATAGAAAGTGAATTACATTGAAACAAACAAACAAACTTTAAACTGTCAAGTTAAATTAAAATTTACTGGAGAGGAGTGTTATTTTTCCTGCATTCTATTTCTGCCTCTGATTGTTAGGTCTGAGCATTAGCACGATAGGAGGTTGTAGGTCATGGAAGGACTTAAACCATTTCCTTTCGTACCATCCTTCTCTTCTGTTTCAGTTAAATGAGCAAAATGAGGCCTGACGAAGTCTCTAATTCTCTCTCTGTAATCGTGTCTGTATTTGAATTATTGCAAACTTGGCTAAGAGGTTTCTGTGACTGCAGTGATATTTTGATAATATGGAGGTGCTTACAATCTGATTAACGCATACTGCATTTTTCTTCTCTCCTGCTGGGAATAAAAGTCTGGGGCTAATAAAATGTTTCCTGACCTTGAATAGGAGGTTATAGTGTTTTCTTTCTTGATTTTTTAAAAAAAGTGCTGATTTTGTTGCAATAAAATTTGAGAGGCATAGTAAGTGATAAAAATTGTGAGAAATTATGCATAATAAATGTGACCCTAGTTTCATTAGAATTTGGCTATTTTTTGCAGTCTGTGCAGAAGTAAGATTTATTTATTATTTTTCTTTCCACACTGTATCTAAGAAAATCAAAAGCTTGTTTTCGGTTCAAAGAAAGCTTCTGTTCAAAGATTATACTTTAAATAGTGAGTTAAGCAATACTTGGGATAATTGTTTTTTGTCTTTACAGAAATTGTGAATTCTACCTTGCATCTCCTTAACAGAGGTAGCAAATAAAAAACAGAGGTAGCAAATAAAAATAAAAACATGTCTGGCTTTAAAACTTTGCTAAAATGTATTGGCTTTTATATAAAAATGTCTGAAAACTGCTTTTCTTTTTCTCTTTTTTCCTGTTTTCTCTCACTTTTTTTTTTTTTTTGGCTCCCATTTATCATTTCTCAAATACTTCTTCCTTTATCAGAGCTTCCAGCTCTTCCAGGCTCTTTTGAGTTAAACTGCTTTCAGTTGGAGCTTGTATTGACAACATAATGACAGTCTGTGCACAACTGAGGTGGAATTAGGAAGTGTTAATTTACTTACAGATAGAGAAGAATTGTCAAGCTGGAAGCATTTGGGTTAGTAGGTGCTTAGCTTTTCATAACAATTGAAGGAAGGGAAGAATCTTAATGTTTTTCCCTCATTCTGCAACTCAGATTCCTTAATGACAAAGGTTGTCTTGGTATAGCCGAGGTCCCCTCCTAAAGTCGTGGTCTTCTCAGGCACAGGTGGTAGTGGATGGGATGCAGATGCAAGTTGTCTGGGGAGCTGTTTGCTAATCATGTCATTTTTTTGCCCGTCATTGACATTCACCTCTTTGAAGAACTGCCTCCAGATTTTTTCAGGAGTACCTTTTAGGCTCCATTCATACCTGATCAAGTAAAGATAGGAACAAAACTTGTCTTTGCAATCCTAGACATTCTTTTGCATGTACTTTCAGTTGGCATACCATGTTTATCAGGAAACTGTCCTTAAAATGGTACTTGCACTGAGCACTTATCACCTTCTAGCACAGCGCAACCTGGGTCTTCTCCAGCGGTCCTTGTACTCTGATGTGGAGCATGGGGGGGGGGGGGGGGGGAATCTTCCATGTCTTGTGAACAGTAAGTCCTTCCCAGTCCTAAAAAAAGGGATTAGTGCCGGAGTGAAAGACGGCAACAAAGATAACAGCCACCACATTCCTATGGCGGTCCTAGAAGTGGGCGGCAGAGATCACTGACGGGTGATGCTGAAAGGTATCTGTTTTTTTCCTGATGTGTAGGAGTGAGTGGCTTGTGGCCATCTCAGGTGATGTTTGCTTTCTGCGGGTTAAGGAGGTCAGGGTGAGAGGAGCAGCTCCGGAAGGAACCCGTTGTTCCCAGAGTAGTCTGGTATTTAAGGTTAAGGAGAACACATCTACACCGGAGATGAGCAGGAACTATGGTTTTTGTTCCTATATTGTTTTTGAGTTAGGGGAGGAAGAGAGGAGATCCACTAGTAAAAGCTTTTTTCCTTCTAGGGAGGATGTTTTTACCATCTGAACCTGTGAATACAGCAGGAGTTGGCTGTCAGTTTCTGCTTACAAATAGTTGTAACTGGCTTGGTTCCTCCTTCTGAGGTGGGTGGGGGATGCAGTCCTGGTTACAGCAGTATCCTGCTTATGTCTAAATAAACAGCTGAATTTCTGATGGGGAGGGCAACGTTTACTGAGGTGTTCGGAAAGACTGTGCTAAATGTCATCAGCTGCTTGTGCCCAGAAAGTGGAGCGATTATAGAATTTGCTACGGGTAGTACTTGCAGTTCTGGCTGGATTTGCTGTGGTGAGAATCAAAGGCTATTTTGGGACACATTTTTAAAGCTTTGAAGTGGTGTCATTAACTTGCATGGATAAATATTGCCCATGTAAAGGTTGGGAGGGTCAATCATACGATAGGAATATGTAAATGAATCTATGTTGTTTTTAGTCAATCACATCATGCCTGGCCCACTCCTGTATTCATTGAGAAACCTTTGGTGGTGGTCTTGCAGCCTGTCTGCCACAGTTGATCCGAGTGTTAATTCATGTGCTTAATATGATTACAAGTTTGTTTTCAAAGTCACAGCATTTTTCAAATAATCTTTCTGTGATTTATGGCTCTTGAAGTTCTAACATGTGTATTGGAAAATATTTTAAGAACTTGGTACTCTTTCAAAGTAGCCATGCTTATTTTTGTTTTGTGCTTTTCAAGTTTGCCCATCACCTAACTTTCTACTGTGTCTTTGAAATAATGAAAATACAGTATTGCTTTAAAATTCCTCTGAATTCCTCTGAAGTGGTTAAGTGAGTTAAAACATTGTGTTGGGATTGTTTTTCTCATACACACATACAAATAGCAAAAGTATAAGTTTTTTCTTTGCAGTCTTCACAGAACAGTATCAAAGAATTTGATGTGTTAAAAAGGCAAACATGCAGAAGAACAAAAATATAAAAGAAGGCTTTGATATGAAAGAAAACTTTGTGTTCTTAGACAGCACTCTGAGCCTTATCTTCTAGGGATTTACACCTGATAGAAAACCCTGGTGCATTTGGAAGGACAGAAGTATGTTGTTGTCTTTGGCATCGCTAATGAGCCTGGTAACAGCATGACTGTTTTTGTGGGATAATGCCTTCAGGCTTTAGGCAAAGCAGTGCGGAGGATGTGAGAAAAACTGGTCCTGGGAGACACCAAAGAAAGCTGGAGTCTGTCAGATAGGCTTCAGCATCCCAAGGCAACTGATCCGCAGTGAAACCCAGCTGAAATTATGGTGCTTTATAACTCGGGTAACAAGAATTTAGGATCCAGTGTTGCTGCTTATTTCTTCTCTGAAGTGGTCTGTTGACATTTATGTTGTTTCTTTTGTGTGCAGATGTGACTCTCTGGGGCTATGGGAAAAGATGGCAGTAAGATATAAATACATACTGTTTACTGTATCTTTGGTTCTGACATCTTACAGGATTCTTATTTAACCCTTATGAACTTTTTTAATGGGAATTTGTCATGTGAAAGATGTATTTAATTTCAGAAATTCAGCTGTGTGATAGCATTAGCCTTATTAATGTTTGTGCAGTTGTAATGTATCATGATTTTAACAATAATGGGACTTGCACAGCTCCAGGCTGCAGATTTTAATCTTGCAGTACTGCTCAGAAATAAAGCTACATAAAGTGATTAGCAAAATTATTTATATATTCACTAACCATTGGACTGGAGCCAAGGTCCCAGCCTTCTGGGTGAGCACCCTGCTCCCTGGGCATGAAGCTAAGCAGTCCTACGAGCTCTCTTCCCTCTTCTTCCTATGTTCCTCTGACTTTGCACATGTAGTAAGTTTTGGCATAGCTTTCAACAGGAAAGACTTGGTGCCCCTGTGACCCCGGAAAGCCTTTGAAGCTGGCGGTTTGAGCGCTTTGCTGGCGGGTGAGAGATCATGTTTCTGACCGGGGCAGAGGGGCGTTGCAGCCTGGCCCTCAGCTGGGAGGTGAGCGCGGGGGCTGTGGGGGGGGCCCATGGTGCCGCCATCTCCCTCGCGTGCTCAGCGGTGGCCTGGCCTTTTTGACAGGTGCTCCTCGGGAGGATCGATTTCTCATGAACTGAGGGAGTGAAGCATGAGATTTAATTTAGCCCGCAATCTACATTTATCAGAAGTGTGAAGGAGAAATCACGTTTACATTGACCTAGAATAATTTTTTTTTTTGGGGGGGGGGTGATGTGTGAGAGGGAGGAGATCTATTTTCCATTTTGTTTCCAATCTAGGATGTCTCTGCCATTAAACCTGAGGTATGATAGTGCATCCATCCCATCATGTCAGTGAACTTGAGCTCCTTTGGAGTAATAGGCTCTTCCAGTTGTTGCTAGCAGTGGTATACTTCTCTCAGTCTTCTGATGTCTGGAAGTGTGTCTTACAGAATGGAGACAAGAAACAAGTCAGATAATCATTCTGAAGTAAAATGGCTAACATTAGCTCTGCCCTTGCTTGCACTAACACAGATCATTTATTGCGAAAGGCCTCTTCTCTGTTCAGAGTTATATGGGAGTCCACTCCCACCCTCTATTTCACGTGTTCCTATGTGTTTGCATGGGGTGGCTCCACCCTGCTTCTCCCTCTTGAGCACTGAGCTAAGTCAAGGTGGTGCTCTAATGATGTTCCTCTTCAGCGAATCGTGAGCGGGTAGCATAATGGTGCCAGTAGGCTTGACAGCTAACACTTAAATACATCCTTTCATACTAAAATGGCAATAATATGAGAATAATATTAATAATTAAAGTCTCTCCGAATCAGTGTTTTGAAATTGATTTGAACCTACCTTCAGTAAGAACAACTGTGCTCAGAAACTATGGTTTGATACATGGCTTTGAACTAGTAGCTATATGAAACTTAAAAATAGCTGTGCTATTATTTCCTTAAAAGTAAAACAAAAATCTCATCCTAACCTACATAGAGAGAAGGCAGCAGATGCTTCTGTAGCAACGTAAGTCAAATGAAGGAGAGTATAAGGCTGGTTATGCTTTCACGGTGGCACCAGTTCAGACCTGCATAAAAACAGCAGTTTTGAGGAGCAGCCAGAAACTCGGATATTTGAGCTGGAAAAGGTCACCTTCTCCATTTCAGAGTGTAGGGATTCTGAGTACTTGTAAACATGGGGTCACTTGTTGGCTGGTGACAGAGGATCCAGTTCTGTTTTTGAGTCCTATTGCTGTAAATTAAATTTATTTTGAGGGGTGGCAGGATTGGATTTGCACTTGTGTTAGAGAGGGAAACTTTTGGCTCAGCATTTGCTTTTCAATGCCAAATCAAGCCCACAGGGGGAAAAAAAAACTTCTGTCATTCAGCATGTCCCCAGAATCTATTTTCTGGAAGAAGGTAATATACAGATGCATGAGAACAGTTCCTAGAGTACCAGCTGCAAAAGGTTGTATGTCAGAAAAATGTTATGGTTATCTAGCATGTAAAGAAAAGTGGAGGCAAATAACATTGTTGCCTGCATGCGCTGCTAGAAAGTATTAAACTGAAACATACTTCTAAAGCCAAGAAGGACACTGAGTAAAATCACAGTAGAAATATATTTGTGTTAGGCAGAAAGGAATGTTAGGACATTACATAATCTGAAGTATATTAGACACTTAAGTTTCACTCAATTGTCCCTTATCTAAGACATTAAAATATTGGACAAAAATCCCCCCCCACCTCTGCTTAGGTACTTTTTTTTATTTTTAAATCAGGACTTCCAATCTGTGCATCTGTGACTCCTAGAAAGCTGAAGGCATATTCACTGCCTCACATAATGCATAATTTCTGTAGTTATGATCATTCCCACCCACCTCCCTTTCATCTTTCTTCCTATATAGTGTAAAAGAGGTGAGCTGGATTCTGAAATGTTTTTCCATTAAATTCTTGTCGCGGGGGTGTGGATGAGTCCATGCTGTGTCCACACTAAAGTCTACTGGTAGTTAAGAAGTTGCATTGTTAGGACGTGAAGTGAACTTAGGAGGTGGGTTGTGCCTGTGTGCTTTCCCCGCCACCCTTTCCTCCTGAGAAAGGTCAGGTTTTATTCCAGAGAGGACCGTCTTGTGCCATGGGAAAATCTGAAGAGCCAAACTGTCTTTTCTCCGTGTTTCATGGAGTGGTTCTCATTACTCACTTCATCAGCTTTCTCAGGGGAGAGGGAGAGCAGGGTATTTAGATTGCCTTATAAGTACAGAAAGTTTCTCTAGTTAGTGTTATAGTTGTAGAATCTATAGCACAAGTAATTATTTAAGTTAAAAATAATAATTGAAGCCAAATGATGAAATAGAATCAGAAGGCAAGACTTCATGATCTGACTTTTCAGGGAAAATTAGTACATCAGGCAACAGACCAATCACATGCTACATCAGGTTATTACAAGCACTAATTATGTTTGCAACTTACTAAAACATAAACCCAACCACAACTCTTTTTTCTTCTCAGAAAAATGTCAATCTCAAAGCAGTGCTTATGTGCAGCAGCATGGTTGTCTCTGCAGATGTACAGTCTTTTGATGTCCTAGGAGTTTCTGTCTTCAGACTATTTCCAAACTTCTGCAGTTATACAAGGTGCAATAATGTTACCAAATCCCGAGTTTCTGAGAATGAAAAACGAATTATACATTTACTTCCTAATTTCTTTTTCTGCTGTTAACTTACAGTCATGGAGTGGGAAGCTTAGTGACCTTCATCAGCACTGCTCTGAAGGCTGCTTCCAGAGTTGTGTATGTGACCTCCTGCCTTGGTCCCTGTGAGCTTTTGCTGCTGGATAGCAGAGAGGTGACCGCTTGCCTGGGGACATGTGACAGGTGCACGCAGGGACTGCGGGCTCTGCAGGATGTGTCCTGGCTGTGTCAGGGCATGTGGATATCTGGTGGGTGAGGCTGGTATTGTGGTTTAGTCCTGGCAGGCAGCTCAACACCACGTGGGCACTCGCTTGCTCTGCCCAGGTGGGATGGGGGATAGAATCGGGAAGGTAAAAGTGTGACAGTTCGTGGGTTGAGATAAGGACAGTTTCGTGGGTAAAGAAGAAGCTGTGCAAAGCAAACCATGGAATCCATTTGCTACTTCCTACTGGCAGGCAGGTGCTCAGCCACTTCCAGGAAAGCAATTCTCATCATTCACAGCTGTTTCTTGGGAAGACAAACACAATCATTCCCAATGTTCCCCCTTCCTCCTTCTTTACCCCAGCTTTATTGCTAAGCATGACACCACACGGGATGAGACATCCCTTTGGCCAGCTTGGGCCAGCTACCCTGGCTGTGTCCCCTCCCACAAGGTGCTCCTGCTGCACCCCAGCCTCCTCACAGGCAGGGCAGCGCGAGGAGCAGGAACGGCCTTGGCTCTGTGCAGCCACTGCTCAGCAACAACTGAAACATTGGTGTGTTATCACCACTGTTCTCATCAAAAATCCAAAACAGCATCACATGAGCCTCTATGAAGAAAATTAACTCTGTCCCAGCCAAAACCACAGCAGCTGGTCAGAAAACCTCTTGTCAGCTTCCCCAGCTAGGGGCCTTTCTTGGAAAAAGGGATAAGAGGAGCCTTTGAAGGGCTGGGGAAATAAACATGTGTTGAGCTACACAAATTAGTGGAGAAAATCAAAGGCAGGTGCTATCAGCTGGGCTGATTCCTTGTTCATTTTCATTTCATTGTGTTTCAGGGTTGGTACATCTTTTCAGAAGATGAAGGGCATCTCTTAGTGATGAAATTCAGCATTGCTGCATAAAGAGATGCTGCAGTCGTTTTTTTTTTTTTTGCTTGTTTTCGTGAGTGAGCTACATTTCTCAGTGGTTGCTGACTAGGCTTCACTTTTAATCACACAGGAATAAGGACATATCAAATACTGTGCAATAGAAAAGGAAAAATAATATAGAATTAATGTTAACGACATAACGTATACAAAGGAGGGAGCTTCCTATACTGTTTTACCATATAATTCTGTGTAGAGCTTCTTACTATGAGATATGTTTTTAGTTCTTGACAGTGCAGGATGTCAAAAACACTAAGCCAATATTGCCTCTCTTCTGTCTTTTCTGAAACAAGAGTGTGTTAAAATCACTTGTAATTTTAGGCAAGAGCTAGAATATCTATTTTAGCAGGGCTTTCAGCCAGAAACTGCCATGGAGCAGAATCGGTGCTTGATGTTTCATGGGGAAAAAAAAAAAAAGGAAAAGAAGAGGAATATTGAGAGAATACAGATCTTTCAAAACGTGTAAGATAGCATTTGCAACTGTCATATACTCCAGCATATTACCCTTCCAAATGTCTAAAATCATTTACATCTAAGTGATAGAAATGTTAGTTTCCATACAATGAGCAATATCAAAAATGACTGGAAACATTTGCTGTCAGAAAGACATGGTAAATCTTTTTTGGCTGATTTATTGACTAAATGTTGCAGAACAACACTCATTGCTACAAAGCATTATTAGGTTTTACTAATAATGCTTAGAAAATAAGGTTAATTGTGGATAAACATGTTTGCTGTAAGGTGCTGAGATTCCAGAAAATCTTTGACATTGCATTGTCTCTATCAAAACACAAGTTACTGCACTTGTACATACTCATATGATTTGCAGATGAGTAAACACTCTGCATTGCTATCTTGCCAGATACTCATTTTCTATTAAACTGGCAGAAATGTTTTGTAACACTTGCTGAAAAAAAGCATCTTTAAAGGATTTTTCCACTTCTTTTTATCTTTTGTCTCTTTCTCCTGGGTTGGTGCTTTTAAACGATGATCTAGACTCTGTGTTGATAGTGATAAATTCAGAACTTTTCTAGTGAATCCTGTTATCCTGAGTTCAACCACTGGCAAAATACTGCTCTACAATACCTAAGTGGTTGGATGCATCCTGTTTCATGTAATCTCATCAGGATTGATTTTTGACTAAGCAGATGGCTTAGTCTTCTCAAAGAGTCCATAAGGAAATTCCCTGCCAGAAATGTTTTGTCTCATGACATTTGACTGTGCTGTTAACTGTGCTGATCCAAGAGGTTTGTAAGAATATATTCAGCTTTTTTGTGGTGTTCATCAGGAAGGTTTCATTGCAGGTCCTCAGACTCATAAATGGAAAACGTGATTCTGTTGCCAGATATGTTTCAGAGCAGTGCTTGTTGTCCAAGAACACTCTGGTTTTACAAATATTGTTGCACAGGCTGGTCAGTCAGTCTCTTTGAAAGCTTAGTTCTCTGTCTGTTTTTAGGATGTAGAGTATCTAGTACAGCTAGAAGAAACTGAAGAAAAATCATGTAATGAGGCAACCTGGATTAATTTTTTATTTTATTTCTTTATTTTTTAACACAGTGAAGTAATTTAAATAGAATTGGTGCAGGGGCTTGGACAAGAAGACCACTTAAGGTCATCTTTTCCAGCCTAGAAGAGATTCATGAAGAAGCCTTCAGGATCTGATGAATATCTTCAGGGAAAAATACAGCATTTGTAAGAACGACTCCACCCCTCAAATTTAGTTACCCAAAGGGAGGTATTGGTAGCGGAGGAACTAGATTTAATTAATTTTGCTTACCCATGTGCCCCCAGATTTGCTTGTGGAACAGGGAGATAACACTTTCTTTTTACCGATGGACTGGAAAATATGTTCTTCTGTTTCTGCAACTCCCTGTGGGTTCATCAGTTCTGAATAAATTATAAATTAGTAACTGAATTGAGCTATTTGCATGAGCCAAGCTCAAAATACATTATATATATATATTTGCTATATTCAAAGAAAACGCTATAGCTGTCAAAGCTGGTTTCTCTTTTTAATGAACTTTATGTGCTTAGCCCGACAAAGATGCTGTTTTTTTTTTTTTTAAGAGCTTGCCATAAAATTTTCACTCTTGCATCACCATGCAGGGGATGGTGTTCTGTAGACAGTACACTTTTGCATGCATAAAAATTCTTGTGTCTTGGTTTTTTCTTTTTGCCAGGCAGACCAGGTGTATTATGTAGATAGAATAAAAGTATGAAGAATGTATACAAGAATAAAAGAGTGCGAAGGAGGCTTTTCTAATGGAAAAGGAGCTGAAAATGGCAGGAATTTTGTTCTAAAAAAATCTAGCACTTACTGTAGTCTAGCTTTTAAGGTAACTGGCTTGGGTTGTATTGCTGGATTTTATTATTATCATTTCTTTTTCCTTTGTTTGTGTTAACTCTTCGCTTTTGAATTGAATGCTTGCTGGGAAGGAAGGAAAGTTTTACGTGGGTACCATGAAAGAAGTTGTGCCTTAGCACCACAACCACTTCAGTTTTCAGTTGACTGTGAGCTAAGTGTTGAGAAACAAAGCTGGCAACGTTTGTTCAGCAGAACATCACCTTTCAAAACTGGTAGATATATACATGGCTCAAACCACATACACTTCGTCTCAACCATCTTTTCCTCATCGTGGTGCAAGGCTGTGCTCAAAACTGCTGTGCTGAGGATCAGGTGCGGGAGCATGCGTGCACAGTGAGATGTGGTTACCCAGCAGCTGGCTCACAGAATATACTGAGTTGTAAGGGACCCAGAGTCGTTGAGCCCAACTCCTGGCACCGCACAGGTCCACCCAAAAACTCAGACCACATGACTATGTGCACAGCCCAAACGCTTCTTAGACTCCGACAGGCTTGGTGCCATGACTGCGTCCCTGGGGAGCCTGTTCTGGTGCACAACAACCCTCTCAAGTGAAGAACTTCTTCCTGATGTCCAGCCTGAACTTCCCCTGTCGCAACTTGACACCATCCCCTCAAGTCCTATCACTGGTCAGTAAAGAGAATATGTTGTCGCCTGCCCCTCCACTCCCCCTCATGAGGAAGGTGTAGGCTGTGATGAGGTCTCCCCTCAGCCTCCCCTTCTCCAGGCTGAACAGGCCCAGTGACCTCAGCCACTCCTCATACGTCTTCCCCTCTAGTCCTTTCACCATCTTAGTAGCTCTCCTCTGGACACTCTCCAACAGTTTAATGTCCTTTTTGTACTGTACTGTGGTGCCCAAAACTGCACACAGTACTCGAGGTGAGGCCACACCAGCGCAGAGTAGAGCAGGACAATCACTTCCCTTGACTGACTAGCAAATGCCGTGCTTGATGCATCCCAGGGTACTGGCTCATCCTTGTTCTGTGTGCTCTGTGGGGAGGTGGTGCTGTGTCGCGTTAAAGGGGTGTAGCTGATTAACCGTTACGGGCCCAGTTGGATTCAGAGTACTGAACCAGTCGGACATTCACCAAAACTGGGGGTCCGTTCGGACATTCACCAAAAACGTAATAACCACCTGGGGGTCCGCTCAGACATTCACCAAAAACGTATTAACCACCTGGGGGTCTGTTCAGACATTCACCAACAATGCATTAACCGTCTGGGGGTCTGGTTAGATTCAGAACACTGAACTATCACGGATAACCACCCTCACCCTAGTTGCATTAATGAGAGCTATCACAATGCAATCAAGTATGGTTTATTACAGCAACAGATAATCAGGTTCTTTTGGATTGCCGGTGATAGTGACTATCTGCAAAAGCAAGCTAGTATGCATGAAATACACAGGTGTTACAGGTGTTCTAGGCGCGGGTTCTAGGCGCGGGTTCTAGGCGCGGGTTCTAGGCGCGGGTTCTAGGCGCGGGTTCTAGGCGTTCTAGGCGTTCTAGGCGTTCTAGGCGTTCTAGGCGTTCTAGGCGTTCTAGGCGTTCTAGGTGTTCTAGGTGTTCTAGGTGTTCTAGGTGTTCTAGGTGTTCTAGGTGTTCTAGGTGTTCTAGGTGTTCTAGGTGTTCTAGGTGTTCTAGGTGTTCTAGGTGTTCTAGGTGTTCTAGGTGTTCTAGGTGTTCTAGGTGTTCTAGGTGTGCAGCCTAGAAATAAACGCGTTAAAAGGATCAAAGACTCTATAGAGATTTATAAGCAAATATTCAGATCTCACCCAAAGGCGTCCCAATGGGGGGGGAAGAGAGGCTCAGCCCGTCGACTGATCCCAGGAGTCAGGAGGTCCTAAGGATGTTGTATGTCCTTGGGATGGTATCTCCCCTGACGATGGTATCTTCCCTAACATCCCCTCTCTCTTGGGCCAATTTATATTATTTTCTATCTTTTAGGTGGAGCTTGAGTGGCTCTAGTCAAGCATATCTTAGTTATGATTGGTGTAAAGTTTTCCCGTTTCCGTTTAAAGTAATAGGCTCCGAGAAATTCAGAGCGCATGCTCAGTGAGGGGTGGTCGCACCTTGGAGGCGGGTAGCTTTTGGGATGGAGGTGTGTTTTGGTATTATAATGATATTATAATGAGCAAAAAGTACACTAGGGTACAGCATTTGTCAAAACATGACAGGTCTTTGGCTTAGGGTGGCAAAAAGTGCAGCTTTGTGCACAAGAACAATCGAGGCCCCACCTGATTACAGAGCCTAGCCGTGGTGTCTCCACTCCACTCTACGCTCCGTGGTGTTCCTTAGAGCTAGCACACCAAGTTTCCCCAGCGCGATAGCATCTAAGGTTGGGAGCCTAGGGAATGCTCAGATAATGCAGTTATGCCCTACCCTGAAAGCCTCTTCAATGCTGTACCTTTTCCTTAAAAGTGTGAATATTAGTTTTATTTTCCTAGTTACTTCAGGCATTTACACCACATGCTGACAGCACTCGTGCTGTGCTGGTTTCTTGCTTGGACTGGGAGGTGGGCCTTGAAAAGCACTGGTGTGTTCTTAGAAATGTAATTATGATATAATCACTGCTTTCTGTCTTAACATGAGTAGAAAATATGGAACAGTATCGTAAAGCCCCATTTCATTTCCTTTTTTAGTCAGGCTGTAGCTGCGTATACTCTTTGGGTATTCTCTTGCAAAAACAAACAAACAAGCCCAACACCAAACCTCTGCATAGTCATTGTGTGAGTGTCCTTAGTTTACAGCCTGTTGAGAAGAGTGTGTAGGAAAGAGGGTTTGGGTGTTCATACTCCTCCCAGCTATGCATGTATACTGTGGGCTGTTTCTGCAGCACGTTTTGCTCTCTTGCCTTGTTTAATGATTCCTTCAGCATTGATAGTCATACTCTTTACTGTTCAAGGCTTAACTGTGGATGAAATATCTTAAGGAGAGTGCCGACCACGTCAGCCAGCACTGCCTTAGCAAGATCTTATGTGGTGTTTTTGTCTCAGGCAATCTGTCCTTTCTATTTCCTCTTAATGCAATTAGGAACGGAGTTCTGTTTTGCTTTATCTGCATTTGAACTATATTTGCATTACTATTTTTTTTTTTACTTGTGGAGAAAAATAAACTGCATTTCTAGGGACAGATTGGACCACAAGCTTAGAAGTAATGCAATTTAGGCTCTAAAGCAGATAACTGACTCAATGCATTAGTAATAGCAGTATTTTTCCAGTATAGAGCTTCACAACAAAATGGGAATCCTTGTGACCAGAATTACATGTATGTTTTTTACAAGTGAAATTGAGCAGATGTTATTGTCTAGAGAGAAACAGATCAGACAGAAATAAGGCGTGTATGTATTACTGGCCTTTGCAGGTGTCTGTGGGATATGAAGTTAAATTCATTGGCCTTCATTCCTGCTTTAGGGGTTAGCAGTGGTGGCAGGCACATCTTTGGGACTGTGGGATTTCTCTCTAGCCCCACCATTAGTTTCTTTGTGTACGTGGTGTTGAAGGGAGTGGGGAATATTGTTGCGGCTGAAGGTCAACCGAGTAAGACGCAATCTGCTGGAAATGTTAGCTTATTCGAGAAGTATTTATTCCCATAATAACTGAAATGTTGGCACCAGATGCAGGGTAGTGGTTTTGAGATTATTTGTATTGATCATCTTTGCTGGTCCCCTATTGTACTGCCTAATCAGTACTGCTGTGCTCTTTTGTCTTAAGCTGATGATAATATATAAGGACTGTCAGTAATGTTCATCATCATTATTTTAACTTCGCATATTAGCACACACATGTATCATAATTACCCTGTTCTTTATGGCTATTTGCTGCTGTATGTGCAAGGGAAATGACAACCCCCCCGTCTAGTTCTCAATTTGCTCTCAAAGTCTGAACAATAGTCTTGATGTAGTAATATACAATCACTAGAAAGGGCTATAGGCAGCAGTTGTAAAAACAACACTTTTTTCATTTGCTGTAATGTCTGACCTTTTCATCTCTTTGATACCATAAGCTGTGGACTGAGTAACCTTGGAGTAATAGAAACAAGAAATGCTGTGCATCATCCAATGACATACTTCTGGCTACTTCAAAGAAGGTTAGATAAGATCTGTTGTAGGAAATCTTTTGCGTAGTCTATTAGAGTGAAGGTTGTAGCCAAGGATACCGTAGCTTCCTCTTTTAGTGAAGGAGAGAACTGAAACAGGCTGCTTTATCTTGAAAAGCTTAGTAAAACCTTGAACATATTTGAAATAATATTGACAGTGTGAGAGCTCATCTTAAGTAAAATGCTGACACTGGAAATTGTAGTAAGAACTTACCTAGTGTTGATATGATTTGTAGCTAGTTTTAGATGATTGGGAAGCTGCCGTTCAGTTCACTTGTTTACAATACTGTGATGTTCAAAATTCTCCTCAAGCAAATGCGGGGAACAGTATTTTTGTCTGCTGTCTGAAAAGGGGAATATTACTTTTCAGTATGTGCTACTGTTATTTCGCCCTGAGGTTTCATTATCTGCTGTAATAGTAATATGAACGGATGGCAAATCTGGCTTCATTCCAGATTTTCTGCAAAGTGGGAATGATGTTTTTACAGTTCAGAGGTGGTGCAAAACTAGCAAAATAAGTTGCAAAATGCAGTCTGCGAGCCTTCTTTAACAATGCATGGTGCTCTGTCTTTAAATGAAATTACTTCCTCTCTTGAAAGCTTAAAAACCATAACACTTTCTGATTTAACCTTGCAGAACAGAAGCATGTAGGCATTGTGCAGAAACATTGGGGATGTGATAAATTATTTAAAAATATGTACGCTTCCCCTACATAGGATTTCTGAGGTGCTTGTAGCTGGTTACAGTTGGTGTGTGGAGGTGCCGCACGGGCAGCAGCTGGCTTTGATGTGAGGCTGTGTTTTCTGTGTCTTTTTGTGGCCCTTTCCTGATGCCCCTGACATGGGAAGAAGTGACACCCGTGTTAACTAAGAGCTTCTACAAAGCCATGGTGCTGTTCACCTTGAGTTCCTTTGCTCTCAGTGACCCATGCAGAACTGCATTTTCAGCCCTGCCGTGGGGTGAACGACGCATTGCCAGACTTCCCTGAGGTATGTGGTTACCTCCATTTGGAGGCTTGTTGAAGCACGGAGGAGATGCCAAGCTCCCAGCGTGCTTAATGCTGGCCAATGCAATTGATGATTTTTCAGTATTTTCCATGGCAATAGCTGAATGTAACAGGTACTTTCTTTCTCTTCTAAGACAAAGTGTAGTGATTTGTAACGTGTAGCACTGAGAGGAAGTTATGGATGTTATACATCCTGTAGGAGAGCTGTTTGACAGTTGGCCCGGCCTGAATCAGCATTTTCCTTTAATCTCTCAAAGTGCGCTAAAGGGATCCTGCTCCTTCCGTCCCCCTCCCACTCCCAGTGACTAAATATCTTGTCAGAGATCAGTCTTTGCCTCTATTAGGGAGAAAAATAACTGGTGTGGGAAGGAAGCGAGTTTCCTATGGCTGTGCTAAGTTATGCCCTTAGGATAGGAAGAGACTAGAATAGCTTTTAGATGAGAAAGGTATCCTTGAGCATGCAGAGGAAAAGAAAAAAAATGACTCAGAAAAATTCAATCATGCAGCTTAGAATTTTTGTAATAAATAAATATTTCCAGAGGTGAAGCAGACAGGGTAGAATGTGTTTTTGCAAAGCTCCTTGTGGGAGAAGTGAGGATGGACTGCTATTTTTACTCCGGCAGTTTAGGACAGCAAGTGCAAATCTTTAGCTTTGGCATTTCTCATCTTGAAAATCTGTTCTTAGTTTAAGGCTGAATAACAAGCTTGCATGAACATGCTTAGGTATTGGATGTATATAGGAACTATTTGTAAAAAAAAAAAAAAAAATTAAAAAAATAATAAATAAATAAAAATAAAAAATAAAAAAATCCTACAGTAACAAAGCTTTTAAAGTAGCATGAAAACTTCTGTTACCTCAGAACCATATTTTCTTGTCCTTATTCATTTTGAATAAAAAATACTTCATATTCTTTGCAGTTCATTTCTGAAGTGGAAGCTGTCAGTAACCATACTGCAATCCAGGTATCTGGAATGTGAGATCAGAGTTTTCAACAAAGTTTTTCAGGAAACATGAGTTGTAAAGATGATGCGTTAATTCTTTATGATTTGGCTGTTCATAAAATTCAATGTCAAATTGTGTTCTGAAGTTCCTTTAGAGTCCAATGTAGACTATTTAGTAAGTTTGTGCAGAAGCTAACCACATTATAAAGTACTTTTAATCACTTAGCACATCTGGCTTCTGGTTGTTAACATAAATGTTATTGTAAAATCCCAAGCTAGTTCTCTGGGAAGAACAGATCAAAATAGAATTAATGCTGTATTTAAAGCATCTTTCTACTGACATTGGAGAGAATGGTTGCAGTGGTTGCAAGTTGGTGAGTTATGTTAGCACCCCTTGGTTAGCAAGTTATTCATCTGTTTCAGCTTGTCAGAGCACTTGCAACTGCTCAATGAATTTGACTTCAGTATTTTGATTCGGTACAGAATGGAATGAAAAGTATTCAATTAAAATACATATACAGAGAAAGGAATTCAAAAGAGCTAATAGCAACCAATCTCTGAGAGAATTTCTGTAAACAGAAAAGAAAGAAAAGACTTGAACATGGGTTTCTTGGGTATCTGTGAGATTGTTTATACAAGTTTTTGCCTAACATCTTGAAAAATAACTTTTGGCACTTGCACTTTCTAGTTCACAAAGTTTGTACTCTTATGACACTACACATGATACAAACACAACAAAGTTTTCAGAAATATAAAATTCTTCATCAAAAAGTTTTTAGTGAAAAAGCTTTTTATTTTTCCAATCTATTTTTTTGGTGTAGCAAAGTTCTCTCTGCACACTCAAACCCTTTCCTCATTAAAATTTGCTCAGAATCTCAGTTTGCCTTGAGCATTTCCTTTCTGAGCTTCTACAGATGGAAAAAACAAGCAAATACAGCCCCTTACTGTAGGTGACTTCTAGCCAGGGTGCTGGGAGGGTGGCTGGCTGCTGGAGAGCTTTCCTCTTGGGCAGCAATTCCTTGCAGAACTTCTCTCCTGAGGTGCGTGTGGTCTTGCTGGGCTTGGTTTAAGGAATGTGCCAGTTTCTCATTTCTGTGTCGTGTACACTTGTAAACTTGACACAAGCTCTGTGACAGCAAGAACTAAAAAAGGTATATTTTGTGCTAATCCGGAGGGTATAGAGACACTTGAGGTGAATGGGTCACTTGCCAACCCAAGGCATTCTACAATTTTCTTACTGTATAAGGACTGCTGTAAGTGGTAAGGATGGACTAGATTGCTACCTTTTACTGTGCTCTTTGCTGATTGTGCCGGGTAAGGGGACATCCAAGTGTTAAGCAGGACTGCCAGCATCAGCAGCGGTGCTGAAGGCTTTTCGACCATTTTGCTGTCTGCAACGGTCTACCACATAATTCATATCACAGTCTTTGGGCACCATATGTATATTGGAAAAGATACATAAATAACATAAGGTTTCTGTGTAGCACTCTAAAAAATTAAATTCTAAAATGAGTTCCAATTTTTATTCTTTAATTAAGTAAATGTGCTTAGATTCATGCTGTGATTTTATTATTTCTTTATTTCCCTTGCCAGTGAATAAGTAGTTGCTGTCAGGTTTCCTTCTCACTCTGTGTTTTGAATGGGATGGAGAAATGTGTGGCTAACAGCTACAGTGACATGCTGAGTACCTTCAGAATGCTTTAGTGATGGATTTTACTTTTTTACTTGACAGTAACTTCTAGACTGTAACTGACTTATGATGCCCAATTCTTCTGTGACACACACACATTGTGATTCAATATAAAGCAGACAGCAAGTTTTCCAGGAGAGGAAGAAACAGTTGTGTAAGGTCTGTAGAGTCCAGAGCAGCTGAATTTTACAGCTTGAATTATTCTGTTCTCAGTTGCAGTGAAATGATCTCTGCCATTCATGGCTGTTTTTTTGCTTGCTGGAGATGGACTAGGATCATGTTTACTGCAACAGTGTGTGGTACATGGCTGGACTAGTGGGATTCATCTGGTTTGCATACCAGTATGCAGCCACAAACCATACACTTTGAGCTGTTTAGAAACGTCTCTTAGGGGTTTTGGGAATCGTGAAGGAATCATTAGCCTCAAAAAGGAGAAGGTCGGAGTTGGGGGGAGAAACGTCTCTGCAGTGGTCTGTTTCATCAGGGGGTTTTGCTTAGTAAGCATCACTACCATTCAGATGTTAAGTAAGGATGTGGAAAAATATGTCTCTCTAAATCTCAGTGGCTCTCTGCCAGTCTGACTTGGAGCAGAGTTCCATCATGACTCAGCTGTGGTGTTTTGATCAGATGTTAAGGGTGTGAGCAAGGCACATCAACATGGAAATTCAATGCAAGCAGAAACACTCAGGCATCTTCTCTGTAGTTGTGGTAGATTGCTGATGCTTGAAAGAAGGTGTAATCCCCTACTAATCTAAATTAATTTACTATTAGCAGGCCAGGAAGATTAGAGGAATAGTGGAGCTTGGACGTTTGCCACCTTACTTAATGTCTCAGATAGTTTTTGTTGTTGTTGTTTGTTTGTTAGTTTGTTCTGTTGCCTTTCAACTCTGATTTGCCACTTTTCTAATTGTGCCCTCTTGTGTGCTGGCTGCTTGGGGCTCACAGTGCTGTGAATACCTGAAAATCCTCCTCTGTTCCCAAGATTAAACCTGTTAATCAGTCTGGGACAGATGAGCTGCACTTTTCTTTCCTGTACAGCTTAGGAAGCAAAGAGGGCTCCATATAGCAAGCGATATTAACAGAGCTTGTTCTGTAAGGTGTTCCTTCTTCATACTGGCTAGCAGTGGAGTAGCTTGGTCTGTGGAAGAAGTGAGAACAGATGGAACTTCACCCATTTAAATATTTGCTAATGTCTTCTGTAGTTCATAGGTGCAGTGAGGCTTAGATATAACATTCTGTTCTTTAATTTGCACCAACTTCTTTACTATGCTAACTTTATTCAGTGCATGGTAATGCTCCATTGTACGTGTGGATCTGGAAAAATGGGCGCTAGTATAAGCATCAGAGTATTTCCATAGTTGGAGATTTTTTAAAAAGAATTTACAGACAGAATGGATCTCAGGGTCAGCTGTCAGACAAAGCAAATGGTAAAAATGAAGCATTGACAGGTGGCAGAGAACTGACAAGTTTGTGTAGCACCACATTATCTGCCTTGCTGAATGAAACTGCTGTTGCTTAATTTGAGTATTGCACTTTACAGTTCCTGGCTTAAAACTCTTCTTGGCATATCATTTTTTATTTTTTTTTCCCACTCTTTAACATCAAAACGTGCAGGCCTAGTAGCATACATAATTTGATAAAATAAGATAGAGATGGAACAAAACTAGTCAGAATGCTTGTCCTCTGTCTGCCTTCTCACATTACTGTATAAAACTGAAGCATTTAACTCCTTTTTTGTTCCTTCATCAAATGCTTGTGATATAAGCTATTGGTTCCTCAGGGCAAGGGCTGAATGATCTTTGTACTTCTCTGGAAATGCCTATTCCTGTTTTTTGATTTCTGATGCCTACTGCTATATAATATGTAATGTTGCTGTGATATCAGGCTGTGTCAAGATGGTCATTGATATACGTCAAGACTTGTAAATGCCTGGCAGATAAACACAGGAAAACACACCTCAGTGGAATGACTGGAAAAAAAATAATCAGAGGTATTTAGTATCGTCATCTGAAATTCACAAGAAGCTAAGGCTGCTAGTCTTGGTTCCCTATAGATGAGCAATGAAATAAGTATTTGACCAAAAGCTGACAGTGGAAAACAGTAGCCTGCGTGAATACTGGTCACTATTACTCCTGGGGCTAGAATTTTTAATACAAACCAACTTGTGAAAATAGTTCTTAAAATGGATGTGAAGGAGACTGAAAGGTTGGAGAGATGAGCTGAAAGTTCATTAAAACAGTAAAATATTTCTCCTCCTCAAATTACCTTTGTTGGATGCTAAAATCACAGCTTCTTTTTTAGAACTTCAGAGAACCGAAAGCACGCTCAAGAGCATCGTACTGAGTACGTTTAACCAGGTGCTGATAGCTGTTGTCTCCTGAGTAATAAATTTGTAACTCTTTTGGAAGCTGTTGCTGTTTTTTAATATGATTTTTAGAACTTGAAGGAATGTGTTTCTGGATCATCTCAACTGAAAGAGTTGATGAAGGCTGGGAGATTCACTGGGTTGGGTAGCTGGTTGAGAGCAGCAAAGGCTTTGGTTGAATCAGGGGTTCTATAAGACAATTGCACAGCAGGTCATATAAATGACCATTTACAGCTGTGTGTTTTGTAAATTAATCTTTCGTACTACCAGACTTTTAATCAGAATGAGTGGGCTAGGAAGAAACTTTGGAAGGTTCTTAACACTGAAATATTACGGAATCCAAGTCTTGAGCTTCAGTACATTGAAGCTTGGCAAGTCTTAGGCAATTTGGAAAGTCTGCTTTACTAAATACCTGCTGTAACAAATGCAGATTTTTTTTTCAATCACCTGTATTTTGTTTGTTTGTTTATTTATTTATTAACTTTTATTTATTTATTTAGGTAAGAAACGTATTTTGATATTTTCCAATTAAAACCTCTCATTGGTTATGAGAGGATAGGTACATAAAGCATCAATGTGTTGTTCAAGGCTGGCAATCCGTTCCTATCTTACAAATACTCCAATTTTTCCTTCTACTTGACTTGTTGTCTTAGTATAACAGTTTTAATTTGCAGGCCTAAATGTAGAATTTGCCTAGTACATAGTTTGCCTTCTGAAGTTAGGGAATACACATTTTTATTTACCTCAGAATAAAGGATACTTTTATGCCAGAGGTGTGATACAGTATTTAAAAGAATTGTCATTCCCATAAAATGTTGTTAATCTTTTTTTTTTTCCAATAAGATGATGGTGATTTGCTTAGCCATTGAGGTCAGTTTTCTCCAGAATAACTGACTTGTTTGGTAGAAACTGCAGAAATTTCTTGCTTATTTAGTAATTTTTAATATTTAAATGCTCAAATATGCAGACAAGGGGATGATCTCAGTGATTAACAGAACCCAGTGCTGCATCTCTTGTTTGTTGAGGCCACAGCATCTATTTAATACTCTTGTAAGATGTAGGTAACCAGATGCATCTTGTGATGGACTGAAACCTGCTCCTCCTCCAGATCAAGATAGTAGACTTCGCTATGACTTCTTGTGGGAAGTTGCTGCAGTGACTGATATATGTGCAGTATTTTGCTTCATTTACTCCAAAACTAGAAGCAAATCATTGATTCCTATGGTGCTTCCTTTCTTCAGTGCTTCTGGTTTGCTCTCATGTACAATATGCTAATAGTGTTTTGAACTAACAGTGGACTGATATTTCTGCAGAGTTCCTCTTGGCTTTGCATTATTTGCACAAATGGCTTTGCTAAGTAATTACGTGAAAATGAGCACATGCTAATTCTTTCCCAAAATATTGAATGGAATATTAATTGGATTGTTTCCCTTCCACACATGACTTGAATCACATGCACTGAGCTTTTGTGAGTATAAGCAGGTTTCCTTTGTCTGCAACAGCTTGCTCACAGTTTGTGTGAATTGATGTAGCTTTTGGAGGCTGCAAAAATATTTGCCTATAGGGTTTCAAATGAAATTAGGTTTCTACAGCTGCTGGCCTGCTGATGCCAAGAGTCCACAGATTAAACTGTTGTAAAGAAAATCTGCAAGCATGCTTGTGATCTCCTCCATCCCCCTGACCCTTGACTATGGCCATATATGAGAATGAAATAAATTTCTGTTCAATGAAGTATCTGTTAAATGAACAATATTCAAGAAAAAATATGATATTCTCTCAGTTAAAAATATATTTGAAGTTGAAAGTCAATATTGAATGTACAGGTCTTTTTCTCTTCAGCTGTCTGATGCAATCATGTAGCAGTTTGAGGTATTTGGGTGGGGAGAAAATAGTTCTGTCAAAACAGTATCAGCATTTATCATGCAAATATCCAATAGGCAGAAGCTGAACTCTAGAGTTTTAAAATCAGTTTGGTCAGCTTCTGGTGTGCATTTTGTAAACAGGATCTCAACAGGCTTTGTAATCCTGCAGTAACAGGCTGGGAGATAATTCAGCCTTCCTGCAGACACGGTTAGTGCATGTGTGTGCAGATGGCTTATGCATGTAGTTTATGCATAACCCTATAAGCCTTTAGACAAATCGGTGTAGAATAATTAAAATGCATATGCCTTATGTAGATGTGTGTACATCTATGAAGACTTTTTGACAAGTAAAATGTATGTACTGTTTGGAACTGTTTAAATTTTATTGCTGCATCCAAGTATACAACCCTGCCTTCTTTGCAAATAGATGGCTAAGAGAGGTGATACGAAATTGATGTATTGCAAAAGGAGGTTCAAATTCTTTCTGATTTCTAATTCTTGCTTCGTTCTATCTTTCAATGATTTATTTCAATACGTTTCATTTAGTAAGTGGGGGAAGCAGCATTACTTAATACATCTCGCCCACACCAGTGAAGCTGACAACCAAAGAATTTGCATGCTATAATGAGGTGCTTGTGTACAGAAGGCTTTAAAAGAAGAATATATAATGAATTGTAATGGAAAGAGGTATGGTGGGAGCAGATAATATAGTGAGTGTGCAGTCTGTAAAGACTGCAGTCTGTAAAGACTGCAGAATGTTTTTCCTCTGAGGACAGTACAGTTTCTTTGAAAATTCTAAATTCACTTTTTTGGAATCTCATTCTGTCAGGGAGAAAAGTTTGCATTTCTCCCCTGCTTGTCATGTGATTAAATACTAGTCAGCATTGTATTGTATGTTAATACACAGATTAAACCCTTGTGCAAGTCCAAGAAACAGGTTAAATGCTTATTGACTTAGTTTTTATGATATTAAATATAATTAAGTTAAATCCTGAATTTGCTTCAGGAGAAAATTTCTGTGGGGTTCAGGGTTGGTTTTAGCGTTATAAAAGAGGGAGAAACCAAAGTCCCAAGGATCACTGCTGCTCCACTGCATTCCTGGATTAAGATAGTTGCAGTAATGACCTGGAGTATGTCACAACCACTCTTCAATTTAAATCTGAACAATTATGTTATGACAATAGGAAGAAGCAAAGAGCTATGTCATTAGGTTGATAGTGTCTAGTAGGACCTCAGTCGAGTTAATTGGAGGGTGGATGGGTGCAAGTAAAAAGGATTTAAGTCTTCATCACGTTCGTGTTTCAGAGATGGATGAGTGCTACCAGGGCTTCTGAGGAGTGAGTGCTGTTTGGGCCAGGTTGAGCCAGGTGGCCTGAAAAAGGTTCTTGTACGCTTCTGCTGTACCTTGTCATCACTTGGGTTTGAGTGAAGAAGATAGGGAAGTAGGTCTTGTCAGTACTTCTAGACTGCTGGGTAACATTTTTCCTTTCTTCTGTTTGTTTCTAGAAAAGCAAGCAAACAAAAGTGTAGGTGCTGTTGGGAATTGTGGCCTGGCTTTGTTCACCTTGGGCCTAAACCTTTGGGTGCTTTTCTCTGCAGGTCTATAAATTCTTCTGATCAACCTCCTCAGAGCTTGCAAGGTAAAAAGAAGTGGCAGACCTTGACAAGGAGAAAAGGGTTAGAAGCACTGGTAGTGTTTGGAATAGTGTGTTTTTTTTTTTTTTTTTTGGCAATGAAGAAGAAATAAACATTTTGAAGCCTCATGATGTGGGCGTGGAATTTCCCAGAATTTGGGATGGTCTCTCTTGCTTAGGGAAACGAATAAAATTTATGCCTTTCTTTAAATTTCAAAGCATATTTTATGTTTCAGGGATGTCTTTTGATGTACAGAATATCTGAAACTGTGAATGCAAATGTTACACTTCTTGCTGTTGCTAAATTAATAAGTAAGAATGAATGTAAAAGCAATTAGTATCTTTGTGTCCCCAGTCTAAATTCATCTGTCCAGAGGAACAGCTCCACTTTGCATAACCAATACAAACTAGAACTTCTTCCTGCGTACAGAAGAACAGCTGTCAGTCACATCAAAAGACCTAAAGCTGAACTTGCTGGAGTAGAGATCTGTGTTCTCTTTGAGAATAACATAATGAAATACAAGTATGTACAAATACAGATAGGACTTCAGTGAAATAAAATAAAATAATTCTTGTTTGGCTGCTTTCAGAAATAAGTAAATAAATAAAATGAAACTCCTTGTACTTCACCTTCATACAATCTGTTTTTCAAGATGTATTGGGAATTCTGGGTATGCTCTGTAAGCTGATCGTGCAAGCCTTTTTCATCTTCCAGCTTCGCTATGGGCTTGCTTTACCTGGATGCATAAGAAATTTGACAATTAATTTTTCTTCTTGGGATTGCAGTCTGCCTTTCAGACTTCCTTGGGATCACACTCACCTAGTCTGAATTGAATTTACAGGGATAAAGAACTGAAAGTATTTCCTTCCTCCCCAGAGACCTCCCATACAACAGGGCTGATTTAGTTTAATCAAAATCAGGCCTTGTGAATTTAAGCAAATGCTGTGATTTCAGACGTGCATGCCTTGTTGTCCAGAAGAAGAAGGAGTGAAACAGTAGAGTGCGATCACAGTCTGCCTTGGTAGACATCAGGTGCAAAACGTGAATTCAGGAAAGGAGGAGTTGCGGGGGGTGGGGGTGGGGACTGAGCAGTCTCAAGGTGGTGTGTCCATCTTAAATATGTTAATTAAATTCTGTATATGAATATTCAATTGTAAGACAGTTTCTTTAAGGTAAAGAAAATAACATGTTGAAAAATATGTACCAACTGCAGACACAATGGCTTGTCTGTAAAAGTCATTGAGAGCAGCAGTTCCTGCAGAGCTTTGCAGGTAAGGGGGGTGGAGGGGACAGAGTCGTGCTGGCCTTCCGAGGGAAACCTCTCACTGCTCAGCAAATTGTCTGTGGCGACTAGCAGTCCTGGAGCTCAGGAAGAAATGAGCTGTATGGTTTCTCCCAGTGCTTAGTAGCTGAGCGGGACTAATACAGTATTTGTATTGTGGAATGGAAAGGCACTTCTAAAACTCTGGAAATGACTCCTTCAGTACAATGCCCAGTGGTCCCAGGCAACGATCTTGTCTTGTTGAAGAGAGCGTGTAAGAATAATACACCAAGAAAACTTAATGCTGAGATAAAGACATACCTAACAGTTGCTTTCTGTAGCTATTGCTGAATAAGTTGTTTTGTTTGTATATGTAAATTATGTGAAAAATAAAAAAGATATTTTTCAATAACGTGTTGGAATTTCATTAACTGATCACCCCTGTTTCAAGGCCAGCAATGACTCAACTCGAAGTTTTTTAGGAAACGGCAAACGTTTCAGCTTTTCAAAATTATCGGACATTTTATTTCTAACAAAATACACAAAATAGCCTTTATTTTCCTCCCATTCCTGTTGTTCCCCCCCCCCTTTTAATTGATTTGATATGTAATTTTGCCCCCCCCCCTTTTAATTGATTTGATATGTAATTTTGTTTCAGGAACAGCTACAGAAACATGTAGCAAATTCAGCCATACTTTATTCTTAGTAGCTATTTGGGTGAGATGGGCAGAACAGGATGATATTTAAGCTACGTGCTACTGGAGAGGCTCCAGTGTGTTGCAAGGCATATTTACAGTGTGTGAACTCCTGCGTCTGGGGATCATGTGTGTGCTTACCAGCAGTGGAGCTGTCACATCCATTACGGGTACTTCCAGGAGCAATGATAATTCATAATGTAAAGTAGAAACCATTCAAGCTAACGTTATGCATCAAGATCATCAGTGTCCCTCATCTCTTGTCCTATTTATATACTTCCCCCAAAATTAATGGATAACCTCAGTGTCCAACAGAGCGCCAGTGGCTTAACATTTGTCATCAGTGTGATTATACTGGTGGGTCTCGTATACTGCTGGCTTTTGCAGAAACATTTGGTGGTTTTGTGGTGTGGAACATGTTGTTTTACAGTGCCTGTGCAGTGGCCAGCAGATTTGTTTAAACTTTAAGCAGAGCCTGGTTCAAACCAATCACCCCAGGGAATGAATCCTGGCGCCTTGCGTTAGGGCTGTTACTGTGTGAGGCATCCAGAAAAGATCCAGGCAACTCTGCAGCTTCAGAGTTAATATTGTTGCTTTCTTGTGCATCACTGCTATTGCTGTAGATGCATTCCTGTTCCTCCTGCCTCTGCTGAATGGAAGAAAGGTGAGGACTAACTACTTAAGATTAGAGGAAATGTTTTCAAGAGAAGCACTTAAAATGTGATTCACCTCCAGCTTGTTTGCCTCTCATAATTTTGAGTGCTCTTCATTAACTGACTGTTGTGTGCTATTTTTTCTGTGTAGACCTCTAGGGAAAATTTAACTTAACTAAGAGAAACACATGTTAATACAAATTAAATAATTTTTTTCCCTAGATTACATGCTGTCTGCAAATTGCACAAGGGTATTAAGTGTTTCCAAATTCTAATTGTTGATTTTTATTTTTTATTTTTAGCAGTGGAGGTGATTTTCAAGCTGTTCTCAAAAGTTGAACTGACTGCCTTCTATCCAGAGTAGGTTGTACAGTGGTGGTTTGAATTTTTAATCAACTGATAGCTGCTTCTTGCTGTTCACTACACTGCTGGCACTTCAGCATTTGCAAGTTTGACAGTGTTTTGGCAGAATTTCACATTCATACTAGTCCTGTGCTATCAATCAATATTCTTGTAGCTGTTTTAAGTTGCATACAATACTACTGGACATGTCCATTGCTCTGTTTTGCTTGCTTGCTCTCCATGTGTTAGGTGATGCACAACATAGGAGTTTGGTTCATATTTTGCAAATAAGTTCTTAAGTTTATCAAGAAGTTCATATTCTAGAAATAGAAACACAGAACTGTAGAATGGTTTGAGTTGGAAGGGACCTTAAAGATTATCCAATTCCAACCCCCTGCAGGGACACGTCCCACAAGGTCAGGTTGCTCAAAGCCCCATCCAGCCTGGCCTTGAGCACTTCCAGGGTTGGGACATCCACAGATACTCTGGGCAACTTCTGCCAGTGCCTCTCCACCCTCTGAGTAAAGAATTTCTTCCAAATATCTAATCTAAATCTGCCCTCTTTTAGTTTCAAGGTGTTACTCCTTATCAATCACTACAGTCCCTGACAAAGCTACTGGACCTAGCTTTCCTGTAGCCCCCTTTAGGTACTGGAAGGCTGCTATAAGGTCTCCCTGGAGCCTTCTCTTCTCCAGGTTGAACAACCCCAACTCTCTCAGCCTGTCTTCATAGGAGAGGTGCTCCAGCCCTTTGATCATCCTTGTGGCCCTCCTCTGGACTCGTTCTAAAACTTCCATGTCCTCTTTACACTGGGGGCCCTAGAGCTGAACGCAGTGCTCCAGGTGACGTCCTGCAAGAGCGGAGCCGAGGGGCAGAATCCCCTCCCTTGCCCTGCTGGCCACACTGCTTTTGATGCATCCCAGGGCACGATTGACTTTCTAGGCTGCAAGCGCATGTTGCTGGCTCATGCTGAGCTTCTTGTCAACCAACACTCCCAGGCCCTTCTCCTTGGGGCTGCTCTCAATCCCTTCTCCACCTACCTAGTCTGCGTTTGTGCTTGGGATTGCCCTGGCCCAGATGCAGGACCTTGCACTTGGCCTTGTTGAACCTCATGAGGTTCGCACAGGCCCACCTCTCGAGCCTGCCCAGGTTCCTCTGTATGGCATCCCCTCCCTCTAGCGTGTCAACCACACCACCCAGCTTGGTGTTACCTGCAAACTTGCTGACGGTGCACTCAGTTTCACTGTCCATGTCACTGACAAAGATGTTAAACAGTTAACTAGCACTGGTCCCAATACCGACCCCTGAGGAGCACCATTCATTACTGATCTCCACCTATACAGTGAGTCACTGACTGCAACTATTTGAGTGCAATCATCCATCCAGTTCCTTACCCACCAAGTGGTCTATCCATCCATCAAGTCCATGTCTCTCCAATTTAGATACAAATGTATCATGGGGGACAGTGCCAAATGCTTTGCACAGATGACATCAGTTGCTCTTCCCCTATCCACCAATGTTGTAACTCCATCATAGAAGGCCATTAGATTTGTCAAGCAAATAAAAGATCTGTAGCTTTATTAAATGTCTGTTTTGTGATTTACTACTGAAGACATTTATTGTTCTGTTTTCATAGCTACTGCATCTTAGCTGCTCATAATGTCACTGAACAACTGATACTCTCTTTGTTTTCCTCCCATTAGATGTGGTATTCTGGGGAATGTAAGCCGAGGAAAATTGCTGCTAGCATACTACGGAACTTTGTAAATGCTTACTGATTTGTATGATTTGTTGGATTAATCCATAGAAACTATGTTTCTAAATATAAAAAGTAAAATGTAACTATATGTAGCACAGCTATTGGTATTGTGTTGATTATGAGAGCAAGGAGAGAGTAATGTTTGCCCAAGTTTACTAAACCTATGCCTTCAGTTACAGACGGGAAAATTGAAAATGATCAATTGTCTCACTGCACTAAAATGAAAGAGTAAAATGGGAAAAAAAATTCTCTTAGAACTACCCATGTAAGTTATCTTCAGATCCTGGTGATGCGTATGAACCTTTTAAGAACGGCTGGAAAGGATGGAGCTTGTCAGATATAGGAGCAAAGTCCTACTGAATGGCCCTACAGGTTTTAGAATCATAGAAACACAAGGTTGGAAAGGACCTACAAGATCATCTAGTCCAACTGTCCTCCTATCACCAATACTACCCACTAAGCTACTAAATCATATCTCATTGCACCTTGTCCAGGCACTTCCTGAACACCATGAGGGACAGTGGCTCCACCACCTCCCTGGGCAGGCCGTTCCAGTGCCTGACCACTCTGAGAGAAAAAGTTTCTCCTTATATCTAATCTAAATCTCCCCTGGTGCAACTTGTGGCCATTTCCTCTACTTCTGTCATTAGTTATTTGGGAGAAAAAGATGACCTCCTCATCACAGCCTCCCTTCATGGCAGTTGTAGAGAGCAATTAGGTCTCCACTGAGCCTCTTCTTTTCCAGACTAGACAATCCCAATTCCCTCAGCTGCTCCTCATAAGACTCCAGACCCCTCACTAGTCTTGTTGCCCTTCTCTGGACATGTTCCAGGACCTCAATGTCCTTTTTGTACTGAGGGGCCCAAAACTGAGCACAGTTCTCGAGGTGTGGCCTCACCAGAGATGAGTACAGGAGGAGGATCACCTCCCTGGTTGTGCTGGCCACATTGTTTCTAATACAGGTCTACAGGTCTTCAGCATGTCAGTTCTTGATCCCTGTTTCCAACTTTGAATTGTGGAAGATAAGCAAACAAAAAACAAAACAAGCACTAAACCTCCTCATTGTAATGTACATATTTAAATGTCCATTAATAATACCAAAATTTTGCAGTGATATGCCATTGCAATAGCCAGCACCAGCCCTGTGCTGCCAGTTTGAAGAAAGGCCTGAGTTTAAGCAAGTGTGAGCATGTTCCCAAAGTCTCTTGCATTTGGAAGCTTTTCTAGGTGGCATTATGATAAGCACTTGAGATTTATTGTGCTGAAGGAGGATGTTCCTTATTGTGTTATACTGAGGGTTCAAACTGAGGTGGGCTTAGGGGGGGGACCCAGAAAGTAGGACAGGAAGAAAGGGAAATCTTTTATTTGGTCATGTTGAGCAGCGGTGCCTCCTATACCTTGGCATCCAAACTAAAATTTTTGTATTTTTTTTCTCTTTACCAAAATCCTCAGTAAGAGTTTTAGCTCATGTATTTATTTTCTCTTTAAACCCAGCTGAAGGTGTTGAGCAACTGAAGTGTTTAAGACTGTGCCTCTGTTGGAACTACTCAGTAGCTCAAAGAAGAAAGTATTGTGGGATCGGGACTGAAAAGGGGGGAGATACTTTGTGTGTTTCCCAAACGTGTGGGTGAAAATAGTGGGATGCAATGCTTTCTATAGAATACCAGAATTATAAAGTACTATAAAATACTGACAGCTGTCAAAGAGCCTGCTGGTTCCCCTAGTGATTAGCTGAGAACAACAACAAAAAAATCTCTATCTGTCTGTGACTCTGGGATTGGATTGTGATCTTTTCTCTCTGAACAGGGGCTTTATTGTTATTGCTTTATATTAATGGATTGTGCTCTTTCTGAGCTGTACGCTTTTACGCTTTTTTTTTTTTTTTTTTTTTTTTTTTTGACTCTTGGTGGTGTGTGGGTTAGGTTCTTGTATACTCACTGGCTGGAAGCTGTTTGGGTAGTTAAAAAAGTGTGAGAAGTGGGAAGTTCTTTCTATTCCTTTCAGTTTAGCTTCTCTCTGGTTTCTGGAGCAGTGCAGAGAAGAAGGAAAAAGAATTTTTCTTGTTATTATATTGTTTAAAGCTGAACAGCTGCTTTTAAAATTATTATTATTTATTTATTCTTACATGTGCATTCTGGCTTGAGTCACAAGTGAGCGAGAGTTCATGGGATTCATCCTGTTCCCTCAGGGATGTTTGTCCACATCAGAGAGACTTTGCGCACTGTCACAGCATTGGCAACCTGTCCTCTGCAGAGGCTCAGTGCTGGAACCGACACGTAATCGTCGATCAGGAGAGGCGTATTGGCAACGCTTCCTAATGCTTATGCAGCACCTGCCTTGACTGTGCCTTGGTCTGTCCCAGACCCTTAGTTTCAACAGCAGTATAGGAACCAAGTTCACGCTCTGGCATGAGGGAGAAAAAACTTCAGTAGTTACTGGGTAGTGCTTGTAAATTCACCTAAATGTGCAATGTGAGTGCCTTGATGGAGATGCCATAAGGATAGCTTCAAAAGCACAATCAAGCAAATATTCTGATCAAAGATATAGATGCCGCCTAGGAGTCCATTTTGCCCTGACCTTAATATGTCAAGGTACCAAAGAAATAGCTTTGTAGAGAACAGTGTCAGTACCTATTACAGTATGTGATTTTGTCTGAAAGAGACGCTGCCCTTGCAGTGAATGATCAGTTGTGTTTTGTCACCAGAGCTACATCTTGAAAGAACTAAGGATCTTGGCAGTCAGCAAACGGGCAGGTGAGGGAGAATCAGTGTTCTGATGTTCAACTAGCTTTCTTATGAATAATGTGCAAAGAAGGTTCAAGAAGTCTTTTGGAAGAAGAGTCTCAAATGCATGGAGTTTTTTTTTTTTTATGCGATTACAAAATACTAAGCCTGTTTTTCCTTTTTAGAGCATCTTGCTAAAGGCTGTCTTCACTCTGGTTTGCAACTTCATTCAATCACATTCTGTTTTTGCTCTTTTCAAGGTTTGGTTTCATTGCAGTATAACTTTCAGCATCTGTAAGAACTCTCTGTGGAACACTGAACAATAGGGGGGAACAAAACCACTGCCAGCTCTGCACGAATTGAAGCCTGTTCTTTAAAATCTCCTGGGCCTTAATGCATCCATCTAGCTTCTAGGTCCTGATTGATCAGTGCTGGGAATAGCATCATATTCCAACCAGTTGTGATGTGCCAGGTCACGATTAAACTGTCTCGCTTGGGAAAAAGGAAGGAAAAGTAGTTGAATAAATCCGTATTTTGCAATTCCTTAAAAAGGCAGGAATCCTATAACTCTACAGGTGTGGAATAATTTTGGCCACTTATTGCTTAGTGCCTCAGAGCTTTTCTACTCTGACGTCCATGGGGAACAACCCTTATGGGATCAAGCTGATGTTAGGGAAGTTGGTGTGGCACTGCCCATGATTTTTGTGTATGACAAACAAGGAATTCAAAGCTGGTTTAGCAAAATTCTGAACTCTTGTCAAAAGTGCATGCTTGCAAACTGTGCAGTAATATTGCAAATGAAGATTTTTGTGTGTAACTTAGACAGCAGTAGGATAGAATTTTGTATAGTGTGATTAGACGGATAATCCCTTAGCTAGAAATAAGGCCTGTGCTAAATGAATCCCTCTCAAATAAATGAATTGCATTAAGGTCTTTGAGTATGCTACCTCAAAAAACCTTCTTCAGTGCAAGCCTGTTTCCTGTAATACTGAAATTTTGAGTTACTAGGTATATTAAATAGAGTGCTGTGTAGTGAAGCTTTAGCTCAGCAAAAAAAAAAAAAAAAAGCGTTTGAATTTCTCCAAATGCATAAAACTTCTAAAGATGGGACTACAGATCAGAATTTGTATGTACTGCTCTGTTTTGGTTTGAAGGTGTGGTATAAGTGGCTGCATTCACCAACAAAAATAGAGCGAGTTTATAGGTTCCAAATTATATGTTGTTATAAAGACAGTGGCTTCCTATATGAAGTAACAAAAGAAAAAAGCTATAAGAAAACTGAAGAAAAAAATGTTTTCCTTTATATTAATAGGTTTATTGCTGAAGTTAACTTAAAATATATGGTCTGCCTTTTCAGTCATATCCCAAACTGCTGGTTTGAAAAGTGATGATGAATTGCTAAAAACAGTGTGCTCTTACAAGATTTGCTCCTTAGTTTCTTTTGATTTGAGTATTTAACATAATGTGCTTACTTATCATAGATGATGTTACAGTTAATTGCCACCTTCTCCATTTTCTCTCTGTTCCCCCTTCATTTTGTTTAACTTTCCATTCTGAAGGTTCATTAAAATAAATGTCTTCTGAAGTTTCAAAAAAACTTTTGAATTTAATGGGACAGCTTGAGAAAAGGAATTAGATGGACATTAGATGAAGTTTAAATTCTCCCCCCTCCTTTGCAGATGGATAATATGATGTTGCACATAAGCAATCAAAAAACCCACATCTTTTTGCCCCATTACATTCAAAACTGCTCCTTGAGGAGAAGCTATTAAAAACAAATTGCATGCTTGAAAAAAAAATGTTTTCAGTAGAAAAGAATGTGTTCTAAAATCTGAAATGTTAGTGACTTTTACATTATTTTTTCTTAATTCTTATCTGTGACTGAAATGAGGACTGAATGCATGTTTAACATATTATGCATATGGCAAATATTAGACATATATAGTACTGTGAGAGTAAGTTGTTTTTTAGACCTTCTTGGAAGCAGTGTTCCTGAAAGATTCGATGTACTGTGTTAGTAATCACTCTTGCACATAGTATGAGGCACTTCTTAAATGCTTAACTCAGACCAATAGAAATGTGGACCTTCGTTTAAATGTTAGAATCTCTAGAGCATTCATTGTAGTTAAATTAAATATAAGTAACATATGAAATATGGCAGTTAATAAACAGTTAATATACAGGTGTTATTTTAGAAGAGGCCCCATTGCATTGTTCTGTTTGGCAAGGTTATTCCCCTTCCAATTCGTCTATCTGTAAACAACACTGAAATATGAAAGACCTGATTTATTTTAACATGCTGAACTGCTGTTTCTGACCTATATTCTTCTGGAACATCTGTTGCCCTAAATTTTTATTTTTTTTACTAGTCTAAAGCCTACAATATTGAGTCGGTTTTATACTGACTTTATAGTGTCTGAAATTCCTCTTTGATGTTCATTTTGCTTGAACAACGACTTCAGATTTTGATTCTTAAAACCAAGTCTTTCATTTTCCGAAGGTTTCGGTCCTTCCCCCCCACACACCTTGTGAATTAAGAGTTTTAGGACTCTGTTCATCTGCATCCTTCTGCTGTCTTTTGAACAATGGCTGCCTGCTTACACTTCGTAGCTCTCATTATATTTTCAGGAGTCTCCTCATTTAGTCAGCTTGATAATTTGAAAAAACATACAGAATGATACTTCCTGAGGCCTCCACAAATGTGGAAGTTTATCAAAATAAAGATGTATATTAAAAAAAAATATATCTTTTTTATTTCTTTCAGCCTAAAATCATGATTTCTCATTTGCTTATAAATATGTGGCTTGCAGGTTTAGCATTGCAACGTATAGCTCCTTAAAGAAAATAATTACTTGATTGCTTGCTGTTCTGTCATTGCATTTCAGCAAGGCTCCTGACCCAATTAGGAGGAAGACTTGGTTCCTGGGAAGCCTTTTATTTCTCCAGTTAACACATGGATGATGATTTTTATTCTGATATGGCTTTTTATAATTGAGATAAATCACCAAATATGACAGGAAATTGTAAACCTTTTCGTGTGCCATTTGGTTTTCTTTCCACCTGTGTTTTTGCTGCCCTGTGTTTCTCTGCACTTCACTGGTCCAGCTCTCCCCTTGGTTTCCCACTGCTTTTTGTCCTCCCCTACATGTAAGCCTGTTTTTTGCCCTCAAAATCTCCTTAGCACACACTCATTTCCCATTGCTATTTCCTGTCTGTGCTATCTATTATACTGAGGTTTGGCCCTTTGGGCTTAAAGTAGTTTGACTTGATGCCAGGGAAGCTATGAGAAGTGATGGTCTTGCTGGTTGCTGACAGCTTGTTCCTGAATGAAGCAGCTGCAGGTAAATTTGAGAGCAACCTTTTTTTTTTTTTTTTTTTTTTTTTGGATATTTGAACTTTCTGAAGAAGGACAAATGTCTCATCAAAGTCTGAGGGAGATGTGAAGTTTACACAATGCTCTGATTGTAATGGCTTAGCAAAAAGAGACTGTGTGTTTATCCCACTGTTAGACTAAATTTGAAAAGGATAAAGAAATCCACCAACAAGAGAGGTCAAATATATACATTGATGTATGTTTGACATCTAAGCTAGTGCTCTGGGTTGCCTTCAAAGCCAGTGGAGGAAAATAGCACTCTGGGCATGACTCACTTAAAATTGATGTCTAGAACGATCAGCTGAGTGCCTGCTTCTCAAAGGTAGACATCTAAAGTTTGGTGTTTGTAATCTCGGTGAAGAATCCCTTCAGGGATGTGGAGCGTTTACTCTGGAGCAGCAATCAATAGTAATTTTGTTTTTGAGAAACAAACCTTCTGGTCTTTAGCTATAACTTTTTTTTTTTTTTTTTTTTTTTTAAAGTATCAATCCCTTGTAATAAAATAAATCAGTGTGGTTAAATAGGTACAGCTGATTTCTCTTCCAGAAATATTTCTGTTATTTTCCATCCTTTGTGTGCTGGGAAGTGTGAAATCTATTGAAGGAATATTTGTGTTGTCTTAATACTCTGCTAATTGGGTCCTTATATACAATATAAACATTTTTGGCTGCAAGTGATGTGGACTTGGCCTCTATTTATTTGTTTTTATTCAGAAAATTGTAGCTGCTAATTAGTGGTCATGTCACACTGACAACAGAGACATTTAATTTTGTTTTCTCCCATTGGAAGGAGGAAGCAGTGAGAGGGAGGGGAAGGGTTTAGAGATTTTAGTGTGGCTTATTGTCTATGCAGATGAGAAGCTTCGCTGCCATGTAGCTTGTGTATTGTCCCGGAGAGTTTTGGTAGCTTGACCTGCTCTTCAGTCTGCTGACCCTTGTCTTTCTGCTCAAGCTTGTGCCTGTCTGATGCTAATTAGAGCGCTGTTTTCAGCGGTGTTCTCCTGAAAGCAGCATCTTGTCCAAGGGCCGCATTGGTGGTCCCAAGCAGACTGATGCAATGCGTTTTCCCAGTTGCCCTCACTGCCTGCACTTTGAGCATTTACCATGCGAGACATATAATGCAGGTATTAAGCCGTGGGGTTAAGATACCAAGTGCTCAAATACTGTAGCGTTGGGGTGCTCTCTGACTAGCTGGATAGCACATTAATAAAGGAGTAAACTGGTGTCCTGCATGTGTGTAGTCAAATTCCGTTGTAATTCTTTTCAGCATAGCTGTTGATTCAAAACACACTGAGGGAGCTAGATAAAAGGCTATTATATTGGAGACTCAAATAGCACAAGACTTTTTGTCTGCTGGGCTGCCTTTGCATTCCTCCTAAAAGTAGTACAGAAGAACTAACAGGCATTTGATGTCAGGGCTTCACAGAGTAACTTGAATATTTTGCAGCAGCGAGATGAATGGAGCCAAAACAATGTGTAAATTACCCTTGAACGATCTGTTTGTATTCTTTGTTCACTAAGGACTTGGTTAAAGCCCTAAGTCTTGCCAATAGAATTTTTTGTTTCTCAGTAATCACTATAAAGTTGTTATGTTACAAGTATCCATTAGACAATCCCATAAATATATTGCCTAACAGTAATACTTCAGTACAAAACTGGCTTGTCTAAGTTTCTCTCAGTAAGATAAGTAGCCAGCAGGATGAGAGAGGTGATCATCCCCCTGTACACAGTTCTGGTGAGGCTGCACCTCAAGTACTGTTCTCAGTTTGGGCCCCTCACTACAAGAAGCACATCGAGGCCCCTGGAGCATGTCCAGAGAAAGGCTACAAAGCTGGTGAAGGGCCTGGAGCACAAGTCCTGTGAGGAGTGGTTGAGGGAACTGGGGTTGTTTAGTCTGGAGAAAAGGAGGCTCAGGGGACACCTTACCGCTTTCTACAACTACCTGAAAGGAAGGTGTAGGGAGCTGGGGTCAGCCTCTTCTCACAAGTAACTAGTGATAGGACTAGAGGGAATGGCCTCAAGTTGCACCAGGGGAGGTTCAGGTTGGAAATGAAGAGACATTTCTTCTCAGAAAGAGCAGTCAGACATTGGAACGGGTTGCCCAGGGAGGTGCTGGATTCACTGCCCCTTGGGGTGTTCAAGGAGAGGTTGGACGTGGTGCTTAGGGACATGGTTTAGTGCGTGACGTTGGTGGTAGGGTGCTGGTTGGACCAGATGATCTCAGAGGTCTTTTCCAACCTTAATGATTCTGTGATTCTATGATAAGTGCATCCTGAAATAGCTGGGATGACTTGGAAATCATATCAACTACAACTTTTCCATATAGTTTTATGGCTTTTTCATCATGTTGTGATTTCATAATAATTTGAGGAAGGCGGATGATGGTGTTCTTCAGAAAATATAGATGCTTTGTGCTCTCTTTTGTTGTATTGTACATGGCCAGCATTAGTAATGATATGACAGTGTTGGTTTATTTATTTAGTCTGGTAGAATTCAAGAACACTTTATAAAATCCAAACTATGTTTCAATTAGGAAAAATACAAAAAATAGTTATCTTGAAGATTGGACTGGGTGTTAATCAAATGAATTGCTCCACAAGTACCTAAGCTTAAAGCCAGCCTAAACTGAGTTTTATATTCATAATTACAGTTGTGTAAAGTTTACATGGTCAAGGCAGTAGTCTGCAAAAACTTGAAAAGGGTTGCAAACTTCACTTCCAGAAATTTTTGTTAGTGTGACCTCAGAGCTTTTGTGAGTGAAGCTGGTGAGCAAAGAGAACTGTGCACAGTCCCTTTTTAATTGGGAGCTGTGGGCCTTATTATTTGGAATGCTTACTCAATGCAAAAAGATCTACTCAGCTAAGATGGAAAACTTACGTTCTTGCTGAATCCTTTTGAAATTGCAAATAGCAATTTAGAATGCAGTAAGCTAAAGGGAATTATTATTGTGTTTAAAGTTTGTTGGTCTGTTGGAATATTTAGAGAATTGCTATAATAAGTAGATTGCTGATGGGAGGGAAAAGAACATCTCCTGGCCTTGATTCATCTTGTTCGTTCATCAGTTGCAAAGAATTGCTATATAGAAGAAAAATTATAGAACTTCTTAGGGCATGTATGTGTGGCTTGTAATTTAGGAACATGGATTTTATGTGTGTGTGCACGTTTTGTTTCAAGGATCTTTTTCTGTGAATTATTAGTGCTGAGCTTTCTGTGATCCTATTGCAGCCCTAAACTGGTCTTAAACAGGAAACGTTCTGATTGCTTTTTTGTTTTGTTTTGTTTTAAAAGGGATTTGGCTGATGTTTTTGGCATGTAGCCTTTCTGGGACTATAGTTATAGATAAAGTTATCAGATACCTTATTATTAAGTGAAGAAGAGGAAAAACTGATACAGAAAAATGTTATGACACATAAGGTCTCTTCAGGTGTTTTCAATCACAGCACTGCTTTTCTTTTCCTAAACCAGCATGGAGCTTTTCACCCCTTCATCACTCTCTGGTTTATAGATATCTTCCTGAATGTATCTTTGCTTCCAAACAGCTTCATCTTTATTCTCTTAAAGAAAAGAGCAGAGTTAAACTCCTCTCTGCTTAGAAAATGTGCCTCTGAATTTCGTTTTGTTTTCTAGTACCTGATTTTTTTTTTTTTTTACAAAATTATTTACAGTTCTGATTTTTCAACTAGTACACTGATAGCACTTGATAGCATGACTAGGATGTTTACTTTAAAATCTTATCATCTTATACAGAAAATGTACTAAAATATTTTATCCTTGAAAGTGACCAAAAGTATGGAAAGACTGTTATGAAAGTCTGTTTTTACGAGCTAAATGTGAAGTTAGTCTACCTAGACGTTGTTCAAAACAACTGGAACTTGAGTACTGATAGCATTTGCTATTTTTTATAGTTACTGCAACTGTGGATTTTGTTATTGCCTGTATTGCCGATATTTTATAGTCTTACTAAACTATTTGAGTGAATATCCTGCAAGAGTTAATTCTACCTACTCCATTTGCTTGCTTCTACTATGAAAAAGCCTTTTTTCTTCTAAATTAGAAAGCTCTCTTCCCTGACTAGTGTTGTTTAAGAACATTGTTTCATTATTGCTGTATTCTGAATGTTTTATTTATTTATGTATTTCTGTGGGGTTGGAAAAGGTCATTAAATAATTGGGCATTTTCCATCCCCTTTTTCTCACAGTAAATCAGGTCTTAATGCTCAATTACTCTGCAGCTATTCAGGCTATTGCAGAGTAGGTATAAACCACTACATTCTAATTTGGCTGTATTTTAAATTTTCTCTGTAAGCTTCTCTGCTGATGCCTCTGCTGTTGCTATAAATGACTGCATGATGCAAGGCAAAGAAAAGTCAAACTCGAGGTGCAAGAGAACCTTTTCTTTCAATTTCTGCATGTGCATCGTTTGCTAGAATGTCTGTGTTTTCAAGTCATTGTTTGAGATGCTTTTTGTATAGCTGTGTTAAAATTTTGCGTAAGTATTTCAAGTTGAAGAGTGGTTCTGGGGTGATAATTATCATCCATATATGACTTTTAAACATTTTCCATATTGACAATAATTTTCATATTGTAGCACTAAAAAAAATCAGATGGTATATTGTATGTATTTTTTTAATGCAGATCATACAAATTCTAACCCCCCAAAAGTCATTTCTTTAATAATTTTCAGCAATTTTATCAGCGTTCTTTGATTGTAAACTTTTCTCTCCCTAATAAGAGTGTATGAATGGTCATACTGCGTCAAATTGGCTATCCATCTAGTCTATTGCTCACAGGAATGACTAGCAGTTGAGTAGAGGTGTGTGTGAGAGCAGAGCAAACAGTGATTCTTCCCTGGAAACTTAATACCAAAAATCTGCTTTTCGGATCTGCACTGACTGCCCATTGAAGCATGTGTTAAAAACAGTAAAGCAAAACCTCTCAGTTTGTATTTCACTTTCTACATAGCATAAATTGTTTACGCATCTCTGTCCTGTGGCCTTTTTTTTTTCCCCATTTTGAAGGATCTTGGTCTGTTTAGTTGTTCTTTGTGTAGAGCATGTCTCTGTTCATGTCACCTTTTTCCTCTCTCTCTGGTTTCTAATTTCCATATCTCCCTTTTTGAGAACAGAGAAAACAAACATAATGTGAGGCTTAAAAAAAAATAAAAAATGGGTGCCCCTGTAAGTATATACCATTACATAATGATTATTCTGGGACAAAATTCCTTGTCTTCTACTTGAACATTAAAATAATTGACCATTAAAATGCAGGTTTAAGAATGCTTTATAATTTCTGATATTTTTTTCTTCGTGGGCAATAGCTAGGTCAAAGTCCATTACTATGAATGTAGGTACACTCAGTACATTTCTGCTTGACTATATATTTATAAGATTTACTGAATTTGGTAATGTAATTCATTGCCTGATTGCAAAAAGTCCTGAGGGTTTTCCAGAGCTTTACAAAGTTGGCATTAATTTTTGCTATTGGATTAACAACAGCAAACTTTGTCATTTGATTTTCACTGCTATTCTCTTTTTCCCCTTGCACTTGCTTTTCAAATAATTAATTAATACAAGGAGCAGCACAGACACTTTCTGGATCTTTTTAAAGATCTTGCAATGAGTGTAAAGAGTTTATTCTGAGCCTTTCATACTGTTCGTATATTTGTTCTAGCAGCCATGTTTTAAATGGGAATTTAAATGGAGTTTTAAATGGAATTTTCTTTCAATTTCATTCTATACATGTCAGCATTGAGCTCTTGAGCTTATTTCAAAAACAGTGAAAGGCAGTTGAAAAATCACTGTTGCCTTGGAAGAAATCACTAAGGTTGAATCTGTCAAGATATAGCAAAACTTCTATTTACCAAGTGGTGCTATTCTAGGTTTATTTTTCTAGTTTAATCTTTTATTGCATTTAGCTTCTTTTGAAAGTATCAGAAAATCTGACTCTCCTTTTGTTGACTTGAATTTTTATGTATTTTCATCAACGTAACCGCTTATTCCCACTTTACACAAACTAAAACATGAAGGCTGGGTCTTCCTTGCACCAGAAATAGTAGTGAACATATTTTTCTGAGAGATAAACTGTAAGCCTAGGGATCTATGAGCAGTTTCTTCAGGAAGGTACATGTGCTCTGTTTAAATATACAGGAAGATTTACCTCCAACTTAGTTTCACTAGACTGCTTGGGAAGTTCTTGCAATGCTGTTTCATCTTGACTAACCTACATAATTTCCTGCCATCAGCTTTTTTTTCCATCTCCTCTAGGTCATTAATAAATCCATGGAACAGTGCATGCCACAGCACAGATCCCCAGGGCACATCACTGTTAACTTCTTTCTGTGCTGAGAGTTGGCCATTTATTCCCAGCAACTCCTTGCTTCCTACCTGTTTGGCCAGCTTTCAGGCCGTTGCTGGATTTAACTACTCACTCTGTGGTGTTTTTGTTGTTGTTGTTGTGGGTTGTTGGGTTTCTGCTTTCTTTTATTTTCTTTTTCAACAGACTCTGATGCAGGACACGTAGCTTACATTCAGCAGTTCTTCCTTATCTTCTGTTTTCTTAACTCTCCCCGAGTTCTGACAGCTTGGAGAGGCAATTTTTCACTTGTAAGAGTCGTACTTCTTTTCATCCTTGTAATGCTCATCAAAATGCTGTATATCTCCACCTAGATTCAACCTCGTGGTTCTCAACATCCAGTTATTTTTCATTTTTAAGTATGCTACATCTTACCCCACAATGAAAGAGGGTAAGCAGAAAAAACATAATTCAAATTGATGCCGTGTGGTAATGAATGATGCAGCTTAGATGTCTTCCAGTCAATGAGTAGCACCGGTGTTCTTTTATTGTGGTACTTACAAGCAAGGCAAGTGAAATTATACCTACAGAGTTTGTTTTTTTTTTTTTTTTGGCCAAGTATATAATTTGGTTACTTGAAATAAGGCTAAAATTGCTCCCTCAACATAATTTACAGCAAATAAATTCTTACTGAATAAAAGAGCATCCTTCTTCTCACATACTATAATTAATTCAGCATTAAAAAAAATGTAACATAGTTTATTTTTTAATTTGGTGTTATTACAGTGTTTCTTTTATGTAGTATTTCTCTTGTATGGTTATCACCCTTTTGGCTTGCAGTTTATCTTTGCTTTTCACTTCCTTCAACAATTAACATAGTAGAAAAACAGAGCTGGTTTTACCTTTATCCAAAACATTTCACGGTGTTGCCAATACGACTTTTAATTTAAGTGACAAACTTCTGTATTCGGTCTATTCTAATTTGATGTGAACTGTATGTTTAAAAAGATTTTACCTTGGCATCTGACATGTTGGTACTTCAGAGCTCATGGGCAAGGGGTCTAACACAAGACTTGCATGCATGCATAGACTAAATGTTTCCATATTCAAACACCTTGGTGGTTTAATATTTAGAAATTTGTATTAGTCTGGTTCAGGAATAGGTAGTTTAAAGCGTGATATGTTCATTACATTACAATCATTATTTGATTTTCTCAACTGGTTTTGATTATAATCTTTTGAAAGTAAAAGTCATGTGAATAAAAGGAAGATAATCTGCAACAAGGTCATGCATTGGTATACTTGAGTATATTCTTGTGTTTCAGTAGTTAAGTGCATAGGCACACTAAATATACATGGGTGTACAAGGGAATGCAAAAAAAAACCAAACTACTTTACAATCCTGTTTCCTTTGTTTCTATACAGAGTTACTGTATACTCTCTGTACTATATTTATGTACTCTTATGTTGCAGTTTCTATATTTTGTGGTGGATTCCTCTCTAAATAGCATGGGGAAAAAATAGTGTGATAACAAATTCCAGTGTCCAGAAGACTGACAGAAAGCTGAAGACCTTGGCTTTTGGTTTTGTTTGCTTAATTCTCTGTAGAGACTGCTCCTTTGGGAAATATGTAGATAAAACTGTGTATTGGAGGTAACTAAGTAATTCATAGCAGACTGCTTTGAATGATAATGACTGCTGCTGTCTTTCATCTTGACCTGCTGTTGGAATATTGAGATGGACAGAGATAACATAGTTGGTCTTTCACACAAAAACTAGCTTAAAGCTTGAAATGGTTCCTTGTCACTCTCCCTTGCCTCCTTCCAGGTGAGGTAGCACTGCAGCTGAAAGCATCCAACCTTTACACTAATTAAGGAGAAAAATAGAAGTGGTGGGTCTTGTACTTGCTCTGAAGTTGTGATGGGTTTCGGCTGAGAGCAGGCTTTGATGGGCAGCATCCGACATGATCACAAAGGAGAGTCCTTGCACGGAAGAGATTTGTCCAAATAGGCAAAGGAATAAACTTGTGTAAACCCTGTCCCCCGTAAGATCCTCACAGAGAAGTTGTTGAAGTTTGGCCAGTTCACGTGCTGGGTGAACTGGTGCCTTGAGGGGGTTGTTCAGGTACACGTGTGGAAAATGTGAATGTGAGGTGTCAGCATTGGTGCTATCATAATGCTTCTTCAGAACACCCCAAGGGTGGTATGAGGCTTTTTTGCCCAGTGGGGTGGGAGTATAACAGTATGGCTCAGCATCTGCAGACCTGTGGGTACTGAGCTGCAACATGAAAATGGCTTGGTTTGCCAAGTTCTTCAGGACAGCTGCAGTTGCAATTGAAATTGCAAGTGAAAGCAATTATAACTCTTGTGCTTCCTTTGTCATTATTTCAAACAGATCCACTTCCCTTGCTTTTTTCCTCCTGACATGGTTTATGGTACCTGCCCTTTTCTCTCCCTCACCTTTTGTGGCTTTATGGTAGCAAGGAAAGATAACAATACAGGTCTTCCCAATGGGCATTCCTTGTTGAAGGAAAATAATCGGGCATATATGGTACCAAATAAGTGATGGCTTAACATCTTGGGGGGTAGGAGTGGAGGGGCTGGAGGGATGTTACAATGCTTCATTTGTCTAGCTGTTAAAAGCTGCCACGATATGGATGCTTTCTGCAAAGCTTTTGTCTGATCTTGTTCACTTGCTGTCCCTATAAAATTTGCTCCATACTTTTGTTTTAGCTGACAGTCCTTCATAGGATATTCTTATCCACACCCAAATCATCCCATCTTTCCAGCCAAAGAACTATTTGGCATTCTTATTTAAAAAGGCTAAAACAACAACCATACACTCCTATGGGTCATTTGTTAGAGGATGACATCTTATAGGTCAGGGCAGGAAAAGGGCTGCTGCTATATTGATTTGGAATGCCACAGAGTATTTCTTGAAGGCTGGAAGTCATTACTTTTACAGACCTGTTATGTCTTATGTGCTCAGCATAAGCTTACTCTTTTGGCCCTTGCTGTACGCTCTCCTGCTGTGGTCCAAATGTTTCGTATGCTGGCTACACAGCCTTGCTTCCTCCTTGTATCAAACACAGCTGATTCACAGATCTGTGACCTTTCACTGATGTACTCGTGTGTAGTCCAGAAATGTGGGAGGGACAGAGGGGCTCTGTTACACTTTGGAAAATGTGTTATAAGAAACAGATTCTCAGTACCAGTCTTATAAAATAAGCCTTCCCTTTCATAGGGTCTGATTTGCCTTTGGCAGAACAGTCTCACAACACTCTGCATGGGTTGTGTTGTGAACCAATGCATAAGTGCATGTTTGTCGTGTGAATAGATGCCTTTTTCCCTGGATGCTGCTTCCATGGAATGATGTGTTAGACTTTTATGTCAGGCTTCTAAGAACTGGAGACATTTGCTTTTGTGTAAAACCATTTGGGTAAAAGTCCTTTAGAATTAATCTAGGAAGGAATTGAACAGCAATGTGTGCTCTGCTTTTTCTGAAGTACTGAACTGCAACTTGTTTCATAGTGTGAATAGAGAGGAAGGGAGTAAACTTCAGAAGAAAGTTTAGGAAAACAAAGTAAAAACGTTCAGAAGAGTTATAGGCATAATTCAAGCTGATTAGCTCAAAAAATTGTGTGAAATTGAGGGAACTGGTTCTCAGCTCTGCTTACAAATGCAGATCATTAGGGTTGTTATCTGCATCCACTCTGCATTGCTTTCAGTACATTTAATTTTGACTGGGAAGCTTTTGCATTCTTCCGCCTGCTGCTTTTCACCTACAGTCTTTAAACATCATGAAAAATGCAGACATCTTGTTTCATGCTTTGAAATATTTTTCAAGTGACATCTCATTTGGGCTTCTATGTATGTCAGTGTCTTGATACTTGCAGACTTCAAGTTATTTCAAGTAAAGTGGTGAAACATGAACATTTCATGTGGTTGGCATAGAAAAGGACAAATTAGATTTGTTTTCCTAACAATGAAGCTGACATGGTTAGCGATGACACTTTGGTGTTCTAGGTTGCATACAGTCCAGTATGTATATATAAGGTGGATATGTATGAATAAACAATTACCGAATGCATTGGGGCATAATTCTGGGAGGTATTAGGCATTCCTGGTCTGTAGTAACACTTGCCATTTTTTAAAACAGAGTTTAAAGGAATTTGTAGGTAATATATAACCGATATTTTCTTTATTGTATTGGTCATAATGGTGAGCATAGAGCAGCAACTCTCACATTCTATATGGTGTTTTTAAATCCTAGAGCCTACTTCATGTGCAAGGAGGATACAAGAAGTCTTTGAAAGGAGAATTTGGCATGAAACTTAATTGTTTGCAAAGCTAACTGCCTCACTGCTGATCTTTCATTTTTCATACTGCTAGGCTATTCAGATAAATCCAGATCTTTCTGTAGCTAATTCATTGTCAAAATCCCATTTCCTTCAGTGAAGCAAGATCCAGATACACACATCCACATAAATCTTGAAAGCTCTTTTAAATATTGTTTCAGTTTTTATGCCCTGAAAGGTTGTTCGGTGAAAATACTAACAGCTAATATTTTTCTTTCAGTACTATTGTGTTTGCTTAGGCAACAAGTAGAATTTTATTCCCCTCAACCCACAATAGAAGAAAGAACATTCCCAAATTGGATGCTGTGCAGTGATGAGTGCCTTCAGCTTAGAGCTCAAGTGGAGGCCCATATACCGAGCTGCTATTTTTCTTTTCAACCGGAGAAAAATGTATAGTGCCGTAGTGATATTACTCGTATACTTCCCACTAGTGATGTAATCCCTCTCCATTCCATCAAAGTGATGTCTTCCAAAGAAAATATATGAAGGGAAAAGGGAGGAGGTAGGACTTTTTAAATAATTATATTCATTTTTCAAGCAGGGTAGGACTTTTCCTGCGTTTTTTATACTCCTTGTGCTTGTAACTGAGTGCTTTCTCAAAAGTGTTGGTGTTGATCTTGGTAATACTCATTCTTATGGCAAATGTTTGTTTTTCTTCTACAGACAAGTAATTACAGGCCAAGAAGTTCTTGAAAGCTAAAGAATTTGTGCATGTATTTTAATTATTTCATTAGGAGTCAAAATCATGGCCAGCTCAGTTGTGTCACAACAGCCAAGCTCGAGCAGCATCCCTTTTGCTTGAAGTGAGCCGACTGGCAGTGCTCACGGGCTCCAGTCCTCTCAGCTGTGGTTTAGCAGGCAGCAGAGATGAGTCATTTGGCAAAGACGGCTCCAAAAGCTCCTGCAAGCTGGGAGGCTTCTGTTGGTCTTAGAGACGGGAAGGCATAATTTCCTTCTTTTCCAGATGGTTCAATGTGACCCAGAGTTGCAGCAATCAGCTGATGTTAACAGACAACCTTATTACCCATCTCTTTAACAAAATGCACAGCTCACATTATTTAAGCAGTGAACCGGCAACAAATTAAATAGTTGTACTGTTCATCACAGAACCTTAATTAATAAAATCTGACTCAAAGTGAGCAAGTCTGTCCCTAGGCACATAATTGTGATTAGATATTTGAAAGAACCAAGGTAACTTTCATATTTTGTTGCAGTTATTATAGCCATTATTTTTTTGTCCTAGGATTTCATTCTTGCTTTTAAGAATCCTTAAAGTCTGAAAACTTAACAGAGGGAAGAAGGAATGCTGTACTGTTGTGTAGTAAAGCATTGCCCATATTGCTCTTTCTCTCTACATAACTCATAAGAGTTATTTATCCTCTCTGGTTGCTGGCTGCTTTATTCCATGTTGCTGATATCTTTAAAAGGGGAGTGAGGGTGAAGTAAGCATTAACTGAGGATAAACTGCCTCAGTAGAAGGGTCTGAAGCTTTTTAACTTGACTCTTCAGGGCAGACCTAGCAAAAAGCCTGGGGCAGATGCCTGGTACTATTGCTACTTGTCAAGCTAGTAGAATGACTCAATCAACTTTAATTAAAATACAACATTTACATTGAAATGCAGGGACTCCAAAGGAGTTCTTCAACTATGAATTTTTTAAATGACATTGTAAAGCTTTTAGCTTAAAAACATAAAAACCTTATCAGTGAACAGCTAGCTTCTGGGGTTTGAATATCTTCAATTTTCAAGTATTTCACATTTTTTGAATTGCATATGGAATGACAGTGAAAAGCAATCATGTTATGTAGTATTGGGGAGAGTATTCTAGCTGCAGTGTTCTAGTATTAGTCTAATTGCCATTAGACTACAGTAATCACTCCCTATTCTCAAATTGCTCTGGTTAGCAATCTACTTTATTGATCATCTTTTAAGGGAGATCTTACTCTGAAAATGAATCTGGCTGTATTCAGTGGCATTATATGCCATGTTTGGCCCTCTGTCCTGGCTGTGGTTAACAGCATTCCTTTTGACAGGCTGTGATTTGGACTTAGATGTGAGAACACCCTGGAGACTTGGACGTGCCAATAAAATGGGACCCATCAGAAGCAGCAGACTTACTTGGGCAGCAGAAATCAGGTGCATGAATAGCATTGCTATTGGGAAAAGGTAGCTGTGTGCATTGCTTGTCTGAGTATTGATGGCAGGACTCCAGTGTGTATTCAGATGTCTTTTTAAGTGTGGGCCCCTAAACCAACAACTGACTGACCACTATTGCCTCTTATGAATATAAAACTCACTAGTGGTGAAAGTTGCTACTAAAGTCTTAAGAACAGAAATGATGTTCTGAAATGAAGTCATGACTGTTTTAATGTTGCTGTTGAAGCCAAGCATCTGGAACTAGAGATTTAAGCAAAATGTGAATGCCAGGAACCCTTTTCCAGTGCATGTTGCATCAAGCTTTGGCATTGCTGTAGTAAGACCAGACTTTTGAACTCTGAAATGTATCAACTTCTGCACAGTGTAAAAGGGCTTATTTGGGTAGTCTGGAAGTGGTAGCGTGCAGAAATGAGCTGATTTCCTCCTGATCTTGTGAATGCATATACAAGATGCAATTTTTTTTTTAACACTGATTTGAAAGTGTGAGATATTTAGTGTGGCTTCAGACCATCTTCTTCAGTGAAGCTCATTATTACACAGCTGTGAGAGGTTTAAATTTAGATATGTTTCAGTGTAGACTGCCAGTATGTTTACTGATGATCTCTCTGCAGGAAATATGATGACAAAGATTAATAATACCTCAGCTGTATGTGTATATAGAACAAAACAAATATTTTCAGGCTTTTTCAGTACACCAATGAATCTTCCCCTTGTTGCTCCAGTGAATTGGTTACATTCAGATATCTGTTTTTAAGTAAGTTCACCTGGATTTTCTAGACTATGTACACTTTAATGGAGAGTATTTAATAATAGAATAAACTGGCCTGCTAGAGGATACAAAGAAAATTCTGTAAATAATGCAGAACGGAGAATTGATTTTAACCTGTACTTGTTGGGAAGTTGAAGGCCACTGTCAAGAAGACAGGACAGTGTGTGGATCCTTTTGGCCAGAACCTTTTCTTTTATTGAAGAATCGGCAGCGCTGTCTGAGAATGATATTATTTTCTTATTCTGCCATTTAATACAAGGTTAATAAACTTAATTCTGTTCTTGATTTGATTATGGGTGAAGGAATCTATTTTTCACAGTGGTAATGGTATGCCAGTTGCGTGTAACCGGGGAGGTGCAACACCAAATGTGTTTATTCTAGCTGGTCCTTCACACTTCTTAAAATCTAGAAGTTTTTACAGCCCAGCATGAAAACAACATATAATCCTCTTGTTTAGAGGCTGGGAGTAGAGAGGAAGGAAAAGATAAAGAGGAGCTGTTATAGGAACTGTATTTGGTATATGGCTTTTGTACTGAAATGAATTTTTTGGGTAATGAAGATGCTACCTTTTTTATTACTCGTCTATTAATTGTTGACCTTTACAACGTCATTCAAAATTCACAGCAGTAAAAGCAATCTCATTGCCCTCTATGGCTTTTTGGGTTATGACATCAGAAAAGGCACTCAAGACTCCTTGCCCTTTCATTTGGGAACTGTGGAACTGTAATATCACCTAGGTTCTCTGTTCCTGGGAGACGATTGCTCTGAGTTGGCTTCATTGAAAATATATTACAGAAACAACAAGCCGAGTCTGTCCGTACTTGAAGTGTGCCATTCAGTGCCTATTAAGTGTTTGTCAGGCTTTTTATAGACAGTCTGTGAACTTTAAAAATACAAAATGCTTACATTCAGTGTGGTGAATAGGGATTTAGCTAAACTACTTTTATTAACATTGACTGAATGCCTTTAGTATTTACATAGTATTTTACATGTTTGAAGTGCTGTACTAACATTAATTAATTTTCAAAACACCCCTGTACAGTACTGTAGGTGAGAAACTTGGTGGCTAAATACCATCAGCTGCACTGAGAATGTCCCCACAAGGGTATAACAAAATGACTGAACAAGGACATTCTAAATTAAAAACCGGTTTAATTTAGGTCAACCGTATTCGTTAGCTCTGACTTTTGTGCATGGAGAACAGTAGATGACTGTGCTTGCTTTTAATTCTCCCGTCACTCCTGGGTATAATGGGACAGTAGTGTAAAAGAAACAATCCCACGTTTCTTTGCTTTTCCCCCTAAATTGTACTGACTGTTTTTTGCGTAAATATATTTAATGGATATGTGGTGCCTGAAGAGGGACACTGGAAGGTGTGAAGTTTATACATACTTCTAAAAAGCATAAAACAACAACGTACTTGATGATAGACCTGTTGAGGTAATTGCAGAAAAGTAGAGGGGGACATATTTAGAACAGCTCACAGCTACAGTTTTCTGATCTGCAATTAGGAGCAAGATTTCAGAACTTGGCATGCTGAAAATCTTAGCCAAACAGTTAAAAGCTGACATCATCCAAAAGGGCAGATTGTTTGAAATTTTGATCACTTGTTTAATAATGCTTAACAGCCAACATTGCACTGTAAATCAATGTTTGGTGAGAGAGAGAGCAGAATCTCCATCACTCAATCCCCCTGTCAACATGGAAAAAAATACTATTTTTGTGTAAACTGATTAGCAGATGCTGTGATAATCTACAATAATAAAAATAAATAAATAAAATAAAATCAACCAACCAAAAAAACAGCCAAACAGCTCTTACCCCACCCTTAGTTGTCCATAAACTCATCAGTAGCAAAAAAGAAGAGTAAAAGAAAAAAAGAAAGGACAGTTCCCTTTAGTTTTACTAAAATGTCTTTGCTTTTTGCTATTAACAATAATGAGGGCAAAGAGGTAGCAGGGAAGAGGGAGAAGAATAAGAGAAAAGAAAAACCGTGCCCACCATGCAGTTCCAACTAGTCAGGACCTTAAACTTTTACAACTATACTCTTTCTAAAATGAAGTCTTTTACCTAAAGATGTTAAAAAGTTACTATGCCTGGAAGACTTTCCTATTTATAATATACTGCATTTTCAGACAGTATTCGGTATGCTGTTTTTTTCTAGCTTGTTTTACACCTCTGTGCCCATCTAGATGTGATTTGTCTTTTTTATTGCCTTCAAATTCATCTTCAATGTTTTTTTTTTTTTTTTTTTTTATTTTTTTTGCCAGCGTAACAATTGAAATAGCAACTGCGGTGTCTTTTAAATGAGATGTTTACAGCATGGAAGTGCCCATCAGGTCACAGCCATGTTTTTCAGTGAGCAGGCCTTTTTATTTGTGTAATTAGGAACACTGATGACATAACGTTTGGCCTTGTTGCTCGGGTCCTTGGCCTTTAGATTACACCGCGATGCATCACAGCGATGTTTTACTGCCCCAAAGGCCCTGCTTTGGCAGCAGGGAAGAAGCAGAGTTGTGTGGTGGCAGCAGCAGCTCCAGGCCGAGGGGGAGCTGGGGAAGGACTCTGTGACTTTCTGGGAAGCTTTTTAGGGAGGTGGGTCTGAATTTCTCTTTGACCTTATTTCCCACCTCTTTGTTACATGGGGTCCTCAAAACTTAGAGGATCACAGATTATTATTTTTTTTTCCCGACTGTTCCTTGCTTTTCCTCTTCCCTCTGTCCTGATGAAGAAGCCCTATTTTCCCCTCAGGAGCCCTCACTTAGTCCACACTACTGAAGAGGGGGAAGAGAAAGGAAGAACCTGAAGCTGACTGCTCCTGCTGTGAGCAGTGTGGGACGAAGAGGTCAAGAGGCAGCTGCTGAGCAGAACGATGACTGCCATGGGGAACATGGGTATCAGCTCCTGCTGGTGGCTGGGGACGGAGGAGGTGGTGGTGCTGATGTGATCACATCAGAGCTGTGAACAGCTCTGCCTTTCGCTGGCACCTTCTGTCCCAGGGCTACCATGTGTGAGCCAGGCATTGCTCTCCATTTTACAGAGAGGCCAAGGAAATACTTGTTTAGCGGCGTGTATATATATTCACAAAGGGAAGCTTTGTTTTAATTACCCTGTTTTCCTCCTCTTACCATATCCCATTGTGAAAGGGGTAACTCTGCAGAGCTAGGTGATACAGCAATGAAGATCAAAGGCTGTTACAAACAGGCATTTTCTGTTTAGATTTGTTTCTGACCTTTTAGGCTGAGGAAGCGGCTGTGTAATTTATCAGAGAAAGGTTTTTGAGCACACAGATCTTTTCCTTCCGTGCTCATATGTGACTCTCAGCCACTTCCTCCTTTGTTTCCGAAGGTGCACAAAGGGTACGGAGGACTTGAAGGGTAGCATCGTTCTGATGGTGATAAGGAATTTTATATATTGCAATTTCTGAATGATTTTGCAAGGGAGGAAACAAGCAAAGGGAATTTTCCCTCACCTCGCTTAATTTTGCCTGTCTTAAGAGCAAGAGTTGGCTTCCTGAGAGCTATCAGAACCTAAGGGCTTATGCAAAAATGATGGAATTAGGAAATAGTGTTCAGTGAAATAAATGTGTCTGTGGCTGCATGAATGTGTGTGGTTTTTCTTTTAGGCCAGCTAATTTTACTTAAAAGAGTAATCAAAGCTGAAAAGAGGAGGTGGAAACTTTTTCTAAAGAGAAAATAAAATAAAATAAAAATAAATAAAATAAAATAAAATAAAATAAAATTAAATTAAAATAAAATAAAATAAAATAAAATAAAATAAAATAAAATAAAATAAAATAAAAAGCTCCAAAACATTCATTGCATGGAGTTGATGTTCAAGGACCGTCATATATTTGGACAACTTAATGGATTTGTATTGGAATTTAATTTCTTTGGCAGGGGGAAGTAGTTGTATTAACTACTGGGTGATGTTTTTGTTTTCAGTGTGATTTAATAGTTCTACATTCTTAGATAGAAATGGGAGAACATAGAAGCCAAGAAAGAAACAAAGCAGGAGGAGGGGGAGAATGTATTTTAATCTGACGTAGAACTAGAGAAATGTTAAAAGGTTTGGCTACTTAGAGCAGAACAAATCTGAAATCCTACAGCAGCAAAATACTTGAGGCTCTGAGACTGTAATTCTCAAAATTACAGTGCTGAAAGCCAGTTTATGCTATTATAGTATTGAATGTTGTTGTGCATGAAAGCATTGCTTATAATAGAAAAAATGTTACTGAAGGTTATTTCTGCTGCTGCTGTAATTATCTTCCTTTAGTTTATCTTTGGTTGTCTAGATGGCTTTTTAAAAAAATACAAAACCAGCCAATAAAGCATCATCTATACAAAAAGAATTCTTTACAGGAATATTTTTCTTGGAATGCCTGAATTTTTATCTGTACTTAACCACTTTGTCCCACGAGCTAAAGATCTCTCAGAAACCAAATGAGTTGGACATTTTCTGCTGAACACTGGTTTGTCATGGTTGTTAAGTTATTGTACCTTTCCCAAGAAATCAGAACTAGGAAGTTGATGAATATTTTAGTTGTTTCAATTAAAAAAATAAATAAAACCAACCCAACAGATGCATTTAATTTTTTTTCCTGTAAAGCGAGATTTCTTTTATAAAAAAAAATTGACAGATTAGACAGTGTTAATGGCAAAACAGGAGATGTGAGTTTGCATCATAATATCCCCTTGGCAGTGAATATTGAATTTCAAAAGATAATTTCTGTCTTCTGACCATAACCACATTTCTAAAAGGGCTAAGTAGCTGCTTAAAAAATAAAACACGTCACTTTATTGAGGTTGTTAAGAAGTAGTGTTCTCTGTCTTTATGATTCAAGCTATTATGTCAGTTTTACTACTGCTAGCCCTGCAAAACAGGTAGAGTCATGGGAGACTGAACTGGTTCATACATCACCTAGAGAATTGCTAATGAAGTTCCAGCTGCCAAATTCTGTCTGCAAATTAAAAGCATAGCACAGTTTCACCTTGTTTATGTTGCTTCTTAATATTCTGCTTTTTCATTTCTAATGAATCTGGTTACTGTTCCAAAGCCTTACTTTTGTTTTTATGTTCAACTCAAAATGATTGTTCCATACATTAATTTCGAGTGTTACTGTTTCGGGCGTATTAGATGTACTCTTATGCATATCTTGTTGAGGTCTTTCATGTTTAGTATTGCAATATATAAAATGTCACTGCAGTTGGAATTAACCTACTAAACTTTTGCTACTAGTCACTGCAATGTAAGCTTCAAAAGGGAAATGTTGATTTGCAAATCCACGGTTGATTTTTATGGATCTAACAGTTAGGAGTAATTTCTTTATTTTTATTTTTCCCTGAGCAGATTTGATTTGGATTAGAAGACTATAAACCTAGAACCAAACGGTCATTTTCACATTTGTGTTTCCAAGAGGAAGCACTCTTTCAGTTCTGGTTAAATGACACATGATTAAACAACTGTGACAGATTAAGGAGTATATCTATGTCCAATTCTGAATTTCTCTCTTTTATGAATAGCATCTATGATTGCAGCCATCAGTGTGGATTAGAGCTTCCATTTCATAGCTGAAAGAAAGTTATGCCTGAGGAACTGAAAAAGGAATGGAATGGCACTTGTCAACAATGGGTAACTGTAAGAAAGTTTCTTGATCATGGGTTACTTGAGGCAGTCGTTCCTTTTTTCCTGATTTCTGTCCCTTTAGGGGCTGCAGCATGGGAAATCCTAACACAAGAGCGAGAACAATGTAAGGTGTGTTAGACTACTTTTAAAAGAGAGATGTCAAAGCATAGGAGGTGTTCTGGGACTGGAATCCAGTGGCTCCAGGGGAGAAAAAGGCCCAGACGGAAACTGGCTTCCCTGAATTGTAATTTTAAGTAACGGCCTCATGATCTCTTCTTTTTCTTTTCTTCTCCTCCCAAATTAATCATGAGTTTCATAGAATTATGAAAGCATAGAATTGTTTTTGGTTGAAAGAGATGTTAAAAGATCACCTAGTACCAACCCCCCTGCCATGGGCAGGGACACCTCCTGTCAGACCAGGTTGCCCAAAGCCCCATCTAACCTGGCTTTGAACACTTCCAGAGATGGGGTATCCACAACTTCCCTGGGCAACCTGTTCCAGTGTTTTGTCATGCTTATAGTAATAATTTCTTCCTCATATCTAGTTTAAATCGAATCCCTTTTACTTTAAAGCCATTGCTCCTTCTATCACTGCACTCCCTGTGATCTTTCCTGTAGGCCCTGTTTAGTTACTGTAATGCCACTATAAGGACTCCCCTGGAGGCTTTTATTCTCCAGGCTGAACCAACCAACTCTCTTACCTTGTCTTCTTTGGAGAGGTGTTCCAGCCCTTTGATTATTTTTGTGGTCCTCCCCTGGACCAGTCCAATGAGTCCATGTCCTTGTGATGGATGCCTCAGAGATGGGTGCAGGGCTCCAAGCGGGGTCTCACGAGAGCAGAACAGAGGGCAACAATCACCCCCCTTGTCCTGCTGGCCACGCTGCTTTTGATGCAGCCCAGGACACAGTTGGCTTTCTGGGCTGCAGGCACACATTGCTGGTTCATGTCAAGTTTCTCATCAGCCAGAACCCCCAGGGCCTTCTCATCAGGACTGCTCTCAATGCCTTCTCTGCCTTGCCTGTATTTGTGCTGATGAAGGGAAATGAGGCTAAGCAAGTTTGCTGATGACACCAAACTTGGAGGAGTTGTGGACTCGAATGAGGGTGGAAAGGCCTTGCAGAGGGATCTGGATAGGTTGGAGAGCTGGGCGATCGCCAACCGCATGAAGTTCAATAAGAGCAAGTGCCGGGTCCTGCACCTGGGACGGGGAAACCCTGGCTGCACGTACAGACTGGGCGACGAGACGCTGGAGAGCAGCCTAGAAGAGAGGGATCTGGGGGTCGTGGTAGACAACAAGTTGAATATGAGCCGGCAGTGTGCCCTGGCAGCCAGGAGGGCCAACCGTGTCCTGGGGTGCATCAAGCACGGCATCGCTAGTAGGTCAAGGGAGGTGATTGTCCCGCTCTACTCTGCGCTGGTGCGGCCTCACCTCGAGTACTGTGTGCAGTTCTGGGCACCACAGTATAAAAAGGACATGAAACTGTTGGAGAGTGTCCAGAGGAGGGCTACGAAGATGGTGAAAGGCCTGGAGGGGAAGACGTACGAGGAACGGCTGAGGGCACTGGGCCTGTTCAGCCTGGAGAAGAGGAGGCTGAGGGGAGGAAGAGGAGGAAGAGGAGGCTGAGGGGAGACCTCATCGCAGTCTACAACTTCCTCGTAAGGGGGTGTCGAGAGGCAGGAGACCTTTTCTCCATTAACACCAGCGACAGGACCCGCGGGAATGGAGTTAAGCTGAGGCAGGGGAAGTTTAGGCTGGACATCAGGAAGGGGTTCTTCACAGAGAGAGTGGTTGCACACTGGAACAGGCTCCCCAGGGAAGTGGTCACTGCATCGAGCCTGACTGAATTTAAGAAGAGATTGGACTGTGCACTTAGTCACATGGTCTGAACTTGGGTAGACCTGTGCGGTGTCAAGAGTTGGACTTGATGATCCTTAAGGGTCCCTTCCAACTCAGGATATTCTATGATTCTATGATTCTATAAGCATGGAGGAGGCTTGAATAATTCAAGATTGGGTCTGGGATGGTATTTTATAGTCCCAGGAAGAGGGTGAGACCTAAGTGTTTGCTGGGTTCTGCTCCTGTGCAGCCTGAGAGAAACATGCAAGGTTCATGGGAATTGTGCTGTTCTCCAGAATGAAGACTCTCCATTTGGGAGACTGCAATGACAGTCTTCTCCTGCCTTCTCTTCTTGGCTTCAGCTGTTACAATTAGTACCAAAATGGTGATTCTTTATTCAAAAGAACTAGAAGCACCTGATTTTACAAAATCAGTTGCAATGTAATAAGAATTTCACCTTTATACATGGAGCTTCTTAATACCTGAATTAGTCATAGTAACCTCTAACTTCTTTATCTCTGCAATACAGAGCTCTGCACTACGTTTTTTGCTGTAAATCCATACCTGCAAAAATAGTTCAGAAATTATTACTGGTAAGTGCAATATTCTTCCTGAGTTGCAACTTCTTGATGGGCTATACTCAAAGTATACAGTTTATCCACTTAGGCACTTTTTTTTTTTTTTACATCAGTGTTTAATAGGCAAGCTACTAAAATGCCCTTGAAATATGTAGAAAGAATATTTGTACAATATTCTATTTAGAGAAAGAGGTCTTTCCATATTTGTGAGAGTTTCAGAAGCATTAGGGAACGTTCCTATTTGAATACTCTTTTTATTTTTCATATAAAATGACTGTCTAAAATCCAAGGAGTAAAAAAGGAGGAAGAAAATAAATTCATGCTTATAATTTCCCAGTAGAAAAAACAAGAAGCCTAAAACTAAAAAGTCTAATTATAATTAATTGAAAAGGTTTTTTGCAGAAGCTAGTGGCAGTGATTTGCATAAATTCTCATTAAGGTGAATAATATATTTTCTTCAAGATTCATTAAACAAGCTTTAATCAGTTGAGCTTGAAAAACATTGCCATGAAACTTCAGTTTAAAAGTCATTACATGGCATCTAAAATAAGTTCTGAAAAATTAGAGAAACGTATCCAAGAGACATCAGCATCCTTCAGACAGTAAGAAGCCATGTAATAAATACCAAGAGGAAGGGTAGGTTGTTGTTACTGGCTTTAAGTTAATTCTACAAAGACAAAACATACCTGGTGGGAAGGAAGCCTTGTGTCGCCAGCACAGTGGGGTGTCTTACCGGAGAGTGTTATCTGCAAACTAGTTTTTCTTTTAGTTTCAAGGAGAGAACCCAATGAACTGGCAGGTATGCTGCAGTAGGTACCACCTGTGCTTTGCATAGTGTGTACTCTACTGCAATTCTACTTTTTTAAAATGGTTAAGTTGAGCAGGCCATAAAAACATTTATGTATGTGTGAAACGTAAATATTTTTGTGCACTTCTATCCGATTCTGTTTTTCAGGGATTAACTCAGATGTGGACTTTCAAAGAAAAGGTTCTAATTGGTTTGATGTGTTTCCTTTTCCCTGGGCCTAATGAACAACTTTTCTTCATGAGTGTGTCCATTTGATGATAGGAGGGGTATGAAGTTCAGCTTAGAACTACCATTGTCTTCTCTTGGCAGCCAGGAAAGGTGGAGTGGCAAATCTCAGAGCTTCTGCAGTTCTTGGCAGTGCTTTCCTCTCTCTATTTAAATCCATAAAGACACAAGCACTTCCATTTTTAACTTATTCTACAAATAAATAATAAATCTGTATTTTTATATTGATTTTTATTATTGCTGGGAGGTGCAATGAACTCCTTATTTGGAGTATCCTCTGTTTCAGGAGCCAAATTTAAAGCTTTAGATGTTAGCATTGAATCAACTTTCTAAAGCAGCAGGTCCTAAATTGCAATGTATTCCAGTAATTTATGGCTTACTTCCAAGTGGTACACAGCTAGGCTGGAACCAGTACTTAACAACCTTTATTGTAGTACCTGGCCAAATCAAAGAACATATATGTTGAGTCCCTATTCTAGAGCAATTTGCTTGCTGTTGTCTTCCATTCAGTATATGCAGTGTAAAATAGAGATGGGGCTGTGAATGTCAGGTTGAATCGGGGAGACTACTACCAGTGAGTTCAGAAAACTTTGTTCTCTTAATCTGTATCAATTTAACACTTGCTGTCTTTGAGGGTGAACTCTTGTGGTAAAAAGCAGTACCATTGGCAAGAAAAAATAGAACCACAGAATGGCCTGGGTTGGAAGGGACCTTCTGGTTCCAACTCCCTTGCCACGGGCAGGGATGCCACCCCCTAGGTCAGGTTGCCCAGGGCCTTTGTTCAGCCTGTCCTTGAACACCTCCAGGGATGGGGCATCCACAGCATTGCTGGACCGTAGACCAGTGAATATAGCTTTTGTGTTGTATTTACTAGCAAGTTTGAATCATGCTTTCCCCTACTCATCATTAGGTGTAACATTTTTCCTTATGAATTTCTCTCATTTGAGAGGGCTCAACTGTATAGAGAGAAATAGGATACACTGATATTTTCCCATGTTAGTTATTCCTCAATTTAAACTTTTAGGGTTTGAAGCGTCTGAATGAAAATGTAATTCATGATGGCTTTTGCAGCTCTGGAGTCCAGATTTAGAAACAGATTGTTTATTTAGTAGCAGGGTGTCCTTAAAAGTACTGGCAAATGCCAGTAATCCTGACTTGAACATTGAAAAATTTGTTTCTAATGGACCCACATCACTGTGACTTTCAGGATTATATGTTAGCTGTTACAGCTTCTTTTTGTGACCCTGGAGAAGAAAGGAAGAAAGTTTTCTTTTTCTTTTTCTTTTTCTTTTTCTTTTTCTTTTTCTTTTTCTTTTTCTTTTTCTTTTTCTTTTTCTTTTTCTTTTTCTTTTTCTTTTTCTTTTTCTTTTTCTTTTTCTTTTTCTTTTTCTTTTTCTTTTTCTTTTTCTTTTTCTTTTTTCTTCTCCTTCTCCTTCTCCTTCTCCTTCTCCTTCTCCTTCTCCTTCTCCTTCTCCTTCTCCTTCTCCTTCTCCTTCTCCTTCTCCTTCTCCTTCTCCTTCTCCTTCTCCTTCTCCTTCTCCTTCTCCTTCTCCTTCTCCTTCTCCTTCTCCTCTTCTTTTTTTAAACAATATGGTGTCCTGAAGTAGTTTCTTTGTCTTCTGATAATTGTCACCATTATTTCTTATTTTATTATATTGGACAGTCTGTGTTTTCATATGTATTTATTTTGGCTTTCAAACAGCATATAAGTTATTTATCTTATTGTTGTAATTAAACTGCATCACAAATGTTGTATGTCTTATCTTTAAAGGAAAATAGACATTAAAATATCTCCAGATAAATGATCCCAGTTTTGATCTCTTTTCCCCCTTGTTTCAATTTTTGATGTTTTTACATCTTGTTTAAAAAGCTAGTATCCCAAAGCTTACTGGTGTATGTTAAGTTTTGGCCGAATGGTTCTTTTAAATATAATGGGAGGTCTATAAGTGATGGGTGGCCCAAAATCCAAAGTCACCATTCTATTCAAATAAACACACAAAGAAAGTATATGCAGGACCTTTAACTCTTACAGGAGCTTGGCAGTGTGCCATGCTTCTGACTTAATGGAATTGCTGATTTCAGGGTTGCCTGGGGCCACAACCACAAATAAGCATATATATCTCTGAGGTCATTGAAACCATTTTTATTATTTTCATAGCTATTGGAAATAAGTCACCTGGCTTGATTTATGTATAAAATTGCAGAATATCAGCCCACAGAAGTGACCTTTAATTTAAAACTTTCATCTGTTTTGTTGGCTTGTAGCAATGGCCTGTGATATTAAAATAACAGCAGCTCATATATCTAGAAATATCATTTTATCTTTCTCAGTAGTTGATGGTTAAGTATTCACTGTAAGTTTGGGATTCAAGTCGATTGCCTTCTGGGGAAAGGATCCTGATAGTGTGTGCTGCTACGACTCCCTGTTAGACTTGGTTCCATTTCCAAGGGTGGGATGTCAAACCTCCAGTGAGTGTGGAAATGTGATGGTGACATTGTGGGTTTCCTGTGGGCTCATCTGCCTGTGTGCTTCACTGATTTCTACAGGCCTTTATCCTACACCTGAATTAAGAAAGAATGAGATAGGGTGATGAAGTGGATTTGAATGAGATAGGTATGGCTTATTGCATGCAACATTTGGGTAAGGTTTCCTAACGCATTTGGATAGCATTGTCTTCTTGTCTCAGCATTTATTCAGAATTCATTGAAAGAACACAGCAGTCTGTGCTGAAAACTGAATAGGCCTCCAGTGCTACGTTGTCTTAGTAGATGGGATAGGTGTATTGGATAGCTATATTTACTGGCTATATGTCATAATTCATTTCTCAGTGTTTGCCTGTGTATCCCATGATAAGAAGCTGGGATGTTTATGATGCACAGCATTGTTATTCCAGCTAATTTCCTGTGAAGAGAAATAAATCTTGAATTCCCAATAACTTTGTAGCAAGATGCAATGTAGAGCCCCAGAAGAAGACGCAAGTCTTGTAGAGCAGAAACTGCTTATTCCTTATGTTACTCTACATTGGTTTTATTATGCAGAAATTAATACATCCTGCTGTTTTATATGCTCTAGCAAACTATAATTTTCTTCATTAAACTTTCAGTGGCTTGTAATGCCATGGGAGACAGCAAAGAGGGAGCCTTGAACTCTGCAGAGGTAACCTTCCCCAGCTCTGTAGGTGATAGGTGTATGTGCTGTAGTTTATGTAAAGATTCAAAACGGCTGTTTCTCTTTGGGGACTAGGGGTGGGGTGGGGTGAGGCATTGCAATTTATTTCTTAGATGATTTATATGTTAAACACATGTAGATCCCTAGCAGAAAACTGACTCTGTTCAAGTTACAGGCATGTAAAGTTGGAGCTTCTCTCTGAGGTGAAATTTAGTATTTTTTCTATCCTTCTGTAAGAAGCTGGGTTATTTGAAGAGAATACATTGGCCTTGTCAACAAATACAACACTGTAGTACCCACCGTTTTTCTCATTTTTGAAGTCTGTATGTGCTGATTAACCTCTGCAGACAGTCTGTTTGCTGGTTCCTTTGGATCACTTCTGTTCCACTCGGTTGCATCTCTCCCTCCTCATCTATCCAAGACCACATTTTAAGTTTCTTCATATTCTGATCTCAACCAACCCTGCTTGTGTGAATAATGAAGGCAAAATTATTACTGTCCCTTAGCAGTGCTAGAATTTAAGAGATAACGCGCAACTTCCATGTTACGAAAATACTGAGTATGAATTGTTTCCCTACAAATCATTTCTGTGTTTGATGTGGACTACTAAAAGAAGCAAACTGTTCATATTTTTTTTAAAGCTTTCGGTAGTACTTGTGCTTTATGTTCTCTTCTATTGGCTTTCCTCTGTAGGTATCTTTAGGCAGAACCTACAGCTGTCATTGTTAAAAAGCCAGAGTTATGAAATACCATAACCTTTTGTGGCATTCACATTCCTCAGCTACCGGGAAAAATGTAGTCCTCTGTTGTGCTGCTGTCAAAGGTTTTTGGACTTAAATGTTATGGTAGGAAGTTGAGCCTAGCGGCTAAATATTGGCTTAATCTTCCCAGAGATCTTCACTTTTTAGAAGGGTACTTCTTAGGAAAGTTAAACCTGCTTTATAAAAGCACATAAACAGCACACAAATCACTAGTGGAGAAAAAGTGCAAGCAGATTTGCTAGTGTAGAATTGGAGACTCTTAAAAATCTGTCCATTTCCATTCTGTGCTGCTTTCTTTCTGTAGTTCTGCTTAACTTTACTTAGCTGTAATGGTATAGTTGGGAAGGTTGATTTCGTACATGATTCTAGTAATGGCTTCAGTTTCCCTGAATTGCTGTCTGAGATCCTTATTACTTACTGCCTGCGTCCCAACAGCTGCTTGAAAACACAGGAAGAAATGGTTTCTGGTTGTTTTGTTTTTGTGCTTGGAAATCTAAAAAGTCTTCTGAAAGACTATAAAAGCTTATCCCAATTGCACTTGATTATATAACCCTACTGGTTTCAGTGACATAATTTGGAGGTTATTCCGATGCTAATGTGGATTAACGCTAATAAAGCAGAAATCAGAATTTGATCCTGTGTGTTCTGATAACATAATTCAACTAATTTGTCATTTCCTGGCTTTCTAGCTCAATCTTTGACAGCATCCTGTAAAATCCTCTGGAGTATGCTTGGTGCAGACTACCATGTAATGGTGACTATAAAGTCCATATTTTCTTTACTAAAATAACTGTGATTAGTCCTTTTATGTCAATCCCAAGCTGTTTCTGCTACCTGCGTGTTCTTAACCATGGAATTAAGAGAAAATAAATTTTATTTAAACATTGCAGTAGGCTTAGATTTCTAGTGTTTCACAATTGCTATGGCATGCCACAAAGATTTATTCCCTCTAATGGATATCTGCATCTGAGATTGAGGCACAAAGATGAAACAAGTCAGTAAAACTCATTTTTACCTTTTTTTCAGTAGCATCAACACCTTCCAAATGAGTGGGTGCCAGCCTGCTCTGCTAAAATATGCTTATCAAGGGCATCCCACAGTGCTCAGACGGAAAAGTTGAAGAGCTGGAAATAATATAGTTCATACACCGAAGACTATACTGAACAGTCTCTCTACTCACTAGAAGTTGTTATACATCTTTGTGAGACCAATTATATGGATCATTTTACTTTTGGATAGATTTTTTTTTCCTTAAAACTGGTTTTGACATAATTGTAGCAAGTTTGATTTTTTTTTCTTCCTAAAAATAATGGGGAGAGGGCTTCCAGGAATTTGTCTGATTTGTCTGACCTGTCTTCTGTGGCAAGGAGTACGGGTAGAGTTCAACTCCATCCATCGTAAATGTTTTCTAGCCAGATTTTGGCCCCTATATATACTCTGTAGGAAATTTGCTCAATAGAAATCCTATTCTGACAAGGAATTTTTTTTATTTCAGAATCTTCTGAAAAGATACTTTAATTATTTTGGTAGATTCACAAGTGAGTTAAGTTATCAGCAGAGAGAAATATAAACCTAGGGTTTTATTTTAACATCTTAAATGTTAAAATTTCATGCTGTTTTTCTTCCATCAAATTAAACATGTTTTGCTTTGCATGTTCGTTGGTGTTTCTCTTTTTGTCCCCAGATAGTTTCACTGAAATGGCAGCATCTTTGAATATCTTCACTGAAATGGCAGCATCTTTGATTCATGTGTGTAGTTGGACTTTGGAGCTGACTCAGCATAATTTGGTTGCTCAGTCCACAGGGAGAGCTTCCTTGACCTCCTAATATTATTTAGTGTATTGTAGCAAATAGTGCTGTCACCACAGTCACATGTGATGGCATATCAGAGAAGTTAGTAAACTGGAATAGGAAAACAGCGATAATTTTGGAGCAGTGGCATCTGTTGGGTTCCTTAGACCAGACTGATTTAAAAATAAAAATAAAAAAAAATATTTTCCACTTCCCCTTTATATGGAAGTTGCTGTCTGAAGATGGCACTTCTTGAAGTTTTAATATATTTATGTGGGCAGTCTCTCATGTACAGAATTGGGTGCCTTCTGAAGGCATGTACGCAATTTTGTGCTAAAAATGGACAATGCTACAAGAAAAGATAACTGTGTTCTGTTTTTTTTTTATGTATAAAAAAAAAGAAAATAATTAAGTCTTCAGCATAACTATTTGTAAGATACTGAAGTGTATTTAACCTTAATGGAAAATGCTTGTGCTGTACAATATGATTAAATGAAAAATCTGCTATTATTTTCTTCTCAGAAAGAGCAGTCAGGCATTGAAATGGGTTGTCCAGGGAAGTGGTGGCATCACCATCTCTAGGGATGTTCAAGGAGAGGCTGGGTGTGGCACTTAGGGACATGGCTTAGTGGGTGACATTGGTGGTTGGGTGATGGTTGGACCAGATGATCTTGGAGGACTTCTCCAACCTTAATGATTCTACAATTGATTCTGTGATAGCCTTTAGATAGGGAAAGGGATGAAAAGTGGAAATGATTATTTTCCTACTTACTTTCCTACATAAAATTAATTGTGCATTTTTACAGGTATGCAGAGAAAGAACTTAGTCTATGGAATTTGGAACAAAAATTCATGTCCAGCTTGAGGTTAGGACATTGCAAATATTGTGTTAAAAATTTTAAGTGCAATGTTCATAAGCACTTGCAAAATGATAAATGGTCTTGGCACTTGGTTTTCTAAAGCCTGATGCTTTTTGATGGGAAAATTTGTCACTACATTACAATCTTAGATTTTTTTTTTTTCCCAAATTTTGGTTCCTGGTAGTTATCGATGTGCAAATGTTTTGTTCCCATTTGTTGAGCAGGAGGAGGAGCTGGAAGGCGATCATTCAGTAGAGACTTTGGGGCATGTCATCAGCTTACTTCTTTGTGTGTGCAATTGCTGTGGGTCAGAACACTGTTTTTACACATTTATGCAATGTGTATTGCATAAATACACATACACTGTATGTGTATACATGTATTGCATAAATACACTTACAGATGGGGTTGAAGGGAGGAAAGAGGAGACTCTTTCAAGAGAGGAGAATTTGGGATGCACACAAATTCCATGGCTGATAGCTTTTAGCATTGTGGGATCTGGGCTTTGCAGTGCTTTGAATAAAGGAAGGAAAACCGCTGTGATTTTGACTGCTGTCTCAATCAGTTGATTCTTGCAGTGAAAAACATGAATATTACCAACAGTTGCTGGTCTGGGGCTGCCCTTTTTGCCCCCCCCCCCGCCTTTTTTTTTTTTCCTCCCCCAAATATGGACATTTCTTCAATATGGGTTCTAAAGCTAGTGTAAGGTTAAAGTTAACCTCTGGGTATTTGTTTTCACTAGATAGATTTAGTAGCATACCTTTCAGTTAAAGCAGTAAAACTTTAAGTTTAGACCAGACCTCTGTTAATGAAGGCTTTTTGAGCGCCTAAATAAAAGGCTTGAGTTAAGGAATTTATACAAAATAAATTAACACTTCCCTTTATACCCAAACCACACTCCCTCATGTAACCTCCTCTACTTCCCCCCAAGGAAAAGATAAAAAGGATGCTGTCTGTACATTATGTACATTATGTTGTGGTTCAGAAGTTTCTCATCTACTCATTAGTTACTCCTATACTTATGTGTGTACGTGTTCCTGGCTATTCTTTTCAATGCTTCACAAAAAATAAAAGTCAGATGCCTAAAATGTCTTTCAGGCTTTAATTTGGGAGTACACAAGAAGCTTGTGTTTAGGCATAATAAGACACAATCTCCCCAAACTTTCTGAAACTTCTGTCAATAAATAGACTTGAATTGCAAAAGATGTAAGCTTAAAAAATTAAATGACTGAGCTTTGTTTCCTCAGAACAGTCTGCCATATACTGAAAATAATATAGAACTGTTAATGGGACTGATATGTGACTGATAAGCTCTTCTGCAGTGGTACAGGAAGTATGCCTTGTTTTTCATATAATCATTTAAAATATGGAAAGGCTTTGGAAAGGCTTTATGTATATTCAGTAAGTGGCTTGTCAGAAAAAGTAGTTTAATGTCTGTCCTATTAATCTAGCTAAGAGTCTCAACATTTCCACTGTAACTACCGTATTCTCAAGCCTTAAAATGTCTGTCTTTTTCCTTAGAGATAATTGTACTGTTGTGAGTAGCTATATGGTGAAATTGCTAAAAAAAAAATAAATATATATGGTTTATTTTCTCAAAGGGAAGTAAGGAAGAGAAATAGGGTAATGCCATGTTCTTCTGTGGAACAGTAAATCTAATAAGGCCTGCTGGGCCCACTTTTATCATCTAAAATAGATTTGAAAAGGGCAGCAGAGGTTCCAGCTATGAATTCTGACCACGCTTCAGAAGCTTGGAATTACATTTTTACCCATACATATATATATGTGTGTTTGTGTGTGTGCACGTGTACGTGTGTGAAATAAATCATGAGCTATTGCCAGGCAGTAGTTTGCACTGAAGAATATTTGTAAAGAATAACTTTTAATGTGTATTTGAAGGAATATGTTATCAGGCAAATACTGAATATCTTGAAGTCTTAGGGGAACAGGATTAGCAATTTTGTATTACATGGTGTGGTGGGGAGAGGTTACCGTATATAACAGCTTTGAGAAAACGAGAAAACATTTTCTGGTTTAGTAATTTAAGTATTTTTTTTTTCAATAAATGCTTCTTTGTAGACCTATTGTACAAGTAGGTGAAGAAATGTGGGGAGCAGACACAAAGACAGGAGCTCATCTTCTCCCACTGTGTGTATCTGCTACCTCCTGAGAGGGATCTGATGGTACGCCATTGTTTGGAAACAGAAATTATTAATTTATTTTCTTGCTTCCCTCCAGCATATTTCTTACCTGTGTCTGAATAATCAACTAGACCTAAACCAGGCAGTTGACATTAGAGTTTCGGATTTCATGTAGTCCATCTTTTAGTGTTTGTTACGTCAAGCAAAAGATTGAACTGAGAGGAAGTGAGGTGCACTTAGGGTTAATATTAAAGCCAGATTCTTTTAGCATAAGAGGATAAACTTAGAAACGAAAGGGCTTATAGTATGGAGAAGGATACAGTCTGAAGCTTTTATGGCTAGCTTTTGAAATATTTATGTTCCAGGAGGAAAAGATTTTTCAGGCCAACTCAACCTTCTTGTAACCAAAATGTTTTGAACCTTTAGCTGCTTAAAGTTTTCAAAGCTCTTTTAGTCAATAAGAAAATCAATACTTGCAGCATGCTTCAGTGTAGTTAAAGCAGAGCTTGACAGCACCTGGTGTTATATATGGGTACCACCACTGGTTGAGAATGCCATTCCTTCTTCAGAATAACACTGTGTATCTTTAGTTGGAAAGTTAGAGAGGTCTAGAAAGCTACAGCTGGAGGGCTATTGAATTGTAGCCTACTGGTGGAAGAATCAAACCACAACTGATGGAACTGAAGTTAAATGTATTTATTTCCATTATGCTCTACAAATGTGCATTGTGTATTTTAAAAGATCGATTCCTTTAAAAGACATTGTGCAGTTTAGAAAAATCTTAGAAAGTCTACATCTATTTGTGAAAAAAGACCATAACTCTTGTCAATGATTTTTTATTATTATTTTTATTTTTGTATTTTATTTTTTTTTATTTTTTATTCATTTTTTTCTTTGTGTCATCATTTTTGATGGCAATTGCAAGTATATGAGGGTACAGTATAGATCTTTCCATTCTGCTTATATCTAATTCAGGAAAGCATCACCCCAAAAGTTTTATGAGAAAGACACTACTTACAGTCCTGTTACTTGTGGTTTGTGTTTGTTCTGGTACTAAACTTAAGTTGGCTATGAAATTACTGTTAAAGGACAGTAATATTCCAGAACCTGTAAATAATATTATCATTTATTTATATACTCTCTTATACAAACTGCATAGTTAATGGCTTTCACTAGCAGTTATACAAGATAGGAAAATTATATTAAAGATACACCATCTTTCATGTATGAGCACTGAGTTGGATGCATTCAGGTATTTCTAAACAGGAATAAAAGGAATGAACTTGGGAGAATTTAGCTAGGCACTAGTTTACTGACACCTCATTTCCGTTTGGTGGTGGTAGGTATTGCTTTAATTAGGTTAAAATATGATTTGAATGTAGGTGTTTTTTCTGCAGTGTTTGGTGTGTATAGTCGTGTTCTCAGAGCCAGCAACTCAGGATCCTATATATCACTTAGCTACTTGTTACCCAGTATTTCCCATCTGAAAACATCTGAGTTATTGGCTGTTCCTTAGAGATTCACCTAAATATTTGTTCTTAAGAGAAACTGAAAGCTGCAATCTGAAACCCAGAGGATGCACATAATTTGGTCTCCTGCAGGTGTCCCTAGTCAATATACAATATAGATAGCTTTTTTTTTTTGTGAAGTGGCACTGATAAGTTTTTACAGCCTGCTGGAATTGTAGATAAATCCCGCTTTCACAACTGTTGAGAAGGAATGAACTTTAAAACAGAACATGCAAGATATAATTGCTGCCAGACATCTACAAGAACGGTAACTAGTTCCCTTGAGTCTATAATTAAACATTTAAATGAATGAGTTTTCATGTACTTATGCTTATTACTCAGAAGACATCTCTATGCACTAGATAGTATTTTCTGATTTTTTTTTTCCTTTTTGCTGTCAATGCAGATTATATGTATACTGTAGTCTGTGGTCATGTATGAGAATTGTCCAAAGTATGACCATCATAGAATCATAGAATGTCCTGAGTTGGAAGGGACCCACAAGGATCATCAAGTCCAATTCCTGGGTACGCAGAGCACCACCCAAAAATCAGACCATGTTTCTGGGAGTGTTGTCCAAACGCTTCTTGAACTCCAGCAGGCTCAGTGCCATGACCACAGACCTGGGGAGCGTGTCCTAGTGCCCAACCACCCTCTTGGTGAAGAACCTTTCCCTAATGCCCAGCCTGACCCTCCCCTGTCCCAGCTCCATGTCGTTCCCTTGGGTCCTGTTGCTGCCCCAGAGAGCAGAGCTCAGCACCTGCCCCTCTGCTCCCTTTGTGACAGAGTTACAGGCTGCCATGAGGCCTCCCCTCAGCCAATTGTTCTCTCATCATATATTTATCTAGCTGTATGCTGAACATTTTGTCCAGAAGAATACTGTGAGAAACAGTAAAGAAGTCTTCATTGAAATCCAAGAAGATGACATCAACTGGCTTCCCTTGGTCAACTAGATGGGTGACCCTGTCATAAAAGGAAGTTTGTTAAGTGCGACCTTCCCCTCATGAACCTGTGTTGGCTATCACCAACGTTGTCCTTCAGGTGTTTTTCAGTAACTCCCAGAATAATTTTGTCCATAATTTTACTGGGCACTACAGTGAGACTGACAGGACGCTACTTAGCAGGGTCTTCTTTCTTGCCCTTCTTGAAAGCATGGACAATGTTTGCCAGCATCCAGTCAACTTGGACCTCTCCAGATTCCCAAGACTATTGAAAAATAATTGAGAGAGGTCTTATGATGACATCAGACAGCTCTTTGGCTACCCTGCGATGAATCCCATCAGGCCCCATAGACTTATATATAACAGACAAACAAATATATTAGACGTAGGCATGTACAATAGATGATGTCTGTTGTTTGCCTGCTTTCTGACCACACATATGCCTAACAAATATCCTGTGAGAAGTTTGGAAAGGTAGATTCAGCTACTGTGTATCTGGGAGATGTGAAGCTAATTTCTACTCCAAAAAGGAGTCTCTGGCAGTTTCTTTTCCAGGCTTGTTGTCTCTACAGGTAATGTGTAATCTCGTAACCATCCTTAGCATGACTCGTTAAGATATACCGTAGAAACACTCTAGGGTACTTTTCCATTGTTTTTTATGAAAAGGGAGTAAATGAAAAATATTCTAAAATGATCTTGAGGAAAAATAAGGAAGAACCTCCAAGTAGAGACTTGCCAGTCTATCACTGCCTATCTATTTTATGTGAGAGAAGGCTGGGCAATAGCTTCCTGTGTGCACATTTGGGAGTTCTCCTTTTTCTTAAAAATATGTTCCGTACTTCAAATGCTGATGTTCATTTTCAGCATATGGGGACCATTAGCAATATTGAAGCTGGACATATGGCTTAACGCGTTAAATCACTTTAGAATGTTGCATCTGTTTTTTTACCCTGGTGTTAACACCTGGATCGGTTTAGCACTAGTGCAGAAGTTTAGGACATATAGAGCTGTTAATTTTAAAAACATCTGGGCTTTTTTTATGCATGTATATGTGCGTGTGTGAACTGCTGGGTCTCCAGCATTATTTGAGTTTGATGAAAAAAATCTTACTTGAATTGTGATGAAGGTGTGTACTGACCCAGGCAAATCAGCAGTTTATAAAGCAGGAGACAGAAGAAATCTTTTGAGTAGATAAGCAGATGATTTTCCCATGCAGCTTTTGTCTTTCTTCCGACTTCTATTTTTAAAGTATTGATAGCTGGCTATGATTCTTCTTTTTCTTTTTTTTTTTTTTCCCTCTCAAACCGATCCATTTGTTGTACACTGAATAAGATATCCCGCTCTCCCGGGATGCATGAAATGGGCAGGCATTAAAAATTGACGAAAGCGAGTTCCCTGGCTGAGTCTGCAAGCCTTATCTGAGGCTGCTTGAAAGTAAAAATGCCAGTTGTGTTGGAGCTTTGAAAAACGGCTTTCCCTTGTGACCTGCTGCCTTTTAGTGAGAGCAGAGTTTACAGCTCTTTTTAAGAGTGATGAGTGCAGTTGGCGAGTTTCTCTTGTTATGCCCATTAGCAAGATTGGACTAATCTGCAGGACGTAACCTGGAGGTAAACTGTGAGTGAAGGAGAAGGAGAAGACAAGGCTAAAAAGGCGTTTTGTAGTTTCCTTTATCCCAGAGTCTTTCCTGGAGCCAGCAATTAATAACATTTTCCTATCTGTGGAGAGCCCCGGTCCCTGCGAGTGCACAGACATTATAAAGGACATGTCAGCACTGCCTGCCAGGGCATTAAGAGGAACAGCTTTTAAAATTGCCGTTGAAATCAGTGACTAAGCACCACTACTGCAGCAGAATTAACAGCTTGTTAATTTAATAATTAAGGAAAGGTGGGGCCTTGCTAGACAGGAGCAGGGCAGCTGGGGGCAGCTGGGCCATGCCGTGGACCTGTGGGAGGGCCTGGCTCAGGGGGCCCATCGTTGGGCCTGGCCAGGCTGTGGGAAGCTGGAGACTTTTTTGCTTTTAACTCGTAGGGCAAAATGGCATAGAGCTGCCTGGCTCTGGTACCTCGGATATTCATTTTTCTGCATTCTGTTGTTCAGTCAAGTCAAATGTTGACCACGTGTGGATTTTATTACATTTGATAATGTGAAATAGGGTAGCAGTTGAAGCTTAAGTGAGATGCACTTCTTTGCTGTCTGACATCTAGTTTCATCTCTTGTATAAGTGTTTCCAGTACCCCAAAACATTAACTAGACTATTTTCTAAACATTAACTAGACTATTTTGTTGTTGTAACATTCAAACATTTAGCAAAAAATAATCATGTGGAAAGAACTTTATTTCAAATCCTCTCTCAGAGAGGGTACAACATTTGATATGACTGGGCCATTAAGTAAGCTGGAACCAGCAGTTTCTGTATTTTTCATGCTGACAGGTATTAGCCTATGCTACCCTTACACTCATGAGAAACTACATTTATTTCACAGTTGTCTGATGAATTTTGTAGCCCAGTACAGGGTGATCAATACTGTATCTACAAGGCTTGCTGTTTATTTTTTTAAATACGAACTGGACTGAACAGGAAAGGATCAGGTTTGCATCAAATTTGATCTTACGACCGTAAAAGAAATTTGACTGAATTAATGCCTTCAGAATATACAATAGCTTTCTTTATGATTTTGAGGAAAGCAGTTTACTTTTGGCAAGGAAGAGACCAACAAGGGGATACATACTGCGTGGGAAGGAATGGTAGGGCAGCTGTTCACTTAGAGGGACAGAGCCAGTCCCTTTTCTTATTAAGTGCAGCGTGGAGTCATTTTATACATCTGTATCAGTAGCTTTATACATGTATACATGTATATATATGTTTTATAGATGTGTACAGTTACTTTTTTTTTTTCTGTTACAAAGTGGTTGTATGGAAATGTAAGTATTGGAAATGGGCACATCCGCAAAAGATACAAAACCGTACATTTCCTGGGAATATACAAAACCGTACATTTCCTGGGAATAACGTGTTTGCTATCTAGCCTTTTTGCAGCAGAGCAGTAAGCCTCTGAAGAGGGCAGTTGTAGTGGCAACTTACTTCTTTGCTGCCACTTACTTCTTTAGTATTTCCCCAAGAAAAAGATGTGTTTGTAGTTCAGGGTTTCAACTCTAAATTCTGACATCTGATAGCTGTTCTAAACACCACTCACTGTTCAGGAGCTTGTAGTCCTAGATACTATTCTTTTCTTGGAAGAGAAAGGAATATTTCTAGCCTAACACCTGCTTTACTTTTACTGAATTCCTAGTGTGTTTTTTTTTCTTTTTTTTCTCATGGTGATCCTGAGAGTGCTTCTACAAACTGAAATCACAGAGGACTTAGATTTCAGGAAGGGACTCTGTGGAAGGACAAGATAAATAATGTGAAAACAAAGATCTTGTTTTCTTCCAATGTTCTTTTGTGACTGGAATGAAATGAGAAAAATGTGTGTGGGGTTGGGAAAACAAATAGAAGCAACCTAATCCACTGCATAAGCAGAAGTCAAAATGAAAATTTTCAGGCATTCTAGAAGGCATCATCAGATCTTTAAGGGATTTAAGCTGACCTCTTCATAACCTCCGTGTGCACAGAGACAAAAGGACACGCCGGGAGGAAGCGTGTCTGAAAGCATTACAGCAGTGAGCTAGACAATGGAAATGTTGAGCTGCATGTTATTTAGAGCATTTGCATGAAGATTCTGTGACATAGCATATCGGTGTCTGACCATTTTTCTTTAAAGAACAAGACAAAATTTCTGAAACTAATAGTATAAAAACGAGTTTGGGTACAGGTTGCAAGGGACATGTTTCATGGGGAAGAGAATGTAAGGCGAATCTGGGCAAATGAATTGGACTACTGCATTTCCAACACTGGCCTGAATTTCACACTTTTTTTTTTTTTTCTTCTTTATCATCTGAATTGAAAAACGGTTAATTATGGGAAGGTATTTTTTGGAAAGGCCAGAAGAGGGAATGACTAAAGAAATAGAGATAAATCATTTCTCTTGTTTAATATTTTTAACAGTAGAGTCTTGAACTGGCTGGATTCTTAATTAGCCATATAAAATAAATGCTAAATGAGTTAAGCTTAGTAGTAAAAACAAAGCATCTTTACAGAATAGCTTAAATTTTGGTTATGAAGACAAGTAATTAATTAAATTCTAGCCATCATTTTGAGTTAAGCAGGTCTCACACCTTCTTCCTCAGCATAAATTTTAAATGCAAATGATTGGATTTGTACAAACATAGGGGACAGATTTTCACAGTATTGAATTAGAGATGGAGACTGCTAATGGCTGGCACCCGTCCTTGCCCGGGTGGTTGGAAACAAAAATGCTGAAAACTGCATTTTTTTTTTCCCAGTCAAGCTGACACAGACTGGAAGTCATAAGCTAATACAATGTAAAACATGTTTTTTTCCTCAACTGTAAATATAAGAAATTTAAGGGGAAGATGTATTTTCACCTATAAAATATTCTGCTGTCTGTCTCTAGCAAGGTGTTAGCTGAAAATGTTGTCAGTCAAAATATGTATGAGAAGGTTGTGGGAGTGTCCATACAGCACCACAGATTTGCATGTTCCTACCGACTTTGTGTTTGTTGTTCATCCATGTCAGTGAGATTCATTCCAACATCTAAATTAAAATTTCAGTATAAAAGGCCAGTTGGGTTTTAGTTCTGAATTACTGGAGGATCAGTTGTTTCAACAATAATGTTTGTCAGTTTTTCATATTTCTTTTACATTTTAATTATAACTCATCAAATCTTAACCGATTACTCTTGGGTTAGATTCAGATGAATGCCACTGAAGGGTGTTTCAATTTAATGGAAGCAGCGTAACATCTGTTTCTAATGTTTTAAAAGCCAATTTATATGGAAATTTTGCTTTAGCAAAAAGTCAATAGATGTGGACTTCTCTAACACCTCCTGTAAAAATTCAAAACTTGAATTAAAGCAGCATCAAAACAATGCCATTCTTTCTTGCTGTAGCAGTGTGATTACATTTTCATAACATTTCATTTGTATCCTTCTTCTATTGAAATGGAATTTTTGTCTTTTATAGCCGAGCCATCAAGACAAACCAGGACCTTCTGCCAGAGACGCCGTGGACGCATATATTCTACAACGACTTCTGGGGAACACTTCTCACTCACAGTGGGAGCCACAAGTCATACAGACCTCTCTGCACGCTCTCCTTCCGCATCAACCATGCTGTTGGAGGGATGGACCCATGGGGCTACCACCTTGTAAACGTCCTGTTGCATGCTGCAGTCACAGGTCTTTTCACAAACTTCTCCAGGATCCTCTTTGGGGATGGGTACTGGACCTTGATAGCAGGTCTGCTGTTTGCATCCCATCCAATCCACACTGAAGCTGTAGCAGGGATTGTGGGGAGGGCAGACATCGGAGCCTGCCTCTTCTTTCTGCTTTCCCTGATGTGTTACGTGAAGCACTGCTCTACGAGAAGTTCCTCAGCTAGTACTTGGGGCTGGATCTTGGGAACAGGAGTGTGTGCTGGGTGCAGCATGCTGTGGAAGGAACAAGGAGTGACTGTTCTGGCAATTTCAGCAGTGTACGATATCTTTGTATTTCATCGGCTGAAAATGCATCAAATCATTCCTGCTTTATACAAGGTGAGTCTTCTTTTCTTTCCAATAAACTATTCATAAAGCACCAGTCACTATTAAACAGGTGCTAAATGAGTTTTCAAGCACACAATAATTCTTAGTAGTTTAGTCAACTCTGAAAAATACGCACAGATGTCTGATACTGAAAGTATGTTTAAAGCAGTTTAGTAAGGACTTTTTACATTTTGTTTAAACAATGTGCTATTACACATTGCTATTATTTGACGCTGGGGATGTGTTTCTTTCAATTACTTTCCTTGCTTCCAGCAGCTCTCTCCTCATTCTGTTTACTGTCAGGCACTGGATATCTGGCTGCCTTTTGCAAAGAACTCATTCCTGCTCTTATCCTCTTGTATCTTGCAAACTCAGCTTAGTTTGGTTGGGCATGCAAGTGCAGCAGCTGATACCATCTACAGGCTCCCTGAGGCAAAGATAGTGCTTTTATTGTTCTAGTTTAACAGAGTTGCATAGAACCTGGGTACATGCCTTTGGCATGTATTTTTTCTCCCCCTAGTAGGAGCTGTGACACAAATCTTGTACTGCCTTACCAAACAAAGTATTTCTAATGTTTTAGCTTAACTGGCCTAAAGGCAAGCAAGTGAAATAAGAATAATAATAAAAAAATGCACATCAAAACCCTCTCTAACTTCTCCTCAAAGCTCATGTATTTTTGTGGTACCCATATACCCTTTCAGTTACGTTATTCGTTAACGTACTACGCTAATTCGTTAACGCATACGTTAAGATTCAGTTACGTTAGTTGCTGTACAAGTGACTAGTACTGTACAAGTGAAAACAGAGTCAAAAGAAAGCAAGTAGTCTCTCACAGATGATAAACTGTTGTGACATGTTGTCTTAGTTATGCACTTTTCTGGCAAAAATGAATGTTTTGACAGTATAATATCTTATGCCTTTTTTACTCATATATAAAATATGTATAGAACATTAATTATTATTACATTGCCCAGTACTATCTATTTTATATTCCCTATGTACCTGAGTTTATCCTTTCATATAAAATATTGTTTAGAGAAGTCTAGTGAGACTGTCTCTGGCCTGCTCCATTAAAAGACTGGAAATTATTTTCCAAGGCTGCTATTTAATTGACATCAGTGGATACTTTGACAGTGGCCACTCCCACTTGGAGTTGGGTATCTTGGAGGAGGTCGATGAGTCCTTCTACAAGCAGCTGGTAGTAGCCTCACGACCATGGGCACTGGTTCTCATGGGGGACTTCAATTTTCCAGACATCTGTTGGGTAAGCAACTCAGCCAGGTACGTGCAGTCCAAATGGTTCCTGCAATGCGTTGAAGACAATTTTCTGATGCAGGTGGTGGAGGAGCTGATGAGGCAGAGGGTGCTCCTGGACCTTGTCCTTACCAGCAGGGATGGGCTTGTTAGGGATATAAAGGTTGGGGGCAGCTTGGGATGCAGCGACCATGAGATGGTGGAGTTCAGGATGGAACTTGGTGGAAGAAGTAAGGCTAAAAGCAGGATTGCAACCCTGGACTTTTGGAGAGCCAACTTCGACCTCTTCCGGGACCTGCTTGGGAGTACCTTATGGGCTAGGTTGCTAGAAGGCAAGGGTGCATTGAAGAACGAGGCTACATTTAAACAGCACTTCTTCCAAACTCAGGATTGGTGCATCTGTAAAAGTAGGAAATCAGGGAAGGGGGGCAGAAAACCTGCATGGATGAGCAAGGAGCTCATCGATAAGATCAAAAGGAAAAAGAAGGTTTATGAAATGTGGAAAAAGGGCTTGTCCTCTTGGCAGGAGTATAGAAGGGTTGTCAGGGCCTGCAGGGACATGACAAAGATGGCTAAAGCCCACCTAGAATTGGGGCTTGAAAAAAAGATAAGAGATAATAAGGAGGTTTTTTTTAAGTATGGAAACAGTAAAAGGAAGACTAGGGATAATGTGGGTCCCTTGCTGAATGAGGGGTGTGTCCTGGTAACGGGAGACAACGAGAAGGCGGAGATACTGAATGCTTTCTTTGCTTCAGTCTTCGCTTCAAGGACTCCCCCCCGGGATTCCTCGACCCTGGAGGGAGGAGAAAGAGTCTGGGAAGTGGAGATCTCCCCCCTTGTTGACAAGGGAGTGGTTCAGGAGCATCTGAGTGGGCTCAACACACACAAATCCATGGGTCCTGATGGGATGCATCTGCGTGTGCTAAGGGAGTTGGCAGATGTGTTTGCCGAACCCCTCTCTATCATCTTTGAAAGGTCCTGGAGAACAGGAGACGTGCCTGAAGGTTGGAGGATAGCCAGTGTCACTCTGGTCTTCAAGAAGAGCAAGAAGGAGGATCCGGGAAACTACAGGCCAGTCAATCTCACCTCTGTCCCTGGAAAGGTGTTGGAATAGCTTGTTCTGGATGCCATCTCCAAGCGATTGGAAGACAAGAAGGTTATGAGGAGTAGTCAGCATGGATTCACCAAGGGGAAGTGGTACTCAACCAACCTCATTGCCTTCTATGATGGCATCATCAGCTGGGTAGATGAGGGGAGAGCAGTGGATGTCATCTACCTTGACTTTAGCAAGGCTTTTGATACTGTCTCCCATGACATCCTGCTAGCAAAGCTGATAAAGTGTGGGATAGAGGAGTGGACAGTAAGGTGGGTTGAGAACTGACTGACTGGCCGAGCTCAGGGGGTGGTGATCAGCAACACAGAGTCCAGCTGGAGACCGGTGACTAGCGGTGTTCTCCAGGGGTCGGTGCTGGGTCCGGTCTTGTTCAACATCTTCATCGATGACCTTGATGAGGGAATAGTGTCTGCCCTCAGCAAGTATGCTAATGACACGAAGCTGGGAGGAGTGGCCAACACACCAGAAGGTTGTGCTGCCATTCAGTGAGACCTGAACAGGCTGGAGAGATGGGCAGGAAGAAACCAAATGCGGTTTAACAAGAGCAAGTGTAGTGTCCTGCACCTGGGAAGGAACAACCACATGTATCAGTACAGGCTGGGGGACGACCTGCTGGAGAGGAGCTCTGAGGAGAAGGACCTGCGGGTCCTGGTGGACGACAGGTTGACCATGAGCCAGCAGCATGTCCTTGTGGCCAAGAGGGCCAATGGGATCCTGGCATGCATAAAAAGGAGTGTGGCCAGCAGGTCAAGGGAGGAGATCCTCCCCCTCTACTCTGCCCTGGTCAGGCCTCATCTGGAGTACTGTGTCCAGTTCTGGGCTCCCTGGTACAAGAAAGACAGGGATCTCCTGGAAGGAGTCCAGTGGAGGACCACAAAGATGATACGAGGCCTGGAGCATCTTTCTTACGAGGAAAGGCTGAGAGACCTGGGTCTGTTCAGCCTGGAGAAAAGAAGACTGAGGGAGGATCTTATCCATGTGTATAAATACCTGAGGTGTGGGAGACAGAGGGATTTGGCCAACCTCTGTTCAGTGGTTTGCGGGGACAAGACAAGGAGTAATGGTCACAAGATAGAGCACAGGAAGTTCTCCACCAACATGCGAAAGAACTTCTTCACGGTGAGGGTGATAGAGCACTGGAACAGGCTGCCCAGGGAGGTTATGGAGTCTCCTCTGGAGATATTTAAGGCCTGTCTGGATGCCTACCTGGGCCGCCTGCTCTAAGGAACCTGCTTTGGGAGGGGGGTTGGACCCGATGATCTTTTGAGGTCCCTTTCAGCCCCTTCAGTTCTGTGATCTCCCACTTGGAACAACTCCCAGTGGACAACTCCCACTTGGAGTTGGGAAATTTGGGTTTTGGTTGTAGCATCTGGCCAATGTATGACAAATCCAGACCACTATGGCAATTTGGATGCTGTTTTGATTTGGAATGACTTTTTAGTTTTTGGAATGACCATTCCATTTTTGGAATGACTTTTTAGTTTTATTTTCACATAATTTTGAAATGACCATGATATAAGAATGGTGTTTTAAACTGATATTTTAGCTCTTCTCAAGTAACTAGTAACAACAGAGCTAAGTTTTCTTACTAAAAGCTTTGGTTTTAATTTGGTTCTCTGAGTTTAGACATACAATGATGACGACTAGTTTATTTTGGTATTAAAAAAATCCAACAAAACAGATTATGTAGCTGCTTTCAGCTCCACATCTTTTTGAGACTGTTTGGGTGTTGCCTTTTTCTTATTGTTTTGGCCTTAAAACATGTCCCTGGTAAGAATTAAAAAAAAATCTTTCTTCCTAGAACAAACAGTAAAATCTCCTTAAATAAACAAAATCAACTTTTGATTATTTTTTTTCCTTTAATGTTGCCTATATTTTTTTGCTTGAAAAGACATTCCTGCACTGGAACTTGTATAACAGTAGCCATTCACAGATGTGTCTTCCTGTGCTAGCAACTGGCTTGAGTATTTCAAAACCAGAGTGCAGTTTAAAACAAAAGAGAACCAAAACCCGCCAAACTTACCAAACAAAACCCTGTCTTGTTTCAAAAATGTTTTTTAAGAATATCTGGAGAATTTGAAAGAACTGAATCAATTTATGGGTTCTGGAACTTGTGCTTTGCATTTTCTCAGTGTGGGAAGGAGATAGTAGAAGAAAAATAAAATTCAGAAATCAAACATTGGTCCAGAAAAAAGTTATGGTCTTTGTGTAGGAGAAGAAAAGTGTAAAATGGAGCCAAGGAAGAGAGGAAAATAATTTTTAAAAGATGGCTAGCTTAAATCTGTACAGAGTAAGTATGCAGTAATAATACGAAACTGAATGCAGAATAAACAGTGTGCTGCAGTATCCTTGTAATGGAATGGTTGAAAGGATCTACCCTTTTCAGTCTACCTAACCTTAAGCTAAACTTTGTCCAGCTGAGCTGACACAGCTGTTTCAAAGGTTGTGCTGGAAACTGGAACAAAGAGAAAATGCAGGTGATAAATAACCCTTAACAAACAAAACAAATATACCAGATACAGCTTTAGGTATTGGATACTGGCTGTATCCTGTCTGTATCCAGTTCTCTTTGTTGCCCTGCTACTGAGAGGAATGCTGAGGTGTGGGGGCAGAAACGAGAAACAGAATGAGGGATTTCGGGGAGCGGGTGGTTAAGGACTTGGGCTAGCTTGCTGACAGACTATCACTTTTGGCTTCTGCAAGCCTTTTGAGAGTGTCACCAAGGGAACTGAGACACAATTAATTATGTATAAGGAATTGTAACATTGCTGACTGCCTTCAGGATGGTCAGTGGGAATGAGCTGGTAAAAACAGCCTTAAAAATGCTCCAGCAGATGGAAGAGATGTCATTGGGGTTCCGAGGCTGGTTTTTTTTTTTCTTCTTTTTTTTTTCCATTTTGTTCTTATCATTGTACCAAGTGTCAAATAACTATGAAGTGGTGGCTACTACACAAGACCAGTAGCCATTTATTTGGCTCACACCTGTGATCACGGTGAGTCCTGATGTGTCACATCAAGTCCGTGACAGCATCCCATTGCAATTGGAAAAGACTGGCAGGGCTTCTGAGCAAGGCAGCTGCAGAGCAGGACCACCAGCAGAGCAGATGAACATTACCCGTTATTTAGAAGCTATTTTTAATACACTTTTAAAAATGTATATCATAGCTGCTTATTAAACTATCCAGCTCTTTTCCCTGTCATCTACATATTGGTTATTCAGTAGAACTTGGCTGCTGATCTTTTTTCCTTTGCCAAGTCTTGTTGTATTCCTGTCTGCCTGCAATACTTGCTCTCTGGCTGGCAAAGTTGTCAGTCCGAACCCAGTTTGATTTGGTTAGCTCTATTTTATTCTGTCTGACTCGCTTTCTAAGTGCGCTCTGATAAGAATATATCCCCTGTCTTTAAGTCAGCAGAATTTGTTGGAAATTATTTATTACAGTTGTAAATGAGTTGTCTGGAGTGAGAGCAATTAAAAAAATGTGTCTCTAGTGGGGCAAAGCATTCTTCATGGAAGAAAGCTGGGATTTTGCTTGATTTTCAGTATTTTAGACCTTGTTTCCACCATAAGTTGCATGGCAGGTATGCAGACTGATTGAATTGTCATGTGTCGTATATACCTAATGATTGTACCTGTCAGCAGTCAGACTTGCACAAGTTAAACTACCAGAAGTGTAGAGGTATGAGGGGGAACCTGACTATGGGAGAGAGCTGTGATCAAGTTCGTAATTATAGAAACTATGCAAATTCAGAGACCTAATTCTTTTGTACTTGCAGTCCCCAGTTTGAGAGCAGAGCCATTAATCAACATTGCTGTACACAGCCTTCTGTCCAATTAGTAGGACAAAGTTAATATAAGCCCTGCGGTACTGCCCTTTTTTTTTTTTTTTTTTTAAAACGTGGGAATGGAGCTGGACAACATTAGCAGTTAAAAAGAGGAGGTGAATGCACTTAATACTCATTTTTAATATAATACTAATGATAAAATATTTATTGCTATATGGTTTATGTGTACAAACTGCCTTACCGAAATAACGAAACCAGATGTGTGTTCCATTAATATTCCCTGCTATAGTATGGCAACATTTTGCCAGATCAACATACTGTTAATACAGAGGGTTCCCTGTACTAAAATAAGGACACCTCTATTTTCCCATCACTTATTTGACTAACAACCCCAGCCCTGGGAGGTCTGTCTCCCATGTGGAATTAGTTACTGGTATCTATAGCTGAACACGAACCACAAATTGGATTGCAGGATGCATTATCTAACCTTTCTGAGCTATTATAACAGTATTGGTTTTGTAAAAAGCAATTTTGTTGGAAACCTATATTTTATTTAAGGTAATTATGGAAACCTGGGCCTCTATGGATGACATGTTGAACCACCAAACCAAGCACTGCTTTCTTTTATGTTCTTGGAATGGCCTTATTTGTGGGTGATATGTATGATTCCTGCTCAAAATAGGACTTTGTGTATTAGATAAAGCTCCTCATTTTTGAGAACACTCCAAACTTGAAACAAGCCACCTTCTCCATTCTTTGAAGTAGCGACTTTTAGAACTGTCATGCCTTGGAAAGCAATTTCCAAATAAAATGCTGCTCTAGATTTAAACTTGGAATTTTATTCTTCTCTTCCAGGGAGCTTTAAAGCCTTAGCAATGCAGTGGGTCTTGCTGTTTTTTCATCTCTTCTCCATTTACAAGTTCTGTCATTTTGAGGCAGTGTTTTTATCATTGTTTAAAATCTAGCTTGATGATGGTGTGTTCTCTGTTTATTTTTTGCAATCTAAGGAATTTTAAGGTGCTTGAACTTAGCCACAGGCCTGGATATTTTGGCAGACCTGATTGGTAAGCCATGATTTTGCAAGATATTTCACTCAAACACTTGCGTGGGTATGGTCCTTTCTTAGCCGAGTGTCTTTGTGCTCGGAGCCAGATATTCAGCCAACATGCTTCTCCTGGACATTACTTCTGTCCCAGTTGAAAATAAAAATAACTTAGGGCTTCCAAACATGACCTGAGCTCTTGCGGGTTCTCTTTGTGAACAAGAGCTATTTCATAGCATGCTTGTGCGCTGTGTAACCTCCTTGGGTTTGGGGCTGAGGGCAGGTCGGAGGCCCTGGTCCTTGGTGCCCAGCTGTGAGCTCCTGCTTAGTGGCGGTCAGCTGGGGGTTAATTCTCCTGGCAACTCCAAGCCCGTACAAAATTGTGGAAATGCTGAGACGAATGTGCCTGTACATACATTGCTCATATTTCCGGAGGAACCAGCCTGGTGCTTTTCTCTTCACGCTGCGGGAGAGCAGCAGCGTGAGGCCTGCACTGTCCTGGCCGTCGCTCCCCCTCCCCCGGCAGATAGCTCCTAGACAAAAGAAGCTATTTGCAATTTGCTTCTTTCTTGACAATTTCAAGTAGCTAATACTGCTGTTTCCTGTAGTTCCCACAGCTCCTTGCTGCTTTTCCTTTTGATCCTAAAATAAGAAAAGCAAGATTGGCCTTAGCTATCTTTCTTGTCAGAGATATTGATCTCCTGCAGGTCCTGTGATGTCAGTGGAGTTGCACCGAATTGGACATCAATAAGTATAAATAGCTATTGTTTCCTGAAACTATTTTCATGTGGTGATTTAAACCACTGAAACAGATCACATATGACAGAAATATAGCATCCCTAGGCAAGTTTTGGAGAAGGGCTTTTTTTTATTACTATTTTCTTCAAACACGGAATTGTATGCTATCTGAAGTTTCTGGGTTAAAACGGACTATGTTTTAATATTAAATCTGTAATATCTTTTCTGGAATTGCTACTAAAATCTGTGTCATTTTTTTCTACCCACTTTGAACTCTACAATAATATTTTGGAAACTATTTTTGAGAGTGCCTCTTTGGAAAGAAGGAAGAAAGACAGACTTCTTTAATAAATAAGTAAATCAAAACCAGAGATGCTTTTTCATATTTACAGAGATTGTGAAGACATGAAGAACCTTTAGTGTAACAGAGAGGTTAGTTTGTTAGAGGAAAGTTGTCACTGTCTTCAGTTTTAGGTAAGATTTATACTGTAGGGTAACGTGCAGAATATGCTCTGTTCTTCATTCTTCCCCCTGACTTACAAGGGATCTGTTTTCAGGCATGGGTAAAAAAGCTTTCAGGAGCTTTGCATGGTTGGTGTTAGCCAACCATGCAAAGTAAAATGCAACCATGCAAGTAAAAGCACAAAGCTCACCATAGTAACAACTGTGTTTCAGAACATTAGGAGTATTTGCAGGTATTATTCTTCATCTTAGTGATTACTACAGCTTCCTAATGGAAACAGCTTTGTAAAATTGTTTTTCTAACAGCTGGCAAGTTTATTGTGTAAATTATCTGTACAAAAAGCAGTTACATTTCATGCTTTTTTGGAAGGGATGGTCAATTAAGTATTTTATGTAGTGATAAAGGGACTTGGGTGCCTGTGAACTTTGAGAAATACATGCAGCTTTGGCTGTTTTCAGTTTCCCATTTGTTTGTGAGCTGGAAAGCTGTGTCCCTTATCTCTCTAGCTCTGCTTCTCCATGAGTCAGTTGTCTGGGTACCATCCATAAAATGGGAAAAACAATGTACAGTACTAAAGCTAAGTGGTGTCTTAGTGAGTTAAATGTCTCCTGGTGTAACGCGTTTCATGTGGATTTGCCTCAGGAGTTATGCCTTTATGCTTAAACCTCTTTTGGTGTTTTGACTAAAATGCACGTATTTATGATCTCGTATTCATCAAGTATGTATCCCTTGTGTCTGTTAGATGCCAGACAGAAAGTTTATATGTGTGCCTTGCATACAAATCTTCTTCAAATACTCTCTTCAAACATGAGTACTTTACATTAGCCTCCTAATATCCTGCTTAGGCACCTAAATGCCCTGATTTAAAGTGCTGAATGAAGTGCTGAATGCTTGTAGCTCCTTACGGGCTTTACTGAATGAACCCATTGCACTTTGTAGACCACAACTAAGTAGCAAGCTAGACTATATGCTTCCAGCAGTCAGGGCAAGTGCTAATTGTGTATGAAGAGGAGGAGGAGGGAAAAAACCACACACAAACAAACAAAACCAAAACAAAACACCAAAGTGTGTTAGCAGTCAGAATCAAATGGAAAATAATCAAGGGAGAAGGTGTAGGTTCTGGGTGCTCTTAGTTCTGTCTCTTATAAATTCATTAAAGCACCTTCTGAAAATGTAATTGTTGCTGGGAGTACATGAAAATCAGCTTTATGAGCATTTTAACTGCAGTCACCTAATTTTCACAACACCAGAGCTTGGAAAGTATTACCTGAGTCTACTCAATAGAATTATGTTCTCAAAAGGCAGTCATCTTCCTAGAGTCCTACCCTAAAACAGAGCCTTTGCTGGTACCTGAGCATGAGCTTTGATTCCAGACCTGCGGGAACATATACAAAACTTGAGTCACAAGGGAGACTTTTCTCTTGGTATTATGTTTAATTTTGAATTTCCTGGCCTATGCTCGTTTTTATTAGTTGTAATGATTTAATGATTACGTACACACTTTTTCCAAACTGAGTGATTCTAAACAGTAACCTATGTGGACAGCTACAATATTAAAATACAAGTGTGTGAGATTTATGGTGGAAACAATCAGTTGTGATAGAAGGCAGCAAACATTTTTTGGCATATTTATTGGAAGAACAGAATGATACTTTGTACATATTGCCTCCATTTCTTTTTCCAGCTGCAATGTAGATTAGGTATAGGGGAGGGAGACAACCCAGGCTTGCAATCCTGTAGTTGATTTTATGGGTCAGTTCTTAGGAGGTAAATTTCTAGCCTCACTATCCTTGAATGTCTCTTGGAAAAAAAGAATCCCTCGATGCTGTGGATAGTCCACATTGGGAGGAGGGGGAAAACCAAATATTTTTTGTTCCTAAGTTTCTAGGAAACTAATTGAAAATGCACATGATGAAATTATGTTAGCATTGTCCAGAAGCTTTTGAGGGAAGGGAATGAGAATTCTTGTACCTGGTGCTCTTAATGTCAGGTAGAACATACGTACCTTTTTGCAATCAGAATGGTTAGAGTTTCAGACACATACACAGTTTACTTCTAAGGCTGTGGATTTGATCAGGTTGTGTAAAAGTCAAAGCTTCTGTGACATTTAATCACCAAAATCTTGTTTTCTCCCTTTACAAAAAAATATGGAAATAAATTCCCATAGCAACGAAATCTTTAAAGTGAGTGTAGGGGCATATTGAGTTAATAAAGGCAATGAAAGAGCAGGGAAAAGAGAGGGTAGAATTGTATCAAGTCTCTGTAAATTCTTTCTCTCCAAGAAAACAGGACTTTGGGGGCTATGGATAAATTTTTTGCATGTTTTAGTCTGTGTGCTTTAAAAGTATCCTGGGCAGCCTGTACTGCTGTACAGCACAGTGAAACTTGCATCAATAGCAGTGTTTATTTATCAGGGATTGTGAGATTACAGTTTATTTTTAAAATATATGTTTATTATAGTTCTATCTATTACTTGGAGACTTTTCTCCTTAAAAGATGTTATTAGAAGTGGCAAAACGCTGCCACAGAATAGCTCTCATGAGTTTTGACATAGAAGCCATGCCAATTTTTATAAGCTTAGTTTTTGCTTCTTTGGACTACTTACATATAGTATTTTTGGCTTCTGGTAATTTGAAATCTGTGGAAACTCAGTGTTAGCAGTTTTATGGAGGGATTTTTTGTTTCTCTTGTTTTTTTGTCTAAGCCATTATATATTTTTACCTTTTCTGACCTGAGCTGTTAAACAAGAATTTGACTTTTTGTGGGTGATTGTAGTTGAGAATAGGGATTAGGTGAGGAATGAGACATACTTGACAAAATCTTACTTACAAATAAAATCACAAACAGAATTTCTTGTGGGACAAGAAGTATCAAACCATGTGCCTTTAACCCAGCTCTAAACTCCTCTCAGTGAATGTTGCAGAGCTTCTTCTCTCATCTTATTTGGGGTAAAGTTACCTGCAGAATGTGTATTTTTACTGTCCTTCCTTTGCACCCAATTTTGTGATCTATGTTTTCTTACTGTTTCACATATGTACATGAAGTCTCTCTTGCAAGCAGAAAAACAAAAACAAACAAAAAAACCAACTGTCCACGCGCCTTTGCTCTGGTAGAGACATCTTTCCTTGGAAGGAGAGAGCAGTTGATTATTTCAGTCACCTTCTGTAAAACTTATCTCAAGAAAATCTTATCTCAAGTTAAATCTGTACTGTATGCATGTAGTTAGTGATAATGATTCACTGTGCAAGTCACTGGGTGGAGAGACCTTGTTACACAATACAAAAGTGGGTCTAAAGGCAAGGTAAGCAGATTGCTTCCTTGGTTGGCTGGTAGTAGGCTGCTACTAGTGCACAAAGCCTGAAGCTATCTGAGGAAATGTTTATACAATGCTCAGCATTTGGCTATTTATGATCACTCTTCTCATCAGGAGACCTGGTAGTCAAAGTAACTTAGACCTCAGGCATTCCAAAATTAAAAGAAAGCATTAACAATGAAGAGGTAAACATTAACTTTTGGAAGATTTCATTTGCCTTCTGTTTTGCAGTCCTGTAGATTACGTGTTTTCAGGATTTTGTCTGTAATCATGAAGCTTGAAAAGGGTGAAGAAAAATTCTTAGCATAATGAAAATTGTTCTTACGTGATGCTAGCATACTGTAAGACAGAACTAAGCTGGCTGCTGTTGTGACAGATTATTTGATCTGTAACTTTTAATCTTTAGGTTTACATGAAATACTAATTTAAAGAAAATGTTTTTTAATTTAGTCAGTGTTATGGTATGTCACTGTTGATATGTTCTGAAGATGTAAGGTTTCTAAATGTAACTTTTTAAAACATGCTTTTTATTTCCATCCCTTTTCAGTCTAGAACATGTTTTCACTCCATCATAAATCATGATATATATGGTAGCGTAGACCTTGACTATTGCAGATGACTGCTGCTGCCTTGGAACTGCCCTGCTCATGGTGTGCTGTCAGCAACTCTCGATTGAACACTAGCAAAAAGGTGTCTGTGTCTGTGCTCCCTCAGGTTGGTCTTCAAGGCTCTGCAGTGCCCAGGTTGCTCCTCTGTGCTCTGGTAGCCTGATAACAACCCCTGCCATCACCAGGTGGAGTAATGAAGATACAGGTGTTGGTGTAGCTTTTTCACTGATGTCTGCCTTGTTTATATGTGTGACTGCAAGTCTACATCTAGTAAACAAGTGATATATTAATATAGTCGCTAAGTGGGCTAGATCTTTGAGTTATAGCTTGGTGTCCTACTAGACATAAAGTCATTCTGGAATGATAATCCTGTTCTGAAGCAGCAGTGATTTAGTAGGTTTGTTAACCAAGACATAGTCCTCTTTGACCTGAGCCTTAACGCTCAGTGTTTTCAGCTTCAGGTCTGTACCAATCCTACGTAATGCTTTTCTTTTTCTATATTTGAAGGAAAGAATTCCAGTGCCTGCCTAAGTCTCAGTCTTTAAACTATATTCTAAAGTGTAAGGAAGAAAGGGAGAAATTAATAATGATAAGAAAAAAAAAAAAAAGACTGAATAGCTCAATATGTGGTATGGAAGCAAAAACTTGTGCTATACGGACTAACCATTCCATATTAATTGGCAAAGTTGCTCTTATCAGCCAGAGAAAGCGGCACCTGCCTTCTGACCTTACTGTCTGTAGTGTTTGTGTATTTTATTGTAAATTCTGACAGACTAATAAAAACTGAAACTTTATAAAATCTTTTTTGATGTGTGACCTTGCGTTTTGTGGAACTTGGTGGTTAGCAACCAACATACTGCCTCATTGGGGTAGTAAATTTATGTTTTAATACAGTTATTTGTTTTACTTGTAGTGTAGCAGACAGCTTCAAACCCTTAGGGAGAGCTTTTTAAGTCTGTCTGTCTTTCAGTCTGCTTTGCTACTTCATCCTCTAGGCTAGGTTGCAGTATTTTGATTAAACGTTACATTACTGTGATACATACACAAACCATTTGAAATATTCAGATTTGGTTTAAAAAAGGCATTGTTTAAAAATAACATACGTGTCCACAAGCTCACTAAAGAATTAATGTTTTCGTATGTCCCAAAGCCATGTTACTATATATCAGCAGGCTTCTAAGCATGTTTACATGAAGATGTGCAGCTAAATAGGTCAGAAATTTTCTTGCTAAAAATCCTGGAACTGCTTTTTAAAATAATAAGTATTTGCATCTGAAATCATAACATGTATTAGTTTTATGTTGACTCCTTCCAGGAAACTCAATTTTCTGTGCATTAAAGCAAAAATGTAAGTTGCTTTCTGATATTTATTTATTTATTTATGTTGATAGCATTGATGGCTGCAGAAATTTAAGTACATCTACTTTTCTCAACATTGTTTTTTGGTACAGTAATATGATATATTCTGCCATTAACTGACTGGTACACTCAACTGTGCATTTCATGGGCTACTTGCAGACATACAGACTCTTCCTGGAAGCTTGATTAAATGTGAACGTCCAGTTAACACCACAATTTCAGCAGTTCTTTACTTGGATGTTACATTGTGTTATGTCCTTATGCCGTGTGCAAGTGGAGCCAGATGTATTTAACATGGGACTTTTTCTGGTTGTGGTGTCTTGTGGACATCTTCTTGTGCCCCGAAGCAGAGCTTCATGTTCAAAAGTGGTTTTGTTTTTTTCCCCTCAAGATATTTGTTGATCTAATAGGATAGCTAGGCCATCCTGAGTGCAAAACTACTTGTTTGTGGGAAATAGCAATGTTTTTCTTGTCTGTGAAGATAGCTAGAAATCTAGTTCTGGTGTGACTAATGTTAAACTTTTTTTATTTTTATTTTTATTTTTATTTTTATTTTTATTTTTATTTTTATTTTTATTTTTATTTTTATTTTTATTTTTATTTTTATTTTTATTTTTATTTTTATTTTTATTTTTATTTTTATTTTTATTTTTATTATGAACAGACATGTTTGCAAGACCATGCAAGTTCTTAGTTAAGATTTATATCACAAGCTGTGCTTTGGTCAGTATTTGGCCATGTTTTCTTGTTGTATAGGCCATGAATGACTGGACCTGAAGTGCTACTATCTAGAGATACACCCCAAAAATGGTGAGGCTGGTTAAGCAAGATCCAGACTTGGAAAACATTGGTAAAAAGGCTTTTTGTTTTGTGACAAGATAATAACATAGTTTTCAAAGTCCATCTGTAGCTTGAAATATCAAGTTCTCTTGATATTTCTCAAGTTATTGCAGAAATAGCAGAAAAGGGAAAGATGCCTGTGTTTTAGATAGCCCTTTCATGCAGAGAAAAAAACTTTCATTTGCTGGAAACTATTGTGTCCTTAGGATGGTAAAAAAATCAGTAGTAGGAATTACAAATAGAAACTGTTGATGTAGGTGTAGCTGTATAGCTGCCAAACAACTCAGCGCAATCAATTCCTACATAAAATATACTGTTTGAGGCCTCACTGGACACCAGGAACTTAACCACCTGAAGTTAACAGCAGCAATTAATTTTAAAGGATTCTTGTTTCAATTGTATTGTACATTTTCTTTGATATCGAAGTGTGAGGTAGTTTTTCATATGCCTTATTCTTGGAGTTTAGATTTGTTTTTAAGTTTTACCCCTTTCTCTAAAAAGCCATGGTATCTTTAAAAGCATGCATAGAAAATTATTTGAAGTTTGTATTTAAATTCTTGATGCAGAGTTAAAAATGCTTATTGCTCCGTCACAGTTAACCTGTTTTAGCCTATTTGAACAGCCTGTCAAGGACATCCAGGTTTGATACCATAGAATCATTAAGGTTGGAAAAGACCTCTGAGATCATCTGGTCCAACCATTATCCTAACACCAATGTCACGCACTAAACCATGTCCCCAGGCACCACGTCCAACCTCTCCTTGAACACCCAGAAGGACAGTGACTCCACCACTTCCCTGGGCAACCCGTTCCAATGCCTGACTGCTCTTTCTGAGAAGAAATGTCTCCTCATTTCCAATCTGAACCTCCCCTGGTGCAACTTGAGGCCATTCCCTCTAGTCCTATCAGTACTTGTGAGAAGAGGCTGACCCCAGCTCCCTACACCTTCCTTTCAGGCAGTTGTAGAGAGCAGTAAGGTGTCCCCTGAGCCTCCTCTTCTCCAGACTAAACAACCCCAGTTCCCTCAACCACTCCTCACAGGACTTGTGTTCCAGGCCCTTCACCAGCTTTTGTAGCCTTTCTCTGGACATACTCCAGGGCCTTGATGTGCTTCTTGTAGTGAGGGGCCCAAAACTGAGCACAGTACTTGAGGTGCGGCTTTACCGGTGTAGAACACAGGGAGACAATCTCCTCCCTGGTCCTACTGGCTGCACTATTCCTGATACAAGCCAGGATGCCACTGGTCCTATTGAGCACCTGGGCACACTGCTGGCTCATGTTCAGGCGAGCGTCAATCAGCACCCTAATATCCTTTTCCTTTGCACAGCTTTTGAGCCACTCTACCCCAAGCCTGTAGCGTTGCATGGGGTTGTCATGGCCATAGTGCAGCACATGGCACTTAGCCATTTTGAACCTCATCCCATTGGCCTCTGCCCATCAACCCAGCCTGTCCAGGTCCCTCTGCAGGGCCTTCCCACCCTCTGGCAGATTGACACTTCCCCCCAGCTTGGTGTCATCTGCAAACTTACTGAGTGTGCACTCAATTCCCTCGTCCATATTGTCAATAGAGATATTAAAGACGATGGGCCCCGACACTGACCCCTGGGGAACACCACTGGTGACCAGTCGTCATCTGGATTTCACTGTGTTCACCACCACTTTCTGGGCCCAGCCACCCAGCCAGTTTTTAACTCAGCAAAGAGCCTACCTTTTCAAGCTATGGGCTGCCTGCTTCTCTAGGAGACTAAGTCAGAGGCCTTGATGAAGTCTAGGTAGACTACATCAACAGACTTTCTGTCATCCACCACACGGATGACTACATCAACAGACTTTCTGTCATCCACCACACGGATCACCTGGACTTAGAAGGAGACGAGGCCGGTCAGTCAGGACTTGCCTTTCATGAATCCATGCTAACTGGGCCTGGTCCCTGGTTGTCCCGCAAATGCTGCGTGATTGCATTCAAGATGACCTGTTCCATTACCTTTCCTGGCACCAAGGTCAGGCTGACAGGTTTGTAGTTCTCCGGGTCTCCTTATAGACCCTTATAGATAGGTGTCAGTCACATCAGCAAGTCTCAAGTAATCTGGGACCTCTCTGGATGACTATGACCACTGATAGATGATGGAAAGCAGGCCAGCAATCACATCCACCAGCTTCCTTAGCACCCTCAGGTGGATCCCATCTGGTCCCATGGACTTCACGGAATCACAGAATCACAGAATTTCTAGGTTGGAAGAGACCTCAAGATCATCAAGTTCAACCTCTGACCTAACACTAACAAGTCCTCCACTAAACCATATCACTAAGCTCTACACCTAAATGTCTTTTAAAGACCTCCAGGGATGGTGACTCCACCAGTTCCCTGGGCAGCCCGTTCCAATGCCTAACAACCCTTTCGGTAAAGAAGTTCTTCCTAACATCCAACCTAAAACGTCCCTGGTGCAACTTAAGCCCATTCCCCCTCGTTCTGTCACCAGGCACGTGGGAGAACAGACCAACCCCCACCTCGCTACAGCCTCCTTTAAGGTACCTGTAGAGAGCGATAAGGTCGCCCCTGAGCCTTCTTTTCTCCAGGCTGAACAAGCCCAGCTCCTTCAGCCGCTCCTCGTAGGACTTGTTCTCCAGGCCCCTCACCAGCTTCATCGCCCTTCTCTGGACTTGCTCGAGCGCCTCGATGTCCTTGTTGTAGCGAGGGGCCCAAAACTGAACACAGTACTCGAGGTGTGGCCTCACCAGAGCCGAGTACAGGGGGACAATCGCTTTCCTAGCCCTGCTGGTCACACTGTTTTTGATACAAGCCAGGATGCCGTTGGCCTTCTTGGCCACCTGAGCACACTGCTGGCTCATATTCAGCCGACTATCAACCAATACTCCCAGGTCCTTCTCTGCCAGGCAGCTTTCCAAACAATCCTCTCCCAGTCTGTAGCTCTGCTTGGGGTTATTGCGCCCCAGGTGCAGGACCCAGCACTTGGCCTTGTTGAACTTCATGCAGTTGACCTCAGCCCATCGGTGCAGCCTATCCAGGTCCTCCTGCAGAGCATTCCTACCCTTGAACAGATCGACACATGCGCATAGCTTGGTGTCATCTGCAAACTTACTGAGGGTGCACTCAATGCCCTCATCCAGATCATCGAAGAAGATATTAAAGAGGACTGGCCCCAGCACCAAGCCCTGGGGAACGCCACTAGTGACTGGCCTCCAACTGAATTTGGCTCCATTCACCATGACTCTTTGGGCCCGGCTATCCAGCTGGGACTGACTTGTGACAGTCCAGATGGAGCAGCAGGTCTCTAACTGTTTCCATCTGAAATGTGGGGTGATAATTCTGCTTCCTGTCCCAGATACCCAGACTGGGAGGCAGAGTACCCTGCAGATAATTAGTCTGATCTGTTGCAGAAGAAAATAGAAGATTGTCATGGAGCTGCTTAAATGGGAGAGAAGATTATGGGTAAATGATTGGAAATACCATCATCATGAAACATGATTTTGTGCCTAAATAGTATTTTCTCATGAAGTTAACAGTTTTAGTAACAAGCATTACTTTTTTAGAAGGGAAGTGAAGGAATATGTGGTCAGATAAAGCATTCAGAAGAAACCCAAGGGCAATGAAAACTGGAATGATTTAATGGTTGCCAAAGACAGTCAAGTGAGAAAGAAACGGAAAGAGAAGAACTTGATTACAGACAATGAGGAGGGGCAGGAAAACAAACAACCACCACCAAAAACCAAACCAAAACAAAACAGGATACAGACTTTGTTACTGAAGTAATTTTCTAAGAAGAATAACACAGTCTGAGAAGCTGGGAAACAAGGAAGAACGTGTTTCAATTTAACCTTTTTTTTTTTTTTTCAGAAAGACTATAAAGCAAAACAAGATGATGAAGAGAATGGAATTTAATAAGAAAAATATGAATTCATAATGTCATTGAATGTCGAAATTTAAATTGCAGCTCAGACTTCAATGTTTTAATTTCTCACTCAGTAGAAGTCATGGTATATAGAGAAGAATATGTGTGCATTCATATTTTGACATATATTAATTTAGGAGGCACATCATGTGATATTCTGGCAATAAATTTTTGGCTCATCTTAGAAATTCTTCTGAATTTTTAAAGATGAATGATTCAACTAAAATGCACAGAAGTTCTTTCTAATAGTTTCAGAAATGTGTAGTTTTCTGAACTTCAGGTCTTGTGCTTTTATTATATTTCCTACCTCAATTTTGCTTTAAAAAAAAAAATCATACTGGTTTTGTTGAGACTTCTTTCATGTAGAGGAAAACGTGGTTAGCTGACCGATAAACCTGAGATACTGTCTTTGTCACAAAAAGATGGGATGTTAGAGACTTACATTTGTGTCTGTACTATTCTAAATATTTTTGTAAACACTTCCTAAGAGTCCCTTAAAATGCACAAGGGACATTTATAGTGGATTTTGAAATTAAAGTGCTCAAGTATACCCCCAAATGAAAAAGAGATAACATGAGTGACAGCTGTCAAACTAATGAAAGTTTTCTTTGGAGGTCATTTGAAACAGTTTCATGTGACTAAGAAATATCTATTTTGTGTCCTGTTGTCCTTTTATTGCAACAGAGGATCTGAAAAAGGTGTTTGTTTTTTTTTGCTTTCAGCCTACTAAACTCAACCCCCTGTGCCTCTTTATACCTTGCCCATCTGCTTCGTGTTTTGTGTTGCCAAGTGTTTCTTTAATAGGTGCTCTGTTGTGCTGAAGTATACGTCTGGAACTCGAAAGGGGGACCTAAACTTAATGATGTGAAATTTCAAAGTGGCTTTAAGAGATTAGAGTGAATTTGCTTGTAAGAAATGATAATCTAAAACTAATGATCACAGATGTTCATTCAGGTAAAAGAAATAATTACCATACGCGAAGCTGGGATGCAGCATTGCCCTTCCTATTTTGAGTGAATTTTCCACTTACTGTTTCAATATTGCTAACTTATGCTATTAACTATTAGTTGAAAAGAGTGGCATTGGGATTGAATTAGAGAGGGTTTAGAGTCCTGTAATTTACGATGATTTATGTAACCATTTAGGAACTACTACCCCACATGGATTAGAAATGTGGATATGAAAATTTGTTTGAAAAAATGCTACCTAATGCAGTGGATTTGCTTGGAAAAAAAGAATGCCAGCTGTGTAAAGAAATTTTGGGTGGTGGTGTTATAAAATACAAACCAGATGTTACAAGAATAATCTTAAGAAGCTAATTGTGAAAGAGTACCTTAGCGTATCTTGCTAAAGATGGTAAGGATGAGTTACCATCTGTTAAATTCTATTCTACCATTGTTAAATTCTATGTGCTATAGTAGGAGAGAAATCATCACTAAAATAGGTTATGTGATCTAAATAATTCTGCCGTAATGCAAAAATGTATTTATTCCTTGCTCTATATTTTTCTAATATTTGAATACCAAAACATTTTCAGAATTTTCTCCTGAGATAATTATGTGTCAAAATAAAAAAAAAAAGGAAAACCAGACATGAGCAAAGGCTCTAGCCAATGGCTTTCAGCTGATTTTTTTAATAAGAGTCAGAAAATAAAATACACATGTCCAGCATAATGATGGTTGAGAATTGACTGCTCAGTTATAAATAATTGAATAATACAGATACAATGCTTGAAGGGATTTTTTTCATGTCCTCCAGCAAAGGATCCTCTGGGTACCAGGTTATGGGTAGATTCCTCCAAGTTAAAGGTGTAAGCCTATTACATGGGATGAACAGAGACATAATGGAAAAATTTATAGTCGGGGGAAAAAAGGATAAGTTATATAAGTAGAATGAGTTATTTCTTCATAGCAAATTATCTGATACCTTAAGATCTAACGTTCACCTTCACATTTCATCAGAAGCAGCATGTGTACTATAAACATGTAGATCTTCAGAACAAAGAGCAGAAACTAGAATTTGGCTGAATAACCTGTTGGCGAAGACAAGGTCAGTCAAGGCTCTGCCATAAGCACACAGAAGATTGGGCTAGATGGGACAAGACTTCTCTTCCACTAGCTTCTGCAGAGTAGCACCTTGCTTTAGAAGAACTGTCATATACACCAAATTAAGTTTCAATTCACTTATACATACCCAGATGGTAACTTTGCCTTGAAAGGTTTTCTTTTAATAAACATCAAAAAAATTTCTCACACATGAGCTCTGTAGTATCCCAAAGGTTTGTTGAAACTAACACGGCTTTTTATTGGTTTATTGTGATAAATGGTAACCCAAAAATGAAAATTTTGAAGTGTTATTTAAATGTATAATTTTAAGATTCCAGCAATGAAGTAGCAAAAAGGAGCTAAACATAAAGGACCTGCTAATTGTTCATGCATTTCTATTGAACATGTTGAATAGATTTTTTGCCAGTGAGACTGAGTCGTGTGCATGCGTCTTTTGAGGGCTAGTAGAGATTTTTACTACAAAGAATGATTTTGAAATGCATTTGACCAATCTTACTTTTTATTGTCAACTATTGTTTGATAAATGTTAAACAGCAACTGATTAGAAAGCTTAGACGCCTGTTTGACGGCAGATTTTTGGAGTTCATGGGATTAGCTGAAGAGCTTTCGGCATATTTTAACATTTTACTGTGTATCTCTGGAAAATACCAACCTCTCAGAGGGTTACGCTGTCATGTTTCTCCCGTCAAGTAAATCCTCATAAAGATGTGTATGAAGCACCAGGGGTTCCTCACTTCCTCCACCCATCAAGCCTAACAGCGAAAGTAGTGACTCCAAATCAGTGACTATTAAGGTACCTTTTAACAGAAAGCTGACGTCCCCTCCCTTCTGTTTTTATGAACTACTTTATGTATGATGCCACTTCATATTTGTCAGTCTGAAGGTAACATCACTAATGAAAGTTGATCAGTCAGTGTATTTATAACAGAGTCCTCAGACCCCAGGGTGCTTCTCAGTTATTAAGCAAGAGTAAAGCTTGTTAAGATCCACATCACTGGGATGGCTTAGGAAAAAGCCAGCGTGAAAAAATAAGTCTTAAGCTGACAGTTTTAGCATTTAATCCGTAACTGCACAGATGACTGCTGGTAGCACATTCCAGGCATGGAGCAGGGAAGTGCTGTCTCCTCTCTGCCCACTGCAGTAGGTGGTACCAGGGTATCTGTCACAACTGTGGTATAAAGTGTTGAAGGAACCAATGGAATAGATTTGTTTGGCACCATTGTCTCTTGTGCCAAGGTGTAAGGAGTCAACGCATTTTGGAGCTCATTTCAGCCATATCAGAAATGAAGACCTGATGCAAGTACTGGAAGTAGATGGATTGTTACGAATCAATGTTATGAAATGAAACAGAACTATATTGAGATTCCTATCTGCCAGTTACAGGTGAATTGTGCAAACATTTTTGCTTCTGTATATTCCACTACTGATTCTTAAAGTTCTGTTGTGTACTCTACGGGGAACTGAATTCCAAAGTTCTTCCTGATAATACCACAGCCTCAGCTTTAGCCATCTGAGTGTTAATTTCTCTCCACTCCTTTAACAAAAATCCTAGGTAATATTCTCCTCCAAACAGCCTAAACTTTTATCTAGAATTTATAACCCAGCTACTAAAACTGTCCAGATCAAAGTTTAGTCCAAATCGTAAAGTAAGATTATTTAGAAAGAAAGAAAAAAAGAAAAGGAATTCTTAAATTACAGATACAAAATTAGAAAAGTCTAGTTCACAAAAGGTTTTTAGCAACTTAATTTTTGGACAGTGTGATATCAGAAACTAGCAGTGGTGTTTTAGTGTAGGGGTATAAGACACACCTTACCATGATCGATGTTTCTGTCCACCTTTCCTCTCAATTACTCTAGTGTCCATCAGACAAGACAATTTGAGAGAGGAACAGTATTCTCAAAGGTGGACCTCTTAAAATCTTCAATAGAAGAAAACTCAGAAGAGACATCAAATGGCCATGAGATAAAAATATCTCAGGAGCTTGCATCTTGTTAAACACCAAAAATTTGGTGGTTTTAGTCCTCTTTTGGACCAAAGTAGGAAGGTATTCATTATGAAAATGTTTGAATTCTAAACAAAATTTTGTTTCCATACTTATCACTTACATAGCAACTGTTCTTATGTAGCACAGTATCAGCTGATCTGAAAATGTTTCCTCATACAGAATATTCACAAAAAAAAAAAAAAGAAAAAAAGGAGTAAGTTTATCAGAAGGTGTGTTTTCAATCTGGGTATGTTTCTTTTAAGGAAATTTTGTGAAAGGATTACTATCAAACTAGTTCCTTCCATGTACCCATGTCTGCTGTGTCCCGTGTCCCATGTCATGTTTCTTTGTGTTGTCATTTTGCTTTCCTTTTTTTTTTTTTTTTTTGCATTGGGATTTCAAAACCATATTCTGTGTACAGTTTTCAGTAAAACTGGATGATACTCATATACAAAAAAGCTCATTTTAATGCAGTAAGAAGAAAAATAACAATCAATAACTTCAAAGATATTCCAGTTTGTGGCGAAAGTCTTAAATATTTACAGAATCTGTTTTCTAGTATGTATTGATTGTCATCAAGTAGTGATAATTCATCTTTTGCTTGACACCATATCACTTAATCTTCTATCATTTTTCCCTTTGACAGTCTTCTTAAAAATGTCAGAGCTCTTAGACTATATTGGCTTATTATTTTGCTTTGAAAGTAAAATCAGTGGTCATAGTTGCAGAAAATGATACATGAAAATGGTCTGCAGAAATGCTTTATTATTTGAAGATGATCAAAATATTTCATTTTTTTCTTTCCTCAGTAGTTATAGAAAGTCTTGTCTCATATCGAGAAAATGTGACTCCATGAGGACAACATAATTTGGTTACTATTCCTGTAACTGGTTATCTCAGAAATACTGGATCAGAACAAGGAATAAAACATTCTTTATAATAAACAAGTAAAGGTTTACCACATAAGGCAGTGTCTCCAGGTCTAGATTTTGGCCCCACAAGTCTGGCTTTTTGTTGTTGTTGTTTACTTGTTAACACATAGGAACTATTTTGAAAGAGAAAACTATCTTTACCAATACATATTAGACTCCGGGTGTGGTGGGAGGACTAGCAGGTCTGTGTGTCCTGGGGCCTGACAGGCTCTCCCATTGACCTGGAATTACCATAGGCAAGTTCATCATTCTCCCTGTCTAGATTGTTTTTCTGTAGATTAAGAATAATAACAGCAGATTGATTCCATGATTTCTGTGTGCACCTAGCCCCCAGAAAACTTCATTTCTGTCGGCTGGTTTACTATAACTTTATTGATGTGTTCTGGAAGTAGTGCAGTTACACAGCCCAGAGGATTTCAGGGTGACTAATAGAAAGGATTAGAATTGTCTGTAAATAGTGCTCATGGTGTAAATTTTTCGGCTTTGAAAGGCATACTTTATTTGTGGTTTCAGGAAATAAGAATGGAGTCTTTTCAAAACGTTTCCGAGAGACCAGCAATTTTATAAGTAAATGTCTTTTGTGTATATGATTCTGTATGATTCTTTTAATGACAAACTGCTCAAATAAGTCTTAATCAGAAAAAAGTACGTGGAATATCCAGTCTTAAATTTTGAATATCATTTGTGTCAAGAAGAAGCCTAGTGTTAGAAGAATTTCAAAACGTGATCATCTTGTCTAGTAGTAAAATTACAACTTTTCAATTTCTGATTTTACATCCTGGATTATACTCCATCAATGTTGAGTAACTTTTTTCATCTCCCTCTTTATCAGATTACATTAAATCTTTGTTGCTTAAGGGGAACACCTGTTAAATTAAGTGATGGATCTTCCCCTCTCTTGTATGGATGTTAATTTTATCGGACAGCAATCAGTTCTGCCAACTTGTAAGGTACCTGTGAAGATAACAGTGCAAAGATTGGGAATAACTTTGTCTTTAGAGAAACCTTGTGATTTGCATGTAGGGAAGAGATAGCTGTGCTATTAAGCAATAAATTTATTCCTTCATGCTTTGCCTGTTGCAGTGGATACCGTAGCAGTACAAAGACCTGTTCTGTCTCCATATTTATGTCAGTGGGTCTTGCAGTTACTCATCAACCATTCACTGTTTGCTGCCCTTTGTTAATTATGGCCATGTTTGCCCATTACATCAGATGAGCGATCTGTTACAAACTTGGGCTGAACACTTCACATGTACTTAACAAAAGATTTTTATTGAATAACATGACTACTGGCCACCTGGGACAAGGCCAAAATCAGAGGAGGTGCCCGAAGCAAAAGGTCAGATTCCACAGGCTGACCCAGCTCCTTCCCTGCTGCTTCTCTCCTCCTGCACTCCCCTCAAGTGCCACACCTGGTAAAGCACCACCTGCCAAGTCTCTGCAAGGGTCATGAGAGCCAAAGCCAGGCAGGAGATGACTGACAGCTTGATGGTACCGCTTCATCTGGACCATGATGGCCAAATGAGATAGAATTCCCACTGGGCATATTTCTCTGTGAATTAATACAATTACTCCAATACATTGGACAAGTTGTCTAATTTCATGGATTTGCATAGCAGTGAAGAAGGAGTCAGCACAGTATCCATATGAGTGTCGGTATTGTCAAAGTAAGTAGCAAATGCTGATTTCACAATCGTTGAAAAATGTGTCAGGAGATCACTTTCTAAATCACTACTGAGAATTACTTGTCATCTGTAAGCTCTCACACAGGACGTCACTTAATTCACACAAAGTGCTTGTTACATTGTGTAGAAACAAATGCGTATATCATTGTTATCAGTTATTCAGGAAAGTATATTCCTGATAGCAGACTTTTTGATACACCTTTGGAAGGTAGCATCTTGTTTCACAAACTCTTTTTATTTGCCCCAATGGGTGCAGAAAGTAGCATCCAAGGTGGATATGAGAAGGTAAGAAAAACTGAGCTAATTCCTAAAAAACTGTGTTACGTTTCCAGAGGTGTATATATTACCCCTTTCCAGGCTCATATTCCTGTTTGAACTCTGTTTCCAGAGTAAAGCTCCATGTGAATTGTCTATAAGCACTGTCCATGAGTAAGCACAAAGTACCTCTCTGCCTAAACCTGGACCCATCTCTGTCCTAGAGACCTTGACCTCTAACAATGTCTCACTGGTTTCAGAGATGAGAGATGATGCCTACAAAGTATAACTCCTGTAAGCATACAGTAATTTCTGATGTTTGTGTATCAAACCCATGCGAACCATACCCAGTTTGTTCTTAAGCCTCTTCACTGTCCAGTTTCTTCTAGATACAGTGGAAGAATGTAGAGGAATTTGAGATCGGTTGTGTGGGTGGGTGAATATTTGGGACTGCTGTGATTTCTTCAGTTCCTCTCATCTTCTGATGTCTGCTGCTTTTTTTTTTTTTTTTTTTTTTTTTTAAGGGCAAGACGGTTGAGAAGGTGTGATTATAGCTGTGAAAACAGCAACTAGGCATACTCAGTAATGCTTTTTATTTATCTGTCTGTTTACAGTTCAGACACACAAACTAGTGAAGGCTTAGGGGACTTTTTTTTTTTTTTTTTTTTTTCAAACTTTGGATAACATAAAGACGATTAGCTAACCAAAAATATCTCTAAGTAGCTCACTTCATTCTGCATTTGTTTATCTACCCCAAAAGCTAAGCTTGGATTTCTCAAAGCTGTGTTAACTCTCCTTACATTCTGCTGGAAACCTCAGGCTTATCCATAAGCAGTTAAAGTTAATGAAACAATGGAGGTAGTTAATTCAGAAAAGGAGATCAGTTTGTGTAAGCTGGTGGCTGTTGTCAGCTGGGAACTATCATGATTGTCTGAAGAACAATTGATTTATTCCGCCAAATTTTCCACTGTAACAGTAATATATACATATATGTATGTGTGAAAAATTATGGAGTCCCTTGGTGTTGTGGAGAATCTCTCTATGTCTAGCAGGATGGGAGGGTACTTAAATAGTTATTTTAGCAGCACATTCAGTCGAGCCCCTGCCAATACAGTCCATGTAAGTGCTCACTCTGCCTTCAGTATCTGAACTTTGTCTCCAGTCTGAACAGGGATAGTCAACCAAAACCATCACTGCTCTGAACACCTTGTCTTCCTCCTCAGTGCACTTAGCGACTCATTTCTCTTCAGGTCTGTTTGTCACTGTCAGGCAGGTGCCTGGCAAAGCTCCTTCCCCTTTGTCTTACTGCTCAGCTCTGCTCCTTCCTAATTCTCAGTGTAACTATTCCCTACTTCTCAGTGTAACTGAGCAAAGAGGTGTCCCAACTGGCTGAAGATCCGTAGCATGAAGGGTAAGGAGTGAAGAGAGATCTGCCTCCCACTCCAAAAGGTGGTGGAAAAGAAAGGAAGCACTGGGGCTGAAGTTGGTAGGTGCCTCCGAGGAGTTCGAGGAGAGGGGAAGGAGAGCTTGCTGCTGATTCCACATAACCAGGGCAAACATGTCAGATCTCAGAAGCAGGTTCCTGTGTGGTGTCTTAATCCCATCCATGTTTTGTTCATCAGTGTTTCTCATTATTCAATGTACCCTTCCTGAAATGTTTTGCAATGCCCTTTGAGAAACATGACAGACTATTGGTAAAATGTTATTTGTAGGGGAATTAGTTGAATGTAAGTAAATTGAATGTAAGTAAAAATAAATATATGAACTAAATAGTAAAAAAAAATATGTGACAGAAGAAGTAAAGAGTAATTATTGCAAAATTATCTCACTTTGGTGCAATATGCCCCACAACCTTACACTTTGTGCTTTTTTTTTTTTTTTTGGATGAGACGAGTTTTGTATTTTGTTGTTGTTGTTAAGAATATTCATTTTGCATCACTCACAATCTAAAACCCAAAATGCAGTGACTATGTAGTGCAAAAAATAATGATTTTAGTTACATGTTGAGATAATTTTTTTTTCTGGGACTTTCAGTGACATGACTTAGCAGGTATATGCTGGGTATCCAGACAGTTCTGAAGAGGTTTAAATGGTACACTTCCAAGCCAGAAGGATTTAAAGCTGGGCCATTATGATTCAATTATGGTTTTTAGAGGATATAAAAGCACATTGCTGAGTCAAAAGAAACCATTTTTCCTCCAGTCTATTTTGGGCTGCAGAAAGAAGTGTTAGGCTGTCAAATTATTCTAAACTGGAGAATTTTGATTAAAGTTCAGAAAGAACTTGCATGCTTTCAGTTGGTGTTTACATAGTCATAATGACTTGGGCAGGACTGCAAATGTTTTTTTATTATCTGGAAACCCGTTCTATGAAGAAGGCAAAAAAAAAAAAAGACTTTTCAGAGGATTTAAAGCATAATGTTTCACTCCTCAAAATATGTTCTTCGCTTGCTTTTACAATTTTTTTATCTTTAAAAATCAATGCTGTTTCCATTTATTAAAACAAACTGAAGTAGTGTTCTTTGCATTTCCTTTTCTGTCTCAACCCTTCCATTAACATATGGCATAAAAGAGTTGATTGGAATGGTTGCATAGTGACACCAAATATGCTTATACTTGAAAGAGCAGTATTTAAAATACTCAGCCATGTGGATCTGACCAGATCAAGAACTCAGTCACAGCATAAAGGGTTTGGGGGTTACGTGTTTTACATTCCTCACATAAATACATCAAAGCTCGAGTATTTCAAGAGCAACCCAAGATCTTTATGCTTCAATACACTGATGGATCTGGAGCAAAAACAATGTGCTGCTTTGCTGCTTTGCCTTTTTTTTTTTTTTTTTTAAATTGAAGAAAGGATTCTTGGAAGAAAAAAGGTTATGCATAGTGATGCAAGTTACCTTAAGTGTTAGCTAGATGGCACTGAAACACACTCATGCTGCTGTATTAAAGTGACTTGTTTGGAGCACTGTCTTTGTTAACAAAAAGTTCAGGACTAAAGTATCTCTTAGCTGCTTCTTTTCCTTTTTTGGCGTTACATAAAAATCTGTACATCTGTATGTTTTTTTTCTTTAAAGAATGCTCCTGAAATTACAAACCCTTCCATATCGACTAATTGTATAGTCAGAGGAAGACAACATGAGATAAGCAATGCTGAAATTTTTGCAGGCCATATTACATTTTCATTTATATCTTTTCAGAATTTGAAAGTTCATATTTTAACATACAACGGATAACCCTTTCTTTCTCGCTATAAAAAGATATTTTTCAGGATGTAGCTATAGAAGGACAGCATACTTGGTATTAATGATAGTTAAATACAAATTCTGCATGAATTGCAGTGGAGGCATAACAGATTAAAATTCTACCCTAAGAAATAGATGTTCCAGCAGTACTAGCTGCATCATCAAAAATGGTTAGATATAACTCTGCCCAGGGGCTCAATGCTGTCTGTTTTTGTAAATTGTTAGGGAATACTCGAAAGACAGGTGAATTGGCATAAAAACCTGCTTTCAGATAGCTTCAAGGCAAAAGCAAACAAATTGTAGCATTCAAAAAGCAAAGCTCAAGCAGTTTTTCCTTATCTGTGTTCCTTTCCAGGACATTACTTTGTTCCTGCAAAATCCTCAGGCATTCTTCATGATCTGCACTCATCCATAGTGCATCCAATGCACACTTCTGCTGTCTCCCCACCTACCTCCTCATCGAGTTACTACTGTGGTCACTCACATATTTTTAGAACCAATCCTCTGATATGCTGAATTGCTTGTAAATAAATAAGCATCTACTTAAGGATCCCTGTAGTTGTTGATTTTTTGTTCGTTTGTACTCTTGTTCCCAAAGGAAATGGTTAAAAAGCAATATTTGAAGCTGGTGGGGAAGTCAAGGCCATGAGCATGGGAACCTAACATCCTACACACTCCAGTTCCAGCAGTGGGATGTAGGAGTCCCCTCCAGCACTGTCCTGGAGCTCACATTCCTGTCAAAGCCCAGCTTTCTGGGGGCACATTTTTACCTCTTCTCTACCCAACGTGGAGTCAGGTTTTCTCATGAGTTAGCGTGGCTCCTTTTGACCTTACTGAAATGCCAGATTTTGGCTTCTAGTTGCAAAATGCTGTATGATGCTTGATCTTTTCCATTTGGAAAGCAAAGTTCATGCAAAGAGAAGTTGCCCTTGCACTAAATAATGTTTTTTTTCCAGTCTGGATGAGTGACATTTAGAGCAAGGAAGAGGCTCAGTATGCAAGAACAAGTTATTGATGGTGTTTTCAAGAAGCCACCTCCTCCACTTCCAGTCAGCATGTCAATTTTCTTAGCATTTTAAGCCTTACCTCTCTTGGAATTCTGTGAAGTTCTCAGTAAGAGCTTTGAGGTTTGTTGTGTCTGGGACTTTTTCTTAAATGGAATACACCAAGAAGACTTTGAATCTTTAAAACTTTTATAGCTTTCTCAGAAAGCAAATAGAGAAATAAAGAAGAGCGTCATAAAAGGGAGTGAACAGATTTGCTGGGTGAGGCATACTCAGACAGTTGTGTCTGAAAGCAGGTTGTGTCCTTGCTTGCTGGCAAGGGCAATGCCTCTCATTTTTTTTTCCTTGTTTAGGGGGATCTTTGTGACCTCCTGTAGGTCGCTAGGAAGAGTTTGCCTGTTGTCTCTGAGACCTGGTTCCCTATTTCTCTCAAGTCTCCTGTTCTTATCCACGTGGTTTGTGGCTTTCCCTGTTTTTCCCCTGCACTGCAGAAGCTTTTCCCAGGTCAGTGCTCTGGCAGAGGAAGAGCTGGCTCCTCTTCCTGTGCATTCCACCTGAGCCAGGGCACGGCTGGCTGGTACGGCCAGCTGCCAGCCCTGGGCTCCTGACAAGCCCAAGCCCTTCAGCAAAATGTACGTGTACTGTAAACTGTGAGCTGCGACTTATACACTGCTAACATCTGTCCCAGTGAGAATCTCAGCTTTCATGGGGGATATAAAAAAATCAAAAAATATATACATAGTCCTCATGGTTTTGGCCAATGCTTAAGAATGTAAGCCTTTTTAATCTGGGATTTCAAAAGACAAATAACAAAAAACTAAAACAAAGTGGGTTTTCTGGACTTCTAGTTATTTCTGTGATAAGATTCAAAGTCTGACTGTGGGTTTGACAACAGCGAGGCCAGCCCAGCTGTTAACGTCCTTGTCTGAGGGAGGTCAGTTGCAGGCTGCAGGAAGTATTCTTCCTGTTTAATTGCTGGTGTAAAAGCTCCTCCACCTGTGCACACATGCAGCATTTGCGAGTTTTGTCAACCTTTCACACAGGCACTTGGGCTGGGATCCAAAGATGGATGTAGGGAGATGGTATGCTCTCATGTTTGCACAAGCCCAGAGGTAGGTCTTTAGGTTTCGTTCGGCTGCCACCTGCAGTTGCACATCATCCCCAGGCACCTTAAGCAGCGGCTGTCATGTGGATGCTCATGAGTTGACGTGCAGAGCACTTGTAAAGCCAGTCCAGGTCTGCATATCCCAGCTGCATCTACTCCTGTGCCATCAGGATTTCAGAGTGCCCCTGCCTGTTTGTACTCTAACACATTAGGGCTGCCACGTGCACTGATGTTAGACTGTGTGCTCAGGTGGATACTAAATTAATTACTTGAGCTACCAGAGCTCAGGTCTCCTCCAAAACCAAGGGCTCATGTCGTGCTTACTCATGTTCACTGTTGTCAACTGGGGTCTAGTTATTGCATTGTAAACAGATTCAATATTGGCAACTGAGAACCTGGATACTGCATTGGATACAGAGGCAAACAACTTTGAAAAGAGAAAATGTCAGTCTTGGGGTGAGAATACCTGCATGTTTGGGGTCTGCCATAGAAAAAGCATATGGAAATGTGGAAATTCTCCTTTCTGTTGAAAAGGAGGGCATTGTCCACGATTCTACAAAATCACTGAGCAAAAAGTAGGACAATATATTGTTTTCTAGAAAAAATTCAAGTGCCTGATTCTTTTGTTTGTGAACCTGTGAGCCTGTAGTAAGATTTCTAAGGAGCTAAGTTTGGCATTTCTTAGAGACTAACTTATACATAGCTCTGCCCAGAATGCTGATTTCTGTGGAGCCCATGCTTAGGTGCTTCACTTTCAAAGGATTTGAGATATTTATGCTTCCAGTCTGTAGGCAGTTCCAAAACGGAGTCACTGAAATTTTCAGCATACTGGTGTTTTCATTGTTTTTGTAACTTTAATATTAGAAATACTCATTTCAGAAATCACCTCAGAAAAAAACAAGCCAGCAAACTGTTCCAAAGAAGCATAAATACCACTGCATAGTAGACTTTACAGTTTAATTCCTATTTAGATATGTGAATTGTGGAAGCTGTGATTTTTAATATCTTGAAAAATGGCAAGGTCTCTTCAGAGTGGCTCCTTAAAAATCTAGCAGTTGTCATTTCTGTCTCTGCATGTATTTTGGTTAATGATTTTTATGTTCTTGTGTGAATAGGAAGGAATTTTAATGTAACTTGCATGTATGCAATTTAAAGCAGGATGTTAGCCTTATAAGTCGTAATTTTTCATCACTGAAATGAATATTGCTAGGCAGATAAATCCATAATGTGTGAGCCCTCCTAGTCTTTAAAGGTTATCCTCATTTTTTCTCTAAGCAAGGTCAAGAAGTGTACGTGCTGCATTGATTGGCAAAGTTGAGAAGCGTGTAAATGATTAACAACTTCGGACTTCTTTGCAGCCTAGTTGCTCTCTTGAAAATCAATCGAGCATGGTCAGTACCCTTCTGTGACATCTCAGGATGCATAATGCTAAAAAATCCCAGATAGCCTGCCACGGTGATTCTTCCTGAGCCAGACTTCAATGCAGAGAAGCAAGTTTGGAATTCATAACATGGAAATTAGTCATGTCCTCATTAGAAAAGTGGAGGGAAAAAAAGTGCACACATGTATACACACAAACACACACAAAATGAAAGCCCTTGACAAGTCAAAGGATGTAGGTGCTACAGTGTCAACCCCACCCACAGAGGGAGATGTATAAATATATATGTATATGTGTGTGTTTATATATATATATGAATTTATATAATACGTATGATATATAATAAATAAATAAAAATAAATAAATATATTATAAAATATATAAATATGTAATATATAAATAGATATATAATATTATATAATACATAAATTATATTATATAATATAATATATAATATATAAATTATAAATGAAAGGATTAGAAGTCTCTGCACTTTACTGGATGTTGTAGTAGTAGTCCTCTTTTTTTTTTTTTTTTTCTTCTTTTCCGTCTTGGTCTCCTCAGGAACCACTTTTCTAATGACTCTGGAGATTTATAGTTTAGAAGGTAGAGGGGAGCTGGCTGTGAAGTTGGCAATAGGGGGATCTCAGCACGTTAAGAACTGTAGTTATTTATGCTATACCCACCAAAGATAAGCAGGCTTTGGTTCCTTCTTAAAAGTCTGAGACCTAGCCAAATAGGAATTGCTGGCAATGATTCTGATAGCAAGTATTTGCAGATTCAAAGATGAGAAGGGAGAAAACAGAAGGGGGAGTGATTACAGACGAGGTTCCCAAGTTGCCTTTCTGTTTTTTTTTGGTTTTGTTTTGTTTTGCTTGTTTTTTAATTTTCTCTTTTCTTTTACTTTGTGATTTAATTTGAATATTTCCATAATTAATGACCTCTGAGCCTTCCACTCCAACCTCATTTTTTTTTAATACAAGCCTTTGTTCAAAAGAAAGGGGTAAGAACTTGAGTTTCTTCTTACTTTAACCCATTACTGTTCTCCTTTAAGACTGTGTTGCTGCTCCTTTCTTCTCCTGCTTTCTGATTTTTGTTTCTATATTATTGATTTATTTTACTTCTGAGATTTCCATCCATTCCCATCATATTTATAACTTTTACCCCATATCTTACCCTTGCAAAGGCAAAAAAAAAGTGTTTGAAATTTCTCTGTTTAGCGTTATTTTATTTTGAAGGAGAGAGGATTCCAGGATTATGTTGTCCATTTCTGTGTAAGACCAAATTTTTATTGTCTTTCAGCTGTACTGCACTAAAATTTCCATTTCTGCTTTGCACATTTTGGCTGAAAAGTATGCAACAACAAAGAGATGTCTTTTTATAGCTTGACTTGAGTTCTCTAGGCTTTTTTATTCCTTAATAGAAAGCAGGGCTAGTATAATTGTGGTGGTAAAAATATATAACAAATTTTATGGAGAAAGGTAATATCTTTTATTAGGCCAGTTGTTCATCTTTGGCCCATTTTTCCAATTATACTTTGTACGTTTTTCTAACCATGCTGCTTGCGCTAATAGAAGATGCTATCTCCTTTCATGCCTTTCCTCACTCATGCATAAGAACAGTAAGTCTTTTGTCTTTATTCTCAGTGAGACTCTGGCAAGCAAGGTAACTGATGATGTTTCAAAACTGATTAATTCTTTCAAACCAATTCCTTTGTATAAAAGCAGTAGCTGAAATTGTCAGCTAACGGCTACAAGCCTAGTTTAGCTGGGTTTGCTGTCTATCTGTCTGGCTGAATATTTGAATCGTAGAGTTGTGGAATAATAAGTAGCAGATGATACTATACTCAGGCTTTCCAGGATGTAACATTGGATCATGTTAGATTTTACAAGACTCTAGACATAAAGGTGGACCCCACCATTTCCAAAGGCACCGTTACGTTTCAGTGTAATAAGTGGCTGAAGAAAATAGTAAAAGTAGTTGAGGCATATAACTCACTTGGTTAGATACAGTGCAACAGAAGCATGTTAGAATAAATTTTCCAGATCTTATAGTAAAAGAGGTCACTACTGTCTGTAGTGCTTATTTATTTGTATAATAGACACTTATGAGGGAACAGAACCTCCTGGTGCACTAGAGAGAACATCGTTACAAATTCTTGCTGCTTTTACAAGTATAACATCTGAATTTAGAGGCAGGAGGGAAAGGAAAAAGAGACAAAAGGCTTTTAAGCAGCCTGCTTAATGTAATCCAGCACATCCATGTCAGAACTGGTTGTAGAAGCACCATGTTGATCTGGTATCAGGTAAGTTTCATTGTAGTACTTCTAGCAAAATTTTGGACAAATTTATTCTTTTGGGAGCAATTTAAGGTAACTATTCTATCCATGTGGGAGAGATGGAGAAGGTTTTAGAGGGAGTCTTAAGGCATTTTTGAGAGAAGAACGATGAGCTGATGAGGGGCAGGGGGAGTTGGAAATGTAGACAAAATGGATATGTAGCAGTGGAGAAGTTCATCTTAAGTATCTGAACGTTATCAAGGAACTGAAGAAGTGCATATTTCCAAAAGATATTAACATAATTTTCTGCAAGATTAATGAGTTTGGATCCTTCCTAGCATCACATCTGGGGAGCTTGTGTACTGACCCTGAAACCAAGCAGCCTGCGTAAAATGGATGTTCTTAAAACTGCCAGGTGGGAGAGATCTTGTGGCCATGTAATCCTTTTTAAAGTATGATGGCTCAAGGACTTCTTGTTTTAAAGTTGTTATGCTTTTTATGTTTAGTTGAACTTTTTTTTTGGTTGTTTTTGTTTGTTTGTTTGTTTTCTTTTTTCTTATTTCTTTTTTTTTTTTTTTTAATGGAATGCTTGTACTTAATGTTTACTACTTGTAATAGATCTCATGTAAGTATTACCACTCAGCCTGCTGAAGAAGCAGGGATGTACGTGCACATTACTACAATACATGGCAAGAATATGTCCTAACGATGTTCTCAGAAGTCATGGTTTGGTAGGTCTCTTTGGCAGCAGTCATGGCTTAACGAAGTCTCACCTCTTCCTTCAGTTTTCCACCCCTGTATGTCGTTCCCTCCATTGGGCTGACACAATGTCAGTTTGTACAAGGAACTGAGCACGCTGAAAACCATAGAAAACAAGCAAACTCCTGAAGCAGCATTGCTGTTCTCATACTATGAATCCATGGTCTAAATTCACGACTTAGAAAATAAATGTGATGCTTCTGTTAGTTAATTTAATTTTAAGAAGTTTGACACGCTCTGCTCTGTTGTCTTCTCTCCACCTTCCCACTCCTGCCTTTTATTAGCAAATTCAACAATATAATCAGCAAGCCGGGTAATTAGTTTCTAACATTTAAAGCCTCTATATGCACTTCTCATGCATGGTTATGGCATATGGGTTTTTGAACTTTTTTTAAACCCAATATTGAGGACTGGATGCAGCTTTCATCTAAGTTTACAGTAAGATGAGGGCTCATGTTTGTGTGCCATTTAGTTTGGTTCAGCAGCACATTTTGTGCCTCCCTTGAAGGGGAGAGAGAGGGCTCTAAGGCAGCTCACCGCTGCAGTGTCCTGAAGAATTAGTTGGGGAAGGTTACCTCTCTGCTCTTTTATTGCTTCCTTGCCAGCCAATGTCCTGCTCCAGTGCACAGTTTTTTTCTTGTTTGCATTATTGTCTGACCTTAGGCAACCTAGTTCAGTTCACTAAACCTTGCTTTATTCTTTTTTTTTTTTTATATACTGAATTATGTCGATCTGCTAATCTCTACAAATCTGTGTTTTATATTGGAGTGCTTATTAAAAACAAGCCAAAAGCTCAAAATAGAAACAACTTTGAGGATTTTTATTTTGATGGTTTTACTGTAGCAGAAACATTCAGTGATGTGGGTGTCTGCACAATACAATATAATATATCCTCTTCCAAGTCCTGCCTTTTTTTGTGTTCTCGGAGAAATCCCACACTCATTAAATAGTTTTCTATTAGGATAACTTGGAGAGAGAACTGCTGTACCTCAGTCTTCCCACCGAGTGAAGTCTCATTATAAATCATCTCTTTATGGTTCCAAAATACTGCACTTCCAAACTTCACTCATTAATGAGACTGGAATGAATTTCATAATGGCTGGCTGTTTACACTGGAGTCACACTCAGGAAAGACTATTACTGTTGACTTCCTTGATGCCTGAAACACGTCTGCGATGCAGAAGGCTGACAAACCGAGAATTAAGAGGGAAGGCTGTGTGTGTGTGTGAATATGAATGAATATATGCAGGCAAAATCAATTACATTTGCACCATTTTTATTTCTTCCTGCTTTGTTTGGTCCAAAAAGTGAAAAAGCTTATTTAAAACAAATGTTTTGATAAACATACTGAATCTATTTAATACATATATATATATATACATATTAATTTATTCAAAAAGCATATATGCATTTTTACATTTCCCTCATAGAAGCTGAATTGTTTTACAGCCTAACTAATCAGACCACACATCATTGCCTAGTGGGAAGTACTAAGATTGCATTTTAAGCCAAGCAAGATAGCAGTGCAGATGTTCAAGTAAGTTTAATATAATTGGTTAAGGGGCTTCATCATACCTCTTACAGTACCAGCAATTGACCTCTTTTAAGTACTTCACCCCTTATTAGTTGGTTGAAAAGTGTCTTGGTGTTGGTTCGCAGAAGATTGCTCACTGCCTCATTTCTTCACATTAGCTTAATGGACCATAATGAGTCACCATGCCAATTTCAATCCCATGACATGAAGTAAGTTTTGTCATCCATATTCTGGTTCACTATTTTTCATAGCTCTCTTTTTATTTGGATTATTAGGGATTTGATTTTGCATTACTGAGGCTAGTAATTGCTTTACCTTTAACTCTGTCTCTGGATCACACCCTAATAATACAATTCATGTTTTTAAAAGGGCTATAGTTAGATATCCTTTTAAATACTCTTTAAAAAGATATTTAAAATGAGCATAGAAAAAATAACAACAAATATATATATATTCTTCATATTTAATGTATAAGGAAACAAGGTAGAAGACATTCCGTTCAAGGTATTCTGTTATTTTTCTCTAACATGCTTCTGGGGAAACTTTTTGTTGAAGTATTTTCAGTTTTTATTATTGGTTAAATATTCTTATATGTGTTTGTACATTTCTATTCCTGTGATATCATTGCAACTCTATTTGCTAGTATCATTGAGTAGTCATTATTTATGTAGCTAGACAGTGCTGTTTGCTGCAAAATGTTTAATTTGTTCTCTCTATTTGTTTTCTAATAGATTTTCATTCCCATTTCTATCTAGTGTATTCTGTAGGGAGTGAATATAAAAAACTTCCCCAGAAATTAACATAGGACATGACAAGCTCTCTTCAAATTAGTCTTTGTGCAGAACCAATTCTATAAGAAACTAACCAGATCTAATGAAAAAGAAGAGCAAATGAAATTGATATTAAAATGTTAATTTTCCCAGTGTTACTTCTCTGAGACCTCAGTATTATTCATCAGGTCTTACAGAAGCTGTTAATTTCATTTTTTCCATGAGTGTTTTTTTTTCTTTTTTTTTCCCCAATGTATTATTCTTCAAATATCCAAGCATGTATCTCCAGAACTGTGGTGGTTTTACTCAGGTGGGCAGCCGAGTTCCACCACAGACGCTCTCTCATTCCCCCTCCTCAAAGAGGAAGGGGGAGAAAATACGACACAAAGAACTCAAGGTTTGAGATAAGGATGGGGAGATCACTCAACAGTTATCGTGATGGGCAAAAAAGACTCAGCATAGGGAAATAGTAAGATTTATTGCCTATTACTAGCAAGCTAGAGAAGAGAGAAACATAAGAAAGAAACCAGAAATGCCTTCCCTTCCCCCCCCCTTCACCTCCTTCCCCTGAGCGATGCCAGGGAACGGGGGAATGAGGGTTGGGGTCAGTCTATGGCACTTCGTCTCTGCTGCTCCTTTTCAGTCACTCTCGTCTCCTGTGCTGTGGGGTCCCTCTCACGGGATGCAGTCCTTGCTGAACTGATCCGGCGTGGGCTTCCCATAGGCAGCAGCTCTTCAAGAACTGCTCTAGATATGGGTCCGTACCATGGGGTCCATCAGTCACGAGCACACTGCTCCAACCTGGGTCCCCCACGGGCAGCAGCTCCTGCCAGGTCACCTGCTCCTGCGTGGTCTCCTCTCTACGGGCTACAGGTCTGGTCCAGAATCTGCTCTGGTGAGGGTCTTCCACAGGCTGCAGCCTCCATCAGTCAAGAACTAAACACGGAGACAAGGCTGAGTTAGATGACAAAGGAGGCATGTAGATGTGCTCTAGACTACTTGTTTTAACTGGGAGTATAAGAGGAAAACACACTTGAAATATACTGAAACACAAACCTTTCATCGGTGGGGTTGACCTACTGTTTGCTAGTATTCTTTCTTGAATTACCTTTCAGCTGCTGCAAGCACTGACTTTAAATCGCAAAAGTGAGTGTTGTTTGGAAGGCTTTTTTGGAAGGCTTTCTGAGACTGATGGTCATTGCACATCACGTTTTGTTTCTCCAATTCTTCATGGTTCCCATTGTTTGAAATGTGATGTTACTGTAGCATAGAATAAACAGATATTGCATCCAGATCATAGGAGATGTTTGTTAATGTTATATTGAGTTTTTCACACAAACATGTTCTGAGTCAGTAAACAATTACCTCTGTTTTTTCCTTTCTCACTGAATCAATAGATCTGAAAATATCTGCACACAAAGCAGATTTTAATATTTCTTTTTAAAGGAAAAAAGTAACTTCTTGTATGATCTTAAATGAACCTTCCTTGGTAATTTGAAATGCCTTCTGAGCTGATGAGTAGGTTCTGCATTTCACATGGAGTTTTAATTGACTATTTCTCTACACTTAAACATTACTCAAATAATTACAATTTGTAATATATTTTCTTTGTTATGAACATAGTTTCAAGATAACTTTGCTGCTCTTTCTTTCCTGTACCTTAAAGATACAAATAAACAAAACACCTAAATTTTTGACTTGGCAAATAAGAAAGCAAACAAACAAACAAAAAAACAACACAAGATTCTGATGGTTTTCCACTGCAGAAACTGACTTCTTTCATCCTATGGGCTTCCAGTGGATGGATTTCTATTACATCTGGATAGGTTGTTCTATCAAAACTGGAGCCAACTTGCTGATTATTCCATATACAGAAATTGATTGTTGATGACTTCCTCCTACTGGATTAATAAAGTCGATTAATCATTGCCAGAGTCTTAATTTGGCAATAAATTACATTTTTACTCATGAAATCCATTTCTATTTGCATTAGTCAGTTAAAAAGTATATGCCTATTTACATTCTTACAGTATTTATTTTTCTTCCACTAAATAGTAATCAGGCTCTTAGGTTTCAATATTCCTTTATTGCCGTCTTATTAGTGTAAGAAACATGTGAAATGTGCTGTACAAATTTTTGGTAGTAGGATTGCAGTGTGTGCTCTAGGCATCATTTGGTACTTTGCCTTCTCTTCCCTAAGCAAGCTCATACATAGTGTAAAGCAATGATCTTGGAAGTCTTTTCAAAACTGTATGATTCTGTGGTTCCTTTAGAAGAAAAAAATGCACATGCACCATCTGTCCAAGTGATCAGGCCTTCAGTAATTTGCCAACACTTTGTACAGGGTGAATATTTCAGAAGCATTGCCAGATCAGATTTCCTGCGTGTGGTATAGGAGATACAAAGGGCACTGTGGGTCTCAGCTATGAGTGCTCATCTTCAGGTGTACTCACGACTCAAGAGGACACTCTGGCTACATAGCAGGTGCAGGCTTTGCCTTCCCAGTGGGACTTGGGCAAACCTTCCTTCCTCCTAGGGGCTCTGCTGGGCTATTCATGAAGTTGCTCAAGCGAAGGTGCTAAACCATGCCTGAGCCCTGATGCTCTTCTCTGAGACTCTCAGGCGTCCCTGCAGCCCTTGCAGCAGAGGTGAATTTTCCCTTAGGTCCCTTTCACCTTACATGAATCGCTATTCAAAAAATTGTTGCAAAAGCAAAGCCAAGTCTTGTCATGTCATATGTGTTGTTTGGGTTTTGTGGCATGTTGATAATGAATTTGTAAAAAATCTCAGGCATGTTTTCTATCTCATTATGTATGCTGTTAGCTTTTTGCAGCGCCTTACTTGGACTATTTACCCTTTTTTCCTTCACTTTTTTTTTGTATTTTGTGTGTCATCAAGAAACTATAACATTATCATGCCAAGTTCAGAGTCAGTATTGCTGTTAACATTCTCACTTGGGGAGTTTGAAATGTGGCCGTTACTTGGTGTAAATTGCTGACATCAATGCCACCATTTTTACCAACGAGAAAGCCTGAACTATTATTATTTTTATAGTAAATAGAAATTACATTGTTTGATGTTGTACTAAAACACTCAACACAAAATATCTGTCTTTTTCTGTGATTAATTTTTATTTTTCCATGCAATATGTATGCATATATCTGGAGGTAGAAGGATATGTATGGACAAGATGAGAAGGGCAGCAGAGAGAATATAACAACAGAAAAAATAGATTTTACATTCTACTGGAGAAATTAGAAATAATTGACTCTCCCAGATAATTTTTCATTAGTCTTTGCTTTTTTTTTTTTTTTTAATTTTGTAGGAATATTTATATACGATAGTTTTAAGAAATGTACTATAGGAAGAGAGAACGTCTTAAGGACAGCAATCACCCATCAAATGATGGATCAAGAGCGCAACTTATAATGTGTATGATTGAGTGGTTTTTCTTAGTATTGTTTTTTTTTAAAATGGCATGGATTCATATGTGCTTGTAATCACTGGGCAAAAATATATGTTTGTAAAAGATGGATTTTAGAAATATGTGAAATGTGAAAAAGATGCTAATGTGACAGGGGGAACAAAGTGTGAGGGTCATCTTAATGTTTTCACTGAAGTGAAGCAAATCTTAAGACAAAGTAGGATTGCAGGAAGCCCTGGTACTTAATGCAGAAATTATTGGAGTATGGATAGGTTAATGGAGACAATACTTTATCTTTTCCACAAGTTACACATTTACTCTACTTTTAATGACAGGAAAAAGCCATAGAGACAACCTCCATGGCAGGTTTTTCCAGCACATCCCTATATTTAGCAGAGGAAAGCATCTCCTGATGAGTAACCTGAATCTTCCTTTCTTGAACTAAAGCTTATTATTCTTATCCTTTGGACATGGATATAGAAAACAGATTATTCCTTTCCTGTTTGCAGTATTCGTTTCTGTACTAGCAGGCAGCTGTCATGACTAAACAGCTTATGTTCTTCATTCTTTCCTCATGGGGCATGTTTTTCTAGATCACGAACCCATCTTATTCTCCTCATCTGACCTCTCTCTATTTCCTCCATTTATTTCTAATAGCTCTGTGCTGGATCCAGACAGTTTTAGGAATTACTAGTATTGGGAAGACTGGAAGGATTACTGCACATGTCTAGAAGGGTAGGCTTTCATTTGCAGTCCCAGTATAGCATTTGCCTTTATAGCAGTGGCTTAAAAGAGCTGCTTGTGATCTAATGCAATCCCAGATGCTTGTCAGAAAAGCCCATCACTTGTTCCACAACTAACATTTGTGCAGTTTTTTTTCAGTCAGAGTTGCTCCTGCCTTTTGTACAGGGTTCTTTTAGTGAAACTCTGTTTTTCTCAGAATTTCGGTTCTGCCTTCCAGCAACATACTTGTAAAGTGCATTTTGGCTAGTGCATAAAGTGCAGCACCCTCCATTCACTGCAAAACCTCTTTAACAATGTGTGTTAAACAAAGCTATGTCTATTGGACCATGTATCTACCTGTGTGCTGGTAAAAACAGGGTTGGGCAGTGTTCCTCAGAAGTTTGGCAGTTAGAGTAATGTCTCAGTCCCAGTGGGCTTCCAGCCTCCTGTGTTTAAGTTCTCACTGCCACAGATGGATGGATTAACCCCAGGCAGATATCATTAGCTTCCCGATTGTCACACTGCATTTGACTGTGCAGATGGATCCCTTGCAGAGAGCCTTCTCTTCTGCACTGATCATGCTCACAGATTTATCAAGCTAATCTAGTCCCTTCTGCTCCTGTATTACCTCTGGTCGTTCATGCAGTTGTTACTGTTAACACAATTTATTGTTTCCCTGGTTGTCCTTAGAACTATTTGTTCAGCTGAGAGGAGAGGCTGAAAGTTTTTTTTCTTTGTTTGTTTGTTTTTTAATTTAAAGACTTGCATTAAAGATTATAGAGGAAGATGGTAAATTTTAAATACCACTATTTATAACTCAATTTTAATTTTAGTATTCTGAGTAAACACCAATAATCACTGCTTGAATTGTGCTGCTTGCTAATTGCAAGAAAAATATACACGAGAAATCTTTGGCTTTTTTATATGTGCCCTAACTTCCTCATTGTGGAAGAGCTGTGGGTTCATAACACCAAGTAAATGTCGTTGAATTGGCAACAGTGTTGGACGAGCTACAGACGGAGCTCCAGCTCAGAGGAAGACCAGAGATGGGGACGAGCTGTTGCTGTATGACTGGTGTAAATGAGCTGACCCCATTTAGTGGCTCACAGGATGGGAACAAACAGGGCAGGTGGAGAGTGAGCTGGGAAGCTGATTCCAGCTCAGTGCGAAGCCCCAGAGCAGGCTGTGGTAAAGAGCTTTGTCCCTGCCCCGGCTGGTTTTGGAGCTTAACGTGAACTCAGGGTCGGCAGAGCTGTGATCCAGGAGCCTTCACCTGCTTCAGAAACAAGATGCTGTCAGTCCCATCTAGTGCCTTGGCAGCCTCCCGCTTCTTCAGGAAGCCCCAGCTCCTAAGCCAACATATTTTCAAGGAGCTCTAAGCTGGAAAAGAAACTCTTATGTGAGTAATGCCTGGTGACTTACCCACGTTCTTTTCTGCATTTCCCGACTTCTAAAAATAACAACCTCTGTGTGCTTAGCCCTGGTGATTTTGATATCTGGCCCGTCTGACCGCATGCCATAGTTAATGCTGCTTTGTGAGATGGACAAGGTGAGGTTAAAAGAACAGTGTCTTTAGAAAATGCTTTGGATACTGCTTAGGTGATGACGGAGCTTTGGCAGGGCTGCCCAATCAAGCAATCTGCTGCAGTGCCATATTTAAGAGCAGTATAATGGAGTGTGGAATTAGGATTTAATGTAAGGGAAACGTACAATGTGGGTGGGTCATGCAGATGGCTTTTGGTAGGGAGATGAAAAAGTTTTCTGCAGTCACAAACACTAAAATCGCAGTGGTGGTGCTTGACTGTTAGCAGGCAGGAGAGATGTTAAATGGGATCTAAATCAGCGCTCATTTTTTCCCTAGAAGAAAATGGCTACTTATGAAGGTTATAGGATTTATGGGGGTGTCAAAACATGTGGCAGATGGGCTGGATTAGGACTCATGAATACAGTAATCCAAAGCCTTGCTGCCAAGCATTACTGACGATCTCTTCCTGCTGCTGGGCCACACTAGAAGTCCGCAGTCAGAGGAGTGTGGGCTGTCAGAAGATGCAGGGAACGAGTTGCTGGTGTAAGTGCTGATGGGAGCAGAGACCTTTTTGAAAGGACTTTGTGCAGACAAAGGCCTACTAAGGAACTGATTGTATTATTTAACAAATTGCCGTAAGCAGATGTGTTTGTTTTTTGTTTTTTCCCACTTCTGGTTTTCTATACTAACCCTGTAGCTAAAATGTGAGCTAAGCCCAATTATCCCTGTCTATACTAGGGCAGTCAGGTGAAAGCCGTGCAAAAGGCATGAGGTTACGTGTTGAGAGAGGCAAAATGAGTCTGTCATTCTCCTTCTGAGCCAACTTTATCTGTGTGATTAAAAAAAAAAAAAGTACCTTAAAAAGTACCTTAAGTTTTTATGACAGAATTTTAACTGTTTGGTGTTAGGGAGGATTTTAGTTGTGGTTTTAGACTAAATCCAGAGGATCTTCTCTGAAACTAAAAAATTTACACTGGTAGCTCAGTGTTGCACAAGTTACTGGTAGCTGTAGTTAATGTGTGGTTAGTTTTAAAAAGATGTAAAGCTTCTGGCTTTTGAGAAGACCCATGGATCAAAAAGCCTCAGTGGAGGGATGCAAACCACTCGTCTCTAAGGCAACAAGAGGATACCTGCACTCCACTCCTCTAGTCTGTTAATTAAGCTCAGGAATCTGCCAGAGCTCCTTCTCTAGTTATCTGGTGTTCTGCAGCATGATAAATAGACATGTTGCTGTGAAAAATCACCTACCTGGATACCTCTGAGCTCCACAAGTGCATGCTTACATATTTCATTTGACGCTGGTGTAAAGTCTTAATGAAAAGAAAAGTGTTCTTAAAGCATGAAACACAATACTGCGTATAGAGATATGCTGTTCTTTATACATCCAAAAAGTCAGAGGGTCCAGACCTAACAGATCTTAAATTTAAGCTTAAAAGGAAGGCTGTAAATAATTACTGTAGCAGTGAGGATGGATTAGCTTTGAGGTACAGATTGTTTGTGTGCTAGGGCTAGGAGCAAGAGGCAAACTTTTCATTGTTACTGTTTTATGATGTATGAAGATCTGAAAGTTTTTAGCAGGTTTCTCTGTTAACCACGAGGAATGGCATATCTGCTGCAGCATGGCTTTGTCTAAGAACTTTGTAATTTGAACTTTCTTAGCATTTAGTTGAAAAGTGCAATTGTTAGAACTTTAGGGAACGGAGATTTCCTTCTCATTGTTAAGTATTAACAAAATAACAAAGCAATCTAAGTAAGCAATCCCCAAAAGCACAAAAGTCTGTTAATCAAGTTTCACTTGCATAGTATTTGGGATGTCTTAATTTTTCTGGTGCTATGTAGTTTTTCAGCAAAGACCTGCTCTTCTGAATTAAACAAACAAACAAATGAACCAGAACCCCAATCTTCTTCCTCCCAGCTTTTTTTTTTTTTTTTTTTTTTGTCCCCACATTATCCCCTTTGCACACACACAAAATTTGTGAACATGGATAATTTTCTTATTCCAAATACAAATTTAATTGGGAGTTTTGGTGATAACTGGTTTACCCAGCTTTATAACATTAGAAGCATTTGTAGAGTTCTGGCAGCTAGGGGTAGAACAGTGTCTGAGATGGGTTACAAAATATTATCCAGCTTACATATAGAAGCAAGTTGTTTCAGTAGGCTTTCCAGGGAATATATTAATCATAAAATGTAGATCTGGATTTCAATTGGTTTATTACCCCCAAAAATATTGATTTTCCAGTATATAGAAATATACAAAAAAAATAATACAATATGGCAAATGAAATATGTGGACTCAGACTTCGCTTTATGTATAAAAAGTGCAGCATTTTTATGTGGGTTTCATGCAAATATACATAAGTCGTTCTCATTACAAGTTTGTTCTCTTGTTCTCTACAAAGGCCTCCTTTGCATTCTTTGATATCTCCTCAAAATTGAATGAGTTAATCTAACTGACACTAAATACTTTAAAATTCACAAGGAGAATCTCTACAGAAATATGACAAGGAATAATTTTTTTCTTGAACTAAGCAAATAAGTTATGATGACTAGACCACATCCAGTAACATCAAGTTACTGGAACACTGGTTACATGACAGTAGAAAACTATTAACAATTGACCTGAAGTAGAGCAGCAAAATCATGTATATTTCATGATATCAAGAGGAGAGTCCTCCCACAAAAGAGAAAAATGAACTGCTTGAAAGAAATAAGATAAAACATTCCAGTTTGAGGTCCTGCTTCTGAGTAAGTAAAGAAACAGTGAATAACTATCCCAGGAATGCATAGTGTGAGATAAAAAAAAAACAACAAAACAAAAACAGACCTAATAAAATGAAAAATGATCGACAGATAATTTTTTGTAATAATGGGGGGAGATAATATCAAAGTGCTTACACTGTGTCTGGAGCTATTTAGCAAATAGTTTTTATATTCTTAAAGAAGGCATCTAAGAAATGGAAATACAAAAATTACACGTTATTTTAGCTTTCACAGATACTTCTGCAAAAAGAGAGTAATCCAAAACAGCTTTCATTTAGGGTGCCCATGTAATTGAGAGCAGAATTTAAGCTCATCAATCCTAGCAATAGGTGAGAAAGCCTTGCTTCTTGATTCAGGCAGAAGTGGTATGTTTCTGCAAGTGTATGAATAAGTAAGTGTTTTCTAATGGGGAGGGGGAGAGCCTGACAAGCAGCTCCAGCTGGCAAATATTGAGTTATTCCATAAATAAGTGGCAGTTCTTAGAGTTGCTTGTATGATGACATGAGTAGGCGGAGACATCTGAATGCTTCACATATTGTTATTTAGATGGGTATAAAGATGTGAAAGGTTTTAAAGCAGTGGTTTAATATGGTGTGCTTCAAGAAAAAAAAAAAAAAAAAAAAGAAAAAAAAAAGTTTGGCTGTGAGATGCAAAATGAAATGGAGCTTTATGTAACAGGCACATCTGAAGACTCCAGATGCTCATTGTAATTAATTAGAAAGGAAGACCTAAACATGGAATCTGTGTCTGTTTTCGTGTCTTGCCTTCTTGGAAAGTGTATTTGTTAGACGTAATACATAAGATAGTACTTTAGGAAAGATGTTCATTAGGGAGAATTAAACTGAAAAAGTCTTTAAATTTGAAATCGAGTTGAGGCAAACCGTTGTTTTAGCCATAACCGGAAACAAAGAAAGGATTTGTGAGGTTATGGGGAAACCATAGTAAGGTTCCATAAATTACTCTAAAATAAAGAATTTTCAGAGCAGTATTCAGTTACTTTGGGGAAATCTTAAGCAAGGACTGATAGCCCTAAGATCTCAAGGCTTGATTCTGGTACAGCCTTGATACAGTTCAAATGGAAGAGCTTATTCTTTCAGTTTATGGTCAACATCAACATTTTTGAGCCAAACATCAGACTTAAAATACCTGAGTTTTATTACAAGGAAAAAAAATCAAACAACAAAAACCACCAACAGTTGTATGAGATATTTATTGGTTTTTTTTGTTTGTTTGTTTGTTTATGATTTAAAACGAATTATGATTTAAATACCTGGTATAGCTGGTGTCAATTTATACTCATGATTCTTTATTTTCTTTATTTCAGAGGAAGAATTTAAGCCTCTTCTTCAGCATTGGATTATTGACCTCCTGGGGGACTGCACTGCTGGGTGTCCGCTTATACTGGATGGGTAACAAGCCCCCAAGTTTCTCAAATTCTGACAATCCAGCAGCTGACTCAGACAGTTTTCTCACGCGAACACTCACATTCCTTTACCTGCCGACCAAGAATCTCTGGCTGTTGCTTTGCCCAGACACCCTCAGCTTTGACTGGTCCATGGATGCCGTGCCTCTTCTGAAAGCAGTCAGCGACTGGAGGAATATACACACTGTGGCCTTCTATGCTGGACTCCTCCTCCTCGCCTACTTTAGCTTGAAGGGCTCTGGCAACGAGAGAGAATGCAATGGGAGAAGTGTAATGAATGGCAAACAGAATGCTAATGGGCATAGCTGTCACTCAGAGGTGGAATATAAGACACTGGAGGGGAAGTCGAGCTTCGCATCAAAGGAAGAGAATGGCATAAAAAGGCATGAAATTCAGAAACTGCAGCTTCCTTCAACTGAGAACATTGTCATTCTGTCTCTGTCTTTGTTAATAGTGCCCTTTGTTCCTGCCACAAACCTATTTTTCTATGTTGGCTTTGTAATAGCAGAGCGTGTGCTGTATGTTCCTAGTATGGGCTTCTGCCTGCTGGTTACAGTAGGTGTCAGGGCCCTTTATGTCAAAGCCCAAAAGCGCTTTCTGAAGAACTTGGTCTTTTGTTCCACTGCTGCATTAATTGTTTTCTATGGACTCAAGACTGTTGTCAGGAATGGGGACTGGCAGAATGAGGAGATGCTGTATAGGTCAGGGATAAAAGTAAACCCTGCTAAAGGTAATTTTTTGCTATTTATGGTGAATGTTTCATTTCTTCCTGTCTGTCTTTGCCTTTGAATTGTCTGATTTCGTTAACTGTTTCTGAAGAAGATGCTTCAGGAAATGTCTGTCTAAAGCACTATATGCTTCAGTAAAAATGTGAAAAAGGATGAATGTGTTTTGATCAGGTGTCACAGGTTTGGCATTAACACGCAGAAAGTGAGACCCAAAGGTAAGAGGACACTTACTTTTTCATTGATCTTAGTTCTTTATTTTGGCATTAAAGATGGAATATGATTATTACAGGCTCCACCCTGGTAATTTTCCATTTGGAGCTTGGTATCCATCGCCCTAATGGAGTTTTTTTCTAATGTTCACTGAATGTTCTGTTTGCTATGAACAGAAGATATAAAAAGTAGTCAGGGACAACATTAAGGAGTCGCTATTTTTTTTTTTTTAATTTTGTCTGACGCAAATAACGTCAATGCTACATAATAAAAATGAGGAAATGAGGTCATACTATTCAGCCTAGGAAATGACTGTGGTTCCTCCCGCATTCGAGCCCTGTAAAGAATTATTGTCAAGTACGTGTACCTTCATGTTAATATATAAATGTCAGCCATTGGTAACATTGCCCAGCTACTTCTTTCCAAGGTTGTATCTGTGCTCTAATGAAATGTGACTGCAGCTAGTGTAAACACATCCAAACTGGCAGTAAACTGGTTAGTGTAGGGATTGGTAGCAATGTTTGGCTGTGGCTCTGTGGTTTCAGCATATACAGCAGATCCAGCTGGGATCCTGAGCTGCCTTGGCTGTACTGCTCTTGGCACATGAGCAAGTTTACGTGAGAACAGTCAAAATACCACCTGTGAGTGCCATGTAGGCATTGACTAAGCCTTCGTTATTCACGATTCATCAGAAGTGAGAAGGGATCACTGATTGCTTTGCCTGTCTATGAAAGAAAAATTTGACAGTGCTTGAGCATATCATGCGGGTTTTTCCAGTTCTCTGCTCAAAAGCCCATTATATGATTGCGAAGTCATCTGCTGACAGAGCTGTGCATTTTGGTTAGACAGTTATATCATGGCATAGTCTAACAGCTGTGATGATAAGAGGCAAATGCAGATGTTACTGTGAGCTGATAGGGAGCGTAAAAGTGGATTTGGCAGATGAGATGCCTTGCAAAGCAGCATTAGAGTAGCTTGTCAATCATCAGTCTGACTTTGTAACTCTTCTTTTTGTGCTTTATTGCCCTAGGTAAAAATCTAGTTAAAATTATTAAATTTGTTGCTGCAGTAAGTGACTTTTTATTAAGTGTGAACAAGCATGTCCAATTTATGTTACTTTTTTTTTATTTCTAAAACTTAGTCGAGTGCATGAGGGCAAGACATGAGAAGGAACTGAACAGCAAGACAGCATGCCACACTGATATGATGCAGTGAGTGAGACTTACCAATTTAGTGACAATGTAAAGCTTGCATTAAAAAGTTGGCATTCCTTGGAAAGAAAAGAGTGTGTATTAAAAGATTAGAGTTAGCATATGTTCCTTTTTCATTCTCGTTGGGGATGCCCAGATATCCCAGACTGCATTAGTAGTTGTCTGCTTGCTTTGAGCCAATTTTTTGTGATAAAAAATAAATTCTAGTGTTTTTTTTTAGGATTGGCAGCAGTTTTGTCTGGAAATCAGACCGTTGTATAGTGTACTCCCAGGAGACAAGGCGAGCTATTTTCATCATACACATCTTAGTATGTGCAGACTAATGTATATATGATTGTCTGGTTTCCTGCCATATAAGCTGACATTAATGTAATATATGCAAAAGCAAAGACAGCATGTCAGTGTGGTGATACAGACATGACTAAGCTGACTGTAAATCCCCTTAAAATATCCTGTTAAACTTCTGTTGAATATTTACTAGCCCACACACATTGTAACAAAGCTGGGTATCAGAAACTCCCAGCTAAAGCAACCTGTCACCCAACTCTATTCATTACTGTGAATACTTCCTAGATTATCCCTGGCTGTGACTATGCTAATTGTATTTTCTATTTCTCATACAATCAGGCAAGCCTGACTGGACTAGACTGGCTGCCAATCTAGCCAAAGCATTAAGAGATCAACAATTCACACTACACTTCAGTAACTAAATAAGGTTGACATAGAAAAAACAATTTATTTTTGTTTGCCTCCTTTTTTTTATTTTTTTTTTGAATGTTAGTGATAAATAGGCTATTCATACAGAAAGACAATGGACTGTTCAGTCAAGTGATATGGTGGAGAAGTGTTTTCCTTCCTTTTAGGCTACTAAGAAGAGGTTGCCACTCCTCATTTCTCTGTTTTCCTCATCTCGCAGCCATTTTTCCTCGTGAGTATTTTCTCATTTCTGATCATTTTGAGCTGTGAGGTCCTTCTCCCTGCAGGCTCCGCTGCGCCTCCCTTCTCTCAGGAGCTTCTGGACAAAAGCTTCTTCTATCACAAGCTAAAGTGAAGAGAGGGACCCCTTCAAGAACTCCTCTCTAGGAACCAATAAAGAAGTAGGACTCTGGGAAGAGCAGTTTTGTTGAAGCAGGGAGCAGAATGTTTCACTCCAGATCCATCTGTGCTCTGGCCTGACTGGATGCCGCCATGCGATGGCCTTGAGCTGATGTGCCAGGCTAATATGTGCCAGGCTAATACATGCCAAGCTAACAAGGTTGCACAAGGGGCAAGCTGCTAGCACAGGTGCATCCGTGTGCTGGTGCCAGCAGACAGCTTTGGAAAGGGAGTTACCTCGTGTGGTGCTGGTTTATAATCAGGTCTTCTGTGTTGCAGTGTGTAAGAATCTAATCTCCTCTGCTGCTGTGGGACTGTCAGACAAAGTTGCTTAGTGGCCTCTTATCCTCGGTGAAGAAATTTGCGTTAAGTGCTTTGCCAGCGCTGTTGTTTTGCCAGCTGCTGGGACCCTGCAGGCCACGCAGGCAGGGAGCAGTGTTCTGCCCCAGGTGAGACCTCCGGCCCCTGCAGGCAGCTGCGGCCTTTCTCCAGGCTACATTTTTCCGGGCTGCTTTTGTCAATCACTGGCAGTGTGGAAAAATGCTCAAAAGCAGCGTGTATTGCTCATTTTATCTGTCAAAGAAAAAAAAAAAAAGTACAACAGCCCAACCTCTAAACCAAATAAGCAAAAAATACTCCATGACAGCTGGGCAGGCCCTGGTGAGGCTTCCCCAAGGCCCTGCACATCCCCAGGCTGGTGCTCAGCTCCCATCACCTGAGGGGGTTTGGAGGGGGACTGGGGATTCCACGGCTGCATCTCTTACCAGACTTGTTCATCTACTGCTCTGGTGGTTATGGCTAGTATTTCAAATATCTTTAAAGTGATCTGAGCCTTGCCTCCTTATGATTTCTTAGCACTTGGGGGAAAAATAGGTAGGATTGATTAATGCAGTTGATAGATCCTGAAGTGGTTGTATGCATGTTTTGACACAAGGGAGGGAAAGGCGCAAGTGTTTCTCTCTGCTACCTTCAGCTTAATGAGCAGCCAAACTGATGTAAAGCAGTTAATGTTATTTGAGTATTCTTTTATAATGAAGGAAGCCTCCCAAAATGTAAAAACAAACCACAAAGTTAAAAATGGGTGGTAGCTGTCACATCTTTTCCAATTAGACTGTGAGTCATTCTGTGCTGATAGTTACCTTGTGTTTAATATGAAATTATAATGGCATTGCATCTTGTTAGCTAAAGTTTTCTCTTTAGCACCAAGAGTAGGCTTCAAAAAGCATCGTCTTTTACTTCGAGGCCATGTTGTACCTTGGAGTCCCTATCATAATGATCTTTGATGTTCAGATATGTTTGTTGTACTGTTAAAGGCACTGAGTAAAGAAATAGAAAATAACAGAGAGGCTTAGGCTGTTAGAATGCTGCAGAGATATCCATTGCTTAATCATATTTACTGATGAAATTTTAGTCAATTTTAGTCTTCTGTTTTTTACCATGAAATTTGTAAGTGAACTTTGAAGATCTTTCCTGAAGCTAGTTAACCTGCTACACCAAATGGTGTAGTGTTCCTCAGTGGATGCTTAATTTCAACAATGTATTCAAGTCTTACTAAATTCATATATGTGACTACTGTTTTTGCAATGCAATATGTAACAGGAAAGAGATTCTCCCAGAAGCAGTATTATTGCATTATCGTGGTGCTCACACCTGGTCTGATAAGCCCTGTATTTGTGTCATTGACTGAAGTTGGCATTACCGCTCTTGCGTTCAGAACTAGCTTTGCATGTTGCTCAGATGTTTGTCCTTGTTCCATTGCATATTAATGAAACATCTTGGGCAGGTTAGTGGGACTTGAATATGTGCTATAGTCCTTTCCTGAATCAGTTTTTCTGTTATGATAAAAAGACTGGGCCTCCTGATTATAGTCATTTTTATTCTGCAGAAAACAAACAAACAAACAAAAAATAATATCCTTAATATCTGTTGCATGAAAACAAAGTTGAAGTGAGTGGGTTAAGTTTTGTTAAAATTAACTCCAATGATGGAGTCAAATTGTATAGATTTTCTTGATATGTGATTAACATGAAGACTTAAAAACAAAAAATCCCTCCTGGCAAAATCATTCAGGACATTTTTGCTTTTAAACATCTATCATCATGTTGTTCTCAGCAGGCAGCAGTTAAGACCAAGACATGGTGTTGACATAGAAGAGTACATACGTTGTTCCATACAAATATATAGCCTATTACTTTCTATCTTTCCATTCTTTCCTATACTTCAGTTCTTCTCAGTATGAATTTTTCAATTGTGCTTAATGTTTTCAGAAGATATTCTAATCATGAAATACTCTTCTTGACCACAGTGCTTCTTATCTATCCTACTTTCCTCTTTCTGCCTCATCCCACTATATTTGCACGTGTAGAAGATTTGTAGAACTTGCTTTGCTTTTTATTTATTTATTTATTGCATTCAACCTTGGTCAGTTTTAGTTGGAACTAAAACTTGGAACTTCATGGGTGATTACCTTTTTGTTTGTTTCGTTTCTTATCAATAATTTAGCATAGGATTGGTAAGGACTGCCTCTGTACATGCATGTGACTGTCAACATGAGTCTGAATTCAGCCATTGTCAAACTTCTCAGTTGAAAAAAAAAAGTACAGAGTAGCTATATACTCATTTGAGTAGTCATAAGAGGTACTAATTGTATTTTTATATCATGTATAGTTTACATTCCATTTTGTGTTATTAGTTTGGAGTTTAGTTTGCTGTAATGCCATCGGCTAAATACATTTCAGGAATTTTTAAATTTTTAAAGATAAGTTTAGCTTATGTCATCTCATCTATGCATCAGTATGCTTGTCTTTTCATCTGAATGGCAAAAAATACTTTGTATTTAATATGTTTCAAAATAACAAATTTCATTTTTTTTTATCCACGTTGAATCATTTGAAGGGTTAAGTTCCTCTTTAGTTTGGTGTTACTAATGCAGCAATCAAACATATTTAATTTAGAAATTGTTTTAAGTGCAAATATAGCAAAACCAAAACAATAACTCATGAGTTAATTTTGTCCCCAGTTTAAATTTTTTTGAAAAAGTACCCAAATTTTGCTCACCCAAGAGTTGTTCCTGTGATATAAAATAAATAAATAAAAATCCGTGCCTGTAAGCATAGAGCTTGTGTGCTCTGGTTCTGTGCACTTGGCTGGAAGAAAATACTAGAAGCTGTTTCCATCTGATTTGACAGCTTGCTGCTGTTATCCTTATCTGCTCTTAAAAAATAATTCTTTGCTAATGGAGTAGCTGTCAGTAAGCAGTCCCATCTTCCTCCTTCAAGAGACAATGAAAATAGCAACTAGTAGTGCAATGAGGAAAGTAGTTATAACATCTTGTAATAAACTAGGTGAAGAAGGAATATTTCCTTCAAGTAAAAAGGGTGCATTAAACCCATATTTTCCATGATTATAACTATCTTTATATCTTTAATATCATGATTATTAATATATTTATAGGAGATGAAAGGAGAAGAGATGTTTTAAGGTATGGCCTTCTTTGAATGTGTTTATTAATAGCACCTTCACCAGAATGCTCTGGTATTTAATCTTTTGACGAAGTTTTGCATGGTTATTTTCCCTGGCTTCTATTATTATTTTCAGCCTTTCTCAGAAACTCAACTTTGGCTATTTATTTATTTATTTTAAAGAAGAAATTACTGTAAAAGAAGTATAACTTCTGTCATGTGTTTCCAGCCATCAGTAATAACCCATGTACTGGCTCCTGTACTACATGGAAACACACACAATAATTAAAATATCTTACGTAAGTAAAAAAAACGTATATATAAAAAAAAATCTAAGACAATAGTAATACATTTTAAAATATCATTAGCGATATATAAATTTCTATGTCTATATAGTTCTGCTGTTGTATATAAATTATATAGGATATACTGTGGCCAATTTGGTGTTTTTGTTTGTTTGTTTGTTTGTTTTTGTTTGTTTGTTTGTTTTTGCTTGTTTGTTTGTTTGTTTTTCCCTGACAAAATGTCAGAATTTCATGGATAAATGTTGTACAGGATGTTTCAGACTTCTCAAAATAAATAGAAAATACTTTTTCTGTCTGCCAGCCTTAACAGCTTTAAAAGAGAAAGCTTAGTAAGTGAATTGCATGGAATTGTTTGTAAGTTAAATAAAAATAGTAGACTGAAAATAGTGCAGGGCTCTGTAAATGGGTGGTACTGCTGCCCTGGACAATGAGAAAGTGTAGAAGGAATGGCCATTAGTAAGTTGTTTGGGAAACAGCCATAGTTATCTGGAGCATTTGAGCATCCCGCAGGCAACCCAGCCACAGCAAAACAGTCTGGTTATGCTAAATATGTTGGAGAGCTGAAGGAAAGTGGTTTAAACTTCAGTTCAAAGCCTGAATTTATTCTCCAGTGACAGTATTCTCTCTTTCAGTTCTTCAGCAGTGCTGTAATTTCCTTTGAAACCCAAGTCACTGTGGGATATCTGCTTCTCCTTCAGCAGGATACCAGAAAGCTCAATATTCTTCCTTTGTGTCTGTAGAGGACTGGAAATAAGCATAGTATATATATGTGTTTTGTTTTTTTGTTTGTTTGTTTGTTTTTTTCCTTTAGCATAGTCCAACAACACCTCTGATCTGTGAATCCTAAATAGCAGGGGGATAAGAAGAGAATCTGTTATTAACTACTAGCTAGACTTTTTCTTTTTTTTTTTTTTTTTTTTTTTTTTCCCTTTGCATATACTAAGAATTTAAAGAAATAAACAATTCTGAGACATGGACTCTTGTTACCCTGTTTTGAGACACAGACTCATCAGGCTGTTACTTCTTCCCCCGCCTTTCCAGAGGTGCTCTGCAAAATCATTCAACAGACTCATCTCTGCTAAAAACTGCAATGCAAATAAACCCACCCCTGGTCAAGCGGGGATTAGCTTTGGCGAGATGTTTTTGTGTGTGTTTTTTTTGTTTGTTTGTTTGACTGGTTGGTTTTGTTGGTAGAATATTATGTGGATTGGATTAAGTTCAGTTTTTTTTTTTTTTGGCCAAAAACTAATATGCTTTTTTCCAGTATGGTTAAGGGTTGGGACTTCCGTATTCATGTGCTATGGACCTAGCTTGATTATTCTGGACGGAAAGAATTAGAGGAAAGTGAGATTATCCAGGTTGTTTCTTAAGCTGAGCATGTTTGTTTAAATGCATTAGATGCTCACCCAGTTGTTTCATTATTTTACCTTCTTTTCAAAATACATCAGCTGTGGAAAATTTTTCTTTACATACTGATTCTCAGCATGGGTTACTTATCTTCATTTTCCTACTCATGGTGGATTTCATACCAGTTCACACTGAGGTCCCATTACATAAGTCTAGTAGAGAAACCAACCTTTAATGTCAATGTAACAGTAATTTACATGCATTCTGACGTCTCTTCATGCCTATCCTGGCAGTGTAAAATCCATTTTTTTTCCCCACTCCCCTTCCTTTTTAACCAAGAGTTTTATTCAACACTCGGACTTGGAGTGTCATTTTTGCCAGCTCTGCATTCGTACAAAAATTAGCTGATGGCTGATGCATTTACAGGATGTGCAGAAGGCTCAAATTTAGTTTTGTTTGAAACTACAGAAAAGATCTCAAAATAGAGGAACTGAGTGCTCAGCATCCTTTCATTGTTTTTGCTTGGGTGCTGTAGCACACTGAACTTTTCTGTCAGTTCTCAGCACACAGAAGATATATAGAATATGGGTTCATTAGGAATGCTAGTGAATCATTTTAGTCTCTTTCCTTAGTTTCATTACTGGCAAAAGATGAATTAGGTCACTTTATGATCCACCTTCTTCCATGCCATCCATATTTCCATACCAGTATGGATGTTTATTGGATGGTGAAGTTTCACAGGCTCTGTCATGCCTTAGTATGTGATTTGAAAACAAGCAAACAAGACCCACTTTAGTTTTGTATAGAAGTCTGCTTCCTAGATACGAACTATATTGCCTTTCCAAGTCTGACACATGTAATTTGACTACTCTTACAATTCTCTTGATCTGATAAATGCCAGCCCTCCTGTGGCTTCTCTTGCACGTTCCCAGGATATTGTCCTCCCTGTTACCCTTTCCTGGAAGTGAGCAGACACAACCCATCTACTTTTAGCCTTAAGGACCAAGGCTGTCATTTCAGTCAGCTAAGCACACTCCTCCATTTCTGTAGGCATCTGGTTTACAGCTCACCACTTGGGACATAAGTGATAATTTTGAAATGTATCATATATGATTTTTTTTTTAGAATCACGCCTGCTGTTTTAAAAGTTATGTAATTTGACAAATATAGTACACTGTCAAGTCTTTGCCTAAGTCAGTTTAGTGCTTGGAAGTGTTCCTCAGGGCTGATCCTGATGTGTCTGGGGTGCCAGAGTTCTCCTCTTCCACTTGTATTTTCCTGGTCCTCTGGTCCCCTCTCACTAGAACAATTTGAGCACATCCCCCCCACAAAGTACAATTCATTATATCATGAGAGCTCTGGGTCAGCCCTGGTTCACTGATTAGTTCCTGACCCTTGTGAAGCTTTGTGATATGGCTTACTTGCTGTGTTCACACACTTGCAGTGCACGTAGCTAACAAAGCTATGCAAACAAAAGTGTCATCGGGCTTTGCAGTGAATGAGAAAAGTGACTGGATTAGATGTGTTAAGGGTAGCATAATTCATGTTTTCTCACTTTTTTTTTTTTTTTTTCTAACTTGGGTCAACTGATTCATCATTGCCTTCCCAAGAATTGCTGTAGCATGAGGGACAGGATGGCATACAAGTGGACAAGGATGAACTAAATGGGAAGGAGAGTGGTAGATGTGTGGCTGGGAAGCGTGTTTCTTCTTGAACTTGTCTGTTGAGTAACACTCAGGGGAAGCTCTGCTGTCAAACATTTCTATAATGTTACCCTAAAAACATTTTACACTAGAACTAAAAACAGTAAGAAAGTGCATTTTATCCCTTGGCACCTCAAACAAAGGTACTGGTGACAATTTCTTCATACAGCAGTCTGTCATTTGTAGTGAGTAGGTGTGTCTAGGAGAAGTGGGAATTTCTGCATAGACCTCCCACTTTTATTTGATGCTTCCATTATTCTGGGTGCTCCCTGAAGACTCCATTAATGTGATATTAAATGTTCAGTCAGGTTGCAGAGCCCTCACACACTTGATATTAGGCTTGTTAAAGCTAATTGGATTACTGAAATCTGCAAGTATGTCCTAGAGAGAATGAGGGATCCATGCTCTAGACTAAACAGAGCAAATGGAGAAGCCTGAGAGCAGTCCCTCCTTACCAGCTGTTCGGCGTCATCTCAGGATTTTGTTGAACTGACAGAGCCACTGTTCTATCCTTTGAGGAGAAAAAGTTAATTTTCTGTAACATTGCAAGAGGAACACGTGTATTGGACAGTGGTGTTGAACGTGGTTAAAGATGTCATACATTCGTACCTGTTTGCATCAGGGTTTCAGAGCTAAGAAACAAATCCAAAGCACTGCCTGCCAAAATTCAGTAGGTTCAGTACCCATGTTGACGGAGTGTTGGAGAGCTTTCAGAGCTCTGCATAGTTTTCAGTTGTGTTTTTCTTTCACCTGCTGTCATTCCAAAAGCCCTGGAATTGATCAACAAATGAAGTGTTGAACAAATGATATAAATAACACTCTTAATAAAAAGAAGAATAATATATAATGGTTAGGAGGTGGTAAATCTCTACTACAATCTGCTTCAACATTACTGTGTACCTACTGTAAAAAAAAAAAATCAATACATAAAGTAGATTAAACTCATAAATTATGGGTACACAGAAACCATTTTATCCCTTTAGGAAAAAGAAACAGGGCACTTCTGCTGTTAAGAAAATAAGGTAACTTGATCAAAGTTTGTCTGTTAACAAGTGAAGTTTTTGTAGGAACAACATTGTAAATTATATGGATGAATTTGTGCCATATTTTGACAAACTCATTATTTCTTAGGAATAATAGGAAAAACAGAAATAGCTTGTATGAACTATAATGTTCTCTTAGCAGAAGTTATGCAAAACCTGTTCAACTTCTAAAGTAGTAACCTCTAATGCTTATATGAACTTTTCTGTGCTTGAACCACTTAACAAGCATTACCTAACTGATCTGCTGAATGTGTCTGTGAGATATAGTGGGTCTGTACTGTGAGAAACCTTTCTTAAATGTGGAGCTCTCTTCGTTGACTTTTCTTAGTGAGTGCAACTGAGCTTTTATACTTTTTATTCAGGAAACCTATTTTACCTCCATTGGTGAAATTCTTTCCCCATCTAGAACAAAGTGATTGCCTGATGAAATGTGAATGTTAAAGGCTGAAGCACCACTCTACTTTCCTTAGTAGTACCCTTGAAAGAAGAAGAAAAAAAAAGCCATAAACTGCTTATGAATCTAACCTTTCGACAAGGAGGAAAAGGTGTTATTCTTTATAGCTATGAATATAAACTTTTAAATGTGAATTGTGTAACTAGTACTGTGCTCTCTCGTCATGTGTTATTCCAGCAAAGTCCTGGATATTTGTGATCTTGTTGACAGCCATGGATGGCCTCTGTTGCAAAATCTCAGCCTTTTTTTCTTCAGTAGGATGAATTTTCCATTAACAAACATTGGTCTTAATATTTCAACTTCTTTCCTGTGAAGCAGACTGCACTTGGAACTCCTCAAAGAATCTCAGATTTCACTTTGGGACCCTTGTCTGCTCCCAAATTTGTTTTGGGAAGGATGACCCCTTAACGGAAGTTAAGAACGTAGACCAAAATATAAAATGCAAATGCAAATATCAATGGTTCCCACAGTGTTTAAACTAAATAACTTAGTTTTCTTGGCCCTCATTTTATGAGAATACTAATTATATGGAGAAATGTTACGTACATCTCTCTTCTATATTACAAGAACACTTCCTCTTCTTCCTTTACTTCATTCCTCTAGAGGCTGTCATGCATTTACGTTCCATTAGTGTCTAGCTGTGTTGTTGTGGTAGGCACTGTACAAACCCATAGTGAGACACAAGCCTTGGCAGGAAAAGCTTGCAACTAATGAATGAGTAAAAAAATGTCAATAATAAAAATGGAAAGGCATCAGGAGGTGAAGCTTCCTGAACAACACATGTGAACAACAGATCAGCAGCAGAGCTGGGAGCAGAATATAACTCTTTTAATTTCTAGTTTAGTACCCGTAATATCAGCAGGAGGGAGCTGAATGTGATAGCAGCAATTTACCTATTTTAAAAGCATATACTTGAGCACAAGAAAAAAAATGTTGTTCCTATGCAAGCCACTTTCTACATTAAGTTTATTTTTACTGACACATCTTCTGTTGTGGGCATTGTTCCACAAAATTCTCTAATTTTTGAACAGTATTTAACCATAACAGCAGTCCAGTGCTTCCAGTATAAGGAATACATGGCTTTCAGCTATTAATTCAGAGCTTTAAGTAGGTGGTAAAATGAATGATTCAGTTTGTAAATATTTGATCTAGAATTATCTGGTATAGATGCTAAGACTGAATAGAAAAACTTTCTTGGTGAAAGTTGCAGATTTTTTAATATTGTTTGTTCCCCTTTACGATAGAGCTGAGAGATTCATAATGTGCTGCTGCACTTGCTTCTGCCTACATGGTGGCGATGATGTCTGCTGCAGGTTGAGGTGGCAATGTCAGTGCTTATAACCTGTGGTTTTCTTACTGATACACAAAAAGTAATAATTTATAGTACAAAATTGAGAAGTGTTAAGAACATGGTAAAAACAAACCAACAAACAAAACAAAACACCAAAACCCCACCCATCCACCCAACCAAAACCCAAGTGTCCTAAACTGGTCATCTGGCTTGTCATGCTGCAGTAGGTAATTCACATAAAAGTTGATAGTAAAAGTGAAGAGTTTATTTCTTTTGGGGTTTAGTTATATTTTATGCTCCCAACTTTTAGAATTTAGTTTAGTGTTCATGGGGCTGGTATGTTGACAGCTCTGTATAAACTGGTCCCTCTAAGACATTACGTATGGGCAGTGCCAATGGAATCTTCTTCGTGGTTTTTTTTTTGTTGTTTGTTTGTTTTTTTTTGCCATTTCTCAGAAGCATCACCTGGAAAGTAGTAAAATCTCATAACTGTTCCATATAGTTATTTTAGTAAGATCTTAAATCTTTAAGATTTGACTCCGTTACACTGGTAACTACCAAAGTAACTTATTTCAGAGGAAAATAAATAATTAAAACCAAAGAACCCTACACTGAAAATTAGTCAAACTGTGATGTAAATTCTTGGAAAGCATCACATTTCAAAGTGGGAAAGTGTAGTTTGTAGTGTTTTCTCATTGTAAAAATCTCATTTTTGCCATACTGTTTTACTACTTATTTCCCTTTGATTTTCTTATGTGACAAGTTCATAGCGAAAGAAAACATAAAAATGCACCAACTGCAATGCAAATTTCAAATATTGATGCTGTTAGCAAGAAAAAATTATTAGTGTACTGAATGGAAGAACTAGTTTGTATGAAATGGAGGCATTTTTCAATTGACTTGTTAGTCTTGGAAGAAGAGAGGCAAATGGAAGGTCAGTTTGGACAGTGCTGGAAACAGAAGAAAGTGTTTAAGCAAAGTTAAAATGGAACTCAATTAAATTATTTCATCATCCAAAGAAAAGTCCTAGCTTTAATAATGGTGAGGAAATTCAAAAAGTTTTGAGTGGGAATGATGCTTTGGAGCTTTGCAGCATCTGTTGGACCCATGAGCTTAATCATCTTTGATAAGCCTTGGTATCTTATGTCTGTAAAGTAAACGGGAACAGAAATAACTTTCTCATGAAGTTATGAATTCCTGATGGTTTAGGCATAAAATTGTAGGGGAATATGGAGGAGCTGCACTGTTTATCAGCTTGATGTGGAAGCTGTCATGTTTTGATACAAGTCAACGTTACTTTCACAAAGTGAAGAAGCCAGTGGCACACTAACAGCTTCGTTAGTGCATGTCTGCCATGCAGTTCTTCAGTGTTGATAATTGTGTTGATAAGTACCATAGTTCTCTTTCCACACCATTTTTGGCAGTGATATAATGATAACCTCCTCCTCCATTTCTTTAATCTGGAGGGGGAGGAAAGCAAAAATACTCTTTAAAAAGACTGTCAGATAAAAGCCTATTTTATTCAATAAACACAATTGTCTTTAGGAATTAGACTCAAAAATGCATGCTCTCACTGCTTTTTCTTGTAGTTTGGAATTGTGAAATAGTTTTCAAAATTGGACTTCTTTCTCTTCAAGGGGTTTTACATAAAGTGGGTTGTTTGCTTTGTTCTTGGTCTTATGTGCACCCCTTTCTTGTCCCTTCCAAACGGGAAGACTGAGATTAGTACTAGTCAAAATTAACCAAAAAAAAAATCAAAGGCAAATTCTGTTTTTCTAGTGAAGCTGAACATTAAAGATTCTTGTGTTAATGTCCCTTACCATAAATGTTGTCCAGGAGTGCCTATTTAATGGCTGTTATATAGGAACACAAAAGCAGACCTATTGCAGAATTTCAAAAAAAAAAAAAAAAAAAAGAGACAGAAAAGGAAAAGACATTAAAATAATAATAATAAAGAAAGCCTTTTTTTTTCTATTTTCTTTTTGCATTTTTTTTCACACCTCAAGTTTGTTTATGGAAAAAAACTTATTTTTTTTCATAGAGAGTCAGGAGAAATACAGAGAGATTGTCGAGAGGAGGAGTGCAACCTGGAACTACTGTTATTAATGTCAGATGCTAAAGAATAGTAAATAACATACAAATACCCATAAAGCTCTGTAGAAATTTCTTTGGCTTGACGTGCATTGTTCTGTGAGCTAGAGTTGCTAGTTTGGGCTGCTGAGAATTTAATTATGAACGATTTAGCTGTTCCCTAAGTATTTCAGTAGCTGTTCAAGTAGTTTATCACTGTCACTCAAGTAGTAGTCTAGTTCATGTTTTTAGATGTCTTCATCATTTTCTGTTTTAACTTATATTTTGTGAATCAGCTTTACAGTTTTAATATGGGAACAATATTGAAAAACTTAAATAATTTGTTGATACAAATTGTGAAAATTGTATATATAAATTATATACATATATTTTTAACATTGAATCCTATGTTTTGTTTCATCAGTTTTCAAGTATGTTTGCTCCAAGTAAAACTTAAAAAAGGCACTGTTTGCCCCATGGCATAATACATTGAAAAAGACAGCATTTTCCTTTTCTTGGTATACTATTTTAAAAAGTTTATCAGGTTATATTTTGGTGGTTTAATAGGGGATATTATTTGGATTTTTTTCCCTTGTTCCAGCAAAGATATTTTGTTAATAGATTGTGACTTCCCATATAGCTTTTATTATTATCTCATTTTTGGTCTCTTATTGCATGGATTAAATAGGGATGATGGGTAGGAAGGAGAGTCCTCTTTTAATACGATGGGTTATCTTTTGTAACTTTTTCATTAGTGATTTTTTATCACTTTTTTCTTATCTTTTTCACTAGCTTTTTTTTTTTAAAGAAAATGATTGGATCAAATAGTTCAAATATATGTTTTGCACTGAGTGTATTTTTCTGAAACTTTACTTTGTTGCTTTTTGGAAAAGCATAATTCTTGATTCAGTAGAAAGGGAAGGATTTATTTAAATTATGATATTTACACACATTCATTTCCATTTCTGATTTGTTTTCATAGCTCAATTGCAACCTGAAAGTTCAATTTTTCTGATCAGTAGAACGTGCTTCTTAAATCTAGGCAGATTAGAATGGACAACATTGTTCCTGCCTCACTATTGTTTGTCTTTCAGAATGAAGGTGCAAGGAGAAGCTTTGATATGCCAATTTATTTTTTTAAGGCTTTTTAAATCTTAATTCTCAGTTTCTATGAGATAGTTCAGAAAAAAAAAAAAATTAAATTTTGAAGCTGAATTTTGTCGTATTCATTTTCATTTTGAAAGCAGTTAAATGCCTGAGATCTGGAGGTACTCTCACTGCTAGACTATGTAAGTGTCTTCTTTAAAGTCTTGTAGAAATCTATTTTGATGTGGCTAGAATTATACTACTTAAAGAAGTGTTTGGTTTTGTACTTGGTGCTACTTTTTCTTGCTCCATTAAAAGAAGAAAAAAAAAAAAAGAAAAAAAATACCCACCCCACAAAAAAGCCAACCGCAACCCACACCTTTAAAAAGTCAATTTTCCTGCCAAGAAATCTATTGAATAGTGGTTCTAAGGTACCAAGAGATATTTCAGTTTATCACTGGCTTAGATTAAATGGAGTTTTAATTTTTAATATATCCATTTCTGTTGAGTAAGATCTATGGAACCATACGCAATGAAGTACAGCTTGAATAGACCAACTGTTTTGTAGGTGTTTGAGATGTGTGAATGTTACCTTTGTTCCCATGCTATGATGGAGTATTATTTCTAAAAGACCTGGGATTATTTCTATCTCAAAGTTGGAGCACAGGGAATTAAGCAGCAGGCAAAAAGTAAATATTGCAAAGCTGTTTCATTCACAGCTTGCTTTTTCTCTTGAGTTGAATAGGGTCTCCTATCAGGGAAAAATTGAATTTGTAATTAAAGATTAAATTGTGCTACATATGCAGTTTAGCATCTTCTGAACATTAAGTGTTCCTCTTTGGAGGAACTAATTTTGGGTATTGCACATTTTGTATGAAAAATATACTAGGTGGAATAAAAATCCATAGCAAATGACATAATTACAGATCTATTTTCTTTACTTTTGATTATATTCATTTTTAATTTCTCACTATGTACAGATGGAAAATAGTCGTGTGCTGTAATTTAGTTGAAGTCATTGAGTATGTTTTTGATAGGTATGTTGCTTCATGGCCAGGTATAATTTTGTTCCTGTTTCTGAATGGGCATGTAATTGAATCAATGCTGCTACAGTTTTGCAGGGCAAATTTAGCTTGAGATAAGGATCAAGAAGTCAGGTGCCTGAGATGTAGCAAATAATTGAAGTTCTTCCCCCCCGCCCCCCCAAGATTGATTGCCCTACTGAAGACAAATGAGTGAAATTCCAGGAGCAGGAGTTGTCAACACAGCCTCCTTTCTGTATATTCTGCCCTCTTTTTCTCTCCCCAGGTACCAGCTACAGAAAGAGGAAGTGGTTGCTGCAGGCGATAGCTGCCCTGAATGCCTAGGGCTGCCAGTATGAGCTCGAAGAACAACATTTGTTTTATCAATTGTTCCTCATAGCTTCATTTCCAGGCAGTACTAGATCATTCCTCTGTCTGATTCTATATATACATAGGTGTGAAGGTTTTTACCAAGCTTCTGTAGTCTAGGAAAGTAAAAAGACCTTGGCTTCCATATTCCTCTGAATAATGAATTATGAGATCATTGAGTTTTACGTTAATTATTTTCTGCTAGTATAACTTCTTTTAGTATCATATTAGGTTAAATTAATCATTCACAGATAATGATTTAAAAAAGTTTTACAAGTTGAGACAAAAGTCTAAATGGAATACATTTCAGATGTAATAATCAGTTTAATACTAATATTAAGCCCTTGACACAGAATACTTTGCAGACTGTAAAATAAGGTATTGCCTTAAACAGTACATTAACTTGGTTAAATACCAAGTATATTTAGTATATTTAATGGTGTTGATAGGACTTTTTCAGTCTGTTATCTGAAAAGATGAGCTAAATCATTCTTTTGTGCATCCTTTCATTTTTTGAGCTTCAGTGGTTTGGGGAGCAAGTAAATATGTAGCAGGAAATAGTTATGGGTTGTCCAAATAGTCATTTAATGCAATGCTCTAGTGTAGGAGATGGGAGTGAAAACAGAAGTAGCTGAGGAGTGTATGGAACGTACATCTATGGGAAATGGGATGGTTGCAGACTGCACAAGCAGCATCAGGGTTTGTGTTCACAAATGGGTTTAAAACATTATGTGTTTTTCTGACAAGTGTTTATGCTTGCAAGCTGGCTAGTACTCGTGTTAGGTGGTGCTTCCAAAATGGTTTCTGTGCTTAAGAAAGAATAGTAACAGTAATGGGGAGATAAATTCAGAATTCAGCATGCGTGATGTAAAATGTGAGTGAATCTGAGAATATTTAACAGTTTCACAAAGTAAAAGAACAGTGGAACTTTTTTGTAACTTTTCTCAATTTTTGAAAAACAACTTCTGAATTATTTTCCATCTTATAAAATACTATGGTAAAATAAAATGACACAGAAATGATACCTTCTGTTCTCATGGAAACATTGTTTGTTTGTTTCTTAGCATAATATATTGTGTATAATTGGATGATTTTACTTTTGTGAATCCTAAAAGGGTTCCATCATTTTTCCCAGCAATAATTATTTGTTCTGCTCAGAAGAAAATGCTGTTTGCTGTTGTGTTCACCCTTAAGGCAGGGTGCTTATGCAGCAAACCACAGAAGCTTGAAAGCAATATACTTTCTAAGGAAGAACATGTACCTTAAATAATAATCAGTCTATTAGCAGTATTGTAAAACTACATCGAGTTTGTATTTCTCATGCTTGATACAAATTTCTGTAAAAAAGGGCTTAAATAACTGAAGAAGGAGAATTTAACAGCTATTTGAGCTAATGTTTGTTGTTTGTACATCTGGAGGGAAGAAGAGTTTGCCATGTATTTGTGTGTTTGGTGAAAGGATGGGCATCATCTTTCCATGCCTCTTGCTCATAAAAAAAGAAATACTTGTGAAAGTAGAGCTGTTTTATGAAACAACTTTGATCTATTATAAGCATAATGTGTAGCATAATGTGCCTCTTTTTCATGTATACACATAGGCTACAGTTGTAAGGCCAGTTAAATTAGCTTCCTAAATTGTGAATAACATGGGCTGCATTTTCCATAAAACATTAGTTCCAGTTTCTTTTGTAAGTACACTTTTTGTGCCACTCAACAAAACTGCAAACAGAACACATGTGGAGCCTTAAATATGTTTTTTACCTCAAGTCCTTTATAGACAGGATATAAAAGCACATTGTATAAAATAATAAATCGTATGGAAAGGAACCACATGTTTTCCAAGTAAAAAAAGTGTATTTTAGTGATCTGTGCAGTATTGTCATATCCATATGGCATACTTTTAATCCTGGTTACTTACCTTACTGTTCTTTCAATTCTTGTGTCGTATGTCAATTTTCATGCCTCAGTGAGAGTTGTGTCTGCCTTGGGAACATTCCTTGCAGTTTTGAGTAGATAGGCTTCAAAACAAACAAACAAAGAACAAAAACACAACAAACAACAACAACAACAACAAACTATGAAAATGCTCTAGCTCTACATTTAAGCCTGAGGGTTTTTATTTAGAGGTGTTGTAAAATAAAATGGTCCTTTCCCTTTGCTATAGTTGTTTTTAAAGCATACAGATATGTATTGCTTTTCAAGTTCTTTTTCCCACCCAAAAGCTGTATGTATGCAGATCACTGGATGCAAATCACTGCTATAAGATGTGTATCTCATAGTAAGATGCAATGAAACAGAGAACTGGGGGAAAAATCAAGCAAGCTCCCCTACCCATCCATAAAAATAGCTTCTGTGTGAGTTTTGCCTCCCTGTGGAACTTCCCTGTGCTCAGATACTGTGTCATGTGTAATTGGATTGGAGCTCTTCCTGAATACTGTTTTCTCCTCTTGACAGCATGGGGTAACCTTGGAAATGTTCTCAAGAGCCAGAGCAAGATTTCTGAAGCTGAAAGCGCCTACAGAAATGCCTTGTACTACCGCAGCAACATGGCTGATATGCTTTATAATTTGTAAGTATGTGTGGCTTTCCTGAGGTTGGATCCTCTGCAAAACCTGTTGTGAATGGAGCTATTGATTTCCCTGCTGGAGATGGAGATGATGCTAGCTGTTGCTTTGTAATAGCCATTTCATTAATCGTGCTCCTTAAATTTTGGGGTGGACAGGATCTTTCCTTGGTCTACATTACTGTATATTCTTGTATCACTGTCTGGCTTG